>NC_132781.1:10612379-11219758 GCF_048418805.1 Vulpes vulpes | reverse complement strand
TAGTGCAGAGCCGCCATCTTCTGTTTGCTCCACATGGCCTTTTCTTGGCATCTGCTTGGGAGAGAGGAAGAGAGATATTTCTTCTAATAAGGCCACCAGTCCTATCTGATCAGCACTCTACCCTTATGATCTCATTTAACCTTAATTATTTCCTAAAAGGCCCATCTATTTGGGATTGCATCTGGGATTAGAGCTTCCACATGGGAATTTGGGCGTGGTGGTTGTGTTGTGGGGATGGAAGGGTATGAGTATGGGGCTGGGATGGGAATAGGGAGAGGGAGAAACAATTCAGCCCACAGCACCATCTTTTATAATGCATGCCTTTGGAGATAATAGAGACAGTAAATATCTTTCAAAATAATACCATATTAATTTTGTTAACTTCTCTTAAACCATGGTATAGATCTGCCAAGTGTCATTAGTTTGAAATTTGGCATATTTTGTACTGAGCTGTGTTTGTCCTTAAAGATCATAACTTCAGTTGTTGTTGTTGAGGTTACTTAAAATTTGTAACAGTAAAACTATGTCATTGGCAGAGACAATAATGCTTATCTTTGTATTTGCTAGGGCAGAGGTCATGCTTTACAAGTTGCGACATCTGTGCAATGTCTCTAAATCCCAGGAAATGTGAAGGGATTTGAAATTAAACTATACACAAGGGTGGTTCTGTCGTTTAGCTTTTGAGCCAGGGAAAACCAATGAAAACTTATTGAACTCAGTTTACTCATCTTTAAAGGATGGAAAATCACTCTTGCTTATTGGGGGATGTTAGTAGTCAAGTAATATATGGACACTCGTAATGTAATATAAAGTATTTTACATATCAGTTGGTAGGAGTAAGAATCATAGGTCCTGTATCAAGAGAAACTGAGGAAAGTCTTCTGCTTGTGTTGAGTTTCTTCAACTTTTATAAGATTTTTGTCCCTCTCCAAATTTAAACGCAGAGGCTACTCTGCTCCTTGTTAAAGATTTGCCATCCAGAGGGTTTAATGACCAAGTTTCTAGGAACTAGGCCAATACCCCAGGACGACCCTCTTGCATCATTCTAGCTTTTTCAGTGTTCTCTGAAAGTTTTAGAAATGAAGAAAGAGACCTTTTTAGGTAAAGAATTTTAATCTACTATTTTTATAAAACTGAATATTCCTTCACTAAAGTTGAGTACTGTGAGACTCCACAGAATCTCGGCTCTACAGTATGTTCAGAGGAACGAGTAGCACAATGAGGAAAGAGAGGTAGCAAATAGCTAGCATAGATAGGGCACAGGCTATGAGTGTTCCAGACATTCTATATGCACACTTAACTGTTTCAATTGTGGCAAAATACATGTAACATAAAAATTTCCATCTTATCCATTTTTATGTATACAGCTCAGCAAGACTCATGATATTGTGCAACCGTCACCACTTTCCATCCCCACAACTAACTTTTCATCTGACAATTGTGAAACTCTGTACCCATTAAACACTTACCTCCCTATTCCTCCACTGCCATCTTGAAGCCAAGGGGATTTAGATGCCAGGCAATCCAAGAGTGGCTTCTTTCTAGCTTTGTGACTCCCCCCTCAAACTTACCAAACCTTGGTTTTGTCTTCCATCCTACCCACCTGTGGGTTGCTGTGGAACTCAAAGAGCTCTAGTAGGCACTGTCCTGAATCCCAACATTCTTTACACCCAAAGTCTATAGAAGCAGAAAGCATATGCAGCTGTGTGCAATGTTTGAAATAAACCAAACAAAAGGCCCTGTCTAATAGAATCTAAACCTCAAACTGTCAAACAGGTCAAAGTTCACTGAGTATCTGTTCTATCCCTACTGATGCAGAGATTTCAGACACTGATTAATGGACTGATTTAATGATTTTTCTAGGATAGTAAATCAATGTTCAGAGAAGGCTAATACAGTGACCAAGACCATACAACTTCTAATGAGCCCACCAGGATTAAAACCCAGATTGGCCTATCATTAAGCTGGTGGTCTCCCCACTATCTTGAGTTGCCTATGCACTCACCAAACACAGACTGAGGGTCCTTCTCTTCGATTTCTTCACAATTTTATAAAGAAGGAAAATTACAGACACTTAATGCAAACCAAGGAAGGGAGCAGAACAACATAGCATCAGATGTTTCACTGCCTAGTACCAACAAGTATGCCATCTATGAGAATTTAAGAAAGAAAAAGATATTGTACGCCACACAGAACTGACAACGCTTTTTCTAGGTTGTTACACAATTGAGCTTGACTTTGGAAAAAATGTACAATTTTGAGAAAAAGAAGGATAATCTAGTTAAGGAGAAGTCAAAGACCATAAGACCTTGTAATAATTTTGCAGTGATATTAAGGAATGTGTTCTGAATCTATAGCAAAGCTAGACCAGAACACCAGGTTCTTATGCTAATGAGGTCTTAATCCAGGTAAGGGAAAAGCATGGTCTTTAAGAAACAATTCAAGACCCCATTGCATCATTGAATGTATTTCTTGGACAAATGAAGTCCATGACTTAGTTGCCCCATTCTGAAGAAAAGGCAGTTCTGATTCTAGAACAACCTTCTAAACATAATTACAGCAATAATATGACCTCAAGTCCTCCCCAAGATGGGTGACACATTTCTGCCTTTTTTACCTCCATCCTTCCACCACAGCCACTTGAAAGATACTTTGAGTTTCAAATAAGGAAGAACTTTGAAAATTTCTCTTTGGTTCTCTGAACTAAGAAGCCCATGTCCCGTTTAAGAAAAGGACAGTCAGCTTGAGAATAATCTGGGGGAGGACCTGAAACATGAAGGCCAGCAAAGCTTCCATGGCCATGACAACATGACAACAATATAGTGGGACTGGAAATGATCCTGTAGAGTGTCATTTTTGGTGCTCCTTTTAATCAGTTTTTTTGCAGTCTTTTCCCCCTTATCCCAGTGTTGATCCTTCTGGTGTCCACTCAATCAAGTGTCTTCTCCGATAGTATTTCATATTCATCAACATTTGCTGAGACACAAAGACAAGTAAGCCACATCCACAACCTCAGCTGGGTTACATTCAGGCTACACATATTTCAAGGAGCCAATGAATAAGGTTCATTACTGAAAAAATTCATGATTGTCACATTTGGAAGAACATTGAACTGTCCAAGGTAGGTAGGTGGCAGTAGGTTCAGAGGATGCTGATACCAGGAATGTTGGTCACATACATTTTAGAACACAGAGTAGGAAGCATATGCTCTGTGTGTGTGTGTGTGTGTATACGCAATATATAAATATACAATAAATATATACATGTAGCTTTTGTGAACCAAGTGTCAACCACCTTCATTCAATACTCTTTGCTCTTGTGGATCATATTCTTCCAGACTATTTTATTTTTTTTTAATATTCAATTTATTTATTCATGAGAGGCACAGAAAGAAAGAGAGAGAGGGAGAGAGGCAGAAGCAGACTCCATGCAGGGAGCCCAACATGGGACCCCATCCCGGGACTCCAGGATCATGCCCTGAGCTGGAAGGCAGATGCCCAACTGCTGAGCCACCCAGGCGTCCCCTTCCAGACTATTTTAGAAACAAGAGTTTATTAGGAAGAAGACATTGTGCTACCATCCACTCCTTGGTTACCCCTTCTCCCATACTGCCTCCTTCCCTAATACAACTCTTGAAATATTCTCACCAAATATAATGCAGCATCTGAAGATGTGCAGCTGAGGAGGCTGCAGGTAGTCCTGGATCTCTGGTTGCCACCTGTCTCAGACTGCATTTCTCTCTGACTCTGGAACCATATCTGTGGGCAGCCATCAAGCTCCCACAGATATCTCCTTAGTGGAGCCAATCTGAAGGTAAACAGAACTCTAAGTTTCAATTTTAAATACCAGAGCAATGAATCAAAGTGTCCTCTTTTGGGTCATGAGCTCACTGCTTTGAGCTAACTGCTGGGCCAAGAGGGGGTGAAGCACATGACCAGTCCAGCTTGCCAGGGTACAGCAGCTGTCACAGAGAGATATGATCCTTCAAGAAAAAATGGACACGTTTGAAGAATAAGGAGAAAGAGATGCTGGACAAGCAAAAAATCAGTTATGATTTGTATTTGTCTCACCTAAGTTTTGTTATTTTCTTAAGATAGAATTTTTATTTCTTTATTTTTTGTATTTTTTTGTACATTTTTTATTGGAGTTTGATTTGTCAACATATAGCATAACAACCAGTGCTCATCCCATCAAGTGCCCCCCTCAGTGCCCGTCACCCAGTCACCCAACCCCCTGCTCACCTCCCTTTCCACCACCCCTTCTTCATTTCCCAGAGTTAGGAGTCTCTCATGTTCTGTCTCCCTCTCTGATATTTCCCACTCATTTTATCTCCTTTCCCCTTTTTCCCTTTCACTATTTTTTATATTCCCCGTATGAGTGAAACCATATAATGTTTATCCTTCTCCTATTAACTTACTTCACTCAGCATAATACCCTCTAGTTCTATCCACGTTGAAGCAAATGGTGGGTATTCATCATTTCTAATGGCTGAGTAATATTCCATTGTATACATAGACCATATCTTCTTTATCCATTCATCTTTCTTTTTTTCCCCATTCATCTTTCTATGGACACCGAGGCTCCTTCCACAGTTTGGCTATTGTGGACATTGCTCCTAGAAACATCGGGGTGCAGGTGTCTCGGTGTTTCACTGCATCTGTATTTTTGGGGTAAATCCCCAGGAGTGCAATTGCTGGGTCGTAGGGTAGCACTATTTTTAACTCTTTGAGGAACCTCCACACAGTTTTCCAGAGTGGCTGCACCAGTTCACATTCCCATCAACAGTGCAAGAGGGTTCCCCTTTCTCCACATCCTCTCCAACATTTGTTGTTTCCTGTCTTGTTAATTTTTCCCATTCTCACTGGTGTGAGTGGGTATCTCATTGTGGTTTTGACTTGCATTTCCCTGATGGCAAGTGGTACGGAGCATTTTCTCATGTGTTTATTGGCCATGTCTATGTCCTCTTTGGTGAAATTTCTGTTCATGTCTTTTGCCTATTTCATGATTAGATTGTTTGTTTGCTGTTGAGTTTAATAATTTCTTTATAGATCTTGGATACTAGCCCTTTATCTGATACGTCATTTGCAAATACCTTCTCCCATTCTGTAGGTTGTCTTTAGTTTTGTTGACTGTTTCTTTTGCTGTGCAGAAGTTTTTATCCTGATGAAGTCCCAATAGGTCACTTTTGCTTTTATTTCCCTTGCCTTCACAGATATATCTCACAAGAAGTTGCTGTGGCCAAGTTCAAAAAGGGTGTTGCCTGTGTTCTCCTCTAGGATTTTGATAGATTCTTGTCTCACATTTAGATCTTTCATCCATTTTGGGTTTATCTTTGTGTATGGTGTAAGAGAATGGTCTAGTTTCATTCTTCTGCACGTGGCTGTCCAATTTTCCCAGCACCATTTATTGAAAAGACTGTCCTTTTTCCAGTGGATAGTCTTTCCTGCTTGTTGAATATTAGTTGACCATAGAGTTGAGGGCCCATTTCTGGGTTCTCTATTCTGTTCCATTGATCTATGTGTCTGTTTTTGTGCCAGTACCATACTGTCTTGATGACCACTGCTTTGTAGTACAACTTGAAATCCGGCATTGTGATGCCCCTGGCTCTGGTTTCTTTTTCAATATTCCACTGGCTATTCAGGGTCTTTTCTGATTCCACACAAATCTTAAGATAATTTGTTCCAACTCTCTGAAGAAAGTCTATGGTATTTTGATAGGGATTGCATTAAATGTGTAAATTGCCCTGAGTAGCATAGACATTTTCACAATACTAATTCTTCCAAACCATGAGCATGGAATATTTTTCCATCTCTGTGTCTTCCTCAATTTCTTTCAGAAGTGTTCTGTGGTTTTTATGGTATAGATCCTTTATCTCTTTGGTTAGGTTTATTCCTAGGTATCTTATGCTTTTGGGTCCAATTGTAAATGGGATTGACTCCTTGATTTCTCTTTCTTCAGTCTCATTGTCAGTGTATAGAAATGCCACTGATTTCTGGGCATTAATTTTGTATCCTGCCACACTGCCGAATTGCTGTATGAATTCTAGCAATATTGGAGTGGAGTCTTTTGGGTTTTCTATGTACAGTATCATGTCATCTGTGAAGAGGGAGGGTTTGATGTCTTCTTTGCCAATTTGAATGCCTTTTATTTCTTTTTGTTGCCTGATTGCTGAGACTAGGACTTCTAGTACTATGTTGAACAGCAGTAGTGAGAGTGGACATCCCTGTCATGTTCCTGATCTTAGGGGAAAGGCTCTCAGTTTCTCCCCATTGAGAATGATATTTGCTGTGGGCTTTTCGTAGATGGCTTTTAAGATGCTGAGGAATGTTCCCTCTATCACTAACTACACTCTGAAGAGTTTTGATCAGGAATGGATGTTGTATTTTGTCAAATGTTCTCTCTGCATCTATTGAGAGGATCATATGGCTCTTGTTTTTTCTCTTGTTGATATGATCTATCATGTTGATTATTTTACGAGTGTTGAACCAACCTTGCATCCCAGGAATAAATCCCACTTGGTCATGGTGAATAATCTTCTTAATGTACTATTGGATCCTAATGGCTAGTAACTTGTTGAGAATTTTTGCATCTGTGTTCATCAGGGATATTGGTCTATAATTCTTTTTGATGGGGTCTTTGTCTGGTTTTGGAATTAAGGTGATGCTGGTCTCATAAAATGAGTTGGAAGTATTCCATCCCTTTCTATCCTTTGGAACAGCTTTAGTAGAATAGGTATTGTTTCTTCTTGAAATGTTTGATAGAATTCTCCTGCGAAGCCATCTGGCTCTGGACTTTTGTGTCTCGGGAGGTTTTTGATGACTGCTTCAATTTCTTTCCTAGTTATTGGCCTGTTCAGGTTTTCTATTTCTTCCTGTTCCAGTTTTGGTAATTTTGTCTCACCTAAGTTTTTGATGTTATGGTGATAAAATTCCTTTTGCCATTGTAAGGAAAATAATCTTTAAATATTCATCGTCTCCTCTATTCATCATCTCCTCTTTGAGGGAGAGATCTAGAAATTTTCTTTTTTGAGATCTAGAGATTTTTGATCGGTTAACTAAATAATGACACTTGATATGTTAATGTGTCGTTCATGTTTTACTAAAAGTAAAGTTCCTTAACTTACTTAACTGAGGGATCCCTGGGTGGTGCAGTGGTTTGGCTCCTGCCTTTGGCCTAGGGCGCGATCCTGGAGACCCGGGATCGAATCCCACGTCTGGCTCCCGGTGCATGGAGCCTGCTTCTCCCTCTGCCTGTTTCTCTCTCTCTGTGTGTGACTATCATAAATAAATAAAAATTAAAAAAAACTTAACTAAATAATGACACTTGATATGTTAATGTGTAGTTCATGTTTTACTAAAAGTAAAGTTCCTCTATAAACCATACATACGGTAGCACAGCCTAGGGCAAATCTGTAAAACCTAAAGCACTAGTCTAATATTGATCATGCTACAGTGGTCATTTAATATTTCAGAACCCAAATTATTTCAAAATAAGGACCCAAATTATTTTTTAAAGATTTTATTTATTTCTTCATGAAAGAAACAGAGAGAGAGAGAGGCAGAGACACGGGAAGAGGGAGAGGCTGGCTCCCTGAGGGTAGCCCGATGTGAGACTTGATCCCAGGACCCGGGATCACGACCTGAGCCGAAGGCAGGCACTCAACCACTGAGCCACTCAGGCATCCCAAAGGGCCCAAATTCTTGATGAAGCTGATACAATGCTTAGATCATATTTGTGGACACAGAACACAAATTGAATTTTTAAAAAAGATTTATTTATTTGAGAGCACATGAGAGAGAGAGAGAGAGAGAGAGAGAGAGAGAGAGAGAGAACAAGCAGGGGGAAGCAGCAGAGGGAGAGGGAGAAGCAGACTCCATGCTGAGCAGGGAGCCTGATGTGGGGCTTGATCCCAAGACCCTGGGATTATGATCTGTGCCAAAGGCTGGCACTTAACTGACTGAGCCATCCAGGTGCCCCACAAATTTAATTTTTTAAAATACAATTTATCTCTAGCAGCTCTCATCTCAGAAATTAATGCCCCTTTCACCAAGACCCATGCTTGCATCCTCAGAAAACCAACTATTAAATCATTCCTTGTCTAATTACATAGTAGTATAGATTATACTTATTATGAATGCTAGACTGATTTAATTCCCATTTATTTTTAAAATTTATTGACATGCTAACCAAAATTGACTATATTTGATGAAACTATTATGTCTTCTATAAGGTATTTTTGTTTTGTTTTGTGTAGTACAAACAACTTTCAAATCTCTTGCCACAGTTAACAGGAAATACCCACTACTGGCCTTCCTTTCTGGCTCATTTCTCTCCTGTCTGTGTATCCCAATCGATGCTATTTTAAATCTGTGCCCTGATATTAGTTGTGTCCATTAGGCATAAAGGATCCCAATACGAGGGACTTCCCTGGGAATTTGTACTTTTGGAGTAGAAGGCAGAGATGGACAGAGGGTAGGGAGAGCCCCTGGGGATGCTAGAGCCAGAGGTCCTCCCAGGCAAAGATGGATAATATCCACATCAATACACCCAGGCCAGGAGGTGATGAATCCTGAGCTGCTCCTTCAGAAAAGTCAAGGCTGGAACATCCCTGAGAGACCAAACAACCCTGGATCAAATAAGCCTGATTTTGCTAAGAGGAGAGAGAATCAAGCTAGGGAGAGAATTAACAACAAAGCTTAATGACTTCAGTGGGGAAGAATTTATCTCTAAAGTAGCATAAACAGCCCACTCATATGGAGAACAGATGTGGCTTCATGTAAGTAAGTACCAAATGAGGTGAAAAGCTCGCAGGCAGATGGGATCAGGACTAGTCTCTCAGAAATGCAGGATTAGTCCCAATACATTCCTACACTTCCGTTGGTCTTGTTTTGTCACCCACTGACCTCTTCTCTCTGGTGTTCTGCAGCCACGTGGCATGAACACTCTTGGCCCAAACAGAAGGTGCCATGGAAGGTCAACCTTTCCAAAAAATTGTCGGCTCTTTGGCCTTGGGCTCCTGTTACCCTTGGCATCACCTCTGCTAAGTGTGGAGCACTAAATCCCTCCTACTTTTTCATACAACCCTGCTGATCTGAGTGTTGGGGTAACTGTCCTTTTATCCAGTGTGCTTCTAGTAGCTTCTATTTTTTTTTTCAGGATTTCTTCACATTTCTGGGTTTACCAATTGTCTCTATTTTTTTCTCATATGCACTATGCATTTTTTTTTCTTGCATCTTTTTCACAATCTCGGAGGATTTTGATTGAGAGGGAAGGATGTGGCTACTTATCTCTAAATAGAAATCTTCCATTTAAGATTGAGATAGCAAATAACAAGGACACCAAGCACCAGCCTCCTTCCATTTTCCCCTCCCATCACCCCCTCAAAAGACTCCCCACCTTCTGGCGTATTTGAGAAAGAATGGGCGTATTGCTCTACATAAAGACCTTCCTGGACAATTGGAGTCATCAAGGAAAGTAGGGTGAGGCTCCACTATCCTCCTGTTTAAGCAAAGTCTTGAGTCTGTGTGTGTGAGGATTGAGTTTGTCAAGTCATCACAAGATGGGATATTGAAAGCTTGATTTACTCTACTGGTATCAAGAACAAACAAAAGGAGTAAATGCACTTGGTTTTAGTTGATTTTTTTTAAAGATATATTATGTAAGAGCCCCAGTAGTTTGTTTTACTCCTAGCATTTATCAGTGATACATGGGTTCAGATCTGAGCCTACTTTTCTGACTCTAAGAGGCACAAAATCAGCCAAACTCTGCTTTTAATGACACGATCACAGAGTTTCAGTTCGTTTAAGGCAAAAGAGTATTGTGAAGATTTTCTTGTCTTGGTTTTATGTAATCCAACATTTGTAAAATTTTCCATTTCCCTCTTGACCTCAAGCAGCTCTCACTTGGCAAACTATCCAAATCATAGAATATCCCTCGTTGAAGGAAGATCTCAATGTTTGGCTTGAAAATGTACAGACACTGCAAGTTTGGATTTCTGAAAAGAAAGGGGGGAAAGCCCCAGAGTATAGTTTAAATAGAAGGCTGGAATCCAGTAAAATTGTTGGTGATTCTGGAAAGTCTCAACTCTGTTATCACTGTGTCATGAAAGAGTGAATCAGAACTAGAACAAAGTGGTCATCAATCTTGTCAACATGCAGGAAGTTATTTGAAATCCTGAGGATGCTTCAAAAGCAACCAGCATTGTGGTTTACAAGTACAACAAAGTAGAGAGAATCAACTCTTTACTGAGGTCCTTTGGTAAGGATGTTGGGAATTATTCATTAACCTAAGGAATCAATCGTCAACACTATCTTGTTATTCTTTTCTCCATCATACAAAAAATATACCTAAAAGCATTAAACTAGTAAGTTTTCTGAGATTAAGAGCCAACGTTTAGTGAAGGTTTTTTTTTTTTTTTGGTTCTAATATTTACTTGAGAATGGGAGACAATCTCATATGAAGTCCAAATATTTAAAATCTTTAAACTGAAGATAGCTAATAATTGATGAGTATCCAGAAGAATATGGGGATCCTGGGAGAGTGACAAACAACAAACCACAAGAAAGAATACAATAAGAAAGTCCAGCGATAAATCTGATTTTTTCTGTGTGTCGTTGAGTGATCTTTATCCTCTCATACTTTCACAGCTGCTGATCTTCCAGATGTTCTCTCCTGTGGAGCTCTGTCTTTTATGGGGTATGTGTTCCTTCCATGATAAATCAGTCTTTTCCATTCCCCAAAGCACTGCTCGCTCAAAGCAAGCCATTTTTCTAATCCTCAACGCAAACTTTCTTAAATTTAGTACAACTCTTTCAAACATTACACTGAGCAAAACTGATAAAGTTTAAGCCTCGGTGGAAGGCAGAACATGGCTCCCCTCCACTATGGATGCCAAATGGACCAATCTTTCCTCTCAAGTCCATCCAATAAAATGCTCCAGCTTGAGTCTTTGAACCCAGGGGAAATAAGATAAAGAAGTAAGGACAGTAGAGACAGTCTTAGTGATGACAATGCTAAGAGTTCAGGAGCAGTGACAACATCCAGAATTGAGTAGTGGGCATTGCTGTTGGTGTCAACAATCTTGTAGTGATGGTGCTAGTACTGTCACCTCGAAACAGATTCCTGTGGCCTAACCTCTGATTTCTGAGACCAGGCATGTAGTTTTTCCAGCATTTCTGTGAGTTCCCAATATCTTTAAAATAAAGGCTTTTACAGCTGCCAGACTTGACTTCTGTTATTTCAACTGAGACTGTTACATAATCTGCAAAACAATTCTTTGGATGAAGCTTTGGCTTGTGAGTGGGACCCTTCTTGAGTTTCTAGGGGTAGCACAAAGCTAGGGATGTACTTATCCTTGAGTCATTGTATAGATTAGTTAGCCTATCTCTGCAGAAAGATGACACAGAAAAAAGAACAAATGTGTCAATGTAATTCATTATCTTAATCCAGACTTTTTTTTTTTAAATGAACTTCACTATTTTGGTTAAAGACATTCAGGAAGGCAGAGGGGGATGTGTCTGCCGACTCATGCTGGCTCCAACTGGGAACGCTTCAGATTTTGACACCCCTGTGCCTTTTTTTCTTCCCACTGAGTTCATTTCTGCATCCCATACACTCTTCCAGAGTCCTCTCTGGAGGGTGAGCACCACGTCTTGCCTCATTCTGTGTGTCTATTGAATATATTTTATATGATGCACACCTGTCACTACCTGACCGTCATCTTCTGCTGCTTAGATAGCCATGACTTGTAATAAATGATCCTACCCCTTGTCCCCAGGTGCCCCAAAGGTACCTGAAAACCAGTATTTTTTTTAGAAAAGAGGGAGCAGTGGGTCACGGGACAGGGGAAAGCACATGTGTAGACTGTTGGCTGTATGCTTTGGAGATCAGACAATGATTTGGGCAGAGATTATGTTCCAGACATATGGAGCCTGTGGGGTTTCCTCTTGCTGCTGCCTGAGCTGTGTGTGAGTTCAGGGGTGCATTCAAAGTCCTAGCAAGCTCTCCACTTGTCTTAGGTTTCATGTTTCTGCCAGGCTATCCCGGCATTCATGGGCATGTGGGCAGTCACCTACATGAGGGGGGTTTACCTTCATCTTCCTGTGGTTTGCTGACTCCAAGAAACTCTCCATTAAAATTCTAGCTGCCCTGAATTAAAATTCAGTTCCCTGCTTCTGGCAGTAGAGTGGTGGGCTGTCACTGCCAGCTCGAAGCCGAGGTCCCCCCTCTTCTCAGGGGCAATTCTGCAAATTCTGCTCCCTGGCTGTATGCAGGAGGGATGAGAAGGTGCCTTGCCTGGAGTTGTCCAGGCAAGAATGCTAAGCAGTCGCCATTGTCCTACCAGGTACAGGATTGTCCTCCTTTGCAGGAGGCAGATCTTCACAATTTGTCATTTTCCATTGATCATTTTCAGGATCTTAAAATGGTTGTTCCCAAGAATTTTGGCCAGTTCTATACTGGTTTTCTTTGACGGAAAATAATCTGCTCTTTGATGCTTTCACTGCAAGTAGTCTCACAACTGCTTTTGGCTTATGAAATGAGAAAAATGAATTTCCACGTAACCTCAAATTCTCACATATCAGTGTTTATGCTCTTTGCACAAGAAAACAAAGTTTTTCTCAATAGAATGTCACCATTATGGAAGTATTTTCTTACCTAACTACAAGGGCGATTTATTTCCCCTTTGTTTTGTGGAATGTTCCAGGTTAATATAGCTCATTCTCCCAGAGGTCTTCTGCAGCTGCAGTATTTCCAAGTGTTCATTTATTGTGAAATCTGTCTGGCTAGATTAGATTAATTCCTTTGAGATAAAGCTACAGCCATGTTTAATGATGAAAAATTATTCCATTCCCTCTTAAACCCATTTACAGAAATGGTGTATCATTTTACATGTGCCTAAATTTTTATTCATCCATTTCCTCCTCCTCCTGTGTGTTTTCTTGGCATTCTAGGTTTTCTTGGTTGTTGTTTCAGTTTTTCTGTTCTTTTACCCTTGCCCTAGTAGTCTGATTGTATTTTGCTTAGGGTAAGCTATCTCAATTCCTTTTATCAGTGTGAGATGGTAAGATCGATAAGTAATAATAAAAGAGACTATTATATTCAATAATTCAGTCCTTTTATTCTACAATTCTTGGGTGAGATGTGAAACAAACAAAATATAATGATCTTGCCTAATTTGAGGATACATCAACCATCAGTTCAATATCTTTGAACCCCGGTGGAGGGGATAGAGTTCTAATATCCTCTTAGAACATTAATCAACTTGGATTTTAATTTATAAATGTAATTAAGAATGTAACTAACTTGAGAAAAAATTTAGCTAACTTGACTTGGTAGCATCAAAGGCCTAAATGCAACATGGATCCAGTGGGAAGGGCAGAAAGTCTGGATCCCACATGCTCATGGGGCCTGTGACATTACTACTATCTCTATAGCTACTTGTTACCGCAACCAAAAGGTAGGGAAACAGTATCCTGCTAAGCCCTTATAAAATTCTTACCCCGAAGTTTAGAGCATACAACTAACTGAGCAGCATGGTTTAATAAAAATAAAAACAAAAGCAGTGTTATTTTTGAAGTTTTGGTAATTCGAGGTAGGGAGCATGGTGATTTTGAGTGCAGAAACAATGCTAACATAGCTTTATCTTGACTTGGGATATTTGTCCTGATTGCTCTTTCTCACTAGTCTTAAAAGCTCCAGGAGCTTAACAGACCTTCCCTGGTTCCTTGTATTTAAATTTTGCAAATATTCGTCCTTCCAGAACTCTGGCAATGGATGATTCTAGGATGATGAAATCTCTAGAGACTGTTATCAGTGGAGAAGACTTGGGCTTAACCAACAACCTCATCCTTCTGCACAAAATGGCAGTCCCTCTAGTCCAGGGTCCTTTGGCACCATTCCTCTCATTCCACAGCTCATTCTTCTGCTTTTCTGTGTTCTTTTCCAACATCTTCTTTCTGCCCTGCTGGGATTTCTTGAAGGAGCCAGCCTCTTCAACTTTATGAAGCACAGAACACAGGTTCTTCATAACATCCCAGTTTTTGAATAGCAGGTATACAGCACAGAGTATCAGATATCTGTGTTCACACAGAAATAGTGATCTCTCTGTATTCGTTTTTAAGCCTCTCGGCTCTTCAAAATCCCTCCTCAGGGAAAAAACAAAGGAAATGGCTATTTATAAAGGGACCCACAGAGGCTCCAATAAGCACAGACTTGATATGTCACCGCTTAGACAGCTGCAGCTAAATGCCCAGCTGTTGTGGTTTGCATGTTGTGACAAATCCAAGAACATCCACTGAATGGTCATGAACCATGGCCATGGCTGTTATACAAACAATGGGCAAATAATCTTGGGTTCAGGGCTCAGATCTGAAAAAAAAGTGGGCCTGGGAACTTTTTTGGTCTCCCCTTCCCAATCTCCCTCCTTCAATTCTCTAGGCAGTAAAATAATTATCTCATAGTTCATTGGTCTTGGTCTTCTCCAGATTGGAATGGCAACTGGGTCATCAGTTTCATGACTTCCTATCACTCTACGTGCTTTTTGTTCTCCCTCTTGAAGGCTTGCCATTTACCTCCTTCTCTCTTTAGGACCTCACTTCAAGGACACCTTGAAGTTTTCTCTGCCTCAAACTTAACGCTATCAGGAAGAGCCAAGAGTCAATTACCCTCCTCTGCCACCACTGTGGTTTTAGGTAATTATGTTAGCATGGCATTTATCATATTCTATTTTCATTCTAGAGACACTGGAATAACCATGGGAGCTTTGGAACGAGACCAACTTGGATTCAAATTCCAGCTCTGTCAACGGTGTGATTATAGGTGAGTTACTCCAACTGCCAGTAAGTTTCCTTACTGAAGAGGGATAATAATCATCCTTTTAAGGTTGAGCCTGAGTAGCTGGTATAGAGTAGTTGATTAATTAACAGAAGTCCTCTTCCCTCTCCTTCCTGATAGCATTTTACTTTACTTGCCATTTCCTGTAAGAGTGTCAGTGTTTGGCACATAGGAGCTCATAAATATTCAGTTATTGAAGAAATGAATAAGAAGACTTCTCTAGGAGAGAAGATAATATATGTCATGTATTTTTCATCTTGAAAGAAGCAAACCCCCCGTCTCAACTTTGATCTATTTTCCTAGCCATTCATTTTGTGATTTTCATTTGTCATTCAATTTTCAAGTTTTTGAGGGTCTCAGAAGCAGAAGTACAAGAAGATTGTAATGAGAAGACTCAGTCACTACTGCTCAAATGACCCATAGCCCTTTGGTCCAGCAATGTTCAGGTTATTTTCAGCCACACACCTTATTCTGAAGTATGAACAATTTGTCTCAGATAATTTTTCCCTTACTCTCACAGATATTCTTCACTTCTCAGAGTATTTACCTGATATTTCCTGAGCATACAGTATGTATTGGTAACTGGGGATACAAAAGACAAATGAGACATAGCCCTTCCCCTTTGTCAAGGAGCAAAAGAAACCACTCCAAAATATGTCTCTTTGGCATAGGGATTATTTTGAGCTGCTTATTTTTAAGAAACAGCAGACCCAGGAAAAACTCTAAAAACCAAGTAGAAGTTACCCCTTGGTAAGGGAAATGTACATTTATAAGGGCAATCTCCCTGTGTCAGGGTGTTTCTCTGGCTGTACTGGGAAGGGGAGGATGATGAAATCTCTAGAAACTGTTATCAGTGGAGAAGACATTGGCTTAACCAACATCCTCACCCTTCTGCACTGTGTTTTCCCGAAAACCTCCCATGCCTGGCTCTTCCCCGCCACCCACCATCTTTTGTTTTTTGCTGGAGATGACACTTAGAGTGATGACTGGGGCCACTTCAGGGAGTTACTCAGTTTTCCTGGATATCTCTCACTCGCACTTTCTTTTAAAAAAAAAATCCACCACTGCACTAAAATAAAATTCAAGCTCCCTGTTCAGGCTATGGATCCTCATATGTTGTGGCCTCTGCCCACTGCTCTGAGACTCCAGCAACATGGAGTCTTTCTGTTCCTTAAACACATCAAGATTGTGAGGGAGTTCAGGACCTTTTGCTCCTTGACAAAGGGGAAGGGCTATGTCTCATTTGTCTTTTGTATCCCCAGTTACCAATACATACTGTATGCTCAGGAAATACAAGGTAAATACTCTGAGAAGTGAAGAGTATCTGTGAGAGTAAGGGAAAAATTATCTGAGACAAATTGTTCATACTTCAAAATAAGGTGTGTGGCTGAAAATAACCTGAACATTGCTGGACCAAAGGGCTATGGGTCATTTGACCCTCTTCCTCAAATGGGCTACTTTGGCATGTGGATTATTTTGAGCTGAAGGCACTTGAAACCCTGTGGGCTCAAAAGGAACTTCTGTCCTCCTTAACCACTCAGAAGAATCTAAATTGGGGGTATTTGGCAGAATAAGGGTTATTGACAGAGATAAATTTTATTTGGGGAACGAAAACATCTAATTGCCAAACATCTGCTCTCCTTACCACCCTGTGAAGTGCATTCCTGTCCTCTGAAATCCCAGATCCATCCTCCCTTCTCCTTAGTTCAGGATGACATATATTCCAAGCCTGTCTTTGGAATTTCCATGTCTATGTGGATTCCCCATATGTACACCTATAAAATTTGATTTTCCCCTGTTACTCTGTCTCACGCCAATTTCATTCTTAGCCCAGCCAGAAGGACCTTTGAAAGGACAGGAAGTTTGGCTCCTCAACAATTATTCCTAACTCAGGAGCTCTGCATCTCCTTTTCCCTCTGCCAAAACTTCTTTCCCTCAGACATTCACATACTTGGCTCCTGACTGACCTCCAGGCCTCGGCTCAAATGTCTCCTTTTCTAAAATATCACCCAATCTGAAGTAGCTCCCAGTCACGCCCACCATTTGCCCTGCTTTATTGGACAATTTCATTGCATTCAATAAATTGGACTCCAACATCTATGCTATCCTCCTTTCTTGAGCACTTTCCGGTATTATAGAGGCTGGAAATGTCTCTTCTCCTTCAGTTCAGGGCCACCTCAACCAGGCCAGGAAGTCAGATTTCAACTCAGCAGGATAATAAGAATTCTTGGCACCTTTTATGGTCTGTTTTTCTGACTGGTGGCAGGAGAGCAGCATCGGCCTCTCTAGAACCTGGGTACAAGCTACCTCTCAATCCCCATAGTGAGACTTAGGTCACTCAGGCTTCCAGGGGTTAAGACCTCAACCCTAGAATCTCTATTTAATTTATATGTCGTGTATTTTTTTTTTCTTCGAGGTGAGGAGCGGGAAAAAGACATGAATTTTAAATCACCAGGAAAATGTTAGGGACATTTTGGAATTTATAAAAAAAGTATTAAGCCTCTTCCCTTCAAAATGTTGCATTTCCTTTGTGTGGCATGATGGTGCTGCTTTAGTTGTTTCTTTAATTCTTTCACAGCTGTGCATGGCCCCCTCGGGTGAAGTAGACAAAGGACGTCTCCTGAGACACTTGAGTCTCACCATATTAAAGTCATTGCATTTTTTTACCCTGATGCCTTTAGCATTCGTTATTCAACATAATGTATTACTTGACCTCTCTGGGATCTTGGAAGACTGTGTATTTTTTTTTTTGAATTGTGGGAAAAATTCTCCCCCACAGTTTTACTTCCACGTCATAGAAAAGGATCTGAAAGTGACATAGATCCAAATAGAAGGAGAGGAAACCAACAAGTGAGCTGGAAAGGAATCAAGCATGGAGACTGGAATAAGATGGAGCTGGGGACAAGGAGACACAAGCCGTGACCCCTGACGTTGTACATCTGTAAAATAAAGATATTGGTCCATTACCTGGGGTATTGTTTCTACATGCTAATCAATCTACTTTTTTTTTTTTTTTAAGATTCTATTTATTTGAGAGAGACAGAGCACAAGCAGGGGGAGTAGCAGAGGGAGAGGCAGATTTCCCACTGAGCAGGGAACCCCACATGGGGCTCGATCACAGGACCCTGAGATCATGACCTGAGCTAAAGGCAGATGCTTAACTGACTGAGCCACCAAGGTGCCCTAATCAATGACTTTAATTAAATGTTTCCTTGAATGCTATTTTGTTGGTTCTCTACACAACCAAAGGAAAGGCAAAACAAACAAAAAAAAAAGCCAAAAAAAGTTAGAAAAATATTATAGGACACAAGTGAGATGAGACAAAAAAGAATGGATAGAGAAAGATTGACCATAAGGAGCAAAATGAGTTATTTTTAGCCCAGCAACGCTCTGTGCCTTTAGTGGCCTGCAGATATAATGGGTTTACAGGTTGAGGGTAAAATCTGCTGAGCTAGTCTGTGATTTTAGTTTCAGGTTTCCTCACTGGCCTCAGAAAATGTCAACCTCCCCCATGTGGTCATCAACCATTTCATAGTTCACAATATTGAGTGCAGCACCATGTCTGCGATATAGCAGATGTCCTTGGCAGGTGTATCAAGTGAAGCCAATGCCAGACAATGGTCCCACAGGAAGCCATGTGAAGACTTGGTAGGCTTTTCCTTGCAGGAGAGAAAGTACAAAAATTAAGCTTAGGTTTGACACCATTGTCACTTTCATTTGTCCAAAGACCTGGTTGTTTGGAAGGTTAAGGCTGGTTCGATTCACAGACTGAGTCAAAAAGCTACTTGGTGCTAAAATTCTGCTCCCTTCAAGAGGTGTCTCCCACTGACCTCCCGGGTAACTTCAAATGAAACCGAGCTAGTTTGTATTATTCCTTTGGGTTGCGATACGATGTCTTCTATGACTTTGTTTGTTGCGCCTTTCCTTTGGTTGTGTAGAGCTAGTATTCAAGGGAAAGATTCAACTAGCAAATTGATTGGCATCGTAGAAATGACACCCCAGCTAATGGACCCATATCTTTATTTTCCAATCAACTGTATAATGTCAAGGAGGCATGGCTTGTGTCTGAAAATAAGTCTGTTCGGTGTTATTATTTATAGATACCTCGGCTGGCCCTTAGGAAATGTGGTGAAACAGGTGCATGTTGATGTGTCCTTGAGAACTGAGGGCCTATGGATGAGAGGGAGACTTTTGGGATGTGTGGTTGTGGGGACAGCTTCTTGGAGACACCGGACACTGGTGACAGCAAACAGCAGGTGGGTCTGTTACTGCGTTTGTCACTTTAGGTGTCATGGTAACCCTATGCGTTGGGTACCACTACCTCTGAGATGGGTACCGGTAGCTCCATATTGTGAATGGTAAACTAGGTGTGCACAGGTAGGGAATGGTAGACCCCAGATTGAATTCAGGCCAACCTGTAAACCTCTGAGTCACACAGCAATAGTCACAGAAGGCAAGAACTGAGTTTTGCCTCCTTAGCTTTTTACTCTTGTTTTTATTTGAAGCTCTGTGGCCCAACCACACACACAAACTCTAAACCGAGGTTGGGTGATGGCCCAGGGAGACTGAAGGAATGACCCAAGGCGATGGAGATGTAGGTTTACTGGGGGTGGGGGGCTTATGTACTGGGCGTCCAGGGGCAGCAACTGGAAAAAGTATCCACTGTGTGGACCCATGTGTAGTGAGGTTTTATAGCCTATCAACTGGCTTTGCAACTACTTGTAGCTTCTCTCCTTCTTTCAGGGCCAGTGTTCTAAGGAGAGCAAAGTCTGCTATCTGGATAATTCTCTTACAAAGGAGGTGCCCCAGGTTGGCCACCCTCGGGGCCCCTGACCTGGAATGCTGAATAGCATGTTCTTTTGGGACATTCTGCTTGAGAAGAATACAGAGGGAGGACAGGATCCCTACCTTCTCAAGGTAGTGACTGGAGGGGCATTCAGGGTGTGCTGTGCTTGCACAAATCAGCCTTCCGACACACACCACACACCAGCACCAGATGAGCAAATGGACCTTTGGAAGAGGCTGTCGGAGGGGTTCTCTAGAACAGGATTTTCTAGGCTGCTCAAATTTACCAGAGTCTGACAGGGTCAGGGATTCCAGAGGGAAGAAAGGATATGCAAAGACTGCTCAGAGAGTCATTTCCCCAACTCAGAAAATCTTAACTACATGTTCTGCCTGATAATCACATGCAGTGATTTTTTAGAAACATTGTTCTAGGAAATATCTCTGTTTGCCACCACCCTTAACTTCCTCAATCATGGTGTGGTGTTTTTTCTTTCTTTACATTTGGTAATATGTTGATTAAGGCAACAAACGAGCTCTCACATGATCAAGTTTTTCTTTTTCTTTTTGAGCAATTTTTTTCAATTTGATTTCAATGAATTTGTAAATATGGAGGCCACTTAGTCAAGAAAAAGACACATGAAAATACTTGAAATAGAAAATGTATTTCAAAACTGCACATATGAGATTCATATTCCCCACCAACTCGGTCAATTGACTTGTTACTACATGTATCAACATTCTTAGATCAAGTGGCAAATAGCCATGAAATATCAGCTACAAAAACAGGCAACTCTAAAGCCTCGATTTTAAAATTCAACAAATGTGGGACTTCACTGATTTACGAAAATTTAAGAACTACAATAAATTCAGAATGGCAACTATCTCTATGCTATTGACAGTGTTACCAGTGGATATGTTTTCAAATATATAGACATCGGATATTATGGCCAAAAATGGTTTAATATTTTTAGCCATAAGAGTATATATGAAAATCTATTTCAAAAAGTATGATGCTTTTGACATGGTCACTTAAAATTCTTACTAAAATATCAGCTCACAAAGTATCAAACTGGTAGAAGAATAAATGCATGGATTTCTCAGTCTAGATTAAAGAATTTCAAGGTTCTGCTAAAAAACTAAACAAGATGTACTTATCATACTCAGAAAATGAAACAATTTCATAAAAGTGAATTTATTCGATACTGTACAAAAAAGTAGAATCAAGGTGACCTGCAAAGACACAGAGGCGATGACTGGGAGGTGGGCTCAGCCACATGCCTCTGTTCATGCGGTGGCTGCAATGGCCCTGCCCTTGCTCTTCCTCTCCACCGCATGGGTTTATAATATACTTTCTAAAAATAGGACATTGATGCTATAAAAATAAATGTCTTAAAAAAACAACCACAGGTTTGAATGGAAACAGAGGGTATTTGGGGCTTCCAGGATCTCTCTGTGGGAGGAGCTTGGGGCTTCAAGGGTCTTCCTGTGGGAGGAGCTTCCACTTCACTGAAAGGTCAGGTTCTTCATCAAAGTCATCCAGCTCCTGCTCCTTGGAGATCTCCAGGAAAACCTGAGAGGGGCAAGACAGAGAGAGACGGGGATGTCACACTGCCCCCTGTAGCTCCAAGTGAGTGCAAGGTGCATGCACATATTGTACATGGATGTTCCACGGAAGACACAGGGTCTCTACCGCTGACCCACCTGCTCCAGGGTGGACTGGGAGAGGCTGTACTCCTCCAAATCGAAGCTCTGTTTAACTGCAGAAGGATGGACATACGTTAGGAGGTCATCTACTATTATTATTTTTTTATATCCAGGCAGTCTTAGAATTCAGCATGCCATACAAACAGCAAGTTTCAAAAACATCTTACATAAAAAAGTTTCGATA
This sequence comes from Vulpes vulpes, assembly GCF_048418805.1. Classification (NCBI taxonomy): domain Eukaryota; kingdom Metazoa; phylum Chordata; class Mammalia; order Carnivora; family Canidae; genus Vulpes; species Vulpes vulpes. The sequence goes on along the minus strand of NC_132781.1, from coordinate 11,198,253 downwards.
AAAATGGTCCTGATTTAAGTACAAGCGTGCAGTTCAGAAAAGAGCTGTGTATTCACTTGGGTTTGGGGAGAAAAGTACATTTAAAGAGGAAACGGTGCTGAAAAGGTTTCCTTCCCTGGATGTGAGTCAATGCTTTTGCACATGCAGCACAAGAAGAGGTAGAAGGTAGATGCATTTTGCAAAGGGAAGCCTCAGATTATGGAGAAAGATGCCTGAGGTTTCCTGGGCATCCTAGATAGCTTTTGTGACCCTCTTCCTGCTGTGACAGCTTGGTCCTAACTTGAGTCAAAAGCCTTTCTTGACCAGAATAGATGGGAAGGCTCCTGGTTCTAGAAGACTCTTTGTACCCCTGCTGATAGTCTTCATGATCATAGTGATACCCCCTTTTTGTTCTCTGCACCAAGCACCCCAACCTTCTGGACCACATGGTCCCAAAAGCACTCCCAGGTTGGCACTGTGGCCAGTACCAGCCCGGTACCATTGGTGACATATTTCCAGGCTGCTGCCCTCCTATCAGGGCTGTGACTACCCTTCTCTAGGGAAGGTGACAAGCAAGGAAAAAACAGAGCTGTGACAATGAAAAGAGCATAGGGAGGAAGTTCCAGCCAGCACATTCAGAAAGGTGGAGTTCATGACCTCGGGGGGGGGGGGCAGGAAATCATGGGGTGGTGATGGTGGATGTGGTGAGGTCAGTGGTGAAGCACAACAGACACACACAGAGATTGTTTTCATGACCAGACAGGAGGCCAGTTTCTTAATACGTAGCCTAAGGCCATAAAATAATATGCAAGGCCCTATAAAATTAAATTGTAAATATGCATCACACCTCAGTGTTCCCAAAGAAAGTATCCTTGAATGTATACACAACTGAATTTAAAAAAAAAAGATTTTATGTATTTATTCATGAGAGACACAGAGAGAGAGGCAGAGATACAGGCAGAGGGAGAAGCAGGCTCCATCCAGGGAGCCCGATGTGGGACTCGATCCCATGACCCCGAGCCAAAGGCAGACACTCAACCACTGATCCACCCGGATGCTCTTTTGTTTTTTGTTTTTTTTAAAGATACAACTGAATTTTGACCTAGGTTCTCCATATTATGGATATATGGATCCATATATTATGGATAAACACATGGGTAAAACCCCACAAAGCAGAAGTAAAATCACTTTCATTAACCCCCATCCCCCAACACACACAGAATGCCTCCACTTCTTTGATTCTGTGCCCCTAAAATTAAATTGGAGATTTTTAATTTTAAAAATTAACACCTTAGAGGCTCCAGAGTGGCTCAGTTAAATACCTGACTCTTGATTTCGGCTCAGGTCAGGATCTCAGGGTTGTGAGATCGAGCCCCCAGCCAGGCTCCACACCCAGCGGGGAATCTGCTTGGGATTCTCACTCTCCCTCTGCCCCTTCCTCTTGCTCAGGTGCTCTCTCTCTTCAAATAAATACATAAAATCTTTAAAATGAACCCTTAGCTCACATTCCCTTTGCATCAGGCTGATGGACTAGTCTATGACTTGGGAAGACCTGCTTCCCGGGATCTCATTTCTTTTTTTTTTTTTTTTTATAAATTAATTTTTATTGGTGTTCAATTTATCAACATACAGAAAAACACCCAGTGCTCATCCCATCTAGTGTCCCCCTCAGTGCCCGTCACCCATTCACCCCCATCCCCCGCCCTCCTCCCCTTCCACCACCCCTAGTTCGTTTCCCAGAGTTAGGAGTCTTTATGTTCTGTCTCCCTTCCCGGGATCTCATTTCAAAGTTTATGACTCTTACCCCTCTCTAATGTGAAGAAAGCTTGCGCTAAAGGTCGTACGTCTTCCATTGGCAGTTTATAGACCATCACAGGAGAGTACCTGTGGGGGAGAGGGGAGGGGCTGAGGCTGAGACCACCTGTGCAGGTGCAGGCTGGCCGCGGCCCTGTCTCTGGTCGTTATCCTCATCAATAAGAGGCAGCATGGTGCAGGCAAAATGCCTGGGGGGAGGCTGTTCACAAGGAGAACTGGAGGAGGCCCGGGGGAGGCTCAGGTCCTTGGTTCCTGGGATGGGGAGGGGCAGGTGCGGTGCAGAGGAAACGTGCACATCTGCCAAAGCCACCTGCCACCTCATCTTTCCAGCTGGGCACTTGGCTCCTCCTACTTCATCTTCCAGGCTGGGACCGATGCCACGTAGTTTCTTCAAGTCGCCCAACTCAGGTGGGGACTTGGTCTTTTCTCCAGAGAACTCTTGCCTCTCCGACCTTCCCCATGCTCCTCAAACTGCTTTCCTATTAGGATGATATAACTGAGTCTTTGATGAGGAGCCTAGAAATTGCCAGGAATTAAGCACCAAATAATGCTCAGCCACAATTTTTTTAAAAGATAATTTGTTCCCCAGATTAATGTTTGTCTTTTTAGCATTTGAAAACCAAGAAAATTTAGATTTCATTTCTGAAGATGCGATTTTCTCTATTTATGGGGCGATCATTCTCATCTATTCTACTCATTCCCTGTGCCTTTGTGACCTATTTCTATTCAGTCATGGGCTGCACACTGAGGAATGGCATTTGCTTTGATATCTATACTCCAGTGTAGAAATATATTTTCCCACTGTATCATTTTTTTAATAAATTTATTTTTTATTGGTGTTCAATTTGCCAACATATAGAATAACACCCAGTGCTCATCCCATCAAGTGCCCCCCTCAATGCCCGTCACCCACTCACCCCCACCCCCCGCCCTCCTCCCCTTCCACCACCCCTAGTTCGTTTCCCAGAGTTAGGAGTCTTTATGTTCTGTCTCCCTTTCTGGTATTTCCCACACATTTCTTCTCCCTTCCCTTATATTCCCTTTCACTATTATTTATATTCCCCAAATGAATCAGAACATACATTGTTTGTCCTTCTCCGATTGTATCATTATGACTTATTACCTTTTCCTATCTGGTTCCTCCCCTACCTCCTAAATCATCTGTCTTCTAGGTAAATTCTAGGTGTTAAAAATGACCCTAAAGTTACCCTTTGATTTTTTTACTATTTTCCTGAGAGCTCTTCCATTACCATAGTGTTAACAGATTTGAAATAAAGTAATTATATTCTACTTATGCCACTTGTTAGCTCTGTTATGCTAACTTATCAGTTTCCTATTCTAAAAGATAACAATCAATTCCATTTCTTACGATCTTGTTGTGGCCAGACTCTCTCACAGTACCTTTTGGAAACCATCTGATTTTTCACTGGAACAACAGTGTCTACCTTGAAAAGACTCATTGCGGATTCAATACGCCAGCACAACACCAGGACGGTATCTGGCACATAGTAGGACCACGACACAGGCTATGTCTGATTTTCCATCAACTCTTCTCTTTTCTAAATTAAGTTTCTGCGGTGGCCAACAAATAATGTCTTGCAAGTTTCCGTTTGGGCTAAGTGTGGACTCTCAATCACCACAAATCAGTGAAACCAGTGAGGAAAAGGTCACATTTGGTATCAGATCCAAACCAGCAAGCATCTTTACCTTTTCTGCTGAGCCGCCTGGGGAAAAGCCCTCAGAATTTCCTGATGGAGACTTTCCCTTTGCTCAGGGGTCTTCACCTTCATCTCCAGGTAGTAATTCTTGCCAAATTTACTCTTCAGGTGTTGGATGGAACCGATACATCTGGAAGTCAGAGGTGGATGAGGTGGTCACAGTAAGGGGAAGGAGACAGGGAACACAATGTTTGAGACTCTTGACTTGCCGCTGGGGTTGTCTCAAGGGCCTTGGTGTTAGCCCCAGGTGCAGTAGCTAGAGATCTACTGTCTGCAAGCTCCCCCAGCCGTGCACCTGGAGCCCAAGTGTGGGTGGGGACAGGCACCCACCTCAGCTTTCCAGACACCATGATGGCCACACGGTCACACACGGCCTCGGCCTCTGCCATGTAGTGGGTGGTCAAGAGGGCGCCCCTCTCTGTGTTTTTAAAGGTGGCCCGGATCGCCTGCCTGAATCGTCAAAAGATTATTTGCAATTAAGAAAGCCTGCTAATTAATCATAAATGGGCAAAAAAATAAAAATAAAAAAAAAACATTAAATGGGCAGAGAAAAGAATTTTTAACTGGCATGCCTGTGAGCAATTAGCAAAAGGAGCATAAGCAAGGGAGGAATCCTGGAGGGGGCAGGTGGGGTCAGGAATGGGCAGCCGGGTGAGGGCTGGTGAAGGGGAGGCTGGCAGTGGACGAGGAGCAAGGCACAGACAACAGCGTTTCTCATGAGGCTGGGGTTGAAAGAGAAATGCTGAGCAAGAGACTGCGTATGAAGAGGCTGTGCCAAGGAACGGAGAGCTAGAATCCAACAGCAGAGGTGTCACCACCTTGTAGGAGAAGGTAAATGCAGAATGAATACTCGAGACAACATCCAGAACCCGCCCCAACCTTTACAACCTAATGGGCATGACCATTCATTCCCCTCCGGCCAGGGCCCTGGACACCATGACTGTGGCCCAGAGATGCGCCACCACTACCTGAAAGATCGGTGGGACAGTCGTACCTCCAACAGTCAGTGTGTCTGGGTCCTGCTGATGTTTATTCTCTCTCCAACGATGAAATAGTATCAGGGGAAAGGTTTGGGTTTTGGTTTGCAAAATACCGGTGTTACTAACCATAGGGAGAGGTGTTGCCCCTGCACCCCCCTCCACTAAGAAAGAGTGTAAGGGACCATTTTTGCACAAGTAGGACAATTCAGGACAGATGCCCTGACTGGGTAGCGGTCCTCACCACATTTGCTGCTGCCCCTTGGGGTCCATGCCCGTGGATGGCTCGTCCAGAAGCACCACGGATGGGTTTCCCAGGATGCTCAGTGCAAAGCACAGCTGGAATGAGATGAACAGTGTGTCTGGCACCGACAGGCAGGGTGCGCAGGGTAACACTGAGTCTCCCCTCTTACCTTCCTCTTTATTCCCTCGGATAAGGTCTTCACGGGCAGCTTCAGCTGGTCCTGCAGCTTGAGCACATCTGCCAACCTGAAGCAAATATAATTCCACTAAGGAAGTGGGTAGGAGGACAGGTCACCCAGTGAGAGGGATGGGGAGCAGAGCTCAGAAATGCACTTTGGAAAACAGATGCCAGGCAATCTTTTTCCTTTTTTTAAAGATTCCATTTATTTATTTATTTATTTATTTATTTATTTATTTATTTATTTGAGAGAGAGAGAGAGAGAGAGAGAGTGTGCAGGAGCATGGGGGAGAAGCAGAGGGAGAGGGAGAAGCATACTCCCTGCTGAGCAGGAAGCCCAAGGTAGGGCTCGATCCCCAGATCCCAGATCATGACCCGAGCAGACACACAACCCACTGAGCCACCCAGGTGCCCCAATGCCAGGCAACCTTAAACTGGCTGGTCTGATCCCTCCAGATAGACACTTTTCCCTTTTAAAAGAATATCATAAGCCCCTATACTGATTTCTAAACAGCTGTTCTAGGGTGAATAGTTTATACTTAAATTTTAGTATTTTTGATAACTTTCCCCAATGGTTACTATTTTGATATTTAACATGAGAAGAAAATGAACACTTGGAAATCCGGGAAACCAGGTTCTAGTAGGGAGTCTACTCAGTGTGGTCTGATCTGGGTCAGGGTTCAGAGTCTCCTGTCCTGAACTGATAGTGAAGTTCCTCACTCCCAACCGTTTCCTGCCCCCGTAGGTACAGAACAGGTGTGGCTCCCACCTACCTGGAGATGGTGACTGCCGCGTCTGCCTTCTTCAGCCCTTTTACAGCAGCAAACACCTCCAGGTGTTCCTTCACAGTCAGGTTGGGCCACAGCACATTCTCCTGGGGACAGTAACCCAGGAAGCCCAGGGAGCTGTCCCCGCTGCTCCCTTTTAGTAGCACCTGCAGAGAGAAAAGTTCACTCTCAGAGCCTGCCCTTGGGGTTTGTTTTTCCTGCATTTCTCAATGGCCTCTTTCTCCTTACCAAACCTAGAACAACTAGAGACTCTCTAAGTCCTAACTAAGTTGAATAACCTGTAATCATTCCACGTTGGAGAGATGTTGTCAGAGAGCAAACCCATGAGCGACCACTGTGTGCACCACCTGATCTAAGCTGAAAAATCAAATATCTCACAAATATCATGGCCAACAGTTTATATCCAATTTTTCTCATCACAGTCAGAAAACAAGTATATGAATTCATGAATTTAAGTACTTGCTATTGAACGCACTCAGTGATCACATGTTCTTTGAGTACGTAACAAATGTTGCGCTGTCTGCTTTGGATACATGGGGGAATGGAAGGCCTAGCACCCTTGTTTCTTGGGTGTTTTCGTTCTACCGAGTGAACTGGGCAATAAACAAGAAGAAAAATGAGCTACTGGAATAAATGGTGCTATAAAGGACGTAAGTCAGGATACTGAGGAGAGGACTAACAGGGAAGGTGACTGGGTAGGATGATTACAGAAAGCCCCTCTGCTGAGGGACCACAGGATGGAAGACCGAGAGGGCATCTGCCATGGAAGAGTCCAGACGAAAGGAATTTGGAGCAGAGTCAAGAACCAGAGCAAAGCCCTGTGCCATGATGAGGCTGGATGTGTCCTCAGACCCGAGGCACAGCTGGGGGCCAGGTGCAGAAAGAGGGAGGGACGTGACCAAGGCCCCTCTGGACGAGCCAGCAGGGTGGAGAGAGGGGGTCCTTCAGCCTCAGTGAAGTAAGAGGTTGTTGAAAATAAATAGGACAATGGCATTGTTTATAAATAAAGATCACACGGGCTGATCCAATTAAAGCTAATTTCATGACACCCAAACAGTTCACTTTGTTAACTCAGATCTTACTTAGCCTTTTAAAATATTTCATTCCATCGAAAGATGAATGCATAAAGAAGATGTGGTCTATGTATACAATGGAATATTCTTCAGCCATTAGAAATGACAAATACCCACCATTTGCTTCAATGTGGATGGCCCTAGAGGGTATTATGCTGAGTGAAATAAGTCAATCAGAAAAGGACAAACAAACAAACAAACAAAAAAAAAAAAAAAAAAGAAAAGGACAAACATTATATGGTCTCATTCATTTGGAGAATATAAAAATTGGTGAAAGGGAATAAAGGGAAAGGAGAGAAAATGAGTGAAAATATCAGTGAGGGTGACAAAACATGAGAGACACCTAATTCTGGGAAATGAACAAGGGGTAGTGAGGGTTGGGGTGACTGGGTGATGAGGGGGGGCACTTGGCGGGATGAGCACTGGGTGTTATGCTATATGTTAGCAAATTGAACTCCAATAAAAATAAACAAATTAAAAAATAAAATATCTGGAAGGATAAAAAAAATAAAATATTTCATTACCATATACCTATGAACAGATACTACCTCCTTTTTAGCCCATGCTTAATGAGGAATGGTCTCCACAAAACTAAGGGGTCCAGTTAGGGTTGAGTGAGCCACCAACACCCGAGTGGCCTCATTCACAAACACATGATCTCATCTTGGCTTTGGAGGGATTGCGAATCTTTGTTTTCTCCTCCCTCTTTGCTGGGATATTCATCAATCCCATTCCTGGAGGTCCTTTCCCTTTTGGGCTGTGTGGCACCACAGACCTCTGCCTTATATTCCATTCTCCACAATCCCTGTACATCCTTTCCAAAGGAGCTCTTAAGCTTTCTATTTTCCACCATAGTTTTTTGGGGAAATGTGTTCTCTATACCTCGTGTTGTCTCTCTCTTTGATAAAACTGAGCTCTTTTTCTTGTGTCTGGCCACCTTACGCAGTTCAGTTCCATGTACAATTCAAGTTGACTTCACATCACTTTTGCTCAATCTTGAGTCAATCCTTGAGAACTCTCCCAAGAAACAGTGTATTTCTACAAAAATATGTCTCAGGATCCAAGCACTTTGTGAAGGACAATGAATATAATTGCTTACAAAGGTTTTTTTTTTAATTAAAAAAAAAAGATTTTATTTATTCATTCATGAGAGACACACAGAGAGAGAGGCAGAGACACAGATAGAGGGAGAAGTAGGCTCCATGCAGGGAGCCTGACCTGGGACTCGATCCTGGGGACCCAGGATCATGCCTTGGGCTGAAGGTGGCGCTAAACCACTGAGCCACCAGGGCTGCCTTTTTTTTTTTTTAAACATTTTAATCCCAGATGAAAGCATTACATACTGGGAAGACAATGTTCATTGAAACTGCTAATCCTGTGTGTCAACTATACTTCAATTAAAAAAAAATAAGAAAGCAAATTATAATGTGTTACATCGCACTCACTGTTAATAAATGGAAGCAAACAATTGGCAAGAAAATAAAAGTGCAAATCCATCTGTTTCATGGTACTATATATATTTTTAAGATTTTATTTATTTATTCACGAGAGACACACAGAGAGAGGCAGAGACACAGGCAGTGGAAGAAGCAGACTCCCTGCAAGAAGTGCAATGCAGGACTCGATCCCAGATCCCAGGATCACGCCCTGAGCCAAAGGCAGACACTCAACCACTGAGCCATCCAGGTGTCCCATGCTTCATGATACTATAAATAAGACTTATAGATTCTGATAATGATTTCTGATCTGATACAGGACATTCCCTTTAAATGTCTCTGAAGGCATAAGTAATTATTCCCTGCCAGCGATAAATTTTCCCATGTATTATCATGTTAATTCATGAATGTATTATTCTGCTACTTGAACTACTTCGGTCATCTAATGATTAAATGAGGTTTGCTGTTTACAAAGTTTTCACATAATTTAAGTTTTTTCTGAGCACCATGAGATAGCATAGTCTCCACAGAATTCACCTACCTGTCCAGCAGTTGGTTTTGTGTCTCCAGTTATCACCTGAACGGATGTACTTTTACCAGCTCCGTTGTGTCCTAATAATCCTAAAACCTCACCTGAAAAAAAGTTGGTTACACTTAATATTAATTGACTCTAATAATAAAATTAAGAATAAAAGAGTCTGAAGTCTTGCTATGTGACAAGTGTCGTGCTATGTGCCTTATATACAGTATCTCATTTACTTGTCAACACTGAGGGGTTGTTATCATAATCCCTTTTTACATTTTGGGGACAGCTCTCAGAGATGAGGTTGGCTGCCCAAAGTCACGCTGATAGGAAGGGGTAAAGTTACTCTTGGAAGCCAGTGTGTCAGACTCTGTCTCCTATGACCCTAAGGATGTGTGATAATAACACAAAATGAGGTCATCTCAAACCTGCTGGTCAAGCCTTCAGACTGTGCTGGCACAACCCCACTTAGTTCTCTCGTGAAATATAACAAACTACTAGGAAATCAATCAGGCTCATTAAATAGAAATGTCATGGCTTCCGTGGTCTGTTTTCATAGAATGCTTATGGTTTCCGTGTAGAGGTGACTCCGCCCCATCTATAGGGGGAGTTAAGTTGATTTTACTTAGAAAAGGGACCCGTCAAAGGAGCTGTCAAGGTCACCTGCTGATGGGTCTGTGTGTGAGACCACAAGATGTACAGAACGATTCTCCTCAAGAACCATAAAACTGATGAGGGCCCCAATCCACCAGGGGAAGAGCTATGGGGTGGGGGTGGGGGAGCAGTCAAACCTTTTCTAACACAGAAAGAGACATTTCTTGTGGCTATTTTCTTCTTCCTCTTGGAAGAGCAGTATTTTCTCTTTCCTGAATACTCTTTGCGTAGACAGCTGGCAATAATGACTGGTTTCTGTAAATGACAAGTAAATCACATCAGACCTTAATTCTCTTCATCAACTTTGAAGGAGCCCTGTCTCTGCACTGGGTTGGCCCCTCATGGCGCAAGCCATGACATCACAGAAGACCTTCTACTAGGTGACACGTTTATTGGCCATTCTCCAATCCCGGTCCTTAGTGTTGGAGGGAAGAGATGGCCATTCTGCCCTCCTACAAAGGCAGTTACTCAGACACACATTATTCTGTGTAGAACAGGATCAAAGGGATTTGGAGAAGTACTGAGTTGTGCTCAAAGGGCAACGTGCTGAGGACTACTTTGCCCTGCGGTCTGTACATCGCACCTTCTCCAAGGAACAATGCTAAGGTGTCACTTTGTTCCTGTTCTAAAATTCACAAATTCTGGGCCATCTAAGTGGTTTGGCTGGTTAAGCTTCTGTCTTCAGCTCAGGTCATGATCCCAGGGTCCTGGGATCAAGTCCCACATTGGGCTCCCTGCTCAGCAAAGTCTGATTCTCCCTCTCCTTCTGCCCTTCCACCCCCGACCCCCATGTCCCATCTCAAATAAATAAAACCTTTCTCTGTATCAAATAAATAAAATAAAATAAAATAAAATAAAATAAAATAAAATAAAATAAAATAAAATAAAATTAAAATAAAATAAAATAAAATAAAATAAAATTCACATGTTCTTTCTTGGTTTTTGCAACTTGAGTTGTACTCTACTTCTTGGTCTTTATCCCAAGAATGATGAACTGAGGTAACATGGCTTTTAACCTGTTTCAATGTAAACAAGATGATTACATTAACTAAAAGGAAGTTGTGATCTGTGCTTGCATGGATGGGAGGAACTCAGGATGATTCGAGGATCAGACTCCTAGACTGACCGCTTTAACTGACACACTTCTATGTTATTTGATGATACGATTACTCCATATGTTTTACCTCATCAGAGTTTGTAGAATTCAAGGCATCTGCTGTTCTCATTCTTTCCATTTGAACATCTTCATCCTCTCCTTCTAGCACTTCTGGATTTTGACACACATCATTGCTTCTTGGAGAAATTCTAGAGCCAAAAGACATCCGCGGATCATTGATCGAGGGTTTTCATTCTTGTGTTAAGAATATTGCTTTCTTTAAATCTGATGCTTTGAGTATTTTGGGTATTATTAAACTATCATCACCTCCTTTCAGTGTGCTGACCCTTCCTCCCTTCCCGACCTTGTTCCTCTGAAGGGTACTGTTGTGCTTAGCGCCCCTTGCTTCATACGTATCTTTCATTCTACTCATCTATGGAACATTCTTTTTCCATTATCACTGGGCAACTTGGTATCTGTTATCTAACAGAGGATTTTAAAGCATAGTTTAATGACGTGGTTTTTCTGGAAGTCCTAGCTTTAACACCACCACCATGTAGGCATTATTACATTCCCATGGGGAGGATAAGCCAGAGTATTTGAAGTCAGGATGATCTCAGAACATACAAGCATACATAGATGCTTGGTCTCCTGTTAAGCTTGGCCATTTCTTGGGAATATGTGTCAGACTTTCTCCTCCATTTTGAGTCTGGTCCTTCATACTCTTATCTCAACCTAGTCCCGCATACTGATCTTAGATTTGTTAAAAGTCATCTTTCACCTTGCAAGTCACCCACCCTACTGTCTATAAGAGTTAAAGATGAAACCAATGGGAGACAAAGAGGGTATAAAATATTTATGGCCATGTCCTTGCATGGTGCAAAAAAAAAAAAAGAAAAAAGGACAGTAGCTTTTAAGTCCCATTAATAACTGGACCAGTCTGTGATCCACCAGTTGGGCTTCTTACTACCAGAGGAAAAGAGCACAATTATTTGTCTTTGGCCTACTGATCATTCCATTCCTCCTTCCTGGATTGGCAGTATTCCTTCAATTGCCAATCTATTAAAATTGATGGCTCTTTAAACTGAAGTAGTGCATGTAACTAGTCCTCTCTTTCACTGATCATGATGACAGAGCCCTTAATAGTCAATGTTTCAGGTCTGTTTCTTCCTCTACTTAAAATCATCTTTCATTTAGGTACTTGGATCTCTATTTTTTTATATTGGTACATTGTTGCTACCCCAGCTTATCCCAGGACTTGGCAGTTCTTTGCTGATTGGTTAATTCATGTATGAAAAACTTTTTAAGTATTAATGATTGAAATAAAAGAATCCGATTTGATTTCTCCAACCTGAAGAAGGGATCCCTCCTCATTGATTTCTTTCCATACTTCCATTCCAGACATCGAAGAGTAAAAAGGAAGATGATAAAATGAAGGAAAGGCTAGGAAGAAAGAGAGGGATGAATGATTAGAAGCATTCTAAGATAAATGTTTACATCAGATGTGAATTAGAAATAGTCAGCCTTATCCAAAGATGCAGTTGGAAAAATCATTCTGAATTTCCAATAATCTATTTGTCAAATTGTGAAATTACCCAATTCATTTTCAATCTTGTTTCCAGAAACATTGGAAACAAATATAATTATGGAATACCGTTACTTTACGTCACTTCCTCTAATACCAGGACAGTGTTTTCAAAAATTGGAAAGCATATTATCTGGTCAGTTGATCTTTAGAGAAAAATTTGTTCCATATCTTACAAATACTTTATATCCACGGGCTACAAATATCCATGTCTATCTTCATAAAAAAAAAGTTTTATTGTGTGTACAGGAATTAAAAAGATTCAGTACAATAAAAGACACAATGACTTTTAAAGACAAGTGTGTTCTTACAATTAAGAATAACAGAAATGGTCCTACACTTCTTGGTTCCTGAGCCATGTAATAAGCCATGGGTTGCTGCAAAAGGAAAAACAATGATTAAATACTAAGTTTTCTCGTTTCATGAATTTTATCCATATAAATGTGAACTGGCTCATTAAACAGCCCTACTAGCACATGCCTTGATGTCACCATGAGTATTGGTAGGTGTCCATTCCAAAATGTGTGGCAAGAGGTGGTATTCCTTCCTCCCAAGGTCTATGAGGCACTGTGCTTTTATTCCAAGCAACAGGATTTAGCCTATTACATGGTGAGACAATGCTGGACATCTGTGTTAGCCTCCCCAAATGATGAGAGAGAAACAGTGTTTCTCCTTTTCCCTGAGAGCTTACACACCTTCCTGTGACCACTGATCCTTCATAAGGCCCCTTCCTTTTTTTGCCTCTTCCCATCTTCACTCCCATATCATATCTATTTCCCTTTTGTAAAAGTCTATACTTCTACATCTGTATCTTTATATTTGTATTGGTTGATACTTCTCTATTCATCAGCAAGGAAAAAAAAAAGGACTTTATTCCTATGGAGTGCCTCTCTAGAATCTCAAGATCCCCAAAATTAGGGGTCTTTTATTTCATTTGTCCCCTAAAGTGGAGCATGCCCAGGAATGTAGAAAGGCTCCTCTATTTCCCACCACCTATTACCCTGTCTCCCCACACCTGAACTAGGGCCAGGTTTTCTGACACAGTTTAGCTGGAGCACATGCCCTATCTGGGAGGAATTCAGTCAGAATCCATGAGGTAGGAATCTTTAAATGTCATGTATATTCAGCATGTAGGAGAGTCCCAACCCTAAGTAACTTCCATAGCTAGTTATGAGTTCCAGGACACCGGGACAGATGGGAGCACTACTTACAAGAATATAGAAGAATATACAGGCAATTAATGTGGCTTGTGGTACTAAAAAGATGAGGCAGTATAGTATGACATGTCCATGGTAGTCAAATAGCAGTATAAACACAGAGAAGGCGGTGATCTAAAGAAGATATGAACATGCACGTTAACCAGTCTGCATTTCCAGATAGGCTCCCAATTGAGATGACTCATCTTGAAGATATTCCTCATTTCAACTCCAATCTCAGAAACTCAAGTGAAATCAGCATATCTCTCAGTGACTTAGCTGGATTACTCTAACTGGGTGTATCATGAATGAGACAGGACTGGGGAAATCTAGGATCTAATATATGGACTCCTTTCATTACAGAAAAGGAAAAAAAAAAGTGGCATTATATTGTTCTTGGAGGTAACATTAGTAGATAAGCAATAATCATAGGGAACGCAAATTGACATCTAATGGGAATGACACAACAGCAACAGTGAGAGAAGACTTCTGTTAGGGACACCAGGGAAAATAGAAGCTCATACCAACCCGGAGTGGCTTCAGTGAAAAGTACTCAAATTCAAAATTTAGGGATAAGAGATAGTCACCGGGACAAGGGAAGCTCTCAGAATTTTTCTTCTAAAACATTGCAGTGATTAAAGCCTCCTAAAAGTTTTTTTTTTATTTCTTTTATTACTAATGACCATTTTTATGGTCAGCATAGTCTTCCTAAAAGTATGTTTCTTTTCTTTCTTTTTAAATTTTATTTCTTAAAAGATTTTTTTTTTTTGAGAGAGAGAGAGAGCACAAGTGAGGAGGTGGGGGGGAAGGGGGAACAGAGGGAGAGAGAGAGAGAGAGAGAGAGAAAATTTCTGCTAGACTCCTGGATGAGTGTGGTGCCCGATTCGGGGCTCGATCTCACAACCCTGAGTCAAAATCAAGAGTCAGATGCTTAACCAACTGAGCCACCCAGCACTCCTAAAAGTATACTTCTGATTGTATTTCTTTTTTGTACTCTAGGCTTCCACGGCCTCCCGCAGCCTGTAGAATAAATTTTTGAGTTCATCATTAAGGGCCAATGTGGTTCCAACCAATATTTTTACCATAACTAGGGCCATGCTGACGCTGCACATTGTTTTATTTCCTTATCCATACCAGGTCATCAGCAGTTCCTGGAATAAGCCTGGACTACCCACCCCCCCGAATTTCTGTTCATTCACTGAATCATCAGTCTCCTCTAGCTACTAAAATCTTACTCTTCCAGTTTCAATTCCTCATGGAAGTCTGTGCTCTCATTTTCCTGAGTTAATCTTTCCCTTCTCTGGTTGTCATAGAGACAATCTTTTAAAAAAAAGATAATCTTTTCCTTATCACTTTGTTTCAATAGGTGGCTGTTCCCTCTGTGTTTACCCTCTGAGTGCCCTCTCAGGGTTGAAACTGTTATTTTTTTCTGCATTATCGGTCTCAGTTTGTGACACATTGTTAGAAGCCAACTAATATTTGTTGGATTAATAATTTACTTTCTGGCCCCAGAAATGACAGGAAATTAGAGTAGGTAACATATTTTTCATTTCTAATTTAGCGAAAATAAGCATTGCTTTTATGGAATTAAATTCAGTAGATTATGGAGAAGTAGTTTCTAGTTTTAACTGTGCTAGCAACAATATTTGTAATCTTGTATGGCCTTGTGGAGGTCCTTGGGCTTATTTCTTTTTCAGTAAAAAAGAAGATACAAATGGTTTCAGGGTTTCTTTCTAGCGAATACTTTATGGTTCTAGAAACAATGCAGCTATTTTTAAGAGAGACAAGGGTAGAATTAGAAAGAGAAAACATGCAGATTTTGAAAAGAATCCTAAGGAAATATTTTAGACTGTAATTTTATTTTATCATTCTACTGAGGGCACATTTTAAAATACTGGCTCAACGATGTCCTTTGACAGATGAATGGATAAAGAAGATATGGTATATGTATACTATGGAATATTATTCAGCCATCAGAAAGGATGAATACCTATCATTTGTTTCGACGTGGATGGAACTGGGAGGGTATTAATATGCTGAGCGAAATAAGTCAGTTGAAGAAAGACAATTATCATATGGTTTCACACATATGTGGAATATAAGAAATATAATATATAAGACATATATATATAATATATAATATATAAGAAATAGTGAAAGGGACTATTAGGGAAAGGAGGGAAACCGAGTGGTGTAAATTAGAGAGGAAGACAAACCACGAGAGACTCCTAACTCTGGGAAACAAACAAACGGCTGCAGAAGGGGGGAAGATGGGGTGACTGGGTGATGGGCATTAAGGAGGGCATTTGATGGGATGAGCACTGGGTGTTAAGTATGTTGGCAAATTTAATTTAAATAAAATATTTTTAGGGACACCTGGGTGGCTCAGCATTTCAGCGTCTGCGTTTGGCTCAGGGCATGATCATAGTTTAGGGATCGAGTCCCACATCGGGATCCCTGCAGGGAGCCTGCTTCTCCCTCTGCCTGTGTCTCTGCCTCTCTCTGTGTCTCTCATGAATAAATAAATAAAATCTTAAAAAAATAAAATAAAATATTTTTAAAAATAAATAACTAGCTTTTGTGTATTTAAACACAAAAAAAATGAATGTTTACAAGAAATATACTTACCATACAGAAGCCAAAAGACCAAATGCCACTATTTCGTTTCCCCTTGCGAAAAATGAATGAAATCACATATGTCAAGAAGATAAGTGAGGTGGAATAGCCAACAGCACATGGGATCTGAAATCAACAGGAATGGTGTGTTTAGTGAAAGACAAATGCAGTCTAAGAAAACAGTAGGATCCAAAAGATTGTCAGAGCACAGTGTTCTACAGTTATTTCACTAATGGCAATTTAATATCAATGAAAATAGTTTACACCTTCAAATTTTTTCATTAAATCATACAACAATATTTGTTCTATGAAGATGGTCACTTACTTGTATAATCTGACTTATAATTTCAAAGAAAGTCTCTTGGAGATTTAAGCTGTAGTCTATTAAATACATAAGAAGGAAGACCGAGCAGTACATTGGAACATCCACCAGCGCCTGCCCAAACCAGTAAGCAGAAGGGAAGAGGCCCGAAATCCGTAGCTGGGACTGAATTTTGTTCTGATTAAAAAAACAGCAGAGATACAAAGTGGTATTTCAATTTGAGGTTTAAGAAAATGTGGATTATGAAATATTCAAACAGAATTTTCATATGTAATAATTCTGCATCATGCTATAAGCATCATCTGGACCAAGGGATATGGATAATTCCAAACATAAATGATCAGTTTGCTGCTGTGACTAACAACATTGATGTTCATCACACACCTGGCAGAAATATGTGAAAGAAAAATCTAAGTATTAATGCTGCAGTAAATAAAATAGAGATTAATGATGTATGGGAGCATAAATCAAATTACCTCTCAGACAGGAGCCTCATTTAGGTAATTAGAGACCAACAGCAAATTAACTATCTTTTTAAAAATTTATTTATTTATTTGGGGAGGGGGAGAGAGAGAACAAGCATGAGTGGGGGAGGGAGAGTGGGAGAAGCAGACTCTCTGCTGCAGAGAGCTGGACGTGGGGCTCCATCCCAGGACCCTGAGATCGTGACCCGAGCTGAAGGCAGATGCTTAATCAACTGAACTATCTAGGCATCCTGAATTTAACTATTTTTGAAGGAGAAAATATACTTGAAATTGCCTAATTTATTATAATTGCTTAATTTGTGCCAAACCCCACATCACTTGATAAGTAGTTTTAAAATACGTGATTTGGTATGTTTATTCAGAGTATGACAAGGAATATAAAATACATAATATTTATGAATGTAATAATATTGATGTACATATGTATAAATATTTGGAAGGATAATAAACATTTGAACATGTGCTATGCCCAAACGACCCTAAGGTATCACTTACTTAAAAGAATAAAGCTGTTTTACATGTATATAAAAAAATATTATATATATCTATGTATAATTTAATCATAAATAAATTATAGTATTTTATGTATGTAAAATATATAATCTTTGGGGAGACAGACTTGTGCTCTTCCTATATAATAAATATATATGCAAACTATGTGGTTAGATAAAGGGGGCTTGAAGCTCTAGGATTAGTTAAGCTTGCCTAGGAGAGAATGAAATGTAGCATGAAGAGAGCTCTAGGGGCTGAGATCTGAGGAATTCCAGAATTTAGAGACAATGGGAATGAGTTACAAGTTCCAATGGAGGCAGACAGACAGTGGCCAAAATGTTGGGAGAACCATGATGGAATTGTGGCATCACGCTGGCCAGAGAAAGAAAGTGTTTGCATTTCCTCTGGGAGACATTTTTTAAGTTAGAACTATGTTAACACTAAGGTGACTGGCAGTCCTATCAGGCCAGCAGATGGCATTCCCCAAGATTCCTCGAGGTTCTACACCAAGAAGGGAATAAGGACTTGGATAGCACCCCCTTCTCTTGGACAACAGAATTGCTTTGGAGAGGGAGAAATCGAAACAGATAAGGATGGCTATGCACGGTCATTTTCAAAGTTACAAAAATGGAGCCACTAAATGATATTCTATCAAGATTTGTAAATAAAGCTAATGCAAGTTGGCCTGGGTTGATTAGTCATGGAAATCCATCATCCTATGACTGCCACTCAAAAGTTGTCTCCGCTCCAGAGCTACTGAAACAGAATCTTTGTCTTACAAGATGCTCCAAATATTTGTAGATACATTAAAAATCACTGGGATTAATGAAAGAGAGTCTGTGAATGAAAATGTATAAATAGATCGTCAGTTGAACATTGAAATCTATTTTTTATCTAAGTGCTCACGTTTTCAAAATATCATTTTCTCTTATTTCAAGGATTTCTTTTTCATTACCTTTTTTGAAATGCAATTTTGAAACAATGCAAAATATCCCTATTAAGTATACAGTTGCATGGGGTTTGACAAATTCATGTATTCTTGTATCACACTCATCACCCAAGTATTGAGCATATTCATTACCCACCCCTCCCCGATTTCCCATACTCCTTTGCAGCCAATAGCCTTTAGCACTGATTACAAGAAACCACAGGTCTGGTTTCTGTCACTATGAATTTATTTTACTTTTCTGATAATTTCATATAAATGAAATCATTCAGTATTTACTCTTTTATGTCTTCATTCCCTCAGTGTAATGGTTGCAAGTCGTATCCATGCTGATGCATGTTTAGTGGTTTCTTCTTTTGTATTGTTCAGTAATATTCCATGGTATGGCCACACAAGGATTTACTTATCAATTCCCAGCTCGATGGAAATTGGGGCTGTTTCAGGTAGTTGTCTATTATGAATAAAGCTACCAAGAATGTTAACGTACCAGTCTGTATGTAGAAAGACATTTTCTTTTCTCCCAGATAAATACTTCGGAGAGAAATTCTGGGTCATACAATAAATGTATTTTTAGCTTTATAAGACAGAGCCAAATTGCTTAGCAAAGTGATCGTGCGTTTTATATTCCTGCCAACAATGCATGAGAGTTCTAGTGTCTCCATATCCTCACAAACTTGATATTAATGTTATTCATTTCATTTAAAGTGTCGAGGGACCTCACTGGGGCTATTTTCCTGATTACTCATGATACCAGCCATCTTTTTATGGGACTGTTTTCCTTCCATATATCTTCTTTGGTGAAGTATTTGTTCAAATATCTTGCCCATTTTTAAAATTAGCCTCTTTTATTACTGAGATAGAAGAGTTCTTTATATTCTTGACACCATTTTTTTTTTTAAATATGGAATGCTCCACATATTTTTGTGACATCCTTGTGTGGGGACCATGTTACTCCTCTTCGTGTCTTTCCAATTTTAACTTATGTGCTGCCAAAGCAAGCACAATGCAAGTCTTCTGTTAGATGTACAAGCATTGTGAATATTTTTCTCCCAGCTGGAAGCTTTTTATTTTATCATTGGTGTTTTACAAAGAGCAAAAGGTCTTACCTTTGATGAATTCCAAGTTCTCATTTTCTTTTAAGGTATATTCTTATTCTTTCCCATGTAGGAAATAACTGCCTACCACAACATCTATGATTTATTTCAAAATAATTTTGTAGGGGCACCTGGATGGCTCAGTGGTTGAGCATCTGCCTTTGGCTCAGGGTGTGATCCCGGGGTCCTGGGATTGAGTCCTGCATCGGGTTCCCTACAGGGAGCCTGCTTCTCCCTCTGCCTGTGTCTCTGCCTCTCTCTCTCTCTCTGTGTCTCTCATGAATAAATAAATAAAATCTTTAAAAAAAAGCAAAATATTTTGCATATGGTGTAGGCAAGTGCTAAGAACATTTCCCACCCCCCCCCTCATGTCAATATCAGGTTGTTCTGGTAAAATTTGCTGTATTCCCTGGCAGTTTTACTGAAAATCAACCAATAATATCTGAATTGTCTATTTTGTTTCATAAGCCCATATGACTATCCTAAATAAATGCAAAATTCTTCATTCCTACAACTTTGTGGTAATCCTTGAAGACAGAAGCATAACTCATTCAACTTCGTTTTTCTCTTTAAAAGTTATTTTGTCTATTCTAGGCTCTGCATATCCACATAAATTTTAGAATCATTCTCTATCTCAGTCTCTATCTGATCAATTTATTTATCCCTATATTTACAAAGCCTTAAAAATTTTAGATCTTAGGACTTACTGCTGAATTGGCTGCTCTCTTAAATGTGTACAAATAGCTCTATGGAAAATCCTTTAATTATATTACCTTCAGCTTCTATTAATACAAAGTAATAAAGGTTTCATTATTACCTTATAATCATCAATGCTGCCCATGGCAATATAAGGAGCACAAGATGATGCCAGAATCAACCAGAATATGGTATATCCTGGGAATTCAAATGGATTACTCTCTCTCTCCTGAAAATGCAAAGAATATAGTGAGCTGAATAACAGATTAAAAATTCATTTTCTGGAATACATTTTTAAAAATATCAAACTGATTATATATATTCCTGCCTTAAGGCCCTGTTGAGGTCGCCAAACTCTTATTATCCATCCAGTTTTGAAGCTTGACTCTCGTCTTTATATGTAAATTCATGAATAAGGACTCATTGAAGGTGAGTGAATTGATATTACAAAGTTGGAAAAGAAAAAGGGAATAGATGTGTCATTTTCTCTTTTTTAATTTTTTTTTAAATTATTTATTCATGAGAGACAGAGAGAGAGACAGAGACATAGGCAGAGGGAGAAGCAGGCTCCCCATGGAGAGTTTGATGTGGAACTCGATCCTGAGATCCTGGGATCATGACCTGAGCCAAAGGCAGATGCTCAACCACTGAGCTACCCAGCTGCCTGTCCCCAATTTGTCATTTTCTTCTGTTATGATTCTAAAATTTATTCTGATGTTAAATAATAAATAATAATTCATTTGAAACATTCCACTTTTAACTCCTATTTAATTATTTCGAATGTGATAGCTTGAGTCAAAAAATCATATCAGATGTTTTGTGGGCACAATGATGATAAGAATCTTTCTAGGTACACCACAAGACCAGTTAAATATTGGTTGAGGGTTCAAAAATAGAGGTAAAGTAGAGGACTAGAAGGGGAAGTGAAATCTCCAAGAAAAACCTTTGTACTTGGCTACACATATGGTTGCTCCTGTCTAGAACAGTCTTGGAGGACAGAAGATTCACAGACTGCCCTGAAGGCAGTTCCCATGTTACTTTCAGGATCCACATAGGTGCTGTTTGACTACACACATTACTGAATAAAGTTATAACTGGAGTCCAGTCGTCTTCAGGCTGGCCATCAGAGAGACACCAGCTAACTACAGAAAGGTGAGACTTAATTAAGCTTATTGACCGAATCTCTTCAGTATATCTTACATGCTGGGTGGACTCTGCACTCAGTGGTAAGTCCATGACTTTGAGCAGGACAGGAGCAAGGTCTGACACTACAGAAAACTCTTACTTGAACAAGGAACTGGTAAATTCACACAGAATATGAAATTATTTGCAGGAAATAATAGAGTTTAGATGTTGGGCACATAAATACAGGTCAAGTAAGGTAGTTGCTATCAAATTCCTTGTAGCTAAAATAGAATGTTTTTTTTTTTTTTTAGAATGTTTTTATAGATGGAAGCTCAAGGCAATTTGCTCAATTTGCATCCCTCCTCAGACACCAGCAAATTGATAGGAGGTTAATAAATGAACCATAGTATATATTCTAAAATTAATTAATACTTGATGGATGATTAGAACTTTTTGCTTTAATGATTTAGTTTCTTACACATTGTTACTGAAAGGGATTTTTATTTCCTGAACACATCATGGACTACATTGTGAAAAGCTAACCCAAGATCTTGCAGGAGTGAGTAAAAATAATGGTGGGTTCTTGGCTCTTTCCATAATCAGGAAAAGACAATTATCATATGGTTTCACTCATATGTGGAATATAACAGTGCAGTGAATCATAGGGAAAGGGAAGGAAAACTGAATGGGAAGTCATCAGAGAGGGAGAAATACTATGAGAGACTCTGGAGTATAGGGAAAAAACTGAGGGTTGCTGGAACGAAGGTGGGTGGGGGTAGTGGGGTACCTGGGTGATGGGCATTAAGGAGGGCATGTGATATGAGGAACACGGGGTGTTATATGCAACTGATAAATTACTGAACACTATATCTCAAACTAACGATGTACCATATGTTGGCTAATTAAATTTAAATTAAAAATATAATGGTGGATTCATTTATATATATGTGGGTGCCTGGTCCTTAGCCATGTATATTATCATAAAACCCAATAGTGGAATGGAATATAGATAATTTGTTGAACTCTGACATTCATTTATGCATTTAACAAATTAATTAGTGCTTAGCATGTTCGAGGCCCTATCTCAGGTATAAAATTTTTTAAAGATTTTATTTATTTATTCATGAGAGAGAGAGAGAGAGAGAGAGAGAGGTAGAGACATAGGCTGAGGTAGAGGCAGGCTCCCTGCAGAGAGCCTGATGTGGGACTCGATCCCAACCACTGAACCACCCAGGTGTCCCTCATGTATAAAATATTATGTAGTGTTAAAAATACATGGTCTCTGGGGATGCCTGGGTGGCTCAGCAGTTGAGCATCTGCCTTTGGCTCAGGGGGTGATCCTGGGATCCAGGATTGAGTCCCACATTGGGCTCCCTGTGTGGAGCCTGCTTCTCCCTCTGCCTATGTCTCTACCTCTCTCTCTCTGTGTCTCTCATGAATAAATAAATGAATCTTTAAAAAAAAAATACATGGCCTCTGTGTTCAAAGACCTCTCTAAGAGGAAGAAATATATTTAGGAAATAATCAAAAAAGAATAATTACAAACTCTAATAGGTACTCAGGTTTGTATAGAGTCAAATCACCTGGGCTTTTTTTTTTTTAAGAAATAAGGATTTCCCCTGCCCCCCAGGTATGAAAAAGCTGGTTTGGTAGGTCTAGGGTAAGCTCAAATAATTAATATTTATTATAAGGAACTAGAGTAATTCTAATGTAACCAGTCTGCAATTTTGGCCTGAACTTTGTCCCAATTTTTTTTTTCCTTTTCTAACATTTCTAAAAAAAATAATAAGACCTCAGTTTCGTTTCTCTTTTCTTTTCTTTTCTTTTCTTTTCTTTTCTTTTCTTTTCTTTTCTTTTCTTTTCTCTTTCTTCTTTTATTTTTTCTTTTCTTTTCTTTTCTTTTTTTCTTTTCTTTTCTTTTCTCTTCTTTTCTTTTCTTTCTTTTCTTCTTTTCCCCTGTCTTCCTCCTAATTTCCCTCCTTCCCTTTCCTTTCCTTCCTTCCCTCTTGTTTTTGTGCTGGTTTCAGTGCTGTATAAGTTCACTTTCATTACCTCACATTCTCCTTGAAAAGATATTTTATTAGTTCTGTTTTTCATTAAAAAAATTGAAGCTCTGGGGGCACTGGGCTGGCTCAGCTTGTAGAGCATGTGACTCATGATCTCGGGGTTGTGGGCTCAAGTCCCACGTTGGGTGTAGATATTACTTAAAAAATGGAAGCTCTAAAAAGCGTATTGATTTTTCACACCCAGGAGCTAGCATGAATCCAAATGGTAATTTATTATGCAAGAGTTTACACAACAAGAACAAGATTGCAGCACTTCAAAGAGGGGTGATCTGGGAGATCCTGTGGGAAGAGAGTCCAGATTCCTGATGGAGGAGAGTCAATATACTTACACTTGAAAATGTACTTCTGTCAGTTTGGATATGTGCTGATGGTGTAATCATTCCAAGTAGCGCATTACTAATGATATCCATAAGAACTGGGAAGCAATTTAGTCTTTTGGTATTGCACGCTAATGAAAAACTGTAATTCTAAAATATAAAAAGCAAGGTTATAAATTCTCAAAGATCTTCATTTTTTTTTTTTTTTTTTTTTTTTGCTGAAGTGGTCAAAATTCAATACTTTAATGAAAATATTGTGGTTTAAAATGATGTCAAATAATCAAAGAAAAAAATACCATATAAGTAAAACAAAATATGTATGTAGGCTGTATTTAATTTTCAGGACCCCAGACATCTGGCTTAAGGCTAGAATCAACTATTAGTGTTTAAGAATAAAACAGAGGTTTCAGAATATATGTATTATAAAATCCCTGAGAGGAAATCTGAGTTCTTTGGACTTAAATATGCACTTGACAGTGGGTATTATACAGTATTTATTCTGCTAATACACACAGTTTGTATTGTTAGACAATGACTGAGATTGAATTATTCAACATACTAATGACTATCTCTGAGTAAGTAGGAAATGAAAGCAGTATTTGTTTTTAATTTTGTTTCCTGGAGAACTGAGTATCTTGATATTATGTTAGCTTTCCACACCTTTGAGAAACATTATGAAACAGAGACCAGCATACCTTTGTATTACCAGATACTGTGATGGCTCCATTATAAGATGGGTCATCCTGGCCATTTTTAGTTCCAAATACATCTACTTCCAAAGCTATGTTCTGATGCTCCACAGAATGTATAAAGTCATCAATGCTTGCCCCTAAATTATAGTTAAATATATTTGGTATATCACAAAACTTAGAAAATCAATATCAAGTTGTACCGTGAAATTATAATTAATGTCATTATGTGATCCTTACTGTAATATGGACTTGTCAGGATATTTTCCACATAAGAACATACTTGCTACTGTGAATTAAGAATCTATGCACTTGTCATGGGGTTTACTTTATAATATGTTTATTTGTTTCTGATTATTGCTAACGTGAAAGATAAAAGTCTTTTTTAGCACCATATGGTATTTGGTGCTATATTTTTCCTAGACTATTGAAATGAGTGGCCTTCACAGTTAAAGTTTTAATGACACAACCTCCACTAATTAACCACAAAAATTGCTAAATCTCACTTTACTACTTCTAGATTATTAATTGACTTTAAAAATGTGTCTTGATATAGGAAGACAACCTGTTGGATGAAGACATGAAAAGCTTTGTAGACCTTCCCCTAGAAAAGCAATCGCAACTTGAGAAAATTACTAAAAATCCAACAAGTTAAAAATCTCCTGATTATCTTAGAGGCATACAGAAAATAGAAAACAATAATTATTTAAGAAAAATGTAATACATTGGGTAAGAACACCAAGAAACTGGCATTTGAGCCAAAACCTATACATTCACTCCCTATCCTCGATTAGTATGACAGAAGCTCCACTCTGACTGGATCTGGTCAAGAGCCCAGGAATCCTTCTTCTTCCAGCCCAGCCTAGGGCTATAGTTTCTTCCTGGAAAGAACTGGATCCTTGAAGACAAGGATAATTGGGCCTTACTATTTTTGGCCTCTTGTGCCTAGGATAGAGCTTCCATATTATGAATAGAGGATGGATGGAAGAAGAGAACTCTAGACCTTTCACTGCCTGGGATGGAGTTTCTGTAACCTGGGACTGGAAGGAATGAGAAAGGTTGGTGGCCATCCTTTCCCAGGATGATAACTAGATAGCCACTGAAGTTGCATCCTTTCTTCACACCATACACAAAAAATTAACTCAAAATGGATCACAGACCTATATATGAGAACTAAGAATACAAAAACCTTAGAAGAAAGTATAGAAGTGAACCTTTATTATCTTGGGTTAGATAAAGCTTACCTAGATATGACACCAAAAGCACAAGCAAGGAAAAAAAAATAAGTTAGACTTCCTATGAATTAAAACATGAGGCTTCAAAGGACACTAATGAGAAAATGAAAAGGCAATCTACAGGATGATGTTTTTTGCAGTTGATTCTTATTATTCATGGTACATATATTCTATAAAGTCACCACAAACACTGAAATAGTGAATTCCTTTTTTTAAAGATTTTATCTATTTATTCATGAGATAGAGAGAGAGAGAGAGAGAGGCGGAGGGAGAAGCAGGCTCCATGAAGGGAGCCCGACATGGGACTTGATCCCAGGTCCCCAGGATCAGACCCTGGGCTGCAGGCGGCGCTAAACCACTGAGCCACCCAGGATGCCTGAAATAGTCAACTCTTAATTATTGCTCCTAAGGGAAACACAAGGTTAGGTTCCTGTGAGCTTCTGGTCACAACAGTTTCTTTGACCAACCCATGTATCACCACATTTTATATATGTTTTGGTATATATATTGTTGATTCATTCACATTGATCTCACAGCCAGTGGCACTATAACTCATACCTGAACAAAGCTTATTTAACACACGTATTTTCTCTGTAAGGTACCTCACAGCCTTCTTGACTTAGGGACACTGGAAAGCTATTGGGAATGGGAGCCTTTTTCAACAGCAAAATCACCAACAAAAAGCATGAAACTGTGAAAAAAATGTGGCACTAAATAGACTACAGAAAGGATACTTATGTACAGTATTAGAACTTAAACAAGAAGGCAGAGTGTCACCTTGTTCTACCTCAGGTGCAAAGTGTGTGCCCAGTGACTCAAATTTTCACTTCTCTGAGCATGTCTGTGAATGGCTATGAGAGAGCCATGAGTATTGGTTTTGCTACTGACTAGACAAGTTTGCAAATACATCACCTGTGAACAATGAGGATCTATTGCAACTAATCAGAGACTTGTATCTAGAACATATAAAGAACACTTAGGACTCAATAAAAAGAACATACAACCCATTTTGTTAAATAGGAAAAAAAGACACTTCTCCAAAGATAGATACACAACTGATCAGTAAGCACATGGAGAGATGCCTACCTAAGGTCATTAGTGATTAGTAAAATGCAAATCAAACCACAAGATACTAGTTGATTCAAACTATGATGAGTATGACAAAAAAAAAGACAGGAAATAACAAGTTTGGGTGAAAACATATAGAAATTGGACTCCTCACAAATTGCTGGCATAAATATAAATTGGAGTAGTCACTTTTTAAAAGTTTGACCATTCCTCAAAAGGCTAAATATAGTCACCACATGACCCAGCAATTTCATTTCTGGGTTTTATATCCCAAAGAAAGGAAAAAAAGAGTTCATATAAAAACTTACACATGGACGTGTATAGGAGCATTATTCATAATAGCCAGTTATTGGGGAAATATACCCACCATCTGATGAATAATAAATAAAATGTAGTACATTCACACAATAAAATATTATTCCACAATTAAAATGTTAAATATTGAAACATGCTACAACAGAGATGAACCTTGAAACATCGTGCTAAGTGAAAGAAGTCAGTCATAAAAGATCAAATGTTGTATAATTCGACTTATATTAAATGTCCAGAGTAGCAGATCTGTAGAAACAGAGAGAAAATTTGTGGTTTCTCAGAGCTGGGGACGGAGTGAGTGAGAGTGAGTACTCACAAGTATGGGACTTCTTTTTGGGATGAAAATATTCTAAAATAAGTTGTAATGATGGTCACAATATTCTGTGAAATACACTCAAACCTACTGAATTGTACACTTGCAATAAATGAAATAGTACAGGAGTTATATCACAAGATGTTACAAACGCTTTCATTTTGCAAACAGCTGCCAGGAAATATTTTTCTCCTTGGCAAATACTTTCCTGATTCCTTCTCCATTTTGGGCTTGTATTCATCATCCTCAAGCCTCATGAACAGCCTTATGCTGAAGAAGTCAAAAGCTCATTTTTCCCCTCTCATGTTTTATGTTTTATAAGTATTACTTGTAACAGTGAATGCATTTGGGAATGGTGTATTCACCACAGAATACCTGTTTTATTGATGATCAATAGTTGAGTGAGAGGATCACGTGGTTGTTGTCCAGGAGCAAGGAAGTATAAATGAGGAGAAAGGTCCCAAGTGTAGCTCATTTCATAAATTCTCATGATGATATTCTCCAAAAGAAGGGGGCAAATTCCAATTCCTAGAATCAAGAAACTACACAGAAGAAAAATGCCAGCATGAATGCACAGTCATTTCTGAAGCTTTTGGAACCATCTGAGCAGATTATGATGTGATGAGATCAAGAAATTATGAAAATTAAACATAGAGCTCTCTGAGTCATTTCTTGAGCATTTCGTCCTTTTCCTACCTCTTAATTAAAGATGAGAAAATTAGATTTATCCTTTGCTCACTTCTCTTGTTACTCTCTGGCCCCTGCATATCCCACACGAATCCCTTTAACTGTGCATGCGGATTCTGCTTCTCTCCTGAGACTCCGGTACTTTGCCCTCCCTTCCTGCTAGTTAATCAGTCAATGCTCTGTACTCAATTTTCTTCACACCTACTCCTTTTCACATAGTTCCTATTTCTTTAGTGACAGCAGGATTTCTTTAGTCTCCAGGCTCAAATTTTCTTTTCTTTTCTTTCTTTTTTTTTTTTTTTTAGAACAAAGCCTTTTTTTTTAAAATTTTTATTTATTTATGATAGTCACACACACACACAGAGAGAGAGAGAGAGAGGCAGAGGGAGAAGCAGGCTCCATGCACCGGGCAGGCTCAAATTTTCAATTATTCCTTACTCTTTATTCTCCTATATTCTCTATTTAAAATAAGTTGATTATTTTTTTAATTTGAGAAAGAGAAGGAGAGAGAGAGCAAGAGAAGAAGCCCATGAGTGGGGTGGGGAGGAGCAGAGGGAGAGGGAGAGGAAAAATATTTCCAAGCAGACTCTTTGCTGAACTTGGAGTCCAATACGGAGCTTGATCACATGACACTGAGACCATGACCTGAAAACCAAGAGTCATATGTTTTGCCAACTGAGCCACCTAGGCACCCCTCAGTTGAAAATTTTTATCATTTCTTCATTATGTCTTGCCTCAAAACTTTCCCATTCCTAATTTCTAATTTTACAATATTACATCTTGTTTGAATTCTTGCTAAATGCCCGGCATCTTTCCAGACTCTGTCATACAGGGTTGCCAGATTAATAATAAAGGTTTTTCTTTCTTTTTTTTAATAAAGGTTTTTATTAAATCATGCTATCTCCTTGTCAAAGATTCTCAAGGAATTCCCATTACTTATTTATTTAGCAAGCATTTACTGAGACTCTATTATGTGCTAACAAGTCTCCTATTTTTTCGATGCTTAATCAAAGAATTCATAGACTAGGTAATGATTGACAGCCAAAGTGCCATAGACACAAGGGCACAAGGGTGCTAATGAGAGGTGATGTGACTCTTAGGAGCAGGGATAGTGCTCACCATGCACAATATGGAGTGAGCTTTCATCACTTAAGAGGGCCAGCGGGTAAGTCATGACATCTAGGTAAGAGAAAGTAGAATACAGTGGGAGAGTCGGGACATCCAGGGAAGAATCGGGAGCATTATTGTAGAGCATCCAAAATAAGGCATCAGCATATAGATATGCTGGGGCAAAAATCCACATCCTGATGTGTCAGTCACCTACCATAGTGGAAAATTTGAAAGAGATGGAATAACACAGGAAAACTACATTACTTCAGCTTTTTCCTGAAACTTGACTCTAAAACATTATAAACTTCCCCTGCTAGCCTGCTGATAGATAACTACTAAAACAATTTACTAAATGGAATATTATTCTTTATCCAGTTTTGTAGGTGAAAAAATTTATTTTTATTATTTGATTGTCTTCTCCTGTTTTTACATCTTAGATTTGTTTTGTTTTTGTTTCTGTTTTTAATGTATTGACTAAAAAAAAAAAGCCCTATCACACTCTGGCACTCACAGTGATAAGAAAACTTTTCTTTCATGCTTTAATTTCAAGAAGCGAACCCTTGCAATTGTGCAGATCTGCTGTCTCCAGAGAGCCATGCCACCTAATGTCGTTCTCATTTCATTAAGTGAACTGAGAACTTGTTCTGTCTCAACAAGCCTCTCCGTGTCTCCGGTTCTTTCTGCCTGTGCTTCTCCCAACATGGCAAAATCTGCAAAATACAAAAAAAAAAAAAAACAAAACAAAAAAACAATTCATAAAATGCCACTTTGGATGGACCTTATGGAGCTTACTGGAGGAGTCTGTTTTACCAATGATATCAGAGTCTTCTGCATAACTGTAGGCATTATGTGGTATTATTGGCCGCTGCCCTGAATCAGAAAAATCAATGAAAGTTTCATTCCTTGAACAAAAGGGGTAGAAAGGGGCTCTCAGATCATTTGGATACAGACAATACATTAAAGAGGTTACGATGAATATGCAAGATCACATAGTGGCTAGATGTCACTTGGAAACTTGGTAAAGGAAACAACAATCTCAGGTGCTCACCTAGAGAAACAAGCTACAAATAGACATGCTATCCACTGAGGGTTAACCGTTCATTGTTGTTACTGGAAAGATCTCAAATCTGTTGACACCATTTGAGGCTGCACTCTCTTGGATATACCCCGCAATTTCTGGATACCCAGGATGTTGTTCATTGTGTGGTGCTAGAATAAGCCTGACATCAAACCTCAAAAAGCACACACCCATAAATGTGTAATCACAGACACAAAAACACACCATTCCGGTTACTAATAAAAATGTAAGGATCCTATACAAGATAGTCAACAGCACATTAAAAGAATAATTCTGGGATCTTCTGCTTCCACTTAGTTGCAAGAGACTGTCACCTTTCTCACCAAGAAGAGAATAGTGCCTGCTATTCTGAACTGATCAGATACATGAAAGCACAAAGACAGCAAAATAATAATAATAATTTTCATAGAGAGAAGGGCCATTCCTAGGGGAGGCAATTTTCATGTTAGGGGTACAGTAGAAGAAAGAAAGAAATTTAGACATGAATGAGGAGAGAACAGTAAACAAACACGGTCGCACGGCCTGGCAGGACAGACTAGAGTCACGTGGTACCCAAGTCACAAAGTGAGTTTACACCTTTTACCAATTCTTTCCCATGAGAACTTCACCAAATACATGGGAACAAAGGCTGGAGATGGGAAAGAAGAGCTAAGAAAGATACACACCAAGTCACATAGAGTCTTGTGCAAGATGTCATCAAGGTCCATGGGGTCTTCCTTTGTGAAAGAAATCCACCGGGGGCTGGCTACTGGACAAATGAGCAGAGAAAGATATACTGAGATAGAGTGGACCTTGGTTGGGTACATGGTAATGTCTGAGTGTAGGGTGGTAATGTGGAGAGATCTCTCAAGACATGGTAAGCTGTAGTCAAGAGTGGAGAGTCAGGTTAATTCCCTAGTAGTAGAAAAACTGAAAATCCCCCCCAAAATAAAAAATGACAGCAAGAGGAAAGTCAAGTAGATATCCCTTCTTCCTCCTCCTCCTCCTCCTCCTCCTCTTCTTCTTCTTCTTCTTCTTCTTCTTCTAGATATCTTTTCTTGTTGAGAAATTGGCAGTGGGGCAGTATCACATAGAGAGGTCTAGAATTTTGTCTGTGCTGGAATATGATTTTAATGTCAATAAGAATACTTAGACCCCTGGGTGGCTCAGTGGCTGAGCATCTGCCTTCAGCTCAGGTCATGATCCCAGAGTCATGGGATAGAGTCCCACATCAGGCTCCCTGAAAAGAGCCTGCTTCTCCTCCCTCTGCCTGTGTCTCTGCCTCTTTCTCTCTATGTCTCTCATGAATAAATAAATAAAAAAAAAACCTTTAAAAAACAATATCTAGGAAATCCACAAATCTTTGTACATTGAACGACACATTTATAAGCCTCCAAGTGTTATAATAATCTCTCATCAAATAGGGTGTATCATTGGAAGTGTAAAAATTATTTAAAATAAC
Organism: Vulpes vulpes; assembly: GCF_048418805.1. NCBI lineage: Eukaryota > Metazoa > Chordata > Mammalia > Carnivora > Canidae > Vulpes > Vulpes vulpes. The sequence continues at coordinate 11,166,900 of NC_132781.1, read as the reverse complement.
CAAATAGAAATTTTGTAGTTGAAACATATAATAACTGATTTTAAAAATTCACTGACAAAAACAAAAGCTCAACAGGTTTCTTCCAGTGGAAGAAAGAAATCAGGGAACATCACAAAAGATAAATTGAGATTATTAAGAAAGAAAAAGGAATGAAAAAAAAAATTAAGTCTCAGAGAAACGTGACTCACCATCAAGCAAACTAACATACACTACCATGTACGTTAATGGAAGTTCCAGAATGAGAGTTGAAAGAGAAGGGGTCAGAAAGTATAGTGGAAAAATTAATGGCTAAAAACTTCCCAAATTTGATGAAAAACATTAACTACAGATATAAGAAGCTCACCAAATAGGATAAATGCAAGAAGGACAAATGCAAGAAGCAGCAGGATAAATGCAAGAAGGGGCACCTGGGTGGCTCAGTAGTTGAGCATCTGCCTTTGGCTTAGGTCGTGATCCCAGGGTTCTGGGATTGAGTCCCTCATCAGGCCCCCCACAGGGAGCTTGCTTCTCCCTCTGCCTATGTTTCTGCCTCTCTCTCCGTGTCTCTCATAAATAAATAAAATCTTCAAAAAAAAGGATAAATGCAAATAGATGAATACCTAAAGACATCAGAGTCAAATTGAAGCCAGGGACAAAGACAGAATCTTGAAAGCTGCCAAAGACAAAACAGCTCATCATACATGAGAGATTCTCAGTAAGATCTAAAGCTGACTCCTCATCAGAACCCCAGGCCAACAGGCAGTGAGAGAACGTAATTGGAACGCTTGAAGAGAGGAATTGAAAGTAAATATTTTGTCTGAAATTGCTCTTGGGAAACAGGATGAAGGTAGTCAGCCTTGGTTAGAAAACAGGCCATCTTTAATAACAAGGCAAAACTAGCAATAAAGGGAGCAAATGTGACAGGGATGTATTTTGGCTTTATTTATCCTTGTTTAGGAATGGACTTGCATCTTATGGAAATAAATAACCACACTAGGTGTTGTGAATACATTTACATGATCGTTTTTGTGCATTTTATTTACCTGATTCATCGATAGCTGGTTTTCCTTCTAGTTTCAGGAACACTTCATTCAAAGTTGTCATGGAAACACCGTAATTCTCAATTCCCAGGCCAGGACATCTATCCAGATCCTCATAAAGTGCTGAAGAAGACACACACAAGCGAACTGAGTCACAAAGTCATTCAAATATACGTAAGATGTATATTTGCGAACTGAGGACAACTTTGCAAACTAAAAAGCACAGATGCATGAAATTATGCTTGTGATATGTCAGATATTTAAAAACTAACATTTCAGAATAAGTAAACTTACTCTTCAAATTCTGTTATTTTTAATTTTATATTGTTAATAGCCTCTATATTAACTTCTTTTAATCAAATGCTAATTTATATTTACTTATATTTATATTAAGATTATTTTAGATTTTTTTCTGACTTGCTTTTAACATTTAGTTACCAGTGGAACCTCAGGTTTTTTCAACTCTAATGAACTGAAGACTCTTTTCCAGGGCCAGGTCTTTTCCAGATTTTTCAACTCTAATGAACTGAAGACTCTTTTCCAGGGCCATTACACGGCCCAAGGGAAAGAACTAATTTTTTGAGAATTAGTTGGATGGTGCTGAAGCTTTTTCAGTTCAAAAGATATATGTTAAAGGAAGTACATAAATTATAAATCATTTTTTTGATTTCTGCCTTTGACTGTGGAAGAAAAAATTCACAAGATCTCCTAGAGAATGTATAACTGACCCAGGGCATCTTGGAATAGTCAGGAACTGGCAGGCAGGACTCCTGCTAGCAATTCAGTATCCAGTCATTCTTTAGTTTGTTCACCAAAAATACTTTTGGTTTTCTAAAAACAATGAACAATGCCCCTGCCTGCATGGATCTGAAAAATAACATTTAATTAAATGAAGCTTGGATAAAAACCTACTTACAGAATTCCTGAGGCTTCCACCTGCAGCTTCTCATTGGGCAAAAGGATAAGTTAAAGGCTTTTCATCTTGTTAGAGTAGCATATACAGAAAAGCAGAAAAGAAGATTCAAACTGCTAGTGAACCTTATGTGTCATTCTTTATTTTACCTAAAATATTACAAACCTCCTCTAAATTATAACTAGTATGAATACCCTAATTATAACATTAATTAGGGTTCAACTAACATTTTGCCTGATAGTGCTAAGGAATACTTGCACTGTCACCACAAAATGTACACTTGAATGACTTTGTGGGTTAATTTATGTGTTTGATAACCACACATGGCCTGGTTAATTGCTTCAACCACCTAATGTGGCTCTCATTGTGCCCCATTACCATGGAGTAAATCTTCCGGATGACATACATTGCAAGTAAACTTTTTCTTTCTTTTTAAATTAAACTTGAGATTATTTTATATTTTATTTTATTTTATTTTATTTTATTTTATTTTATTTTATTTTATTTTATTTTAGGGAGAAAGAGAGTATGAGAGGGGAATAAAAAGAGAGAGAGAGAGAGAGATAGAGAGAGAATTCTAAGCAGACCCCACACCCAGTGCAGAGCCTTTCACCAAGGCTTGATCTCATAACTTTGAGATCATGACCTGAGCCAAAATCAAGAGTTGAATGCTTAACTGACTACCATCCAGGCATCCCTTGAGATAATTTTAGATTCACACGTGGTTGTAAAAAATAATAGAGAGATCTGTACACTTCAGTCCATTTCCCCAGATGATAATATCTTAAAAAGTCACAGTATGATATCACAACCACGCTATTGACATTAATACAATCAAGATACCGAACACTTCCATCACCTCAGTGATCATGCTACCCATTTACAGCTACACCCATCTCTCCTGATCCCCTCTTCTCCCAATCCATGGCAACTATTAATCTGCTTTCCATTTCTATAATTCTGTTATTTCAAAAATATTATATAAATATTGTCCTACAGTATGTAATCTTTTGGAATTGGGTATTTCCACCAAGCATAGCTCTCTGAATATTCATCAAGGTTGTCGCATATGCCCGTCAGTAGCCTGTTCCCTTTTATTTTGTTGAGTGGCACTGCACATCATGAATGTACTACAATTTAACCATTTACTTGTTAAAGGGAATCTGGGTCCTTTTGGCTATTGTCTGTTCCAGATGAAGCTGCTGTGTGCATGTACAGGTTTCTGTGTGCATGTATTTTCATATTTCTAGGATAAACGTCCAGTAGTGAAATGATTCAGTTGTATGGGAGTTGCATGCTTATTGTTTTAAAGAAACTGCAAGCTTTTTCTCAGAGTGGCTGTGCCATTTTATACTCCCATCAGCAATGTATGAGTGATTCATTTTGTCTATATCCTAGCCAGTGTTGGATAGTATCACTATATAAAAAAAATTTTTTTAGCCATTCTGCTAAGTATGTAATGAGATCACATAGTGGTTTTTAATTTGCATTTCCCTCTTGACATATGATACTGCACACCTTTTCACGTGCATCTCTGCTACCTGTACATCATCTTCAGTGAACTGTCTCTTCTTATCTTTTTCCCATTTTCCAATTAGGTTGCTTGTTTTTTACAGTTGAGTTTTCAGAGTTCTTTATATGTTCAGATACCAGTCCTTCGTGAAGCTTGTGAATACTTTCTCCCAGTCTATAACTCGTTCTATCATCTTCTTAATGGGATCTTTCACAAAGCATTTTTTAAAATTTTTATGGAGTACAACTTAGTTTTTTTTCCTTTCATAGGCTGTGATTTTGGTGTCATGTCTAAGAACTCTGCCTAGTAGTAGATCCTGCAGATTTTCTTATTAATTTAAAAAAATTATGGTTTTAAATTTTATATTTATGTCCATCATTTATATTAAGTTAATTTCTGTATAAGGTGTGAGATTTAGGTAAAGGTTCTTCTTATGCCTGTGGATCTACTTGCTCCATTTGTTGGAAAGGTTATCCTTCTTCCATTGAATTGCTTCTCCACTTCCATCAAAAATCAGCTGGGCATATCTGTGTGGGTCTACTTCTAGGTTCTAGATTCTGTTCTATCTAGCTTTGTGTTGATCACTCTGCCAACTGCACACTCTCTTGATTATTCTATTTTAAGTAATGCTATAACTGTCTCCCTTGGCTCACTACAGAGTGACCTGACAAAAACCACAGGTGTTTGCTTCAAAAGAGTTGATGGGGGCGCTCAGAATCTCTGACCAGGCTGATTTCTGGGTGTCTTCTGCAGGAAGCCAGTCTGTGAAGACTGAAACAACATGCCTGCTTTATCTGGTGCAAAGTATCAACAGAAAGTATCAAGGGAAATGAAAATAAAAAGAAAAAAATCAGTGGAAGATGTTCCCCAAAAAGGGACAAGATAATTGTCCAGAAATAGACCCTCATGAAATGAAGCTACATGATTTACTTGACAAAGAATTCAAAATAGCTGTCATGAAAAAAAAAAAAAAAAAAGATGGCTGTCATAAAGTAGACTTCTATGCTTTGGCCTAAAAACCCCAAAGTTATCACAAAAGTCTTGTCAGGAGAAGAATCATGGGATTGTTTCATGTAACGGTTAAGCCAGAGGTTTTCAATCCTTTGTTCGTTCACAGTTATGAATACTAGAATTTCTGCCTCTGTAGTCACACGACTAAAAAGGGAATGGGAGATTAAAAAAGGCTCCCTAAAATACCCAGACATTGAAATATAACTATTAGACTATAATATTTCTCACTATAGACAAAATCATCCAGTTACTGTATTATTCTTTACATTGTGTTTCAAATACCTGCACGCATTGTAAGCTCTCAATATGTTATAAGAATTACCGTTGTTTCTATGAATATTATTTACATATTTCATTTCATAGTGTACATTAGTACATAGTACATTACCTGGAAATCTATTTGTTCTTTCTAAGGGCAATGTGTAGACAAGTTTTCCTTCACTTTCTGCTGATAATTTGGCATCAGGGATGTGCTGTTTAATAAGTGATGTTATATTTTCCTGAACATGCATTTCATTCAACTGCAAACTGGCATTTGAAAAAAAAATCTATGTTATTTGACATAGTCTTCAGTGGCATGAGGAAAATTACTAGCTTCTAAGGGACAAAGAAAAGTCAATTAAAACCTAATGCAAGAGATAGGTCATTCAAACATGAAATGAGAGAACAAAAAAAAATAATCAGATCATATAAATGTAATGGGAGAAAACAGAGGGAACTAGTCAGAACTAATGGTCTGGTTATTCTGGGGTGATGTCCAGACAAGGTTGATATTGACTCAAGTCCTTACAAGGAGAACAGCACCAGAGTACAGATACCAGAGACACAACCAAGACTACACAAAATGGAAAGTTGTCGATTTTTGGAACGGGGTTTAAGTTGGATTAAAAGGATTATTGTATTGGACAAGAAGAAGGGATTTTTGATAGGCAAAGACACAAGGCAAGGTTCCATTACTTGGTTTACTCTTTCGTACAAATCTATCAAGTTATTAGTATGTGACAAGAATTTCCCTAAATGCTGAGGGTACAATGGTGAATGAAAGAGCATTGCTCTACACTTATGGAGTTGACTTCTAATGGGGAGACAGGGAGAAAACAAATAAACAGATAACTAATAGATTAACAGCAGTGGTAAGTGCTATGAAGGAAATGGCTTGCAGATAGAAATTAATTGTGGATGAATGTGGGTATGGATTGTTGAGATCACTAAGTTTTGCTTTCTTTGTATGCTAACCCAGAACTTTAGCTAAGGACAAAGTATCATAGAGAAAATTAGTGTATACATTTAAAAAACCATGGATATTTCCCCAGTGTAGAAAAACAAACAAAAAATGTATTAATCAAGGTTATAAATATGTAGCCAACAAAATATCAGGGGTGACATGGCTTCTAACTTAGTTTTGCCATTTGAAATATGTTACTTAACCCTGTAAGTAACCTTGTTACTTAACAGTTTCCTCTTTAGCAGAAATGGAATGATTCTCAACATCTAAAGTTGCCCTGAGAACTAAATAATAGTGATGTTTTAACTTAGCAAGTCCTTTAAAAATGGCTATTTTATTTGATCAAATGCTTAAACTGAAATTATACTCTTTATTCATAACTATGAAGACCATGTGAGAATATGTATTATTTTTAGAAGCAGTGAAACCCCCTGAGGGAATGAAGCAAAAACCCAAAAACTCATAATTGTTCTCCATCTTATTGTTGCTCCTTGAAGTAAGAATAGTTTAAGAAATACTTCTTGGTCACTTACAAGAACTTGTGTGGGCCCTAGAGAGACCTGCATGAGCAGCACATGTATTCTCTCTCCAGGAGTGTGTACCTTGGAAATGGGGGTCAACAAACTTTTGCTGAAAATGGCTAGATAGTAAATATTTTAGACTTTGCAGGTCAGTAGATCTCTACTACAGTTATTCAACACTGCTGTTGCAATGTGGAAGCAGCCATAGGCAATATCTAAACACACGGGTGTGGTTGTGTTCCAATCAAACAATATTTACAACAATGGGAAGTGAGCTGGATTTTGGCTCATGGGTCATAGTTGGCTGACCCTGATTTTTAAAAAAAAAAAATTTTATTAATTTACTGGAGAGAGAGAGAGAGAAAATGAGCATGAGCAGGGGGGAGAGGAAGAGGGCAAAGTAGATTTCCTGCTGAGTAGGGAGCCAGATGTGGGGCTTGATCTCAAGACTCTGGGATCATGACCTGAGCAAAAGTCAGTTGCTTAGCCCATTAAACCATTCAGATAACCCTAGCTGACCTGATTTAGAAGAAATAAGGCAATTTACACAAAGTATTGTCTAGGAACACTTGCGGATTGGGTAGGGATCCTGATTAGCATTTTTTTATTTTGAGGACATATTCTATTACCATGCTTTTTGTGCTAGGTGCCATGTAATTTACTCCTCTACAACCTTCACTTGCAACTAAGAATTGTTATTCCCACTTCATAAGGGAGAAAACTGAGTTTCAGAGATTTTTAATTATCTTCCAAGGAGCAATTGAAACAATGTGGGATAGGAAATGAAATATTAGAACAATACACAGAGCTGGAAGATTAATAAAGGCTACATGAGATAGCACTCAAATAATGCTTTAGGACTGAACAGGTGGTAATGGGTCCAACGAAACTGCCAGCCTCAGCAAATAACCTCAAACAAGGTGAAATGTAAGTCATGACAGGACATATGCAATGAACAATGAATTTTTTTAAACTAGTTTTGACTAATGGCTATTGAATTGGCTAAGGGCAAATAATATGGAAATCATAATAGTGTGGGCCACACCAGCATCACACGACTACAAAATCTGGATTCTGGAAGGTAAAAATGGTACCATTAAAGATTTTTTGTTTGTTTTGTTTTATTGTTGTCATATATATATTTTTTTTCTTTTTAAGGTATAGATGGTTTAAATCAGAGCTGTACTTTGGACAAACTGACCAATTCACAAATATATTAAAAAGTAATTTAAAATATGGATTTGGATATTAGCCTTCAGGGTTAAAAATATCCAGGTACGGTTCTGGCTCTATCACTTATGAATCTAGGGAGACTCTCTGTTCTTCTGTAGAGTAAAAGTAACAACAGTTTCTATCTCAGAAAACAAAAAGATTTAAATAAAATAATGCTAAGTATCTTATCTCTGGATGACTCAATAACAGCTAGAACATGCTATTTAAAATAATGATAAAAATAAAATGAAGAGGACAGAAAGAAGAGGAAGCACAAGGACAAGACGTCTGGGAGAAAGAGTGGAAACAAGGAGCCTACTTAAAAAATTATGTTAATAGGTGGGTGAGAGAGGAGGAGGGTGGTAAGTACAATGTGTCAGGTATGAGAGTTCCCTCAATCCAAACCTTCCTAAACAAACAATGTATTGTGGATATACTTTCTATCACATTTATCTCCATTTTTTTTGTTAAATTATCTTATATTTTCTTTTTTTTTTTTTTTTGAGAGAAAGAAAGAGAGAGAAAAGGGGCATATGAGTGAGAGGAGGGGCAGAGGAAGAGAGAGAGACTTGTCAGCAGGCTCCACACTTTCACAACGCTGAAATCATGACCTGAGCAGAAATTAAGGGTCAGCCACCTAACCTACTGAGCCACCCAGGTGCCCCAAGTTATCTTATGTCTTCAATCTCTATCATCTACCCATCAGTATCCCTCATATATACACACAGCAGTTCCATTTTGCATACATGTATCTCCAACATCTGTAATGCAAACATCTGTGTGGAACAAATCAAGTGTTTCTCGTGTGTTGTAATGTGCTGCGTCAAGCATTATGCTTCCGCTAGCTCATTTCTCATTTTCCCAGCCTCTTTGTGTGGCTCTACCTTAAGTGATATCCAATGCCCCACTTCTTCTTTAAAAATAGAGAAGAACCTGCACACTTCAGCTTCCCGCTGGAGAGAAACACTTTCCTATCTGAAAAGGAAGAAGAAAAGAAGAAAGTCTGTAAGCTTGTTAAGGAGTCGCCCACTGTTTCCCAAGAAAAGACAGGTAATCATGATCCAGCTCTAATCTAGGAGCTTCTGCCTATTTAAATCCAGGGCTTAATAAAGACTCATGGAAACAGGCACACTTTAACCTTATTTGTATACTTCAGGCTATTGTTTTGCTATCCAGCCAGCCACGGAGGTGATGTGGATAGATCTTGTAATACAGACTATCATTGTGTTTTTTAATGGACCAAACACTAAAATTATTTGAACATTTCAATTTGATTCACCTTAATTTTGTGCAAGTATTAGAATAGACTCTCATTTCACAATAATTGACTTTCCTGGCAGATCATGCCCCAGTGTAATCAAATGATAAAATTCGGAGAGACACATGGAAATGGTTGGGAGCGAAACTCTTTGGGCTCCGTTCATAGCATTACCAGCTGTTCAGATTTCCAGGTACAGCTAGATGACCACATTATAAAATACAGCTGCTCGGAATACCAATCCATATTTCTTAAGTCTCATGAAGACCTCATCATGACACTTAGTGAAAGCCAGCAGTTACCAGCCAGGATGTCAGCCTCATCCATGAACTGGGTACTGAAGAGGATCACACGGTCTGCTTTCCGCTCCCTCAGGAGGTTCCAAACCTGGTGCCTTGAAAAGGGATCCAGTCCAGCAGTTGGTTCATCTAACAGGAAAACCTACCGAGGAAGGATATATATCAAGAGTGTCTCCAGTAAGGCGCAGTTCTTCCAGAAAACATGGAGAAACCATATTACTTCTTATTTAAAAGGATATTGATGTTAGGATCTTGTTATCCTATTTAATGCTCTATCACAAATATTTTATCACAGACATCCTTTACAAATAGAATATTTGAACTACTACTAAAAATTTCATTTTTAAAACTTTGAATTTACCTCTAAATTTAGTCTGACTTACCTGAGGATCTCCTAAAATGGCAGTTGCAAAGCTGAGTTTCCTTTTCTGTCCACCACTTAAGTTCTGAGCCAGGACATCCTGAATATTTTTCATCTCCAATTCCAGTAAAATTCTTTGTATCTAGCCAAATGACAACATTTATGTCACACACCAAAATTTCTTTTCTTTTCTTTTTTTCTTTTCTTTTCTTTTCTTTTCTTTTCTTTTCTTTTCTTTTCTTTTCTTTTCTTTTCTTTTCTTTTTTCTTTTTTTCTTTTCTTTTCTTTTTTTCTTTTTTTCTTTTTTCTCTTTTCTTTCTTTTCTTTTCTTTTCTTTAAATTTGAAAATACAAAGTTGTAATGTGTAATGGTTAAAAGCATGGATCCTGAGACAGACTGCCTGGATTTGAACACCATGCCGCTCTAACTAGCTGCGTCATCTTGGGCAACTAGCTTGTTCTTGAACTTCAGTTTTCACATGTATACAATAGGGATGATCACAGTACCTATTTCATAGAGTTGTTGTGAGGAACAAATCAATCATTATATTTGAAAGTAAGGCTAATGCTTGGCATGTAGTAAAGTATACATCAGTGTTAGCTATTATCTAAGATTTTTTTTGCCCAATATTTAGACATGATTTGCACAAATATAATTTAAATAGAGCATAAAGAACTCAGTGCAAATAGAGTCAACAATCTCATTTTGGCCAATACATCAGTTCTTATATATTGAGTACCTCTTTGTCCAGTTCATGTGGTCGAATTCCTTTTATTTTAGCAAAGAGCCTGAGATTTTCTTTCACAGTGAGGAAGTCAAACTGTACATTGGATTGTGGACAAATTCCAGTGAGCTGGCTGATATTCTCCAGATCAGTTATTTCTGAAAGTTTATTGTTATAAATGGTGACTGAACCTATAACAAAGGTTAAAAGTTAATATCAGGGTCATGCTTGAATTAAGATATTTCTAGACAGGCTCTTAACTTTAGAGAACACACTGATGATTACCAAAGGGGAGGGCCCTGGGGGGTTGATTGGGGGAAATAGGTGATGGGGATTAAGGAGGATGCTTGTGATGAGCACCAGGTATTGTACAGAAGTACTGAATCACTATATTGTACACCTAAAGCTAATATTACACTGTATGTTAACTAATTGGAATTTAAATAAACACTTAAAAAAGAAAAGCTCTTTCTAGATGAAAAATCCCTATATATTTATTAACTACATTTTAGACACATGATTTTCTCTTCCAGGTTTTTTTAATTGGCACTACGAACTTCCATTATAGTTGTGTGGTATACTGGAAAAGAAAAAAAAAAAAAAAGAAAGTCCCATCTACAGCTTTTCCTATCAATATCTCATCCATTTATCCACTGCTCACATTTAGTTTGGTTATGTAACAAAGAGAATCCTAGCAAATGGGATAAACACAGAGGCTGTGAAGTTGTCTCTGCACCAGGATTTGCCTTCTCTTTGCTTCTGGGATAATGAACCCCAGGGTGAAGAATCCCAACCAGGCTCTTAGAGGATGAAAGTCCATGTGAGCAGAGAGAAGCAGCATTCCTAACTGCAACCCCATATATGTGAGTGAAGACACACCAAATCATCCAGCACCAGCCAATTAAGTCCAGAGAGAAGCACTGCCAGTCGACACCAGAACCATAAGAAATAATAATTTTTATATTAGGCCATTAACTTGGGGGATGCTTGTTATGCAGCAAAAGCTAACAGATAAAAGTTCAAATGTCAAATAATAACTAATGACCATGACAGTGATTCTCATGAAAGACTCAAATTTCATGCATAGCAATCAAATATGTCATACCTCATAGGCAAGTTCTATAAAATAACTTCCAATTCTCCATTCTCCATAGTTATCTGTGTTTATGATTGATCATCAGAAAGACTTTATATTAACAGCCTGATTTATATGTTGACCTGACTTTGGAAAAAAACTCTTACCTTTGGTGGGAACAGATAGCCCGCTAAGAATGTTTAACAGTGTTGATTTTCCAGCACCACTGTGACCAAGTATTGCAGTGATTTGGCCTTCATATATGTCAAATACCAGATCTGGGGGTGGGGGGGAGGGGGAAGAAAGGAAAAATGGATGGGAGAAAGTAAGGAAGGGAAAGACGTAGGGAGACAGGAAGGAAAACAAAATTACAAATAAAATTGTATTACAAAGCTAATGGACTGCCTTTTTATTTCCTCAAACAGCCATGTTTTCTAAATATTAATACAGTGGTTGGTTAAATTCAAAATAAAAACAGTAAAATGTGTTTTATCAGTTTATATGCCTATCCTGTTTTGAAATTTTGAAAAAACTTGGTTTTACAGCAGGAAACACATTAATACTCCCAGGTTCATAGACATTACCTGGTATATGGTGGGTGGATGCTAGTATGTATGGACTAAACAATATATTAGTGGTTCAGTAAATTATTATGTGGCTAAAAATCCTTTGAGATAAATTGCTCTTTTTGCACAAAAGAAAAATATTCAGTATCTACAACAGCTTTGAAATTATGGAAGGAAATTTGAATTTGTAGGGAACAAACATCCAGAAAACCCTTAGACTACCTCAGTGTTACACAATACACCTTTCAAGTACCTTTGATTCTAAAACATAATCAATTTTTTCTAACTTTTATGTAGTCAAAGCATGTGTTAGAAGGGAAATTTTATCATGGGGCTTGAATAACTCATTTCAAATCTGAAATGCCACCACTAATTACTCACCAAGCACACACACAAAAAATGGAATTAAAATCACAAATCACTATCAATAGAATAACTAAATGTTCTTTTTTCCCCCTACCTTTCAAAGCTTCTATTTTATCAGGCTTTCCTTTATATTCTTTTGTAACATTTCTAATTCTGAAAAAAAAAGAAAAGATACTTCAGGGTATGACAGTTTTCTTTGGTTTGTACTTCTAATTTTGGTTGCTAGGATTGGATAAATCTTATCTTCAGGGTACAGAAAGCTCTGGGATTTCACTCTCATGAAGTCATGCTTGTGGGAGAGAATCACCTAGAATATTGCTTCTCATTCCTAGCTATTACATTAGCATCACCTGACGAGTTTTATAAATTTACCTATGCTTAGATCCCATCACCAGATCTTCTGACTCCAAAGATTAGGCAATGGCCTGGCATTAGTATTGAGAACCAGGATCATGTCTAACCTGCAAAACCAAGGAAGCTAGATCAACAGGTAACATGGGCATCCAATACTGAAAGGTTCATTATGAACTACTGGCACAGATTGGAAGTATCTTTGGTTTACCTTGAGTCAAGGTCTCCAGAAGTTGGTAAAGAGGTACAGGGGTACAGTATGGAAGAGATGCAAAGACTGTAACAGTGACAGTATGGGTTTTATAATCTTATCTAATTGACCTCACACTATACCATTTAGTAGCTGTTACCTTAACCAAAGTACTTATTCCATTTAAGTTTCACCTTTTGCAACTGAAACATTTTTTTTTTAAGATTTTATTTATTCATTTGACAGAGAGAGCACAAGCCATGGGAGTAGCAGGTAGAGGGAGAGGGTTAGGGAGAAGCAGCCTCCCTGCAGAACAGGGACCCCGGGTTCATGATCTGAGGTGAAGGCAGAAACTTAACTGACTGAACCACCCAGGCACCCCTCAACCTGAAACTTTTGAGTGTTTTAGGGTTGTGCTGAAGGATGAGTAAAATATTTCATCTTGCATGTACAACGAACATAAAATGGTATCAGATTATGATACTAGAGAAGAATAGAACTAACATATGCTGGGTGCTATTACAGATCTGGAGCCCTAGGCACTTTATTGGTTTTATTCTATTAGGTAAATATGTAATTCATAAACAAAATCAAACTTATGCTTTTTATTTTGTCATCTACTATTCATCAAAGGATTCGGGCTCTACTCATATTGAATTGTTTGATTAGATTCTTCACTCTATTTTAATCCCATTTACCATAGCACTTAGAGTGGGCGAGATGCTAGAGAGATAGAAGAAATACAAAAAGAAACCTAGAAACACATTAAATGAAGCCATTGTTTTGCTTCCTCCCAGCTGCTCTGCTGGAAGTTAAACCTAGCTTAAGTCACAGAACAAATGTAAGAATAGAAGATAAATATGGAACAGGCTAAACTAAAAACTGACACGGGCCCTAAAAGCTCTGTAGGCTGGAGTAATCTGAGACCATTCACAGAGGACTGACAGGTGGGGATCACTAGTGGACAAGTAAAATGTCAACAGTCAGGGGTCTTGAGGACTTTCTTCCTATTTTCTTATCTGGAAAGAAAAGTTGCCAGCACCAAACAAAAAACACATCTGGAAATGCATATGTGCAGGACACCCTATGGCTCCTCTTCCTCAATTCCCTTTGTGTCTGTGTTCAGATCCTTCCTCCCTTCCTCTCCCCTACTCTTTCATTCTCTTCGAAAAGGCAATCCATAGGAGAGGAAAGAGAAGTTTTAAAAACTGTGAGAAAAAAATAGGGAGTATGATAAAGGAGGTAGGACAAGGTGTGAATAAATGAGACCAGGCAAAGCAACGAGAGAGGCTAAGGCCAAAGAAGAGAAACAGCAAAGAAAAGATTGAGAATCCAGGCGTTTTCATTGGATTATCTTTGTTGGTGAAATCAAATTTTGTATTCAATCTAAAGGTCAACCATAGAATATAAGATAAAATTAGTTAAAGGAATTTTTCTCTAAACTTGAGGTGGCAGGGCATCTAGGAGGCTTAGTTGGTTAAGCATCTGCCTTTGGCTCAGGTCATTACCTCGTGGTCCTAGGATCGAGCCCCTGCTCCATGGGGAGTCTGCTTCTCCCTCTGCCCCTCCTCCCACTCGTTCTCCCCTTCTCTCTCTCTGTCTCTCTCAAATAAATAAATAAAATAAAAAAAATAAACTGGAAGTGGGAAATGACAAAGGTAGCATGGTGGGCATTAGGTGGGAGCTATCCGTAGGGCGCAAAAGAGAATTATGATGGCTTATCCATCTTTGGCCTGCTCTCCATCTGCATCCTTGTTACCTGATGGCTTCTTTTCCATGGAATTCTGGAGGCATTGGTTCAAAAGAGTCATTAGATGAAGGATTGGAATCAATTTCATCTTCGAGGGCCACATGATCAGCTTTATGTTGCCGAGACCAAAAGGAGGGTTTCAGGAAAAACAAGGGGGGATATTCATGTCCATGTTCATCTACGTGACCAAGAGACAATGAAATTTTAGGTCAATCATCAGTTTAAGGGAAAGAGTCACTCTAATAAAGCAGAGTAATATAACCTCTCTGCCCAGGCATCTGAACACAACACTGACACAACAAAGGCACGTATTTTCCTTGATACGTGTAGTCGCATCAGGAAAAAAAAAAAAGTCTCTAAGATGTCTCTATTATAATCATTGTTGGGTGGCTCAGTCAGTTAAGTGTCTGCCTTTGGCTCAGGTCATGATCCCAAGGTCTGGGATGGAGCCCTGTGTTGGGCTCCCTGCTCACCAAGGAGTCTGCTTCTCCCTCTCCCTCTGCCTTGCCTCCTGCTCCTGCGCTCTCTCTCTCTCTCAAATAAATAAATAAATAAATAAATAAATAAATAAATAAATAAAATAGTTCCTACAGGAGGAAATGAAAGTGGAATTTTAAAAAATCCAGGAGTGACTTAAATAAATGTTAAGACCCCAAGAAAACCAGCTATTGGAAAACACATACAAGATATGCTAGGTGTGTTGAATGGTATCCAGGAGTCCAGGTGTCAGACACTGGCAAAGGAAGAAGAAATGGACAAATTGAGAGTTTGTGTCCAATGTCACTTTTGATTACAGAGATTCCAAGAGAAAACTGAACAAGATTTAAGGAAAATGAGGGACACACTGTAAGAAAGGGAGAGAAAGGGGTAAGATAACTTATTGAAATTTAGCAGAGTGGAATTTTTAAAAAAGCTACTTTGTATTTATGCTTTATCTCATTACCAAATAATAACTTTCCTCTGAAGCAAATTTACTCTTCATGACCCTCTTTCTGGAAATTAATCCAGTATATTTGCATTTAATTATCATTTGTTTCCCTACATGTTAAGAGACATCATGAAATGAAAAAATTATATTTTACTAATATTCTGCAACTGACCTCCAGTGTAATAATGATATGTTTTCAAGTTCACGTGTACTTCTCACGTGTTCAATCATTCATTCATGCAATATTGACTGAACAGTTTCTCTACACCTGCCATTTGGTAAATTAGTTAGTACTTAACTCTTTCTTTTGAGGAGGAAATCTAGCGAATGAAAGCTCTACTGCTCTCCCGGGTCCATTCTACCACCAGATTTACTATTCCATGATTCTGTCATTTTAGCTGGTTAATTTTTCTTTCTCTCGTTCATATTTCTTGATTTTAACAGGATTGTGAACAAAATCACGCTGTTTGAATTCAGGCTTACATTCCAGCTTCAAAAATTTGCAAGTGTATACTAAATGTTCTAGCCAAAATTGTAGATCCTGGCAACTATTATTCTGGCCAGTCAAGTAGCAAGAGATAAAGAACTAATGTGGCCATGGGCAAAGCCCTTGTTCATTTCCTTCCCACTGATGCACAAACCAGTTTTTAAAATATAAATAACACATGTTAGGAGATTCGTTTTTAGGAAATAATATTCTATTTTAATCGTATCACTACTCACTTGGCAAAATTTTCTCAAAATAAATCGTCAATGCCACATAGAAGAAAAGATCAAAAGCCAACATGAAATTTGTTGCTATTATCAGTTTTGAGTCGTCCGATGGATAAGGAAATGCATTAGAATTCAAATCAAAGTCCAAGTGCAAAAGCTGAAAATTAAGAAGTAATTAATGAAAGGAAGTTAGGTTTGTGATAAATTTTCAACAATTAGGTTTAGCATAAACCTAGAAGAGCTACTTTTTGCTTCATACTGGGAACACGAAGTTGAATGAACCTGCCTTCTTCACAACTCTCAAATCTTTGGGAAGGCACAGGTATGTGATCAGCTATAATGAAATGTAGTGACTGCTAGGATTAAAATATGTTCCAAGTGAAACTGGAGCATTAGGAGTGTCACAGGATTTTTGTTCCCTTAATGCCCACGGCTCTTGGTCACACTGCTTCAAAGAATGAAGAGGTGGACCAGATGAAGAGTACTGGGCACAATGCTAAGTTTATTGAGGGATAGTATAAAGCTCCCAGAGAGGGAGGGGACCCAAGAGGGTTGCCATTTTGGTGTTCAAATCTAGAGGTTTTTATAAGCTCTTTTGCGGAACTATTTTGAGTACCCTGAGTGTGGTCCCTCTGTGGACTGGCTGCTAAGGTGTGCCTATCAGGACTTTGATCATGCACCTGCCTACCTATTGGGTTATTGTTCATTGTTGATGGTCTCTTCCGCTAACATTTGGGACTAACTACCTCAGATTGTGATAGCAACTGATGTTTTATGATTAACTGTTATGTTTCTGGATTTTTCCAAAAGTCACTTCTATGGAGACTGCTAGATATGATGCTATTATGGTCTGGTCTGAGATGTAAAACAAGATGCTAGTGTGGTTTTGTCTTAGATGTCCCAGCTCCCTGTTTTCTTGTTAGGGACTCTGGCCCTGACTACATTAAGTGTCTAGTTAACTCCCAACAGGAGGATGCACTGAAGTATGGGAAAAGATGACATTTGAGTTCAACCTTAGATATATTTTTACCAAATGAAAAAAAAAATTGAAAAAAAATTTTTACCAAATGGAACACAGGACGAAGATGGCTACATGAGAGAGAATTCATGCCCTTGGAAAAACAAAATGCAACAAGACTGGTGTGTTTAAGGGGAGCCTATGGGAAAAGTGGACTTGTCTATGATGTTCAAGTTAATGCATCTTTTATAACTAATAATCCTTTCATTAAGAACTAAATGCCAGATACATATGCAATGATCGACATTGCCATTTAATTGGAGGGATAGCAAAGTAAGTTCAATGTGAGAATCAGATAAAAAGAAATGACATTTGATGAGCAGAAATGTAATTTGCTGGTCAATTAATGTGTTTCGAACTTTTGATTTTCTTTTACATAGTGGTTTTTACATTCATGTATGTCATTCAATTACAAAGTCAAAATACAAGCTGGAATAATTAGAATGGATTTGTAATATCAAATCCATATTTAATTAATAGCCAAAGAAAATGCTTTAGATTGTCTCTAAAAAAATGATATGCTGACTTTCCATTTGTTCACTCACCACATGGCTTATTTTGCTGAGCTCGGTATGCCCAAAGCATTTAAAAGTTCATCTCTACAGGGTATCTGGGTGGCTCAGTTGGTTAAGCGACTGACTCTTGGTTTCCACTGAGGTCATGATCTCAGGGTCCTGGGATGGAGCCCTGCATCGAACTCTGTGCTAAACGCAGAGGGATTCTCTTTGGATTCTCTCTCTCCTCCTTCTGCCCCTCTCCCCTGCTCATTCTCTCTTTCAAATAAATAAATAAATCTTTTTTAAAAAGTTCATCTTGGCAATGTCACAGTAGTCTGCAGTGGGGCTTTAAATCTGATAATGCTAATCATAGAAATAACTATAGACAACTGAATTCCAGACACAAAAGATGTTTCTGAAATGCCATCAATCAACAGTTGGGTTGTTTCTCACCTGGGCCATTCCGAGGCTGAAGGCAAAGGGGCTAAGAAAACTTAAAATCCACTCCAAGGATGTAGGAAGATGCCTGTACAACGCTGTAAATCCCAAACTCCCCCAAAAGATGGTAAGAAGGAACACGATCAGGCCAGTGAGGAAAGATTTCTTTACCAAGACGCTCATTAGAAAAGCCAAAGCTATCTAAAATGAGAGAAGATCCAGTTGGTTCATATTTCTCCAAGGATTATTCTTAGCATAACACACTAAGGGATTGAATATACAAAATTAGAGTTACATATTTTGTTTTTTGTCTATAATACCAAACTGTGCTCTACAAATTGCACTATAAGCTGGCATTACAAAACACTACAAATCTTAAAAAAAAAAAACCCCAAACACTACAAATCAAATATATAGATGTTCTCAGGCAAATAGCAGACAGTGAAGAAAAGGGATATGGAGAATAATTACTTATTCAGAAAGTAACATTTTATCCTTAGGGTAAGAGTTGAATGGAAAGCAATGTAATTCACAAACTCACCAAAGACAATCCATAGAGGAAAAAGAGGGTGAAGATCGCCATGAAGCCAGTCAGAATGACAAACTGGACAGATTTAATAATAAGTGCCAAGAAAAGTGCCATAATGAAGATGAAAACAGCATAGAGCAAACCCCAGGAGAGCCTACAATGGAAACAAGACGTTATTTTAAAATTTCGTGTTTCATCGAAAAGAGGATCTAGAATGGATTCTAACACTATTCATTTGATTCATTCATTCTTTCAGTAGATATTTATTGAATTTCAGGACATGTAAATACAAGGTAAATGTTCTGGGAAGAATTCTTTAGGAACTAGGGATATTCTTTGTCCTGAGATTAACTCCAGAAATACACATACACACACGTCATTGTGGGGAAAAGGAGAAAATAGTCTTCCAGTCTGATTGATTTTGATCCAAACATTTTTCCTGCTGCATTCATACTCTGTGACCTTGAGCAATCACTCATAATTTTTTATTGCTTTGGACACTAGGAATAATACCACAGTATTAGTTCAATGAAGTCATGTCTATGTGGGACACTGGCCTAGTACATGGTAACCCCCTCAATGAATCTCAGATCCTTTTCTCCTCTCTGGGGCCTTTCTAGGGATGAGAAGTTTCATGAATTTCCTAGAGATTAAAAAAATTCTCCCTTATGTGTAGCTCTGTTGCTTTCTCTTTTTTCAAGAGCTTTCATCTTTCTCTGGATGCGTACACCAAATAGTCTACATACTTGCCTCTAACTCCATCCATTTACTATTAAGATAGGATACATCACTTTCCTTTCTTCAATTTTTTTTTATCACGTTGATTAACATTCTTTGAAGGGCAAAATGAAATAATGAAAAACAAAAATAGCAGCAAAACTAACAGAATAATAGCTTATGCAGGGACACCTGGGTGGCTCAGCAGTTGAGCGTCTGCCTTCAGCCCAGTGTATGATCCTGGGATCATAGAATCCAATCCTGCATCGGGCTCCTCGCAGGGAGCCTGCTTCTCTCTGCCTATGTCTCTGCCTATTTGTCTCTCATGAATAAATAAATAAAATATTAAAAAAAAATAATAGCTTATGAATACAACAATTACTCTGTGCCAAAGAGTGTTTTACGAACTCGGCAAATACAAAATCATTTTATTTTCACAATGGCTCTATGCAGGAGCATCATTATTTTCTTTATTTTATAGACAAAGAACTTGCTGAACAAGGATGCTAAGTAATTTGGTTTTAACTTCAGGCATTTTGGCTCTAGAGTCATTAGATTTTACTGCTCCGCTATACTTCCCTCCAATATTAATTCAATATTGACTTAAAGGATTTTCTTCCAGATTCCAAATTAGTTGCCATTTGCATATTTCACACCCTAGCTTCTGTGTTGCTTTACTTTCTCCTCACAACATCACCTCCATGCTTTTTCAGTGGTTCTCAAGTTCGCTCTCACACTGGGCTTTCCCCATCCTTGGAATTAGCCAGCTTCCAACATTTTAAATTCAAACTATGCAGCCTCTATTCTCAATCCTGTTCTGCCAGCTTGTTCTTTCAAATGTATCCCTCATACCAGATCTTTAGTCTCAAAAGAGTTTCTGATCTTTGACCTCTTTTTCCCCTCCTTTCAGTCCCATCCTGGCTTGAATTCCACTTCCATCTGGCTTAGACACCCAAATCTACCATTTCTACCACACTCTTACCAGTAGACTCAACGGCCATCCTTCATTATCCCTACCTCACAACCCCACCCAGCCCAAGCCTGCTGTTCTTCCTTCAGTTGGAGAAGCCTAGTGACCCACAGCCTTAACTTGGCAAGTGTTACAAACAAGGACAATTTATTCCATCCATAGGGAAGAGTTAGAAAAATCATTAGGTTTGAACACTGATGCTTTAAAGAGGCCCATTTTCCTGAATCCCTACATTTATTTATTTGTGCTATACTTGACTCACCAGAACGCTGAATCTCGAAGACCCATCATCTTCATCAGACCTTTCATCTTCTTCCTCTCTCTTGTAACGTTAATAGATGCATAATAAGTGAATGAGGAAAAGGAAATGATGCAGAAGAAAATGAAGAAATCAGCTATAATGCCTCCTTGACTAATGAAGGGATGTATCTTCATATTTTTCCCAGTAACTGACATCAATTCCTCCATCACTGAGTGATTTGTTGTGGTCTGAAGAAATATATTAATAAACAAAATTGGTCTATTCATAGATGGCATATTCTGTTTTCTCTCATCTCCTTTCCTCTGAACACATTACTGGTCAATCTGGATCTGATGCTAGTCTGAATTTTCACGTCCGCCTTCTGCCACTGGCCTACTTGGGGCCCTGACACCAGGCATTCTGAGCTTCACACAGTTCTCAAAATTTACTATGTCATTTATTGCCTTCCTGCCTAACACTGCCTTATAATGTGCCTGAAATACCTTTATGACCTTATATACTTGGCAACTCTTAACTCAAGCTTCAGTTTTAAATGTTACTTCAATTAGGAATTCTTCCTTGGCACCCGAGTCTCAGAAGTTTGCTTATTTACTTACAGACACTTTATACCTTCGTGATACCCTACGTCTCCCATTCTAATAATGCTTTTAAAAAATGTTTTACTTTTAATAGCTTTTATTTAAATTCCTGTTAGTTAATGTATAGTGTAATATTGGCTTCAGGAGCAGAATTTAGTGATTCATCACTTACATATAACACCCAGTGCTCATCACAAGTGCCCTCCTTAATGCCCATCACCCATCTGGCCCATCCCCTGCCCATCTCCCCTCCAGCAACCTTGTTTGTTCTTTATAGTTAAGAGCCTCTTAAAGTTGCCTCCTTCTCTCTTTTTTTTTCTTCCCCTATGTTCATCTGTTTAGTGTTTCTTAAATCCCATGTCTGAGTGAAACCATATGGTATTGGTTTCCTCTGATTTATTTTGCTTAGTATAATATACTCTAGCTCCATCCATGTCATTGAAAATGACAAGATTTCATTCTTTTTGATGGCTGAGTAATATCCATTATATATATGTATACATACCACAACGTCTTTAGCTGTTCATCGGTCGAAGGCCATTTGGGCTCTAATACTATTCTTATGATATGACTGGCCTCCTGACAAGGTTGAATTATTAGGAGAGAAAATTTCTTTTCTATTTATGTCTATAGCCCCTATGGCATATAAAAACTTAAATGCACTTTGTTCTAAAGAACCAGTGATGAAGTGAAAGAACAAGACTATCCATTTATATTTTCTTCTATGAAAATTTGAGGCTTCTAATACCGTTCATCTTCATGGAACATTAGTTAACATGGAATGTTTGTACTCACTTCTATAATAGCAGCATTGATAGCAGCTTGAAGAGCCACAAAACCTTGCTTCCAGTATTTTGAAACCTGGCACTTAACACCTTCACTCAGATTATAACAATGGGCTTTAAGAAAAAAAAAAAAAAAAAGAAAGCCATAACTTATCATTATGGATTATTTCAGTCCTGATTATAGGAAATAGTGGACTTTACGATGGCTGCACATTCTAAATGTTTACTTTGACTCAAGGCCTATGAAAAATATAAACTGGGTAATGATTCTTAAAACAGGGCCAACAGAGCACTTGTAGGGGACATTCTGTATTAAATTAGAATACACTATCTTCCCTGCTTCTTCACCAATCAAGAATTTTGTTGAGCTCTTCTCTTCTATGGTTTTGTATTGTCAAAACAATCTTTTTATGTGTTTCAAAGGTTTGCAGCTCTTGTGTGGATTGAGAAGCCTATGGATTGAGAACTAAAGCTTTGTCTGACATTACACACAATACAGGTAATAATGAGCAACTGGCTGTTCAGAGGAGATAACTTTCGCTCTAAAAAAAAAAAAAAAAAAAAAAAAAACCCCACCAGTCCACTGCGTATTAAACTGCATTAAAGGGCTACTAATATTTAACATGAAAAGTTAAAACTGAGTATTGGAATTAAATGCATGCTTCATTAACATTTTAAATATTTAAAAATCATTTGGAAATAGTTCAGGCTTATAAATGACAATATAATGAATACATATGTACCTAAATTTTAAAAATGAATAAATCATTACAAATATAATTAGAATCCCCTGTATATTGTTTATGATCCTTTTTTAAAAAAGATTTTATTTATTTATTCATGAGAGACACAGAGAGAGAGCCAGAGACACAGGCAGAAGGGCAAGTAGGCTCCCCGCAGAGAGCCCAATGTGGGACTCAATCCCAGGACCCTGGGATCACGCCCTGAGCTGAAGGGAGATGCTCAAACACTGAGCCACCAAGGCGTCCCATTGTCTATGATCTTATGGCTCTTCCTTTTTTTTCTTTTTAAAGATTTTGTTTATTTATTCATGAGACACACACACACACACAGAGAGGTAGACACATAGGCAGAGGGAAAAGCAGGCTCTTCGCAGTAGCCCAATAGGGGACTCAATCCTGGATCCCAGGATCATGACCTGAGCTGAAGGCAGCCACCCAACTGCTGAGCCACCCAAGTGTCCCCTTATTGCTCTCCCTACCACCAAGCTCCTAACTGGCTAAATACCTTCCTGAACTTTGTGTTTATATATGCTTTCACGTTTTTATAATGTATCCCCAAACTACACATGTAACTTAAAAATGGCTTACCTTTATATCTTATATTTCATTACAGCCATCGTAGTGCATTTTGCTTCATTGCTCCAAATTATGATTTTGCAATTCAAATAAATGGCCCTATTTTTTCTACTTCTTATGATTGTATAGGACCACATTGCAGGAATGCAACTCAATATATTTATCCAATGATAATTTGGTTAGTTTCTTTTTACTTTTTTACTACTACAAAAAAAAAATAGCTACTTCTATGAAAGTCCTTATATATGTCTTCTCATGAATATGTGTGTATCAGTCAGGATAGTCTATGATATGCCTCGTAACAACCAACCTTCAAAATCTTACTGTCTTATCATAGCAAAAGCTTACTTCTCATTCAGACTACAGATTTAGCACAGGTCTTTGGAAGGAGGGGAGCAAGGTTTTCTGTTTCACATCTAAAGGTTCCCAAGGAAACAGAGTTTCCATCTAGTTTGCAGAAGCAGGTGAGGAAAGCTCATAGAGAACTCACATTTGCTTTCCAATGTCTGGAATATCGGTATCTAGCTATAGTTACAAAAGAATTATTCTATGCCCTCAAAAGGAAAGGAAAATAGGCTGATGATCAAAAAAAGGCAGATGCTCAACCACTGAGCAATCCAGGTGCCCCTATAGTTTATATATTTTTTGTTTGTTTAATAATACTATACTATTCCACAGTTATAAAGATATTCTCCTATATTGACTTCTAGAAAGTTTACAGGATTTTTTTTCTTTGAGTTCTGTACCTGGAATTGGTTGTTTAGTATGAGATAATTTCATTTTGTTCTTGATGGAGAGACAATTTTCCCAGCACCAATTACAATGTCTTATGTTAGATTTCATGTTTATGTGAGAGCTTTCCAGGTTTCCTTCTTCTGTTTCATTGGTCTATCTGTCTTTCACTATGACAATAGCATATTGTCTTAATTACTTATAATTTCATTCTTTTTAAAAACCATCTTGGCTTGGCTTTTTTCTTTGTCTACTCATTCACTGAGTATCAGTCTCTTCAGGTTCCAAATTAATACAGAAATTTTCATCTCATATAAACCCAAGATTTTCTCACCTGTCCTCATGTAGCTAAAACCCAAACCTCTTGGTTACTGAGACTGGCAAAATCATACAGCATTAATAATAAGCAATCGCTCTGGATTTGGTGCCCTCTTCATTTTGGGCCCTCAAGAATAAGCTTACTCAGACATTTAAAGAGAAACTTCTTCTACTTTATCCACAAACAAATATACTTTCCTTTAGCAATAATATATTATAACCACATATTACATTTAATATGTACATATATGGGAATTTGTATATGTATATATGTGTATAAATATATATGTGTAAGTATTTATATATATACATATAGAACCATATATAACAACCATCTAATGTGCTAAGTTAATAAACCCAAAAACCAATGTACATTTGTACATGAATGTGTTGATTATCCTGACATCACATCACAGGTATTTTTAAATTTGCTGTATTAACATCCACTCCCATGTACAACTTATGACATAATTATAATAGCGAGCACTGGAATTACATAGCTGGAAAGTTACCTTCATGGTCTCTGTGTTCCTTCCTTGTTGGGATTCTGTGGCCTAGCGTGAATTTCAAATGATATGAGAATGTATTAGTAAAGATGACTTGTATTATTTCCTCAGGATAATGTGTCATTACTTCTTTAATACTTTCTTCATTGGACAGTCCCAAAACTTTTTTATCTGCCATTACGAGAAGAGAATATATTTGTTAGTAAATTATGAGGAGACCAACTTCAAGATGTCACTTTAAATTACTTTTACTAGAGTTCTTTATGGAAATACAACAAAATCAAATACCAACTTTGAATAGGTCAGGCAAAGTAAAGTTTGGGAAGAGACATTGCTGAAGGTCATCTAGATACATTCAGAAGGACTACATGAAAATCAGTGATTTTATTTTCATTTGCAGTTCTTGAACCAATTTCAATCACATATAATATCATTTCATACCAATTAAACTATTCACAGGCAAATCAGCATTGCAATAAATCTACAATGATAGTAAAAAAAAGTGGTCATGAGTGGTAGGTCATTTGTGACCTAACTGTAATTTAAATATCACAGATGGAAATAATTATAAAAATTCGTTTTCTGTTAACAATCCTAACAGTATGGTAAATATACTTTAAAAAATGAAAATCCTAAAAATACATTGACTGGCTATATTGACATTGCTAAAAAGTCCCTCTTTTCTGCGGACATTGTGTTAAATGCTATAAAGATGTCTCATTAAGATCGAAAAAATGAGAAGGAATGCAAAAAAAAAAAAGTCCTGGATTGGGGTGAGAGTGTTGTAGATGCAAGCAGAGGAAGAAGGTAACATGTATTTTGATGGAACTATATTTTTTTCCTGGAATCTATTCCTTAAATCCATGTGATCTTGAGCAAGTCACATAGGCCTTATTACTCAATTTCCATTATTTGTAAAACAAACAATAATACCTATTCGTAGTACAGAATATTACTACAGAGTGCAGAAAAGTATAATACAGAATAGTAATATTATTACAGGATAATATTCTATCACTACAGAATTAAAGTCTCTATAAGATCTAGCATATGATAGCCTTTAATGAATATCATAATTGCAGTTACATTATTTATGAAACAAAGATAACAACCCATTCATTGTAAAAATAAACTTGATGTGAAGACCCTGCACACTGTAGTCATTTAACGAATATTTATTAACCCAGTTGCATGGGACCTTGAACCAGAGTGTTGTTGAGAGGCATAAATTTATGGCATTGTGACCTCCCAAGAGGACATCTGTAAACCAGAGGATGAGTGGAGACACACGCTGGGATAGAGAGGGAGACAGACCAGACCTTAGATGGACAGCGCAGATCAGTTTGGGATCTTGAATCTGAAGTGGAATCAGTGTTTGTAGGCAAGATGCTCAGTGCAAATATTCCAATTCAGGTGGAAGTAAGGGAGTGGTGGTTGGTGAGGCATGATGGAGAAGCAAGTCTGGAGGGAAGCCATCCACCTGTCCCAGCAGTGTGCAGTGAAGCATGGACAGGACAGAAAAGTCCAGCATAATCTGGGAACTGTGGCCATACAAGCTCCAAGTAGTAAGAGCCTGAACACAGATCACAGAAATGAGAGACTTCTGGATACTGGATACTGTTAGGGGGTCAGAGTCCAAGCACAAAATTGATAGTTACATAAGCTGTAGTAGAATCGTGAACATAGGTTAGCAAAGAGAAGAGACCTTATATAGACTTCCAGTGACTGGGTGGAGCAAGATCTAAAAGTTTCCCCTACATTCCTACATTCCTTCCTTCCTTCCCTCCTTCCTTCCTTGAGCATAGGGAGGGGCAAGAGAGAGGGAGAGGGAATCTCAAGCAGACTCCACACTTAACACAGAACCCAATACGGGGCTCAAGCTTACAACCCTGAGACCATGACCAGAGCCAAAACCGAGAGTTGGGTGCTTAACCAACTGAGCCACCCAGGCACTAAAGTCACATTTTTATGTTCTTTTTTAAAATTGACATATAATTCACATAACATAAAATTTATCCTTTTAAACTGTATAATTTCATGATTTCTAGTATATTCACAAAGTTGTGCAAGCTCTAAATTGTTTTTAAATTATAACTCAATTCATATTTATGGCTCAATCACCATAGATCTCCCTTTGAGGTATGTATTTATATTTGCAAAGAAGAATCGTTTCTCTTTGGCTGACATTCAGTCCCCCTTCTAGTAAACACTCTAAAATTCATTTGGGACATTGCCACTCTTCCACTCACATACCATGTGGTTTGGACGTGGTTGAAAACCTAGTTTGAGACCTAGTTTGGACGTGGTTTGAAACCTAGAAATACAACCAGTGGGCAGTGACAATACTGTATTCTTCTATCCAATGAGATTAGTTCTTGGTAGACCAAGACCAGCGCTAATGCAAAGTAGACCATCATTCCAATGGATCCAATCTTTGAAAGTATTTTGAACTATTGGAAAAGGCTTGTATACTTTTCACTGAAGCTGTTTGTGGTAGGGCTTAAATCTGGAGATTCTGTGGACTAAATCTGCTTCTATCTGGGGAGAGCCAACCTGAGAATGAGACTAGCACACAATACTATAGACCTGGCAATTGAGACATATTTCTTCCTCTGTTGTTGACAGATCTCTATCCATACTCATTTCCTTAACGTGAGACAAAAGATGCCCTCCTTTCTTTGAGTCAAATTGAATTGGGATTCTCTCATTCTTAACTAATATATTCATGAAAAATGTAGCACTGTTAATCTTATTTTCAATATGGTGATAATGTGGCTCAGAGAAGTTGATGACTTGCAAAATGCCCTGCAGATGCAGTCACAGAAGTACTTTTAGCCAAATGTTCTTTGACTCTAAGACTGGTTCTCTTGCCTCTGCATGAGGCTGCTTTTCCTCTGATTTCAGAAGACTATTCTTCAGGAAAGTGATCTAGACAGTAATAAT
Organism: Vulpes vulpes; assembly: GCF_048418805.1. Taxonomy (NCBI): domain Eukaryota; kingdom Metazoa; phylum Chordata; class Mammalia; order Carnivora; family Canidae; genus Vulpes; species Vulpes vulpes. The sequence goes on along the minus strand of NC_132781.1, from coordinate 11,139,292 downwards.
GCTCTTCTTATTTTTCATTGATAGGTATTTTAACACTGAAGGGTGGAAATTTGAAACACAGAACATTCATCAGTTGAATCTTCAAATACAGTAAGGCAACTTTCAGTAGTAAAAAGGTAGAGATAGAATTCCTATAATCAAATATAAGAAAAGACTCATGTTTTTTTGTCCCTAATGATAAGCAAATGCCAGAGTGACAGTCTCATTCTAGTAATAATGCCTCCACAACTGTCTGTCAAAAATTCCCTAAACATTTCCACTTTCCAAAGTCTGCCAAACTCTACGTTCATGCTTTTCCATATGCTATGCAAGATCAAGATTTCTTTGTTGAGAGTTTGGACACACAATTTCACATAATCTATAAGTTTTGACAACACAGTTTATCAACTGAAATGCAAATTAAATGCATGCATCTGCAGTCAAATGAACCAGATACCAGAAATTCCTCTTTGGTTGCTAGAAAACTCACCTTTCATGAAGGAGGCTAAGGCTACTTTATCCATTATCTTTTGGGTTGTATTGGTGATAGGTGTGTATACAATAGAAAACAAAGAATCTTTAAACGAGTCTACTGGTCCCAGGTCCATATCAGGCAGTGAAGAAAAATCATTAACTTTATGATCAGTAGGAAATAGATACAAACAAAGTAGGAGGAGCAATGGGTTGAACCATTCCTATATAATCCAAGAGAAAGAATAAAGAAAATTAGGACTTCAAATTAGTTATCCACAGTCATTTGTTCATAACAGTTTATCTCATGCATTTTTCTGCTTTCAATATATGCCACCTTATGAACTGTTTAAAATATGTACAGTGCAAAATTCAGCAGTCTGAGTAATTCCAACGAGCTGTTAATAGGAATTCCAATGTATTGACCCACAGCACCAGTCTAAATAAAGCATGCACTGATCATGAAAGTATGAGAGGCAAGAGTGGAAGGCTATTGCAAATTATCACCAGCTGGTATGACCTACTCATGCTGTATCTACAACTCCCAACTCCCAACTCCCAACTCTACTGAGAGCCTAACTAGTGTTTCCTGAGACAGTTCTGAGGCACTGCTTACTTGCTAACAAAATACTGGCTATATGCTAAGATCCTGGTATCGGAATTTCAGTACCATTCAGGCAACCAGAGAAATAGTGTCTCAGTGAGTTATCCTTACTGGTCTCCTGCAAACTTCCATTAAGACATTATTTTATTTCCTAAATGGATGAGTATACAAAAAATTAGCAATAGGTATACAGTAAAATTCTAATGTAGTTAAAAATGCTACTTGGCGCACCGGGGTGTCTCAGTGGTTAAGCATCTGCCTTTGGCTTAGGTCGTCCTGGGATCAAGTCCTGCATGAGGCTCCCCACCTGTAGCCTGCTCCTCCTTCTGCCTATGTCTCTGCCTCTCTCTCTGTGTCTCTCATGAAGAAATAAATGAAATCTTTTTTAAAAAATGCTGCTAATTTATATCTATCTGATTTTCAGAAGATATCCAAGTTCACAGGATTTTTTGTGATACGGTAAAATGATGGCAGCTAATGCTAATTTTCTTCTTGGCACTAATGACATTTCCAAGTTTTCTACTCTTTGGAAGAGAATCATTTACTTTTAAAAAAAGAAGAAGAATCAAAAGAGAAAATACCAGTTACCTACTTCTGTGGGTTGATTAACCAAGCCTTCAGAATCTCAGTATCTAAACCTGACTATCCATGAGTAGGACCACTGACTTTTAAAACACTTATTGGATTTTTCTATTACTGGCCAGCTTCAGTGCTTTTAGAGCTCAACTCAGGGTCTGTGTCAACTGAAATATCTGCAGACCGACTGCAGTTTGAGGAATAGCTCCTTCTCTTGTAGAAAGGTTTTCTGGTTTGATTTGGTTTTTGAAGGGGAGATAAAGTATAGTTACTTCCCAGGGAATATACATTTTCCTGTTATAAATACAAAGTGACAGAGATATTGAATCATACCATAAAGGACTCTCTTCTCATCCTCCATTTTTTCAGAAGGTTCTTGCAAAATAATGCCCAGGTCTGTTGACAAACACTTATCTGTCTCTTAGTCATTCTGTCCTGTTTAATTAAAAAAAAAAAAAAAAAGGGAGGGGGAAGATAATATAAATGTGACCATCTTAATGAGAAGAAATATCCTGCAAACAGAAAAAGAGCAGCCTGATAGTTGCAGTGCTACAAATGAGTGCTTGGAATCTGTGAGTTCCAAAGTTAGTGTTTTATGACTCCCCTGGCTTTTTTTTCTTCCCATTTCCAAATTCTTTACTCCCTGATTTTTTTTTTTTTGTCATGCACTGTGTCAGCTATCAATGTATTGCCCCCAAATTCATTCATTGCAGCTTGCTCTATGAAAATGGATCTGGGCCTTTTACATAGTTTTCTTTGACAGCTGCATGATATAAAGCTCTGTCAGTAAGGAGGACCAAAGAGACATTGCAGGAAGAAGAGGCTCTCCTTTTTGGTGTCAGAGTGGTTCACTTTCCCGGTTCCTAAAGAATACATTTTTTTTCCCCGACTGCTTAGACTAAATGATTTTCTCCAGTGCAAAGTGCCTGGATGGTGAAGGGTTCATTGTGTGTTTTCAATAGCTCTTGACTAAAGAGCAGTAATGTATCTGGGAGCCCCAAAAAGCTAGAGCCTTTCCCCCAAAGCTTTGTTTTCTTCAGATACCTTACTGCAATGTCACTTCTTGTGGCTTGACGTGCAGTAGGCTACAACCACACCTATCCAAACACACCTTAGTTGATGCAACATGACCCTTGCATGGAGTAAAAAGTGATAGCCATCTACCACCAAGAATGGGGTAGGAGACCTCCCTGCTCCCATTCCTAAGCAAAGATGACTTGCTGCTGAGGTTTGCTTGGGAACCCCACACTGACACAAAGCAGAGACAGGCTATCATCCAAGGAGGGGAGAAGCAGCTCTCACATATTCAAGACCTCCCAACAGGAAGGATAGATTGTGCAACAGGCGACAAAACAAGTCTTAGCAAATTGAGATTATACTATGTTTTCTGATCAATGGGATAAAAAACTAGAAATCAGCAACAAAAGAAAAGTTGGAAGGACACTGAATCAGTAATCAAAGACTTCTCAGGACCAAAGAAAAGCCCAGGACCAGATGGCTTCTTTGGTGAATTCTATCAACTATTTTAAAAAGAATGAAGGGTGTATGGATGACTCAGTCAGTTAAGCATTTGCCTTTGGCTCAGGTCATGAGCCCAGGATCCTGGGATCAAGTCCCACATCGGGCTTTTGGTTCAGTGGGGGGTCTGCTTCCCCCTCTCCATGAGTCCCTCATGAAAGCTCATGTTTTCTCCCTCTCCCTTTCTCCATCTCCCCCCCCCCATGCATACACACACTCTGTCAAATAAATAAATAATATCTTTAAAAAAATAAGAAAGAATAAATGCCAGTCCTCAAAGTCTTCCAAAAAATTGAAAGGGAAGGTATACTTTCAAACTCATCCTGTGAGGCCAGCATTACCCAGAGGCCAATGCCAGATAAGGACATTACAAGAAGAGAACATTACAGACCCATATCCCTGAGGAATTTAAATGCAAAAATTCTCAACAAAACATTAGCAGACGAATTCAACCACACATTAAAAAGACCATACACCATGATCAAGTGGGATTTACTCCTGAGATGCAAGGATGGCTCGACATATGTAAATCAATAAATATCATACACTGTGTGAACAGAATGAAAGGTAAAAAGCATATGATCATCTAAACAGATACAGAAAGAGCATTGCACAGAAGACAACATCCTTTCATGATTAAAAACACTCAACAAAGTAGGTATAGAAGGAATATATCTCAACCTAATAAAGGCCATATAAAATAAGTCCATGGCTAACATCATACTCAATGGGTGAAAGGTTGAAGGCCTTTCCTCCATGATCAGGAACAAGAAAAAGGCTCCCATTCTTATCATTCCTGTCCAACGTAGATGAGGAGCTCTACTTTTGTCCATACCTTTTGTCTGGTAAATCTGGAGTTTCTTCCTTAAAGGCAGACTATAACTTTGACTGTAGAAAGGAGTGGGAGCAATTATGAGCCAATTCTCAGCCTAGTCCTTACGAAGTCTTGGGTGTGTCTGCTTGCTCTTGCGGCTCTGTCATTGTTATAAGAGCATACTTGGGCTACCCCTGGGACTTGAAAAGCACAAACAGCAGAGCTGAGTCATCCCAGTCATATGCCAGGATAGAGTAGCCTACATCAGACTCCAGCCAGCCAGACTCTAGGGATCTGAGCAAGCCTATCCAAGATCAGCAGCACCTCCTAAAAACCAACCTGTACATCCCAGCTGTAAATGTTTATTTATTGTTGTATGTTATCTCTTGCTTCTTTTTCTTTTGCTGTGAAATAGTAAATGCAGCAATAGACCACAGATATATTACTTAGGATCCCCTCATTACCTTGTTTCCTTGGTTTTAGTGGCTTTTTATTTTTGATTTCTAATTTGATCATGCTGATCAGAGGAAGTGTGACTCTAAGAGATTGCATCTTTGAAATGTATTGAGACTTCCTTGGTGGCCAGTATATTTTAATATTTGGAAATATTCCATGAATGCTTGACATAAACATGTCAGCTTTTGGTGTGTTTTCGGTATCTTCCTAATTGTGTTCTTTGAAATTTCAGCATCCTTTCCAAGGTTATGTTTACTAGATCAATCATTTCATGATAGTATTCTATTAAATTTTTCAATAATGATAGGTTTGCCAATTTCTTGTTGTATCTCTGTTACTTTTTAGTGTATGCATTTAAAGGCTAAGAGGCTAGGTACATAAGACTATTGGTCATATTTTAAAGGGTAGGTTACTTCTACTTCTGATAATAACACAGAGACATGCAGTTTTTTTAGCTTAATTAATACTTGCCTAACATAGCTTTATCCATATCTTTATTTTTAACCTTTTGTCCAATTTTTAAATTATTTTTTATTTTTTAAAAAATTTTTCCAATTTTTAATGTGTGATTAATGTAAGATTCAGAATTAATTTTTAGAAATCCAAGCTGATAGATGCTATATTTTTAAGAAGTAAAATGTATAAATTTTCTTTTTGGATGATGTTCCACTGTGTTTTATTCTCATATAAAATCTGCTTTTTCTCTGCTTCTAGTTTTGTCCATATTACCTTCTATTGAAATTTTTCAAGGCCCCCCCCATCATGTTTTATTCTTGTCTCGAAGATATAAAAGATGTTTATAAAAGATATTCTTTGGATGATTGCTCTTAATTTTTGGACTTTCCTAGAAAAACATCTTTCTTTTTCGAATGGAAACTCCACATAATTTATTATCACTATCTTCTTATACTCAAAGACTTTCTAGGTCATTATCTCTCTGCTGAATTTCAAACCTGAGCATTCTGGTTATTATTATATAGAAATTTGGTTCAATCTTTAGTTTAAAGAATACCTAAAGTGAATTTATTTTAGCCACCTATAGTTAATTAAATTTGCCAATGGATTACCCAGGTTACTCTGGGGGAGGCTGAGATATTTGGGCTTGTTCTTGAGATGGAGAGTAGCAGCTCTACTTGAACGAGGCTTGGATAGGCTTTAGCCAGATTAAGAACACAGGACCCTTTGACTTATGTGTAGGTTAATCCAGTGTGAAAACATCCGATGGACTCTACCTAAAATTTCCTGCTGAGAGCAGCATTATTCTTCCATAGATACTGTGCCACCGTCAGAGAACTACATAGCAATAGACCATGCCTTTCCCCTGAACAAAGAGCATTTATGAATATATATGTATGTGCGCACGTGTGCATGTGTGTGTATGTGAGCTGGTGGTGGTGATGAGGATTAGGTAGGGAAATTTATACTTTTTTTTTTTTTTTTTGCAGAGACCCAAAATACCTCTCAGGAGGAAGTTTCTTGGTGCATAACACTAATACCACATCTTTCCAAAGCCCTAATCAACCAGTACTACCCAAATATGATTTGCTGAGCTTCTCTGGAAAACTGTAGAAATTGAGTGCTCTCAAAAGGTCCTCACTGCAGGAGGAAGCAGTGTATCTAAGCTGAATTATGGAAAGGAATGATATTCTGGAGTGATCATCAATTTTCTGGAAAGCACACCAGGGATGTGACTTGGGAGAATGAGTTGGGACTTTAGAGCACAGACCAGTAAGCTCCACCTTGAATTGGCTGTAAGTCCTGAATTTGAGGCCCGTGTTCTCTTCCTCTCATGTGTAGGTCATGTTGGCCAGTGATGGAAAACCACGTGGTTGCTCTGAATTTCCTCGTAGTGATGAGGAATGGGTGTGCCTTCCCCAGAAGCTGTCATTCCATTCATGCCACAGGATGACACTGAGGGCTGTGTTATTTCCTGGAGACAATGCTCAAGTAAGTTGGTCAGAAGCCAGTTCCAATGGGAGGCAAATTAGCCAAGACAGTCTCAGAGACCATTGCCCCAGGGAAAAATCTACACATGTCTGCTGATGAGGCTGAGATGCAAGGGTAGGTGGAAGCAGGTTGCACGAAGAGGTTAGAAAGTTTAAGGAATGGCGGTTGGTGGGAGCAATTTCCCAAGGGGGAAAAAAAACACATTAGGTCAGGTACCCAGTAATACTGGCTTGACGATCCCTAAAGGCTGTTCCAGTGCAGAGACTTCGGACACTTTTAAGGAGAGTGTTGCAGGGCTGGTGGGCAGGAAGGTAAGCTGGCCAAAAACATGATCTCACTGTGGAATCAGCCGCAGCTCAATATAGCATGGAAACTGCAGTCTGGCTCCAATCCCCTTGATGTTTCACTGAAAATTAGTGTCACCTACTCTATTTTCCTCCAATCCACAAATGTTCTATAGCTTATCAAAAGACTAACAACAACCTGAATTCTTTATTATACATGCAGTAGACAGTTTCAAGTTGTAAGGACTGAGTTTTCTCGTCTTATATGGTTCTTAAATTCAGAGCAAAATGCTTACACTTTAGGAGCTTGAAATCTCTGTTTATGGAAATAATGCACATTTGAAATAATATTGTGATACGGAAACACAACATATTTGAACTCTGATTCAGTACATCCTGTGCACAGATTAAAAAATCCTGGAAATCATCTTACATTTCCCAAATTCTCATAGCCTGAGAGTGAAAGCCAGAAACGAGTTTTTCCGTAAATGCTTCTGGTAAACAGTCTCACAGTCATGGAACAGTTTATCCAAAATGCCCTCACATTATTGTGCAATAAAAGTAAATAACTATCACTTGGAAAACAATTCAGGTTTACAAATCAATTCTCAAGATTCTTAGTTCTTTCCCGTCAAAGTTGTTAAGCAAATTTGGGCTTATTTCCACACTCAATTTCTGATTAAAAAATCATATAACAGTTGCATAACGTTTAAAACCCTGTATTTTAACTCAGTACTTTCATTTATATAATACTAAATTCTGAGTATTCAAAAACATCAAAATAGCCCGTTTGTTTTCAAAATAATTTTCCCATAGATGGTCAGCATTCAGTTCCTAAAGGCTTATTTATAATTGTGCAACAGGAAAAAAAGAAAAAAGGAAAACTCCCAAACACAAACCAACAAAACAGAAAAAATACAGTGAACTTACTTTTTGAGAAATTTGAAGCAAGGACTCTTGAAGAACAGTCTATCCACTGATCTCCTTATTGAGAAGAAAACAATTCACATCTTTTTCCTGGTTCCTACCACATCTCTAGAATTTAACTGTTTAACTTCTGTGAAAAGTTCCTGAGAAGGTTGCTTTCAGAAGTCACAGCCTGAGCTCTGTGGGCCCAGCCAAACATCGCATTCACGTGATCCCTCTTGGACTGTTGGTCTTCTCGTTGACATTCAGCCAGTTTCTGCAGAGTGCAGTGGCATTTACACTTGGTGGCCTGGCCCTATCATATTATAAAGAGCAATCTTATCAAGGAGATTCAGTTTTCCTAAGCTTTTGTCCATTCTGCCCAAGGCAATTGTTGGTTACTATTAAAATTTAAAGCAGTGGCTTTGGAGAGAAAGTTTAATCAGAGAAAAGCTCCTCTCTACACACACAGCTCTACATTGCCTGATTCACGTCATCACTTTGATAACCAAGGTTTTCATTTCTGCTTTTCATTTTTACTCAGCTCAGAATATTTCTAATCTCCCTCATGATTTGCTCTTTGACCTGTGAATTATTTAAAAGTGTGTTAATTTTCCAGTGTCTGGAGATCTTGGTTATTGATTTCTACTTTAATTGTATTACAGTAACAAAATATATTTTGAATGTCAAATTTGTTAAGACTTGTTTTATGACTCAGTATCTGATCTTTGTGAATATTCCATATGCACTAGAAGAGAAGTGCATTCTGCTGTTGGGTGAGTGGAGTATTACAAAGATATCCATAAGATCTTGCTGGTAGATGGTGGTGTTCAGTCTTTCTATATCTTTGTTGTTTTTCTCTTGATGAGGTCTCCTGATCACCAAGAGAGGAGTATTGAAGATTTTAACAAAAATTATAGAATTTTCTATTTTTCTTTCAGATCTAACTAATCTTATCCAATCCACTTTGACACTGTGATGTTAGGCACATACATAGTTAGAACTGATATGTCTTCTTGGTGAATTGGTCTTTTTATCATTATGTAATAATGTCTATCTTTATTCCTGGGACTTTCTATGCTTTAAAGTCTACTTTGTCTGATTTTAATATAACTATTCCTTCTTCCTTTTGATTGGTTTTCATGGTATGTTTTTTCTATCTTTTTATTTTCAGCTATCTATATACTTATATTTGAAGTGAGCTTCTTTTAGACAGCCTACAGTGATGTCATCTTTTGCTTAAATCCAATCTGATAACATAGATATTTTTTTTTTAAAAAAGATTTTATTTGTTTATTTGACAGAGAGAGCGTGTGCATGTGCATGAGCTGGGGGCAGGGGGGGCAGGTGGCAGGCAGAGGGAGAGGGGGAAGCAGACTCCTCACTGAGCAGAGATCCCAACATGGGGCTCAAAACCAGGACCCTGAGATCATGACCCAAGCTGAAGGCAGATGCCCCATCGACTGAGCCACCCAGGTGCCCCAACATATGTCTCTTAATTGGTGTGTTTAGACAAGTTACATTTAACATAACTAGTGATATTTTAGGGTTCAGGTCTGCCATTTTGTTATGTGTCTTCTCTGATTTTCATTCTTCTGTTTCCCATTTCCTGCCTTCTTTTGTCTTATTTGAAAATTTTAAGTATTTAATTTACTCACTGTGATGTAGTATATATTTGTGTAGTTATTTTAGGGATTGCTCTAGGGATTACAAAAAACACACTTAACTTTACACAATCTACTTAGAAGCAATATTTTACCACTTTAAAGTGGCACTCCACTTAAATGGAGTGTGGAAGTCTTACCATTATATGGGGGCAAAACAGGTAGGCAGCCAATGGGGTGCTGCGTAACAGCTATAACCAGAAAGAGTCAAGAATGGAGAGTAAGATACAGTCACCATTATTCTAATAAAAAGTTATTATTCCTTGTGTAGGTCTCAGCCCTGAGCTAGTTTTCAGGTCCAGAATCCATGATCTAAAGAAGTAGCCAGAGGAAGGATCCCAAAACATCTTGACAAGTATATACTCTGATAGTTTCCCCTAGTCCTTATTCAAAGTGACCTACAGCCATTTACTTAGATGACTGTGCACTGGAGAAAGAAAACAAATCCTCAGATATTTCAAGAGCTAATGGGCATATGGCCTAAAAGGACAGAGATACCTAGAAAAACAAAATGTCACATGGCCTCATTGTTGCAATGAGCACACAAAGTCAAGGTAATAAATGGAGTTATGGTCAAAGCCCAGCTTTATGTGGTCCTCCTGGGTCTGTGAACATACTTAGTGGCCATTTCTCTAATACCAGGTATATCATTAAACTTACTATACTTGGTATTTGGAATGGCCCCCAAGTTGAGTCCTGGGCCTGTTGGGTAAGAAGTCTCACATAATGGGAAAGCAAGTGGGCATTCGCTTAACCTGCCCCCAGCCAAGACATGGAATCAAGAACAACACTGCATCTTGAGGAGGGGGAAGTAGAGACCGTTAGTGACCTACAGAATACAAAGGAAGTATATTTACCACATCTTCATTTAATTTACCAGTCTTAATTCTCCAGAAACCAGATAGATCCTGAAGAAAACCAGATTATTGTAAGCTCAAACAGGCAGTGGCAGCTGCTTGGCTAGACATGGTTTCTGTTCCTAGAACAGGTCCGCGATATTCAGCTAGTGATTCTTTTCTATTCTGATTAGAAAAGAGTTCACATTCAGATGAGTTACACAATCATATTCCTTTATAGTTTTGCTTCGGGGCTATGTTTAACCCTCTTGCCTCTGATATAGTCTTAAGAGACCTAGAGTATCTCCTAGAACATCATATAACATCAATAACATCATGCTGATCTATCAGGACAAAGAGAGAGGACTAGTGTACCACAGGTGACATGCATAAGACACAAATGCTCCAGAGAGTAGGAGACAAATTCTGTGAGGATAAGGAACCCATCATGTCACCTCTGGGTCCAGTGGTCAGGAGTGCTCTGCATATCTCCTCCAAAGCAAAAGACGAGTGGCCACATCTTGTATCTCCAACCAATAGAAGACCAGTACCTAGTATGTCTCTTTGGACCCTGGAGGCAACACATTCAACATCTAGTAATACTTCTCCAGCTCAAGAGCTGCCTGCTAGGGAAGGCTGCCATCTTTGAGTGATATTTGAGTGAGGCCTGAAGTAGGAATGGACTTTATGGCAGCTTCAGAGTGTTCTGAAAACAGTTGCCACTCCCATCATGTGATCCATAGGCCCTATGGTACAGGAGAGGTCAATGGTGGAAAACTTCTGTTAAAATGAGAATGTTTCAGGGACAACTGGCTCACAGTTAATAAACTCAGGGACAGCTGGGTTGAGCTTAGGTTGCCTAAGCTTAGGTTGTGATCCCAGGGTTCTGGGCCTGGGATCGAGTTCCACATCGGGCTCCCTGCAGGGAGCCTGCTTCTCCTTCCACCTATGTCTCTGCCTCTCTCTGGGTGTCTCTCAGGAATAAATAAATACAATCTTAAAAATAAGAATGTTTTGTTGTGTGGGCTTCTTGTCCTTGGGGAATAGATCAGAGACTTACCAGACTGTGACCTCTCTACCAATGAAGATATTAGGAGTCCAAGAAAATCACTTTGTCTAGTCAAGGGCACACGTTGTGTGAATATGCCTTCTGCTTCTGCAGAAAATTTGCATAAAGAGCTTTATGGTTTACAAAAGCTCCCACCTGTGGTTTCTCACTTGAGTTCCATATAACCTATGGGATAAAAAGGACTCCGAGGACACTAGACTCAGTAAGGTTATAGGCTTTAGTCTCAACCATGCAGCCAGAAAGAAGGCAACGCAGTCTCAGATGACCTGGGATTCCAAATTTCAACCTCTTTCTCAAATTAGATGTTTCATCTGCATTAGCAAATAGATTGTTGAGGATTATACTCAAATTGATCACTGTTTATGGGTGTGTGTGTGTGTGTGTGTCTGTGTTTGTGTGTGTGGGTGTGTTTACTTTTATCATAAACCTAAAGGGGGTCCAGGAGATAACTGGAATTAGTTCTTAGTTTTTATATTTAGCACACAGGATAACAAGCAGGCCAAGATCCAACATTGACCTAAATGAGAGCTGCATGCTTTAAAGTCCAGGCCTGTGCATATGTCAGTTTGATTTGTCATCAAAGATAACTATTGATTATCTATTCTCTCTCTCTCTCTCTCTCTCTCTCTCGTTCTCTCTGCCCACCCATCTATCTCTGTCCATCCACCTACCTATCTTGGTAATGACAGGGTGATCGTCTCAGTTAATATCATCACTGACTTTACCTTAAGACCTGTCCTTCTTCCAGCACGAAGACTCATTTCAGCACCTTGACGTAAAATCATAACATGAGTTCTACAATAGTTTATACCAAATAGTTGGTGTAATTATTCAACATGTAGGCATCATATTAAAGCTACAAAAATAATTCTCTTTCAAAACAACCTGAGGCATAAACAGAACCGTAGGGTACCTGGGCTTTCTGGATCTTCCTGTAGGAGCTTCCACCTCACCAAGGAATCAACTTTCTCCTCAAAATCAGCCCAGTCCTGCTCCTTGGCAAGCTCCCAGACTGCTGTCTTCCTCCAGATTGAATTTCTAACTCCAAAAGGATGGAACTCTTGTTAAGAGTTCAGACATTTTCTTCTTGAAACTAATGTAGCACTCTGTCAACTATATTTCAATTAAGAAAAAAAAAAGTTCATACATATTTGTACCCAGATGATCTGAAAAGCCAAAGTATCAATGTCAAGGAGCAAGGTAAGATAATCCAAGTTCATGGACTGAGTTTGCCACAGGATTAAAATATATCATGCATTTGTTTATGCTTAGAAAACAAAAAGTGCTGAGATACTGTATCTGAACTCAAAGGCTCCTTCCCTACAGGAACAAGTGTTTTAACATTCAGCACAGTGGCAGGAAATGGTGGGAGGCAGGAACACTTGAAAAAGGAAGCATCAGAAGATTATAGAGCTGGTTATCCGCTTTTCTGAGGGAACAGATATCCTTCTGTGTCGCTTTCCAGAAACCAGGGCAGCTGCCCTTAGTTGGGTGCTCATCTTAATCAAAGAATGGAGAGAAGATGTGTCCCTGGGCCCATGGCTTCTACCAAAAGGAGTCAGGGGTCTTCCAGAACCAGAAAACCTGAATGTTCTCCATAGAGTAAGTGACAAGCAAGCAAAGATATCATCGAGCAGTTGCCAAGGAAAATGCCACAAGGAGGAAGTTCTGACCAGCAGAGCCCATGAGCTAGGACAAGAAAAAAGAAACAAAAAAACGCAAGACCGAGCTGGAGGAGGCCGGACGCTCAATTGTAAAGTGCAACCAACCACAGGAGGATATGTTATTGGCATTTAGATGAGTGGCCTGTTTCTTCATCGATGGTGTAAATCAATAAAAGAATATCAATTACAAAGGGATCCTTGGATCTTTTTTTTTTTTTTTTTAAGATTTTATTTATATATTCATGAGACAGAGAGAGAGAGGTAGAGACACAGGCAGAGGGGACTCCATCCCAGAACCCTGGGATCATGACCTGAACCAAAGGCAGATGATCAACCACTGAGCCACCAGGTGTCCCTAAAGGGATGTATCTTTTATTTTGTGCTTACTGTCTGTGCCTCTATGCTTTAAAACAATGATCTCCTCTGATAAACATATTTAACTGGGTATGTAATTAATTAGTTTTTGTCTTATATTATGCCAACATACATGCAAAACAATGAATCAAACACAAGCAAACATGGAGCAAGAGACGAAACCATCCCAGGTTACCTGTTCTTGGTTACCTGCTCTTGAATCTCAATGGGAGGTTTTAACATTTTCCATATTATGGCCAAATTCAATGGATCCTATATATGGATTATTTTAATGTTTGAAATTATCTGCTTCCCAGAGTCTCCTTTCAATAGTATATCTCTTATCTATTTTTAAGTTGAAGAAAGTTTGGGCTAAATGCTGCACATTCTCCTCCAGAAATGTATCGACCGGTGGGGAGGAACACCTCAGAGATTAGGGTGAGGCTGGCCTCCGGCTTATCAGATTACCACCTATGATAAATGCAAATCTGTGGAAAACTTCTTTCTAGTCTTTATTAGGTAAATAGGAGTCTGTTTTGTATACTCGAAAGAGTCTAGAGTGAATTCACAGTAAATAAAAGGATCTGGATTACAAGAAGGACTTTGGGGATGGAAGGGAAATTTGGGGGAAAGTCAGTCAGTTCAGCATCTCAGGGTCTTTGGAAGGAAGCAGGTAGGTGCCAGCCCAACTGCCTTTTTGACATCTCTTACCTGACTTTCTAAGCTGCATGCTTGGCCCTGGGCATCACTAGTCCAACCAAGAACTCAATGTCCTGATGACACCTACCCTGTTTCCTAAAAGTTCCCATGTGTACCGGAAATCTAGGTCTACTCTTTTCACTCCATCTATGACAGTCAAACTGTATTCCTAAGCATGGGGTAGCATGAATGATTTTCTGAGTAGGAGGCCGAAAGTATTTAAGAATTCAGTATGAAAATCTGTTCAGAAATGCTCAATATTCACAATCTGTTACTTAGATAAACTGGCCACATTTGGAAATCAGAAAGCATTAGATTTCCTTTCATAAGATCTGATTCCATTATTTGCAGGTCAATAAACCTCCTTGATGATGCTTATTGATGGTACCATGGTGATATTCTCGTATTAATGAGCAGTATACTGAGTTATGATGCTTCCATGTTCCTGCGGTGGACATGAAGCTCTTTCATCGAATTCTCCATTCAAGGAAGCTCTGGAGAGCAGGATCAGGAGACAGCCTCCAGCTGTCGGTTCCTTCTGGATCTGCCTTCCCTGCAGAAGCCTATCTGACACAAGGTCACATTCTTCCCAGGGCCACTTGCATCCAGGGACTGAGCTAGGTCGGGATACGAGCCCAGCTGTTCCTGCTGTGGACAACTCTGATGTTAAAACTTGCCCGGAGCCCTCCACCAGGTTGCCTGGGGCTTTCCTGCTCTTGGATCACAATTCCATATCCCCCTTTCTCCCAACCCCTTTCTCTCTTTTAAGAGACGTTAATCCTTTATTGATTATCTTGCACTCAAAATTCCAGTTTGGCATCTTGCACTAGAGAATCTAACATTTAATATCAGACATGGTCCAAGAAAGTGGGCAATGAGATGGGGTTTTGAAACTGGGTCATTCATGTCCTGGCTGGAAATGGAAACTTCCCTTCTTTGGGTAGTATGGTGGTAGGAGAACAAAAACCCATGCACAGGGTTGTGGTGGACCAAATGTTAAAACTTCCACCATCAGAGATGAGGACATGCACTGGTGGAAAGGAATGCACTAGCAAGTACACATCTATAAAGGATTTGAGAGTAAGGCCTCAACTAGTAAATACTGGGGTACCTGGGTGGCTCTGCTTTAGGCTCAGGTCATGATCCTGGGGTCCTGGGATCGAGTCCCACATCCTGCTTCTCCCTCTTTCTTTGTCTCTGCCTCTCTCTCTATGTCTCTCATGAATAAATAAATAAATAAAATCTTTTTTAAAAAAAGGTCAGTAAGTATATAGGAAATTTGAACAACATCATCAAGCTACTTGAACTAATTGGCCCCCACTAAACACTCCAGACAAAAAACAGATAAAAAAAAATGCACTTGGAATACTCACCACAATATTGTAAACACAAAACAAATCTCAATACATTTAATAAATTAAAAATATTTTAGGGCAGCCCCGGTGGCCCAGTGGTTTAGCGCTGCCTTCAGCCTGGGATGTGATCCTGGAGACCTGGGATCGTCAGGCTACAGGGAGCCTGCTTCTCCCTCTTCCTCTCTCTCCCTCTCTCTCTCTCTGTCATGAATAAATAAATAATAAATCTTTAAAAAAATAAAAATAAAAAAATAAAAATATTTTAAAAGTGTACTTAACCAAAAGGGAAATTAATCATAGCAATATACCGGGAGATTCCCCAAATAGTTGGAAATTAAACAACACACTTATAATAATGTCTATTTCAAAGATTATATTAAAAGGAAAAATAAAGTATTTTGAAGTGATAAAAATAAAATGCAACATATCAAAATTTATGAGAAGCAGCTAACATAGTACTTAGAGGACAATTTATGGTTGTATGTGCTAGTGTAAGAAAAAAGAAAAATCTGGGGCACCTGGGTGGCTCAGCAGTTGAGTGTCTACCTTGGCTCAGGTCGTGATCCCAGGGCCCTGGGATCGAGTCCCGCATCGGGCTCCCTGCTCGGTGGGGAGTCTGCTTCTCCCTCTGCCTGTGTCTGCCTCTCTCTGTGTCTCTCATGAATAAATAAATAAAATCTTAAAAAATAAGGTACTACATAGATATAGTGATACATAAAACTATAGTTATACCTATTTATAGTTCTATTTACCTGTTTTAGACAACACACCAAGGAGGTGCTGTATGCGTGGCTGGGTCTATGTGTGTGTTTGTGTATTTTGCGCGTGTGCAAGCACTCCTGCGACTTCTAACTCTGAATTTATGTCCATAGATCATCTGTCAAAATAAACGACACCCTGATGACAAGGAACACGCCTTCCTCTCTACTGCACGTGAACCCATCAGAAACACTGATCCGATACTGGGTCACAAAAATCAATCACCAGGTGCCATGGCCAGTGGTGGCAGCCAGGTTGTAACATAGCTGTTCCCCACAACCATGAGGACAGACCCCAAAGAAAAGTATGCAGGTAAAATAGCAGAATAGACTCTTAACAGGCATGAGGCTGCATTTATTTCAGATGTATTTGCCTTTAAGTTGATAAATTGATATATTCTTCAGCAGAAAAGGTCTGGAATAGAGACTATTTATCTCAGAACTGAGTATTTGTCCCTGGTTCACTTCAGTCTCTTTTTTTTCCTGCACTGAAATCATTCTTGTCCTTCTAGGTTCTACAGAAAACAGAGATATAACAACCAATATTCTGAGAAAACGATGTAATAAGGCTAAGATGCAGCAGCAGAACATAAAAAGCATTCCTTCTGGAAACTGGCCACCCTCCTCCTAAACACCTCTTGGATGGAAAGGGAAATAACACCGGAAGTTACTGATTTTATAAAATGCAGAATACCTGTCAGAGTCAGGGGCATATCTTTAAGTGATCAAAGGCCTTCAAGGCTGTTGGGTGGCACCCTCAGGAGTTCTCTGGGTGAAATCAGACACTGCCCCCCGCCCTCCCACCCCAAGGAGGGAGGCCAGGAGAAGCAGGGCACCCAGGCAGGCTACTCCACCTGCGCAGGTGGCGGGTTGAAGAAGCAGGGGAACTTACTCAGGAGCTTTGTCTCCCACGCTGACCACACGAGTAGGTCTCCAAATGGGCCAGAGGATCTTAAGTGTTTACACTAAGGCCTTAACTGGGCTCAGCCGTGTCCACCCTCCATATGGTCTCAACAGCACATCTGAGGGCTGAGACCTTACAGTGACTCTGGGTGGGAGTGGGGTGGGGTGAGGTAGGGCCAGGGAAGGGGATGGGGAGGGGATGGGTCATGCATTCCAGCCCCAGGGGAGGAGCAGCAGCCTGGATTGCCCCAGCCAAGCCTAGGAGCCTGGGGCAGTGCTGTCTTCCTGATGACCTCTTACACTTAATCCCATGGGGGGGAGGGGAATAAAATAAAAGCATGATTCAATTCCCAGGACAGAAAGCTAGTAAACTAACAACAAAATAAACCAGAGAGAAAGCCAAAGCAAAGAGACAACAATAAAGATTAGGAAGTGGAGACCGGAAAAACTAATTTAAACTAATTTGAAACTTTTTAATAAATAATAATAAATATTTAAAGACATGTAAACCACCAGCTAACTTAATTACTTGGGGGCCCAAAAGGAAATGTGGATTAAAATGAAGTATTTTCTAGGGGTGCCAGGGTGGCTCAGTCCCTTAAGGATCTGCCTTCAGCTCAGGTCATGATCTCAGGGTCCCAGGATTGAGCCCCACATGGGGCTTCCCTCAGGGAGCCTGCTTCTCCCTCTGCCTATGTCTCTGCCTCTCTGTGTCTGTCATGAGTAAATAAAATAAAAATAAATAAATGGGAAAGAAATGGGACCCAAAAAGATGCCAAAATCATATTTTAAACAGTATATCAAAATGAAAAATTAGAAAACATTATTTCTTAATGATAATGAAAATACAACATATCAAGCTTGTGATTATATCTAAACTAATGACTACAGGGCAATTTATAGTTCTCAAGGCATATTAGAAAAGATAAAAGGCTAAAAAAATCAGTGACTGAAGCTTCTGTCTTAAGAAGCTAGAAATCGAAACAGCAAATTTAACCCGACAGAGAAGACCAAAAGAAAGACCAATAAAAACTAGAGTTTGATTCTTGAAAAACAATTAAAAAATTGTTAATCTACTAGGAGGATTGACTAAGAAAATATGAGAACAGAAAACAAATTACTTATACCGGAAATGAAAACGAAAGATTCTTTTTTAAAAAAGATTTTATTTATTTATTCATGAGAGACAGAGAGAGAGAGACGCAGAGACACAGGCAGAGGGAGAAGCAGGCTTCCTGCGGGGAGGCTGACATGGGACTCAATCCCAGGACCCTGAGCCAAAGGCAGATGCTCAACCATGGAGCTGCCCACGTGCCCCATAAAGGAAAGCTTCTTTGTAAATCCTACTGATATAGGAAAGTAATGAGGGTATTATAAACTACCACCCATATCTTAATAAATTTGAAAATTCAGATTAAATGAGAAATCCTTAAAAACACAACCTACCAAAAGTAACACAAGAAGAAATTTTTTTTAAATTGAATAATTAAAGAAGATGTGGTCTATGTATACAAAGGAATATTCCTCAGCCATTAGAAACGACAAATACCCACCATTTGCTTCGACGTGGGTGGAACCGGAGGGTATTATGCTGAGTGAAGTAAGTCAATCGGAGAAGGACAAACATAATATGGTCTCATTCATTTGGGGAATATAAAAAATAGTGAAAGGGAATAAAGAGGAAAGGAGGAAAAAATGAGTTGGAAATATCAGAAAGGGAGACAGAACATGAGAGAATCCTAACTCTGGGAAATGAACTAGGGGTGGTGGAAGGGGAGGTGGGCAGGGGGATGGGGTGACTGGGTGACGGGCACTGAGGGGAGCACTTGACGGGATGAGCACTGGGTGTTATTCTATATGTTGGCAAATTGAACTCCGATAAAAAATAAATTTATTAAAAAAATAAAAATAAAAATTGAATAATTCTACATCAATTTAAGTCATTGAATCTATCACCACAAACTTTTCCCTGGAAGGTAGGAGGGAATATCTAGTCTAGATGAAAATTTTTTCTAAATACTTAAGAACTGGTACACTCTTACAGAAACTTTTCAGAGAATTGAAGGAATGCACATGCCAAGAGTTTACCTTACTGCTAGATTGAAGGGATCCATGTTATCTCCAGGGACATGGGAAGTTGCTACTGATCCTTGGCCTAGAGAAGACTAGAAGTGCCTAAAATGTGAAATGCCCCTGGCAGTACATGGGGCTACCTTGTCTTCATTGTATAGGGATGTTGGGGGTGATGGTTTACATCTCATTTAACCAGAGACATAGCCTGGGTTGGGTAAATCACCAGTGGGGGATAAATATACTTTTCCCGGGGCTCTTCTGAGGCCACTATTCCTTGTACCCATCTTGGTGGCTGATAATTAAAATACAGAGAGGAAACTGTGACTGAACAAGACCTGTGAGGACTTACTTCTGGAGTTCTCTCAGGCCCCAGATACTTTGCTTGTCCTTTGTTTTTCCTGCTATACCATACGGAAATACAACCCAAAGAGTCTGGTGAGTTCTTTCAATCATCTGCCTCTATACAATTGATGGAATTGGCACAGTGGACAAGTTTTAAAGTATCCTTGGCTCCACAGTTTGAATAATGGCTGTGACTTTATTTGGG
The DNA here is from genome assembly GCF_048418805.1 of Vulpes vulpes. Taxonomy (NCBI): domain Eukaryota; kingdom Metazoa; phylum Chordata; class Mammalia; order Carnivora; family Canidae; genus Vulpes; species Vulpes vulpes. The sequence goes on along the minus strand of NC_132781.1, from coordinate 11,119,815 downwards.
AGAGAGACAGATAGAAAAGATGGCCAAAGGAGAACGTGATGGAGAACCACTGATGCCAGCTGGGTTTCATGGCCATCCCTGGGGCCAACTCCCTAAAGCACCACAGTCATGGCTGTAAGGAAAATCTTATCTGGGGCTTTTGTATATCTAGAGCCAAAGATGAAGTACAAGTACATTGTAAAAGAAATTCGAGCCGAGGTCAGCAGGGAAAAGGGTACCTGAGGGGCTTTGGACTCTTTCACCAAGAATGAAGTAAGAAACAGCCTGGACCACCAGGTGAGCACTTAATGTGTGCACTCCTGGCGTGTTTTTGTTGTATTTTTTTTTTTTAAATAACTAAGAGTAGGTGACTTTTAGAAATTAAAAGAAACTTGACTGTCGAGTCATGGCTGGTGATTGTAAGAGAGGGACGTGACATCATAGAGAAGCTTGAGGGAAATCTGTTTTGATGGGAATATGGTCCCTGTCCAATCAATGATCACCAAAAAAAAAAAAAAAAAAAAAAATTACATAGGTAGCGGCAGGGGAGAATCAAGACTACCTAAGCATGGGGAGATGTGGTCAAAGACTCAGGCTGCTTTGTGAGCAAGCGTAAGGACCTCCCTTCCTCTTGAACATCTGTTTTTTTTTTTTTTTTTTTTTTTTGAACATCTGTTGAAGTGGATTTTACACATGGATGAATATCAAAGAACTCTTTTTCTTGCACCAGATACACCCAAGTGGAAGGGAATGCTTGGTCTTACTCAGACCCTCAGGTAGCACCAGCTTTTGCAGAAATTGGTATAAAGGGACAAATTCCCAATCTCCAATGTGTTAGCCAGGGCAAATGGGGTGGGGAGTTGTATAAAGTACAATAAGACAGGAATTGTGCAACTCTAGTCCTACGTACGAAGTGGAATACTCCTTCCAAAGTGGCTGTGGAAATGTCGGGAAAGCAAGCAACTTTGGACTTGGTAACCGGTGAGTCTACAGTTTCTTCTCATTTTGTCTTTATTTTTATTTTTATTTTTTTTTCTCATTTTGTCTTTAACTCAGTTTATGTGGGAGGCTGTAACATTATCATTGTTTTGCAGAAATGTAGGGTGTTTGGGGCTTCAGGGATCTTCCTGCGGTAGCTTGCACTTCCCTGACAGGTGTCCTTCCTCATCAAAACCATCTATTCCTGCTCCTCAGAGAAGCCCAAGGAAACCTCTCCAGAAAATGGGGGGTGGGCAAGAAATAGAGAGGGGGGTGTCACCCTTCCTCGTGTAGCTCCAAGTGAGTGCAATGTCTATACTCATATTGCCCATCTGTAGTCCATGGATGGTGTAAAATCACTGACGCTGAGCCACCTGCTCCAGGCTGGGCTGCAAGAGGCTGTACCTCCTGCGGGCTGAAGCTCTACTCTGCTGCAGAAGGGGGGCCGGGTGTTAGGAGTTCATATATTTTCAACGTGGATGGGTCACTATCTCACCTGAGGGCACAAACAGAAAACACAGGCCAATCTTAGATGAAATGATGGGCAGAGCACATCTTACAAGCTAACACACCAGCATGTCTGCTTAGGTTTGGGGGGAAGAGAGCTTGTGTTAGGTTTATGTGTTGTCCTCCCCGCAGACTCAGCACAGCAGCAGGAAGCTGTGGGGAGAAGACACAGGTAGGAAAGGGAAATGTCAGGATCTTGTATCAAGGGCAGCTCTGGTTATCTAAGGAACAGATAACTCTTGGGCTTTTGTTTTCCAAAAGCCATTATGGCTTTGCCACGAATAGAGTTGAAAATCCTCCTCATTCAGCAAAATAATCTGGGAAGCCCAGCTAGGGTCCCTCTTGGAGCTCAGCAGGTTGGAAGGGTGCCACCACATGTCCCAGGCCAAGAGCAGCCACAGCGCCAATCTGGGCAGGACTGGGCATGACCACACGGCCCAGAAAGTCGGGGTGCTAGGGGTGGAGAAGAGAAAGATGCATCGCAGTGACCACAGATGCTGTCAACAGAGGTGAGGAGAAAATCTCTCTTCTGGCCACATGAGATGCTGCTCGAATCATGAACTGCCTAATAAAGCCAGTTAGATCTTCACATTTACCCTGTTGAATTTTGGCTTTTTTTGTTTGTTTGTTTGTTTGTTTGTTTTTTCAACATGGGGAAACATCTACTATCTTTGTTCTATGATGATCTATGATGTCTCTCCCTTTGGTAACCCTAAGCTCACTGCTTCTGACGTGAGCAATGACAGTGGCAGATGTCCCACCAGTCAAAGAAACACATTCTCCAATTTGTACCTTTTTTAATTTTTTTTTAGAAAAGCTTCTAGTAAGATTGTATATGCTCAAAGATCCATGTACCAGCAACAGCACTTTTTGAAAGCCAGTGAGCAAGAGCTTTTATTTGATCTTCTAGACAATTCTACTCAAGATTAAACAATAATATACTCAAATGGTACTGCTCACTGAAAGTTGTAATTTGTGAATTGTGTGGCCTAATATATAGGATTTATCATGATTTTGATGATGATTCTTATCTGGTGCTGGAAAGGCCACGTTTCTTCTTAGTATCTTTAAAAGAAGAAAAGATAGTAACTAAGTATTCCCATTCAGTGACTAATATTTGTGTCTTTAAGAATTTCTCTATTAATGCTTCAATCTATTGTCCAAATTGCTTTAAGCAACTAATGAGTGGCAACATTTTTTTAGATTGCCAAATATTTATAATTTATCCTGGGTATTTTAGATTACCTATTATTCATTGTGTCCACCTACCTGTCCTGCACTTGGTTTTGTGCCTCCAGCTAACATCCTAATGGATGTTCTTTTACTGGTTCTGTTATGTCCTAATAACCCTAAAAGCTCACCTGGAAAAAAATATATTAATGATAATAGAAAGATTATTAGAAGTCTCTGTATGTGGCAAGTGCTATGTTATGTGCTTTATTCTATTTTGTTTTATTTAAATATTTTGTTTATTTATTTGACAGGGAGTGCATAAGCAGGAGGAGCAGCAGGGGGCGGGGGGAAGAAGCAGGCTTCCCCCTGAGTGAGGAGCCTGATGCCGGGCTCAATCCCAGGACCCTGAGATCATGACCTGAGCTGAAGGCAGACCCTGAACCAATGGAGCCACCCAGGAGCCCCTGTTATGTGCTCTATAGATGGTATCTCATTTAATTGTCGAGCTGAGAGATGTAATTATGATCCATTCTTTATAGATTTGGGAACAGAGGCTCTCAGAGTCCCACACATGGAGAATGACAAAGCCACACTTGCAAGCCAGCTGTGCTGAATAGAGGGAGGCAGGAGGCAGCCTTCTCTCATACCTGGTCTTGCTGTTTGCCTTGTGTTCATCCAGCATCATTACCGACGGTTCCTGGAACCGGAACTGGTTGGGGTTGTTTTTTTTCCAAGTCTTTTATTTATTTATTTATTTATTTATTTATTTATTTATTCATTCATTCATTCATTCATTCATTCATTCATGAGAGACACAGAAAGACACAGGCAGAGGGAGGAGAAGCGGGCTCCATGCAAGGACCCTGATGTGGTACTCAATCCTGGGAATCTGGGATCACGCCCTGAGCCAAAGGCAGGCGCTCAACCGCCGAGCCACCCAGGCATCCCTCTTAATGATTTTTTAATTGAAGTATAATTAACAGAGTATTGTAATAGTTTCAAGTATACAATACAATGATTTAACAATCCTATCCATCACTCAGTGCTCATCGTGCCAAGTGTACTCTTAATCCCCTTTATCTATTTCATCCATCCCCCCAGTCACCTCCCCTCTGGCAACCTTCAGTTTGTGCTCTGTATTTAGGAGTCTGTTGGGTTGTTTTTTTGGCTTTTGTTTTTTTGTTTTTGAACCGGGCCTATTTTTAAGGAGAATGCTTTAGCAACCAGCCTAAGTGTGGTTGAAATATTCAGTGTCAAGTGTTGAATAACTGTTCTGAATTTCATGGTTTAATCTAGACCAATTGTGGTAATATTTCCAACAACAGGATATAGGGGCTCAGGGCAGCCCACCCCAAATTGTACCAACATGACATCTTGATTCTCTTGAATTGAAACTACTTGGCAAACAGCCAGTGCAAAGACTCTCAGATCCTCCTCTGTCCCTCTGAAAACAGGAAATAAACCTCCCATATGAAAAGTACCCTTCCTGTCCTAAGAGGTAAAAAGACATCATTATCACCAGATATAGGAACTTTGAAGTTGGAGAAACAAATTTTGTTACTTTTCACTAATCTACTACCTCAGCCCAAATTCCACTTAGAAATTCCTTACTAATTAAAACCCCCATGGGGCACCTGGGTGGCTCAGCGGTTGAGCATCTATCTGCCTTTGGCTCAGGTCATGATCCCGAGGTCCTGGGTTCGAGTCCTGTATTGGACTCCCCACAAGGAGCCTGCTTCTCCCCCTGCCTATGTCTCTGCCTCTCTCTGTGTCTCTAATGAATAAAGTTTTTTAAAAGTCTTTAAGACAAGACAAGACAAAACAAAACAAAAACATTTTTTCCTTTATCCTGTCAGTTCTCCACAAATTTATTGTCCCTTTGTCTAAAATGTATAAAAACTGCCTTCGTTGGTCATTTCTTTGGGTCTCAGTGTCATAATATGTAGCCTCCCTACATATGCAATAAATGAGCCAAGTGAACCCTGTAGGTAGAAAAGCAATTTCTTCTTCCCATTCAGCAGAATCAAACTGCTGGTGCATGAGCACGATTTAATGCAGTGTCACCAAATTCCACCAGTAATCAGTGGATCCCTCCCCATTATGAATCTGCAGGGGAAAAACATCCCTGATTTATTTTTAAATGTCCCTGGTGATGCAGTAAAAGGGAATCATGTAATTAGATAAGCACTAAATAAATGTCTTTTTACTCTAAGCATATCTCATTTTATTATCCTTCACTTTATTTTGCTTCGCAGATACTGCATTTTTTACAAATTGAACGTTTGTGGCAACGCTGCATCAAGCATATCTGTTGGTACCATTTTTTCCAATAGTACATGCTCACTTCAGCCCTCCATGTCACATTTCTGCAATTCTCACAAAATTTCAAACTCTGTCATCATTATCATGTTTGTTATGGTGATCTGTGATCGGTCGTCTTTGATTTTACTACTCTAATTGCTTTGGGGTGCCACAAAGCTCGCCCACACTACGGCAAACTTATTCAACAAAGGTTGTGTGGACTCTGACTGGTAATTCGATGGATTTTTAATGGAAGTTCAAGTTTATTGGTCTCCAATGTTAGTGCTAAAGTATACACTGGATCATAAAGAGCATTAGAGGTTGAAGTTATAGACTGCGATAAATCACTACCAGGGCATAAACTTGATGATGCACTGTTGCTGTGTTTGATTTTGCTATAAAATTTATCCGTGGTGGGAGAGAGCTCCAAGGTGCTGCTCACTTAGTAGTGATCAATATTCACTTATGTGCCAAGATTCCAGATTGGAAACTCCAGAAAACAGAATCTTGGGAACACTTGGCCTGGTTAGTTAGATACCAGTCCTGGAAACTTGCAGACTGCAAATAACAAATCACTTCCATTTTATATTTCCAAAAGACTTGGTCTTCTAACAAAATTGACAATATATATTCAATACAACCCCAATTCCGTTAGCAAAGGCTACCTGGCTCTATACCTATCTGATGTTGAAGACGGTAAGATTATAAGAACTAATGGGATTTTTCTTCTTAATATTTTATCAATTTTCCAAATTCTCTACAGTTTTCTCAAGAACCCAAATGCTTCTTTCAAAGGGAAAGAGATCCAAAAATGAAAATCTAAAAAAAAAAAAAAGAAAAAAAAAAAAAGAAAATCTCTCTTACCCATATATATTGGTTAATACGTTCATCATTTCTTCAAATTATTTCTATCTTAATCTTCTTCTTTTTAAAGTAATCTTCACACCCAGCATGGAACCCAACACAGAGCTTGAACTCACGAGCTGAGCTGAGATTAAGAGTCAGGTACTTAACCAACTAAGCCACCCAGGCACCCTTCCCCGCTCTTTTAAAGCTATCTTAATCTTCTAATGAGTGGAATATACTAGTAAAAGGAAAAGTGCCATCAAAGGCTTTTGAAATATTTGTTGAATCCTTGATTGCTGACCTGCTTTATTATTTTTAGCCTATAATTAATGGACTTCTGCTTCTGTTTATAAAGACGTGGCTTTGTCCTTCAGGAGGCAAGTACAAAGAAACTTGCTACTGAGGGGAGATTTATTTTGCTGTCAAAAATATGAAGCAACGTAGATCCTGAGTCATCCCATTAAAGTGTCTTGTTTCCTTCTCTTTTTCCTCAAGAAAGTTCTTGACAATGTTTGTTGATTCATACTTTTCCCTCTTTTAACTATTTTGGCCTGTTTCATAAGAAAGAAAAAGAGAAGGGAAAATAAATTTAACATCTGAATAAAAAGAAATATCCTGCAAACAAGTCATAGCCTGATGATTCTACATTTCTAATTAACTGCTTAGAATCTCTGAAATTCAAATTTAGCATACAGGTGCTTCTCTGCTGCACTCCATCCCTTCACCCCAGATTCTTTCTCAATAGAGTATTTCTAAAAATGAGTACATGTCAGGGATGCCTGGGTGGCTCAGTTGATTAAGCGACTGACTCTTGATTTTGGCTCAGGTCATGATCCCAAAGTCGTGAGATCAAGCTCCACATCAGGCTCTGCACTGGGTATGGAGCCTGCCTATGATTCTCCTTCTCCCTCTCCCTGCCCCACTCGCATATTCTTTCTCCCTCTCTCTCTCTTTAAACAAATAAGCAATAATGAGTACCTGTCTCTTGTTTCCATAAATACATATTAACACATCTGCAAACTAATTTAGATTTTCCATAATATTTAGCCACTTTAATACATTGGTAAATATCAATCTTCAGAAACTGATTTATCCAACACAATTTAAGGGGTACTTTGTTAATTCTTTTAGGTGATTTTATTTATGGTAATTTGGTGTGGGGAAACTGTCAAATTCCCTTTTCCCTGTGAGGAAAACATAATCTTACTTTCTTTCTTTGAAAACACTGCAGTGTCGAAATAGAAAACTTACCAGATTTTGAAACTTGGATGATTCCGTGACTTTTGACAACATAAGGATTTCACCAAGAATAACATAGACCTTTTACGCGCACATGTGAGAGAATATGTCTGGGTGATGTGCCTGGAAGAGGAATTGCAGAATTGTTGGATGTGAACGTATGTGTTTTCCCACCTGAACTATATGAGAATCTATTTTCCTACACCTGCTGCAATGCTGAGTATTGCCAGTCTCTCTGTCCATCTGAAATACCGCCCAAAAGTATTTCACTGCTCTTCGAGGCTGTAGTTCTTTGCCTTCCAAAGGAATATCTTCTCACTTAGATTTCTTCTTTTGTGAATTATCCTTTCGTATTACCTGCTCACTCTCCTATTTGGCTTTTAAAACTAATATATTTTTAGGAGTTCTTTATTCAGAACATTCTTTTTCTCAGTTTTGTTTATTTCGGACAACTTTACATATTTGCCAGCTCTTCTACTTTCTTAATCTTAATTGTGTTTTTCATTTCTTTTGTTATTTCGAGGTTTTAATTCTGTTATGATTGAACATTATAATTTTTACTCTATGATTGTGTGTCTGTGTCTGTCCCGTTTTAGGAACACTTTCCTTTCCGGAAGTCAAAATACATTCTTCTACATTTCCGCCTAACATTTCTGAAGGCTTATTTGTCACATTTTCTCTCAAATCCACCTACACTTTGTTTTTTATGTGAGGCAGAAGGTGGGGATCTAACTTTTTTCTTTTATATTTATCAGGCTAATTGTCACAACACCACTTACTTAAGTTGTTTCTTTCTTCATGGATTTTTTTTGTGTGTGTATTTCCCTCTCAGGTTTTCTATTCATATTTTGAATCCTTTTATATATTCCTTCCACAGTGTCTTTGTTTTTTAAGACTTATTTATTTTAGAAAGGGACAGGACAAGCATGAGTGGGGGAAAGAGGAGAGGGAGAGAGAGAGAGAGAAAGAGAATCTTGAGTAGACTCCCTGCTGAGCATGGAGCCCAACACAGGGCTCAATCTCACCACCCTGATCAGGGTCCTGACCTGAGTCAAAACCAAGAGCTGGACTCTTAACTCAATGAGCCAGCCAGGCACCCTGACACACTGTCTTAATTACAGAGATTTATAAGAAATTTTGAAAGATAATTCCTTTATGCTTTTTTTTTTTTTTTAAATCTTCCTGGCTCCTCTGGGAGGTAAACCTTCATCATTGACGGTGTTAGCTCTTCACTAAAAGGCATTTTTGTGCATTTGTTGCTATTGCTGTTGCTTTTTCCCTTTTCTTTCCTCAACACATACCTGTACCCCTTTTCACAGTTTCCCTACAGTTGCGTGTTGCCATGAAACTTGTCAAGATCTTGACAAGGAAATGTGAGCAGGGGTGAGAGGAGCCAGTTTTGAGTCAAGCTTTTGTGAATTGGTATTTCCCAATGGACCTTCTTTCCCTGGATTCCAGAGTAGTTGACAAGGCCAACAGGTGGATGGGTCTACTTCTCTAAATCACCGCTAGAAGAAAGATACCCACTGACGAGGCACAGCCACCTGGCGTTCTTTTGTGAGGAAGAGTAATCTTGTTTGTTTGAGGCACTACACTCTTTGGGGATGATTTGATATTGCAGCCAAATGTGCTCTAATACACCTTTCCACATCTTCCAAATCTTTACATCTTACAAACATTTGGACAAGAACAATCTTGGAAACATTACAGTAATGAATCATCTTATTCCTTCAGTATTTAATCCTGATGTTCTGAATATTCCTTCATAACTATAATTTATTCTATCAGAGCCTGACATCATTTACTGTCTTTATCAATGTGGCTTATAAGAAAGAAGCTCCAGCATATACCTTAACTCTCTGTGGATCTTCCAATCACCGTCATCCTTGTTATTGCTTATGGAATTCTGGTTCCACCCCTTCTGTTCATAATACACAAGAGGAGATGTTTCATTACAATCAGAAGTTGATTCAACGCATGAATGGATGCTACCATGGAAAGACTGTGATATTGAGGGGATGGAAATTCTCTCCCTGAAATTGAGATTTTGATTCATTTTAGCTAGATTCAAAACCCATGACCTATTACTCTGTGTCCCTAAGCTTTTTTTTTTTTTAAGAATTTTATTTATTTGAGAGAGAGAGAGAAAGAGAGAACCTGCAAATGGGGCAGAGGGGAAGGGAGAGAGAATTTGAAGCAGACTGCACTGAATGTGGAGTCCAATGTGGGGCTCGATCCCATGACCACAAGACCATGACCCAAGTAGAAACCAAGAGAGGTCACTCAATCGACTGAGCCACCCAGGCACCCCTGCCTCACTACACTTCTTGTCATTGATCATCTGGGAGAATCGAACTGGTATGATTTATAAAGCAAGTGATTCTAATCTGAGTTGGGCAGACATACTAAAGACAATCAGATTAAGCATGCATGGGAAAGAGAAACTGAGGGTGGAGAGAAATGGTATTTACTATTTTGGAATCTTTGCTAGTAGCAAAACTGGAGATGCAAATATCATGTAATATGAGCCAGAATAGGATATATACATATGTATAAATATCTATTACATATAAATTTATATATAGTATTTATAAACTTAATATATAATATCACATTACACTAATAAATTAATATTAATATTATAAATTATATATTATTAAAATATATAATTATATATCATATATAAAATATATAATCATATATTATTTATAAATTTAATATATAATATTTAATATTATATTTAAAAACTAATATTAATATTATAAATTTTTATATAATATAAAATATATTATATATATTTATGCATATGTATCTCCTGTGTAATCTTTCCTGAGGAGGAGTGCTTTTTGCCATAGACACCATCCCAAGCACTGTATATGGTACAATCAGGCAATGCTATTTAAAGCATGGCTGGTTTCTGGTGAGTAAAGAAATAGGTAAGATTGTGGGAATATGCTTTAGAAGGTTTTATAGAACTTGAACATTTCTGCAACCTCACATAACACATTTTTGTATTTAAGAAAGTATTCTAATGACTATCTTCATGTGGATTGTTTCCTTCATGTCTCATGGTAGTAGAAAAGGTGATACTGTAGCAACAGGTCTGACCTATAGCATATGGAGCTCTAGGGGTGTTTCTAAAATCCCCTGTGCTCTAGATCTTCCCTTGGGTGGAAGCGGAACATGTTTTTTTTGTTTGTTTTATAAATGTGGCATCTGTTCAGTTGAGCTTTAAGAATACCAGTCTTCTAATCAGCAACATAGAATACCTATAGTCTAGGGTACTGAGAAAGATTTCAAATTTGAGTAATAGGTGCAAATTTTAATCAAAGTCCTGGTTGAGAAAAATGTATGTGAGACTAATTTTTAAAAGAATCTGGAGTCTATTTTTCAAAGCCAAAACAACATTCATACATGCAATTTTTTTGCATGTCTTGATTCTCCAAGAATATTGAGTCTACAGTATGTTGCTGGATGTAAATAAAATAAACATACACACTATCCTCTTGCATTTGGTAAATAAGTTAACTGATTTTCTCTGGCAGTGCTCAGTCTCACAGATGGAAGTTCAGGGGCCCAGGTTTGGGAGTTTAGAATGGGTGTAGTGAGAGGTCATGGTTGTAAGGGGAAATCTGGCCAGTGAATATGGCTCAAATGATAAAGGGGACAGAGTTGCTTAGGGGTGGAAGGTAGGTCAAAGTAGGTATGGGCCTTGAAATCATAAGTTCTCTTTTGATCATCTAAATAAATGACAGAGAATTGCTAGGACAGAGTTTGAAAATAGAAAGTAAGCAAATATACAGCAAGGCATTCAAATAAAGTGGTAGTATACACATGAGTTTCAATAGCTAGAAATGAGTGATGAGAAAGACAATATAAAATCAGCACTAAGTGATAGGAATATTTTTGCTTAAGTTTCCATATATTTTTTCTAGAATAGTTTTTTTCACTATTTCCAGCCCATCACTTTCTGAACTCAAGATTTCACCTTAAAAATTTGTTAATATCGGGATCCCTGGGTGGCGCAGCGGTTTGGCACCTGCCTTTGGCCCAGGGCGCGATCCTGGAGACGCGGAATCGAATCCCACATAGGGCTCCCGGTGCATGGAGCCTGCTTCTCCCTCTGCCTGTGTCTCTGCCTCTCTCTCTCTCTGTGACTATCATAAATAAATAAAGATTAAAAAAATGTTTAAAAAAATTTGTTAATATCAAAGGTTTTCTACTTCTCCTTTGCTTAATGTCAGTTTGTGAAAACTAAAGAATGTAGTTCAAGAGTAGCATGAAGTACACAGAAGAGATTGAAAATCCAAAGTAATCTGATCATAAAAGAGAATTTTCTTGTAGCCAATCAAGTTATAATATACTTGATGTCCAATTATGAGGGAAGAGTCACAGACCATAATCCAACCTATAATTACTATCCTATGTTTCATTCTAGATAATTAGAAATACTAAAAGTGAGTTTTTCATCCTATACTGCATTTTCAAAAAATAGGTCTACAAAAATTTATGACCTGAGATAAAATTCTCTGAATGCTCTGAGCAAGTAATGTAATCTGTCAGTTGCTACATGTGTAAAATAAGCAAAGACAGTACGTTTCCTGAGGCCATTTTCAGCTCAGAATTTTGCTATTAATTTGAATTGCTGATTAAAATGTACCTCTAAACTCTTGGTGAGGAGTTGGTGCTGATTAAGGATATTTTTCCATATGAGGTGATGTGTCTGCCTCAAAATTTGCCTATCAGAACACCACAAAGGAAAAACTTTCCATCTATACCTGGAGAAGCACATTTAAAAATACACCAAACAAAGATAGATAAACCATTAGCCAGCCTTATTAAAAAGAAGAGAGAAAAGACTCAAATTAATAAAATCATGAATGAAAAAGGAGAGACCACTACCAACACCAAGGAAATACAAATGATTTTAAAAACATATTATGAGCAGCTATATACCAATAAATTAGGCAATTGAGAAGAAATGGGCACATTTCTGGAAAAACACAAACTACCAAAACTGGAACAGGAAGAAATAGAAAACCTGAACAGGCCAATAACCAGGGAGGAAATTGAAGCAGTCATCAAAAACCTCCCAAGACACAAAAGTCCAGGGCCAGATGGCTTCCCAGGGGAATTCTATCAAACATTTAAGAAGAAACCGTACCTATTCTACTAAAGCTGTTCGGAAAGATAGAAAGAAATGGAATACTTCCAAACTTGTTCTATAAGGCCAGCATCACCTAAGTTCCAAAACCAGACAAAGACCCCACCAAAAAGGAGAATTATAGACCAATATCCCTGATGAACATGGATGCAAAAATTCTCAACAAGATACTAGCCAAAAGGATACAACAATACATTAAGAAGATTATTCACCATGACCAAGTGGGATTTATTCCTGGGATGCAAGGCTGGTTCAACACTCATAAAACAATCAGTGTGATTGATCATATCAGCAAGAGAAAAAACAAGAACCATATGATCCTCTCAATAGATTTTTTCTTAATAGAGAAAGTATTTGACAAAATACAGCATCCATTCTTGATCAAAACTCTTCAGAGTGTAGTTAGTGATAGAGGGAACATTCCTCAACATCTTAAAAGCCATGTACGAAAAGCCCACAGCGAATATCATTCTCAATGGAGAAACACTGGGCGCCTTTCACCTAAGATCAGGAACAAGACAGGGATGTCCACTCTCACCACTACTATTCAACATAGTACTAGAAGTCCTAGCCTCAGCAATCAGACAACAAAAAGAAATAAAAGGCATTCAAATTGGCAAGGAAGGAGTAAAACTCTCCCTCTTCACAGGTGACATGATACTGTACATAGAAAACCCAAAAGACTCCACCCCAAGATTGCTAGAATTCATATAGCAATTTGGCAGTGTGGCAGGATACAAAATCAATGCCCAGAAATCAGTGGCATTTCTATACACTAACAATGAGACTGAAGAAAGAGAAATTAAGGAGTCAATCCCATTTACAATTGCACCCAAAAGCCTAAGATACCTAGGAATAAACCTAACCAGAGAGATAAAGGATCTATACCCTAAAAACTACAGAACACTTCTGAAAGAAATTGAGGAAGACACAAAGAGGTGGAAAAATATTCCATGCTCATGGATTGGAAGAATTAAGATTGTGAAAATGTCAATGTTACCCAGGGCAATTTACACGTTTAATGCAATCCCTATCAAAATACCATTGATTTTCTTCAGAGATTTGGAACAAATTGTTTTAAGATTTGTGTGGAATCAGAAAAGACCCCGAATAGCCAGGGAAATATTAAGAAAACCATACCTGGGGGCATCACAATGCCAGATTTCAGGTTGTACTACAAAGCTGTGGTCATCAAGACAGTGTGGTACTGGCACAAAAACAGACACATAGATCAATGGAACAGAATAGAGAATCCAGAAGTGGACCCTCAACTTTATGATCAACTAATATTCGACAAAGGAGGAAAGACTATCCACTGGAAAAAAGACAGTCTCTTCAATAAATGGTGCTGGGAAAATTGGACATCCACATGCAGAAGAATGAAACTAGACCACTCCCTTGCACCATACACAAAGATAAACTCAAAATGGATGAAAGATCTAAATGTGAGACAAGATTCCATCAAAATCTTAGAGGAGAACACAGGCAACACCCTTTTTGAACCTGGCCACAGTAACTTCTTGCAAGATACACCCATGAAGGCAAGAGAAACAAAAGCAAAAATGAACCATTGGGATTTCATCAAGATAAGAAGCTTCTGCACAGCAAAAGAAACAGTCAACAAAACTAAAAGACAACCTACAGAATGGGAGAAGATATTTGCAAATGACCTACCAGATAAAGAACTAGTTTCCTAGATCTATAAAGAACTTCTTAAACTCAACACCAAAGAAACAAACAATCCAATCATGAAATGGGCAAAAGACATGAACAGAAATCTCAGAGGAAGACATGGACATGGCCAACAAGCACATGAGAAAATGCTCCGCATCACTTGCCATCAGGGAAATACAAATCAAAACCACAATGAGATCCCACCTCACATCAGTGAGAATGGGGAAAATTAACAAGGCAGGAAACAACACATGTTGGAGAGGATGTGGAGAAAGGGGAACCCTCTTGCACTGTTGGTGGGAATGTGAACTGGTGCAGCCACTCTGGAAAACTGTTTGGAGGTTCCTCAAAGAGTCAAAAATCGATCTGCCCTATGATCCAGCAATTGCACTTCTGGGGATTTACCCCAAATATACAGATGCAGTGAAACGCCGGGACTCCTGCACCCCGATGTTTCTAGCAGCAATGTCCACAATAGCCAAACTGTGGAAGGAGCCTCGGTGTCCATAGAAAGATGAGTGGATAAAGGAGATGTGGTCTATGTATACAGTGGAATATTACTCAGCCATTAGGAATGACAAATACCCACCCATTTGCTTCGACGTGGATGGAACTGGAGGGTGTTATGCTGAGTGAAATAAGTCAGTCGGAGAAGGACAAACATTATATGGTCTCATTCATTTGGGGAATATAAAATTTAGTGAAAGGGAATAAAGGGAAAAGGAGAAAAAATGAGTGGGAAATATCAGAAAGGAAGACAGAACATGAGAGACTCCTACCTCTGGGAAATGAACTAGAGGTGGTAGAAAGGGAGGTGGGTGGGGGTGGTGACTGGGTGACGGGCACCGACGGGGGCACTTGATGGGATGAGAACTGGGTGTTATGCTATATGTTGGCAAATTGAACACCAATAAAAAATAAATTAAAAAAATAAAAATAAAAATAAAAATACACCAAACCTCATAAGCTTTCAAGACTCTTTGCCTCACTTGAGTTTTCAGAGGTTCTACTGTTCAGGATACACCAGCTTGCTATATTCTTAATTCTGCCTCACTGAAATAATTCACAGACCATTGTGCAACACATTACTGAAACTTGCACTCTCTTTATAAAGTTCAGAGACATGAACTTCAAACAGAAGTTACTCTAATGCCTGCAAATTTTAAAATGTAGTATTGACCATTTTTATCATGAAGTCCCTAGATTTCTTCGAAAATAACAATTTTTGTAGTTTAGTCCAAATTATTTAATGCAAGGCATCAAAACCCCCAAATGAAGAAGATCCACTGTCTTTAATTCATTTTTCACTTGGCTCCAAGATGATAAAATTACCAAGCAGTTGGTTTATTTTATTTTTAAAATTTATTTATTAATGAGAGACACAGAGAGAGAGGGGGGGGGGCAGAGACACAGGCAGAGGGAGAAGCAGTCTCCATGCAGGGAGCCTGATGTGGGACTCGATCTCGGGTCTCCAGGATCAGGCCCTGGGCTGAAGGTGGCACTAAACCGCTGAGCCACCCGGGCTGCCCCAAGCAGTTGGTTTAAAGACATATAATGCAAGGGGGTGATTTGGGCAATGCCTAGAGATATTTTTGATTGTCACACTCCGGTGGAGATTGCTACTGGCATCTAGTGGGTAGAGACCAGGATTGCCATTGAATATTCTACAATTTATAGTACAGCCTCTCCTTTCTCCCTCCCCCAACAAAGAATTGTCTGGTACAAAGTATCAACAGTGCCACTGTTGAGAAAAGCACATCTAGTAGGAGAAAAATAAACCCCATATCATTAAAATTATTCATTCATCATCACTGCAATATTTTCATTTATTAAGCCCTTAGAATAAATTATTCTTACTTTCTACTTCAAATACTCCAAAAATTCACTCAATATAACTTTGTATTTCTAAGTTAGGTTATCCTTTCTTGTTTTTTTTTTTTTTTTTACAGTACAACAAAGGGGTAGACTCATCCAAAGGCATTATGTCTTGGGTTGGAAGTTACTGTTATTGGGCTATACTTTGAGGATGGTGTGGCACGGATGGGTTGAAAGTGAAGAAACGGTCACCTTTGTAGAGCTAATGCAGGCAAGGATTGGGGACAGGCAGCTTAGAATAGTTCAAAGGTCTATGGCAATTGCATCAGTGTGGTCCAATCAAGAAATATTTACTCCTGGGTTTTTCCCCACCCCTTCCCTGGCACCTGTGTTAGTTAACATAATATTGACTGTCTGTTGTAACAAACAATCCCACGATGTCTGTAATCTCAGTAGCTTGATACCACTTTGTCAAAGGAGTTTCATTTTTTGGTTTTGTGTTGTTGTATAGGTGTGTGTTCCATGGTTCCATCCTGAATAGTCCAGGTCACTTTGAAGGGAAGCTCATCTCCAAATGGGGACTCCCAGGACAGGTGCCAGAAAATGTGGTTTCTGGTGATGTCCCTTTTTCTGGCTTCCAGATAGCCACCTCACCGTGTCCTCATGTGATCTATTCCCTGTGAATGCATAGAGGGATATGGTGTCTCTTCCCTTTTTTGTAAAGATACCAGTGCTATTGGATTAAGGCCTCAATATTATGGCCTCATTGAACCTTATTATCTCCTTAAAGGTTTGATCTCTCTCCAAATACAGCCACACTGGAGTTCAGAGCTTTAACATAGGAATTTTGGGGGAATTCAATTTAGTCCATAACAGCTAACAACAATAATAGTAGCAAGAACAACAAAAAACTCACCTAAATAAGAGTATACAAGTATATTGCACTGATTTTAAGGTGTTTACAGGATCATCAGTTGGAGAGGTCATAACATACATAAACAATGAGAAATTAAAGTCTGCATAAGAGTAGATCCTTGCAGCACAAGAAAACATATAAAATGAGAAATATATTTCAAAATTGTAAGATACGTCATTTTTAAACTTTCATCAACTTGATTACTCAAATTCTTGCTGAAATTACTTATTTTAACAGGTTTCAAATTGCCTTTATAATCATGACAGACAAAACATAGACTGTACAATATTAAAATGTGAAAAAAATGACAGAAAAGAAAAAGTTGTGTATTACAAATAAGCAAACAAAACAAAACAAAACAAAACAAACAAACAAACCAAAAACCAAAAACCAAACAAACCTTGAATTACAGAAAGCAAATATTTGTGATGAGCGCCGGGTGTTGTACGGAAGTGTGTGTCATTGTATTGGACACATGAAGTAATATGACACTATATGTTGACTAACTGGGATTTATTTTTTTAATTTTTTAATTTTTTTAACTAACTGGGATTTAAATAAAAACTTCAAAAAAAGAAAAGCAACTACTGTGCTGCTGCAACCAAGGCCTCCTATTCCCCTAAAATCAGGATTAGGTCTTAACTTTATACTTACGCACTTAATTCAATGGGATAAGGAAAGAGTCAATATTTTAATGTTCAAAAAAAGAAAATTAGAGAATGTCTGTATCATCTTCAGAAACCCAAACATTCTATAATAAATGCATTTTTTATTTACTACTGTATGACATGCGGGATTTAGTTGCCCGCACAGAGGCCCCATGGTCCACTGTCATGACTGTTCTCACTGACTTTACTCCTTAGTCCTTGCAGGTGTTGTATTATTGAGACAAAAGGTGACATGGGTGTCAGAAGCATTTTGTATCATATCTGAGATAAGATATATTTATGACATAAAATATTGTCTTTAAAAAGAAGCATAAGATTCAAAAGAAACATAGAGTATTTGGGGCTTCCAGGGTCTCTCTGTGGGAGGAGCTTGGGGTTTCAAGGGTCTTCCTGTGGGAGGAGCTTCCACTTCACTGAAGGGTCAAGTTCTTCATCAAAGTCATCCAGCTCCTGCTCCTTGGAGAGCTCCAGGAAAACCTGAGAGGGGCAAGACAGAGAGAGACGGGGATGTCACGCTGCCCCCTCTTGCTGCAAGTGAGTGCAAAGCGCATGCACATGTTGTACACGAATTTTCCACGGATGACACAGGGTCCCTACCGCTGACCCACCTGCTCCAGGGTGGACTGGGAGAGGCTGTACTCCTCCAAATCAAAGCTCTGTTTAACTGCAGAAGGACAGACATACGTTAGGAGGTCATCTATTTTTTTTTTTTTAATTTGGAGAGTTTTACCAAGTGATATACAAAACATACAAACAGATTTTAACTATAAAAGATAAGGTAATAAGTATTCTCAGACTAACTATGGAAAGACATGTGCTGGCTTGGGCAGCACCCATACTAAGTACGGAAAGGTAAATTCTCCATGTGGTCTTGTAACAGGAGGGAAATTCTCTCCCATTGTCTTGGAGTTCAGGCAGGGGCACACAAGACTGGAAAGCAATGTGAGGTTCCAGACCACCTATGCAGGGTCAGTGGGGAGACAGTTCCCTCTGCGCTAGAACACTAGCATGTCCCCCTCCACATTTGCCTTCACTCTGCTCTGCTCGGCTCTTTGCTCCACTGGCTGACTTAAGAAGCTTTTTCTGGTGGTTTCCACCAGTGAGCTCATGAGGAGGGACAGAAGAGCAGGGAGGTCAAGGCCTTTATGCCTTCCTGCCCACCCTGACATCAGCTTTGTCCCTTGATTGAAAGTCACTTCTTCTCACAGGGTCGCAGATTCTACATGATTTTGCTCCCGGGTTCTAACCACTGCATCCTCTCTTAATCCCTTTGGACCTAAGAATAGCAACACTTCTGCTGTTTCTAGTCTTGGGTGATCACACTGTGCCTTGCCCCTTTGCAAACGGTCCCTGCATAAACCAAACTTGGTTGAATTATCTTACTTTCCGTTTACTATTTGTTATCAATGTGGACTGTGATTAAGACCCCAAACGTGCAGATCCATAAAAGGAAGAAAATAATGAACAGAGAGGTTTCTTGTGGGCAATTATCAGATTGCCTTTCCTTTCTCCTCTCTGTGGCCAGAGGAATTGGTGGGATTGGCCTGCAATCTGGGGAAATGGAATTGTGTCCTTGACTCATGTCTTGGAACACATAAAAAATTATGGACGGTGATGGCTCTGTACTTTCAGAGTTTGGAGAGGCAAAGACGCTGGATCCAACAGGAGGTACTCTAAGAGATCTCTTGGAAAGGTATGGGGATTCCAAGAAGTGGCCCAGGGGCTGCAAGAGACCAAGAGACCAAGAGACCAAGAGAAGAAGACATCGCCCATCCTAGAGTGAAAGCTGTAGTCAGAAGTTACAGATGGGAGGGGAGAGGCAGTCTTCAAGGATTTCATCTCTGCATAGAAGGCCCTGATGCCATAGTATGGCTCAATGATCAAATCTAGCTTGGCTGTCAAATTTTCTCTTTTTCTCTCCCCTCAAACTCCATACTGGGGAGGCTCAAAACATCAGCATATGCACAGAGAAGGGAATGAGATAAGAAAGAAGATAAAACCATTCCTCTGGCCTCCTTAGATCCAAGTTTCCAGATATTAAGCAACTCTGACCTGGAGTGAGCACACGAGGCCAGAGTTCTGTTGCAGGTTGCAATACCCTAAAGTGATCTGATGCTATGGGAGCATGAGTCTAAGGAATGGTCAAAGGAATGTTCATGGGACATGCGTTGTGCTTGTACACTGCTGAGCCTACTTAATAAAGGCATTATCACTGAGAATGTAACTGTGTCTAATCTAACATTTGGAGGGGGGAAAAGAATTGCTAACTTATATTTCCAACAACAGTGGGGCAGAAAACTGTGATAAAAGAAAGCAGAACTTTAGTTTTAGCAAGTGAAACACAACAGAAGGAATCTGAATGGGAGGGAACACGTTTAAAAGCAGAAACATTAGAAGGCTGGATTGGCAGATATAATATTGTGAAAATGTCAGTGTTATCCAGGGCAATTTACATGTTTAATGCAATCCCTATCAAAATACCATGGTCTTTCTTCAGAGAGTTAGAACAAATTATTTTAAGATTTGTGTGGAATCAGAAAAGAGCACGAATAGCCAGGGGAATATTGAAAAAGAAAACCAGAGCCAGGAGCATCACAACGCTGGATTTCAGGTTGTACTACAAAGCTGTGGTCATCAAGACAGTGTGGTACTGGCACAAAAACAGACACATAGATCAATGGAACAGAATAGAGAACCCAGAAATGGGCCCTCAACTCTATGGTCAACTAATATTCAAAAGCAGGAAAGATTATCCACTGGAAAAAGGACAGTCTCTTCAATAAATGGTGCTGGGAAAATTGGACAGCCACATGCAGAAGAATGAAACTAGACCATTCTCTTACACCGTACACAAAGATAAACTCAAAATGGATGAAAGATCTAAATGTGAGACAAGACTCCATCAAAATCTTAGAGGAGAACACAGGCAACACCCTTTTTGAACCTGGCCACAGTAACTTCTTGCAAGATTCATCCATGAACGCAAGAGAAACAAAAGCAAAAATGAACCATTGGGATTTCATCAAGATAAGAAGCTTCTGCACAGCAAAGGATACAGTCAACAAAACTAAAAGACAACCTACAGAATGGGAGAAGATATTTGCAAATGACCTATCAGATAAAGGGCTAGTTTCCAAGATCTATAAAGAACTTCTTAAACTCAACACCAAAGAAACAAACAATCCAATCATGAAATGGGCAAAAGACATGAACAGAAATCTCACAGAGGAAGACATGGACATGGCCAACAAGCACATGAGAAAATGCTCCGCATCACTTGCCATCAGGGAAATACAAATCAAAACCACAATGAGATCCCACCTCACACCAGTGAGAATGGGGAAAATTAACAAGGCAGGAAGCCACAAATGTTGGAGAGGATGTGGAGAATGGGGAACCCTCTTACACTGTTGGTGGGAATGTGAACTGGTGCAGCCACTCTGGAAAACTGTGTGGAGGTTCCTCAAAGAGTTAAAAATAGACCTGCCCTACGACCCAGCAATTGCACTGTTGGGGATTTACCCCAAAGATACAGATGCAATGAAACGCCGGGACACCTGCACCCCGATGTTTCTAGCAGCAATGTCCACAATATCCAAACTGTGGAAGGAGCCTCGGTGTCCATCGAAAGATGAATGGATAAAGAAGATGTGGTCTATGCATACAATGGAATATTCCTCAGCCATTAGAAATGACAAATACCCACCATTTGCTTTGACGTGGATGGAACTGGAGGGTATTATGCTGAGTGAAGTAAGTCAATTGGAGAAGGACAAACATTATATGGTCTCATTCATTTGGGGAATATAAATAATAGTGAAAGGGAATAGAAGGGAAGGGAGAAGAAATGGGTAGGAAATACCAGAAAGGGAGACAGAACATGAAGACTCCTAATTCTGGGAAACGGACTAGGGGTGATAGAAGGGGAGGAGGGCGGAGAGTGGGGGTGAGTGGGTGACGGGCACTGAGGGGGGCACTTGACGAGATCAGCACTGGGTGTTGTTCTGTATGTTGGCAAATTGAACACCAATAAAAAATAAATTTATTATTAAAAAGAAAAAAAGAAGGCTCTTAAGAAAAGGCTCCCCTGTATGTTAGGGAGGCAGCCTTCCTGGAACGTCTCCCTCCCTTCTCCTAACTGGTTGTAAAACCCTTT
Organism: Vulpes vulpes; assembly: GCF_048418805.1. NCBI lineage: Eukaryota > Metazoa > Chordata > Mammalia > Carnivora > Canidae > Vulpes > Vulpes vulpes. Next base: position 11,098,399 of record NC_132781.1, on the reverse strand, counting down.
ATGCTGATCTGAGTCTGTTGTAGGTATACTTCTCCCTAGGGTGATGCAAAATTGGTCACTAGGCCAGGATGACCACGGTGAGAAATGGCCCATAGAGCAAAGGTGACCAGCAGAAGGAGGAAGTGAAAAGAAGCTATCTCCGGCAATTGTAACCTTGTCTCAAGGAGAAAAATTTCTCTAAGAACTAGAATGTCTGGGGTTTCTAATGACTGACAGGTGACAAGTAAGAAAGCACAGGTGAAGAAGAGGGGGAGAGGGACTCTTGGGTGACTCAGTTGGTTGAGTATCTGACTCTTGATTTCAGCTTAGGTCTTGATCTCAGGGTCATGAGTTCAAGCCCATGGTGGGCTCCACACTGGTTGTGGAGCCTACTTCACGCCCAGTGTGGACCCCACTTAATTAAAAGAAAAAGAGAGGAGTGTGTGCAGTGTTCTATCAGATTTCATACACTGGTGTGATAGGTAGAATCAGAGCCCATGATAGATCGATGCAGTATATAAAGATCACAATCCAAGAGTTTGGAAAAGAGTTATGGCTTAGCCCACTCCCATAGAGAGGGACCTCCTTATCAACATCTAATGCTATCTAAGAGTACAAACAGGCCAAAAAAAATTTTTTTTTGGTATGAATCTGTGGACACTCCAGCCACAAATGCCAAAGGTCTCTTCCTTCTAGAGCCTCATTCAATTAGGACAGGATTTCCCACCCTTGCCACAAAGGACACTTTGGTCTGATGCATCTATGCTGTGGGAGGGAGCTGACCTGTGTGCATTGCAGGATGTTTGGCATCATCCCTGGCCTTGACCCACAAGATACCAGTCGTTACCACCCCCCCAACTTCCAGCCTTAGTTATGACAACCAAAGACATCCACAGACATCACCAAATCACTTGTGGTTGAGAAGCACTGGATTAAAAGTCTTAATACTTTATTTCTGGTACAACAGCACAATTTCATGTCCGTGTACCTCTTATACTGGTTTAATGCAAGATTTGAATTTCTCTGTTTCCCGGAGTCCTTATCTCTAAACAGTGACTCTTACCTATCTCTAATTTGAAGAAAGCCTGTGATAAGGGTCTCACGTCCTCAACAGGCAACTTATAGACCATCAGGGAGGAGTACCTATGAGGAACAGAGAGTGAGGCTGAGCTCCAGGTTGCAAGAAGACAACCACTGATGGATGTGCATCTAAAAAGCAGCAACAGGGACTCCTGGGTGGCTCAGTGGTTGGGCATCTGCCTTTAGCTCAGGTCGTGATCCTGGAGTCCTGGGATTCAGTCCCACATCGGGGGCCCTGCAAGGAGCCTGCTTCTCCCTCTGCGTATGTCTCTGCCTCTCTCTCTCTGGTGTCTCTCATGAATAAATAAATAAAATCTTTTAAAAAATAAAATAAAATAAAAAATAAGCAGCAGCAACAATATCACCAACAATTTATTTCAATGCATGTGTCTGCAGAGCAATGGACAGAGGTAGTGAATGTTCTTTAACCAATAAGAAGTCATTTTACTGAGGAAGAAGCATGAGGAGGCTCTCAGAGCTAAGCTCCTTTGGTCTCAGGAGGAATGAGACACAGAGGAAACCCCTAGCGCCTGCACCCCAGGATTACTTATTATCCTTCTTCCTTAGTGAGAAGAGAATAGTATTTAAGACAAAAGCACTAAGTTTGCCTCCTGCCTCTGCTGCTAGGGTAACCGACCTGAGCCTCAAGTGCCATTACCAATAATAATAAAAGTGCTAAGAGCCTCCACTCACTGAGCATTGACTGATGCCTGGTAGTGGGTCTTGGTTTTAGACTAGTGGTCGTATTTAATGGGGATGGTTTTACCCTCTAGAAGGGATCCCGATGACCTCGGTCCTCGCACACGTTAGGACCCGGCCCATGAGCGAGCAGCCAGGAATGCAAATTCCCTTACAACAATCAGCTTCCAAATCAGTACTTTGCTCTCTCATTTCCCTCCCATGGAAGGAAATTCCCTTGGAATCGGGCCTTCCTCTAATAATTAAAATACTCACGATTACCATAATTTCTCTAATAATTAAAATACAATTACCATAGAGTTAAAAAACCCAAAAAAGAATGATCAAGTAAGGCTTTTATTTCTCTTCACAATAATAGAAAACGAAATAATAGAAGACACAAAAACCAACACCTGTGCCTACCTTTCCTGCCGGGCAGCTTGAGGGAAAAGTCTCAGAATTTCACAGTGGAGGGGCTCCACCTGGGTGGGGGTCTTCACCTTCATCTCCAGCAGATAATCTTTGCCAAATCTGCTTTTCAGATGTTGGATAGAACCGATACATCTGGAGGGAGGAGGAGGGGGAAGTTAAGCAAGAGAAGGGAAAGATAAATCTATGGCTGGTGATTTTCAGCCTCCAGAGAGAGGCCAGGGCCATGCAGAGGGGAAGCAGCCAGCCACTCCAGCTGGGGACAGTGATAACACCATGTGGGGAAATGTCTTCTGCTCCTGGCCCATGGGGGCCCAAGGGTGGGCAGGGATGGGCACCCACCTCAGCCTTCCCGACACCATGATGGCCACGCGGTCACACACGGCCTCGGCCTCTGCCATGTAGTGGGTGGTCAGGAGGGCGCCCCTCTCCGTGTTCCCAAAGGTGGCCCGGATCGTCTGCCTACATTAGGTCATGGGCAATGTTAGCGAGCTGGAATGCTCAAGGTAAGAGGACAAGACTTTCAAGCATGTTTCACTGGCAAACATGCAAGAACCAGTGAATTCAGATTAGACAAAGGATTTTTGAAGGCACAGCAGTCATGTCAATATCCCAACTATAGGGCAGAGTGTTGAATTCAGAACATGGCTGGGGCTGAATGTAGAGGATATTGGGTAAAAGGGTATTTAGAAATGCTGAATTCCAAGGATATGTATGAGAGGGCAATGGGAAGAAAGATGGAAAATGAGAAGCACTTATTTAAAAGCATGATAGTAATGATAAAGTACAAAACAGCAGATTTCAGAATCCTAAGAACTTGGGATTTTTTTTCCTCTATAAGAACCACATTATCAGGTGATGCTGTAGGAACTGAACCTGAGTAAGAGATGGATGTGGTTGAGTATAAAAACAGGCCATGCATATCAGGAAGACCTATGATGAAAAGCAAGATTCTTAAAGTATTAGGGTGTTAGAATTCTCTTTTTCGCCTTAATAAAAATTGGCTGTGATGGAGAGTCAGATTTTTCCCCCTTATTTCATTTCCTGATAACGTGTTGTCTTTTGCCTTATAAACGATGATTTTGAAGACCAGTTGTTATAGGACTAATCAGTTCACTTAAGTTTATTCATGACACCTCCTCACCACATTTGCTGCTGCCCCTCGGGGTCCATGCCCGTGGATGGCTCGTCCAGAAGCACCACGGATGGGTTTCCCAGGATGCTCAGTGCGAAGCACAGCTGGAACGAGAGGAACAGTGTGTCTGACACCGACAGGCAGGGTGTGCAGAGTAACACCGGGCCCTGTTCCTACCTTCCTCTTTATTCCCTCGGATAAGGTCTTCACGGGCAGCTTCAGCTGGTCCTGCAGCTTGAGCGGGGTAACACTGAGTCTCCCCTCTTACCTTCCTCTTTATTCCCTCGGATAAGGTCTTCACGGGCAGCTTCAGCTGGTCCTGCAGCTTGAGCGCATCTGCCAACCTGAAGGAAGCAGAGTGCGTCAATCCACATCACCCTCAAACTGTGGGGACTGTGAGTGGGAAATGGGCAAATCAGAACAAACACTATATCAGAAACATTTTAAAAAGAGTATTCTCAATGATCATAAAATTGAAACCACCTAGGATCCTTTATGAATCTTTCCTAGCAAATTCATATTTTTCAATGACTCCTTTCTATATGAGGGATAATCAATAAAATTTTTCTCTCCAGCCTTAGTGTGCAAGAACACAACACTCAGCTGGCTTCTTGATAACCAAATCTTCTCCCAAAGGCATGAAGTCATTGGTTAGAATCTCCCTTCGTTAATTCTGTGTCAACATCATTCCTATCACATCACCCCCAGTAGAGAAAGGGTGTGTCTCCCCCCCAGGTACCGTGTGATGGTGACTGTAGCATCCCCTTTCTTCAGCCCTTTGATGGCAGCGAACACCTCCAGATGTTCCCTCACTGAGAGGTTGGGCCACAGCACGTTCTCCTGAGGACAGTAGCCCAGGAACCCGAGGGAGTCTCCTTCACTGCTCCCTTTCAAAATCACCTACAAAAAATTAATTCTCACATTCAGCCCAAAATTGTGTGTACATGTGTATGTGCACATAAGTGCATAATTGAGCAATGCACCCCCCCCCCCGCCACACACAGGGCTGCCGAGAGTGCAAAGGGAAGTAAGTGATCACTTAGCTCGAGGAGAAAGATGGTAAAAATTCAACAGATCAAAAGGAAGATATTCCACATTGACATATCCCTCTATTGTAGTTTAGCCTTTATTACCAAGTCCATTACGTTGGTTGAATTCAGGGCTGCTTATTTGGTTGTCCATTGTTTGGCCTCCTTCATTGATCCAAGAGTTCAAAGGATTAGACACTTGTTGAGGATTCTGTGTCCTCAGTGTTAAACTAGCTAAAATTATAGGACCTGTTCCACAAGTTTATCGTGAGCATTTAAAAAGGCAATGATTCTCAATTAGGGACAATCTTCCTTCCAGAAGACATTGGGTAATGTCTGGAGATGTTTTTGATTGTTACACTTGGGTGCTGCTGGGATGGAATGGATAGAGGCCAGGGATGCTACTCTACATCCTATAATGCACAGGACAGTCCTTTCAAAAAAAAAAAAAAAATCCAGTCCAAAACGTTACCAGTGCCAAGCTTGAGAAATCCTGAGCTAAGGTAATAAATGAAAAGTCCTTGGCACTAGTCCAGCACAGAGCAACCAATAAGCACCACTCAATGGCATTTATTATTTTTATGAACCAGTCATTGTGTTATACAATAATATTAACAGGTAATGTGTACCAGGGCTTACCATGTGCTAGAATCTAAGCATTTATGTGTTTTGAATTATTTGATCAAATTACTTTATACAAATTACTTCATCAAGTAATTTATAGTATATGTGCTGCCGAAGCGAGCACATCATCGAGTAATTTATATAGTGTTGAAGAACTCTATATGACTCAGGTCGTAGTTTTATCATCTTTGTTTCACATAGGAGAAAACTAACATGTGCGTAGATTCAGAGACTTGAAGAAGGTCACACAAGGTACCCCCAGCAGTTAAAGCTGGACTCTGCCTTCAGAATCCAACCCTTGACTTCAATGCCATATTGTCTTTCCCTAATACGGAGGAAGAGAGGACTAGTTAATGTGGGCTTGCAGAGCTTTCAATCTAGAGAGAGGGATGGAAAATAAAAACAAATAGAGATATACGGGGATGAATTATAGCCCCTGCTTAATGCTTTCAAGGCAATAAATGTGATAAAGAATAAGAAAAAGATCCAGTGTAGCTACGAGTGTAGTTAGGGAAAGTCCTTGTGGGGAGGTAAATTTCAAAGAGACGAGAAGGAGGTAACCAAGTACAGAGCTGAATGAGGAGCACTCCAGCCAATGGAAAAATAAACCCAAAGATCCTACAGAGGGACGATGACCAAAGGCCAATGTGAGTGGGAGATACGCAGAGCCCAGATCTTACAGGGCCCTTTTTCTGCCATGGTAAAGATTTTGGATCAATTCTAACTGAAGGATGATAAGCAGGATAGTGACACAATCTCATCTGCATCTTTGAAGGATTCTGCTGGTCGCTATGTGGGACAAGAGTAGAAATGGAAAGATAATTTGGAGACCTCTGTTGCAATCCACACCATGAGACAACCTCTCTTCATGGTCACTCCCTCTGCCCTCCCTCAACATTCTGTAGCTTCTGCTCAGTCGTTCCGTCCTGTGGACCTCTGCCAATCATTTTATCCAACCTGGCCTAGACGTACTGCCAAGTGGCATCCATATATCATTCTAGTTTTTGATTTGGAATTTAGACAATCGTTATTTTTTTCTCCAGTCTATGATCTCTGTTTTCCGAATAAATCCTGGATCTTGACAATTCAATTCAACAAATCGTCAGGCTACATAAGTCAACAAAAATTAAAAAAAACAAAACAAAACAAAACAAAGACCTCTGACCATGAAGAAAGCTAATGTTTAGCTTCACTTAACAAAATATTTCCTGTTAATGTCATTACTTTTCATTCAATAAAGCATATGTTGTAGACAATATGTAACCTTTTCAGTACCTATTTTTGGAATTAAGGAGGAAATTTTTGTTAAGGAGAGAAATTTTTAATCTTCTTCATTCAATGCACAACACAATTGATTAATAAGAAAGGATCATTTATGCCTTTTTAAGATTGTCATCAAATGTTCACTGTTTAGTGCTTGTTCTAGGCAGCATTAATGACCATGTTTCTGTGTGTTTTACTGACCTGTCCTGCAGTTGGATTTGTGTCTCCAGTTATCATCTTAATAGTTGTACTTTTACCAGCTCCGTTGTGTCCTAAGAGCCCTATAACTTCACCTGAAAGAAACAGGTATGCTCAGAATTGGAACTTCAAATAATTTCAATAAACATAAAAGCAAATGCTATTAGAAAGCTCACTATGTGTCAAGCTCTGTGTCTAGTGCACTAATGCATTATTTCACCTATTCTTCACACACACACACACCCCTAAGCATTGTTATTGACTTCATTTTATAGGCAAAGAAAGTGAAGGGTAAGGAGGGTATGTGACTTGTGCACGGTCATCCAGCCAATAAAATGCTGAGCTAGAATTGAAACAAATCTTGCTTCCAAAGTCTGTTGCATTTAACAGACACTTCCGCAAAATGTGCTGTTTGTTAGAATGGAGACTGCACCGCTGTGCCCCAGTGAGTCTGCTCTGGTACGTTCCCTGTTGTGAAATCAATCATCTTACTTCAAAAGCTACATCATCCTTCTTAACAGAAGGACTGGCTCCTTTTCTCTTTGTTCTTTCTTCTTTTTGAAAAATTTTATTTATTTTATTTATTTTATTTTTTGCTGTTGTTCTTTTTTTGTTTGTTTGCCTGTTTTAACAGAACGGACAGAACTGTCTTTTTAGGCAAAGAAAAAAAAAAAAAACACCAGTTTTCGTAACTGAGGCTTTTAATCATGTGCCTGCTGATGAGCTGGCTGCCTCTCATGATTTCAGCAGAGGGCCCCAGATTCAGGTACTAGTCCTGCCTCCCAAAGACCTCATCTCGGGAGGTCAAGATCACTCTGCTAACAGTTAAAGCTACTGTCTTGGGGATTCCTGGGTGGCGCAGCGGTTTGGAGCCTGCCTTTGGCCCAGGGCGCGATCCTGGAGACCCGGGATCGAATCCCACGTCGGGCTCCCGGTGCATGGAGCCTGCTTCTCCCTCTGCCTGTGTCTCTGCCTCTCTCTCTCTCTCTCTCTGTGTGACTGTCATAAATAAATAAAAATTAAAAAAAAAATAAAACTACTGTCTCCAACCTTTTTTAACACAGAAAGAGACATTTCTTATGGCCACTTTTTTCTTCCTCTTAGCAAAGCAGTTTCTCTTTTTGCCTGCATATTCCTTCCGTAGACAGCTAGCAATGATGACAGGTTTCTGTAGAGACAAGTAAATAACAAGGGGGCTTTATTTTTACCTGGAAATGAGTGAGCGCTCCATACCCCCTCCAACCACATTTTTCCCTGTACAGAATCATGCCTCAGACAAGTCCTTCCCCCAGAAACTGCCATTTTCAAGTGACCTCTCCCAATCTATATTCGTGCAGGGAAATAACATTTGCACCATATCCCATGATTGGTGTTTGTCCTTCCTCAGAAGGTAGGAATAGAGACATCCACCAAACCAAAAAGACTGTTAAGGCACAGACTCACACATGCACATGCACACACACACACACACACACACCCCTCAGAGGGACTCTCTCCTCTTGCAGTAACCTTTTTGGCCATGCTAAAGATTCTGGATCAACAACCCTAAAAAATAACAAGCCTGTGTCCATGCAATGTGTGTGTATTTGCCTTGTTCTCCTATCCTTGTAGACATTGCATATTCACTGAAATCAAGTAATGAGCTATGTGTGGGAGGATGAAAGAAACACAAAGTGTTTTTCAAAATATTCAGATGAGGATGTAGCCCCCCTTTCTCGGATGAACGTTTTTAGTAGTTGTACCTCATCAAAATCTGCAAGAGTCTCAGCATTTGTGGTTCTCCTTCTTTCCGCCTCAACATCTTCACCCTCTCCTGCGGGTTCTTCTGGGTTCGGAAAAATACTGCTGCTTCTTGGAGAAATTCTGAAATCAAAACAGTGTGATAATAACAGATTTCCAGTTGAAAAACTTGTAGCCGAAATAATGAGCTTTCTGTAGACTGCTCTCAGTGATGTGGACAGATTAACCGTGAGTACAACATAATCCCCATTTTTCCACTCTACGCCATCTGTAAACAGCCTGGTTTCCACTGATGAGTCAAATGATGTTACTCTTACATCATCCTCACTCTTTGCCTGGGTTTACTTTTCCTTGTTGATTGTGACTTTTAAAAAAAGTGAATAAATAAAACAGGACACAGATTCCGAAGCACAGTTGCATGAGAAAGGCATCTAGGAACTGGAATTTTGGCAGACATTTTGGAATTCTAAAGACTTTGCAAGAACCATGGATGGAAACATTTGGAATTAGAGATGCATCCCAGATAATCCAGGACACATAATCACCAGTGAGTTAGCATCGCCACTTCTTAGGAATATGGGTCAGAATCACTCCTTCCCAACTGCTACCCATCCAATTTTTCCTTCATCATCCTGGATTTTCATCTCCCTCTTTCATGCCATCCCAAATTACTGCTGTCTGCTGATTTCCTAAAACATGGCTATCTTCTTGTCACGTTTTGCTCTACCACCTACTTCACGCTTGAACTTGATTCATATCTTGTCAGTTAGGTGAGGTTTTTAAAACATTCCTGTCTTTCTTTCCCATTAGGTAATTTGCAAAATCTTCCTTATGCTTCTTTATTCCAAAATCCTACAAAATTTAGCTTTAATTTAAATATCTATTATCTTGCAATACAAACCTTCAAGTTCTTTTTAGCTACTTCTCAAATCTACAGGAAGGTGGCATTTATACTACCTTTTGTTCTTTTGCTCAAACTACCTTCCTGGACAGGCTACACTTACCAATTGTTTATCTTACCTATTATTTTAAAGCTTTTACCTCTCCTATATAACTTTCTTTTAGTATGTCAGTGAAAATTATGGTATTCCTTAATTTTTCAGTGTCTCACATGTGCTAATGTGGCTTCCCGTACTAGATTGTGAGCTCACAAAAGTATCATGAATTTTAGTAATTTTGTACACTACACAATTTCTTTAAAAAAAAAAAAAAACCTGTGCAGTAATTTTTACTTAATTAACTTAGGAATATAACAATGTTTTTAAACAATGAATATTAAAATAGCACATGAAATTTTATTGGAATTTTCTCAACCTGAACACAGGATCTTTTCTCATTGATTTCTTCCTAAAGTTCACTTCCAGACACCGGAGAACAAAAACGAAAATGAAAAAATGAAGGTAAGGCTAAGGGGAGAAAAAGACAATCAATATTAGAAATCACCATAAAAACAACAACTTTAATATTGGAATTTATTTAAGGAGATTGATCTTATGTACAAAAATAGATCTGGTAACATTTTCACCATTTTGAAAGACAATTTAATATTCAATGAAACTCTCAGCACTAGCTTCACTGCTCTTCAGAAAAGCCATAACAGACAAGACAGTGGTAAGTTGGTACCAGGACTGTTCATGCCATTGGGAGTTTGGGTCCACACTCAGTGTGTGTGTGTTACTTCAGATATGCTTTAAAAGCTGGATTTTGGGATGCCCAGGTGTCTCAGTGGTTGAGCGTCTCCCTTCAGCCCAGGGCCCTGGAGTCTCAGGATCGAGTCCCACATTGGGCATGGAGCCTGCTTCTCTCTCTGCCTGTGTCTCTGCCTTTCTCTCTCTGTGTCTCTCATGAATAAATAAATAAATAAATAAATAAATAAATAAATAAATAATCTTTAAAAAAAAGCTGGATTTTTAAGTGCCCAAATTAACTTTTTAACTTAAGGCCAAGCATACAAATGTGTCCCCCTCATGCAAGAACGTTTAAATGGAAATGTATTCTTACTATTAGCAGTGCCAGAAACACAATTTGCTGTTCTGAAGCTCCTAAATAATCCATGGAGTCAGGAGAAATCTATAAAATGAGGAAAAGTATATTTAGATGAACCTTTTTCTGTTCGTAAATCTCACCTCATGTAAGATAAATTAATGTCCATTAAATGACCTTGCCAGCGTTCTCTCTTGTGTGCATCAGGTAAAAGTCAATTTCTGACTGCCCTGTGTGTCTTCCGTGCTTTCAAAGTCACCTAGTGACTGCTTGACTAGAGGCTCAGATGCTTTTATACTTAACACTGTGAGTCAGCAGGATTCACCCTACTAGGAGAATCCCGGGTGGTGCTGGAAGGACCCATCAAAGCCATGGGCAAGATCTGTCTTAAGACAAACCTTCACCCCTAACTTTTGCCTGTCTTTCTCTCTACATCTGTGCTCCTTCCCCAAGAGCCCTGGAACCATTACATTGCTCTGTCCCCTGCTCCGCCCACTCTTAAGAATAATCATGACAAAGACAAAGATCTTCACCTGGAGTTTTGCAGTTTTCATTAGATTTACAATACAGGCATAATATCCATAATATCCATCCATAATGCATAAGTGCATGATTTTCATTAGATACACAAAACATCTTAAAGCATCTCTCTTTAGTAAATAAAGAGTAAAGAGCCAATTTTATTTCCTGAGCTATATTTCCTAGGACTTTCTTCTGAGCAATCTTAGGCTGATATGGTAAACTCTATCACATTCGTCCACCATCTAGAAAAGATGATTATGTTTTTGTATTGAATGGTTTGCCGGGACCTGGACCTTATTTTAAATGATCTTGTTCTCCTATGTGCCTCAGTCACCCACTTCCAAATACAGTACCACATCCAAGATCTGTTAGTCCCCCTCCTCTTTGCCCTGTCTACCGTATCTAATTTTTTCAGCTTTTTGCTCTACCATCCTTACTCTGTAATCTGGAGTTGGTGACCTTCCAACCCACCAACCTCACCACTGTCTCACTGTCCATAAATGCCCTCATTTCCTTAACTTCATACTCCCTAGCTTAGAATCCATGTTCCATTGCTATAATCTCTCCTTATACAGAACCACCGCTCCATGACTCCCCTGGCAAAAACACTAAGCTTGATTGAACCTAACTCCACCTGCCCTCAATCGCATATGAGAAGGAGATTATGATAAGAAAAACTATCAACTTTGCTGACTTCACTTGGAAAGTAGGGCAAGGGGTCTTTGAGCACTACCTGCCAGTTCTACTGACTTACTTTCTGAAATCACTGTTCACATCATTTCCTCTATCCTCAAACTTTCAACACCCCTGTTCATCTCACTCTATATTGATAAGTTCATCTCTTTCCCTAAGAAAGAAGATCGCACAGAAAAGAATCATGCCTCTTCCTACCATCAAAGCCACTGATCTATCTGCCTCATGCTATGATCTTGGTAAATGGATGGAATGTTCCTGCTTTGATAGAAAGCAACCTCTTTGCTTGGGCGCTCTATGACATTCATTTCTCAGCTGTTCAAAGACTTGGCTTTTTAGATAGTTCATGTCCCTCTTTTCATCAGAAATTTTGCTCATACCTTCCTAGACCAAAATGTATTCTCCTCATTCCATCTCTGATACTCTTTTTAGCAAAGCTGGAAGTAGGTATCTCTGCACTCTGCACACCTTCCTCATCTCACAGTATCTCCTAAGCTCATTCTTGTTTGGTTTGGCCTTCACCCTTTCCTTGAATTCTATCTGCTTAATATCACCAATGACTTCCATGTAGTCAGTCCAGTGATCTCAGTTATCAACTTTCTAGACCTCTTGTTTGATAGTTAAATCACTCCCTCCTTCCTGAAATATTCTTTAGTGCCATCTGGCACATATCCTTCTGTACGGATACTTTAAGTGTTTAAGGAGAGTTCCTGAAAATAGATTCTGGCACACAAGAGTCCTCCACTTTTTTTCCTACCTCACGAGTTCTTTCTCAAGAGGAGAAGAGTCTTCCTCTTCTCGATTTTTAAATTTTGGTGTCCAGGTCAAATCTTGGGCTCACTTTTTATTCTAATTACACTTACCCTGTAGGTTATATTGTCTAGTGCCATGGCTTTAGATATCATTTATATGCTGATGAATCTCAAGTAATCACCTGCTGGATTTTAGATGCAAATATCTACTGTCTACATGGCATTTCCCATTGCATGCCTATTAGGAAACTTAAATTCAGTATGTCCAAAATTAACAGAAAAAGTGCATCTCTTAGCTTCCCAGTAGGATCATTTGTTCCAAGGAGAGAATGTTATCACAAGAACTATAAAATTCTACTACTGTAGAAATATCCTTGACCTTCATGAACCAAGACAGAGCTCCTTATTGAATAACATGACTCTTGACTGTGGTAAGAGAATGATCTCTCCAAAGATAGAGTCATCAAATTCTGTACAGATAAGGACTCCATATACATTTTTAGAATATACTAGGCTATCTTCAATGGCCACATATTTCATGACCTGAGGACAGGAGCGAAATTACTTACCTCAGAGAAAATTAACAGAGAGCCAATCAGTGTAAAAGGTGGTATTAATATGGTGCAGAGAAATAGTCCTAGAAATCCATATTCATTTAGATCCGTAGCAACTATTGAGAAGATAGTGATCTAAAAAAAAAATAGCGGTCTAATTTCACTCAAGTGTAACAAATCTGAATTTTAGGATGTTTTCCAAGAGGGTGGGAATTCATCTTGTACATGTTCTTATTTTCAGCGTTCGCCTCATAAGGCAGTACTACCACCATGGTTATTTTTTCTTTGCAACATAAGATTGTGTCAAAATTCAATATTGGATTGACTATGACATTTTTAGGACACAAATTCAACATGCATGCAAATCATTTGGATTCTTGCTGAAACTCAGATTCTGACAAAAGGGCTATTTATTGCACATTGCTCTGCATTTCACAGTAGGTCATTGGCACCTGTTTGGCTGTTAGACATGCCAGCTACTCATTCTCGTAGCTGTATAGTTTTTCTTTGACCAGATGTGAAAGAATTAAATAATTCTGCCTTCAGAAAAAGTGTTGTTTCCATTTCTCTGCCCCTATAAATGATGGTCTACATAAATCCTTACTTATTGACACTCTTAGTCTTTAAGGAAAGATTCTGAAAAGTATAAATGTGGTTTAAAATTATGTGAATTCAAAATTTTAATGGTTAATAACAGATTATTTTTCAAAAAGATGGTGACAGTCTATGTTCTGATGAACCATGAATGGGTGCGCATGTTACGCCACCTCACTGACACTGGGTGCTATAATTAATCATTGTAGGTATCCTTGTTTTATTGCTGATATTAGGTGACTAGCTGTATAAGTTTACTGTGTACTATAATATTGGCCATTGGCTTTTAGTAATTTGTCCTTCCTGTGCTTATATTTTTTACTGGGCATTTTTAAAAGAATGGCATGGTGTTTCCTTAATTCATGCAATTTTTCCTCTGTTAGTTTGACAGCTGCTAATAGTGAACCATCACCGCAATCTGAAATAAATCATACTGAACTATCTTCTTTATAAAATTTATTTTGGGTTTATTTTGTTATCTTTTTATTTAGAGAAATTTATTTTCCAGATTATCAATGTTTTTCTTTTTTGCTCTATCTTTCTTAGCTTTTGTTACTAAAGTTACGCTTACTTCATAAAAGGAACTATTACGCTTTGTGGATTTTTAAATATAAATATATTATAACCATGATTCCCAAAGTTATGCAATTTTCATCCATGTTTAACAGAATTCAGTGGCCCATACTAGTGCTTTTATAGCATTTAAATTTTTTTCTTAAATTCTTTAATTTATTTCTTGGTCAGATTAATTTCATCCTTAAATGGTTCTCCTTTCCACCCCCAGCTTTATTGAGATATAATTGACATATAACATTGTGTAAGCTTAAGATGTACAATATCATGATTTGATACACATATATATTGTGAAATGATTACCAAAATAAGGTTAGTTAACACATCCTCAATCTTACACAATTACCTTTTTTTGTTGTTTCATGAAAGCATTTAAGATTTACACTCTTAACAACTTGCAAGTGCATGATACAATATTGTTAACTATAATCCTGGTGCTGTACATTATATCCCAATAACTTATTTATCTAATAACTGGAAGTTTATACCCTTTAGTCAATATCTCTCCATTTCCCTCACCCACAGCCCCTGGTAAACAGCATTCTTTTCTGTTTCTTTTTTTTTTCTTTTCTGTTTTTTTGGGGTAGCTGTTTTAGATTCCATATATATAGAAATCATACAGTATCTGTCTTTTTCTATCTGACTTATTTCACTTAGCCTAATCTCCTCAAAGTTAATCCTACAAGGGGCAGGATTTCTTTCTTTTTATGGCTGAATAATGTTCCTTTGTATGTATATACTACATTTTTTAAAATCTATTCATCTGTCAGTGAACACTTAGGTTGTTTCCATGTCTTGACTGCAATGAATAATGCTGCAATAAATATGGGGTCATGTATCTTTATGAGATAGTGATTTCATTTCCTTCAGATAAATACCCAGAAGTGGAATTGCGGGATCATATAGTTATTCTATTTTTTTCTTTAGTTTTTGAGGACCCACCATACTGTTTTCCATAGTGGCTATACCAATGTACATTCCCCTAGTGGTGTAAAGGATTCCCTTTTCTCCACACCCTTGCCAGCATTTCTTATCTCTCGTCTTTTTTGATGATAGTCTTTCTAACAGGCATGAGGTGATATCTCATTGTGCTTTTGATCTGCATTTCCCTGATGATGGTCATATTGAACTTGTCTTCACATACCTGTTGGCCATTTGGATGTATTCTTTGGAAACATGTCTATCTAGATCCTTTATCCATTTCAAAATCAGATGACGATGACGATGATGATGATGAAGATGATGATGATGATGATGATGATGATTTTGCTATTGAGTTATATGAGTTCCTTACATATCTTGAATATTAAGCCCTTACCAGATATATGGTTTATAAGTATTTTCCCCATTTCATAGGTGGCCCTGTCATTTTGTTGATTGTTTTGTTTGCTATGCAGAAGCTTTTTAGTTTGATATTGTCCTTCTTGTTGATTGTGCCTTTAAAATACATATTCTTAAACTTATTTAAAAATGATTTAAAAATCAAACAATATGTACTGTCTGCATACTTACAATTAAGAAGAAAAATGACCAAATACCACTATTTTTCCTCCCATTGCGAAAAATGAATGAAATCACATATGTCAAGAAAATCAGAGATGAGACGTATCCAATACTACACAAGATCTGAAAATAGAAATATTAAGGTTGGATAAGGTAAACACTGTCTAGGAAAGCATTTATACTTAAACCTTAACCTTCCAAACTATGCTATAATGAAGGTAATTTGGAGTCCTTTAGTTTAAGGTTAAAAATGTCTCTGCATTTGTGAAATATAGCCTAATAAAACTATCTTGTAATTTTTACCACTTACCTGAACTAACAGATTTTGAATTATAAATATAATCTCATCTGGGCTAAAAACATAATCCATTATTTGCATTAGAAGGAGGATCAAGAAGTAGAGTGGAATATCCACCAGCGCCTGGCCAAACCAATAAGCAGAAGGGTAGAGGCCTGAAATCCGTAGCTGCGAGTGAGCTTTTTTCTGGAAAAGAAAAGGAAGAATCATCAAAAGTGCTGAAGAGTTAAGACTTGAGAAGTTGCAAATATGTGGTCACAAAATCATTCATTTTTTTTTT
Source organism: Vulpes vulpes (assembly GCF_048418805.1). Lineage (NCBI taxonomy): Eukaryota > Metazoa > Chordata > Mammalia > Carnivora > Canidae > Vulpes > Vulpes vulpes. The sequence continues at coordinate 11,082,493 of NC_132781.1, read as the reverse complement.
TGTGTGTGTGTGTCCCTTTCACATATTGTGCTGATTTAGTAAATGACACTGTCACTGGCCTCACTCCAGGGGGATTGATGGTGCTCCAAACTACATGGTGATTTCATTTTCCAAAGGAAAAATGCGCTAATAGAACAAGTTCATATTCTATCACAGAATGACTGGATGTTGCTTCAATAAGATTCCTGCTCTTTTCTTTGTAAAGTTACTCTTCCTTTTGGCACTAATGGAGACTTGCAAATTGTACAAAGATTCAAAAGATGTAGGTCTACAAATTTCCTGTAAGATTCTTCAAATTTATGCTGGATGTAAACAGCCCGTTTATAATTGGCATTTTATTTTAGATCTAAGAAATGATCTTCTGATAAGTCAATTTCATGACCAACTCTTTAGGTTGGCATAAGAAGATGTCTGTTATGAGATAAAAATAAGACACTTATTGTCTTGAAGTGAACCACATTTTTCATTATTATGTATGAAAACTAGTAAGTAGATTTTGATATCGTGACCCACTCTATGCTATATGGTTGCGATGACTGTCTTAACACAGGGTTTTAATATTACTTCAACTTTCCTAACAGTTGACATTTCCTAACAGACATGCAAACGTGATGAAAATTTTAAATCTAAAGTTGAGTCTATTATAAAGACATCCAGGAAAAAGGTTAGGATGGAGAGTACCTGGGAAAAAAGCAGGAAAGAGAATTATAGTGAGGGTGTGCTAGAGAACTGGTTATTTTCTGTTCATTAATGTGTTCAATATATGTTTACTGAGCATACCATGTGCTTTGTGTTGGTCGTGGGGCTCTTGTGGAGTTTAAGTGCAGGGGACGACAGTGGTAAAGGCGGTATGTGAATAACTACAGTAGTAGCTACATAATTAAAATTGTTAAAATTAAAATTTAAGAAGTATAAATAAGATAAAGGTCCTATGAGAGATGAACTGTAATTAGGGGATCCATAAAGGAAGGTTCCCTTTTCAAGGGCCTGAGTTAGGTCTAAGTGGTGAGTAGGAGTCACACAGGTGACCGGTAGGGAGCTCTGCAGGCAGAGAGCACAGAAGAGAAGACCTTTAGTGGGTGGAGTTGATGCTCTCGGGAAACTGGTCAGAAGCCAGCATGGCTGGACACAGTTACAGAGGGGATAGTGGTGTCATAGCAAAGTGAGGAGACAGCCAGCTCTTTCTAGGCTACAGCAAGGATTTCATTCTCACTTTTTGGTTTGTCAAAAAACCATTTAGGGACTTAGGCAGGTAATCCGCATGGTCAGATGAGTGTTTTCAAGTAATTGCGCTGTCCCACTGTGTGGAGAATAGATAAGGAGATGACTAATAAGGATCCATAGTGAGCAATTAGGGAGGTTGATGTGCTTGTCCAGAAGAGAGATGACAGTGGCTCTGACTAGGGTGTCGTAGGAAAGACGGAAGAATGTGCAAAGACTCTAGACATATTTCAGAAGCAGATTCCATGACTTCACTATTAGCTGGCTACAGAGTTTAAGGAGAAAGAGGTATCGATATGGAGCTGCCAGTTAAATTTGAATTTTAGATAAATATCTTTAAAAAAAAGTTTTAGTACAAGTATGTTCCAATCGAATGAAGCTAAAATGAACCTTGAGAGGGGCCATGTCTTTCAACAATAAGCCAAAGTGCTGTGGTGAGTAGGCTTGGATCATTTAACTGAGCAACTTCACCACCATCTTAAATCGAAAACTGTCACTGAGAGAGGTGTTGTGGTGATGTCAGAGGGTCATGGCTATCAATAAAAGTCCAAGTGATCAACTAGATGAAAGCTGCCATCCCCTGTTAACTGATGCTATACCTCCTAGGCTGTCTTTCTTGAGGTCTCACATTTGTTTAAGAAAAATAGTGTGTTCTTCATATTTGCCAACCTTTAATTAAAATGCTCGATGATGCATTGTTCCAAGCATGTAAATTAGGTGTATCACCTAATTTAAATATACAGTCGTAACATGGAGAAGGGGTCTCTGAGTAATAAGAACATGTGAGGACTTTGTTAACTCTTCTTACTTTATAGTCGCCGATGCTGCTCATCGCAATGTAAGGAGTAAAACAGGCTGCCACAGGTATCCAGAAGAAGGCGTTACTCAGGTACCCATGCTCATAAAACATGTGCTCCTGAAATCATGCAGAACACATGAGCTGTTGGCAGTTGGACGAATGGTTCATTTGTGCTTAATCTTAACTAAATCATTCAAATTCTCGAATTGGTCCAAACACCCAGAACACTTCCCAGAGTCCCATCTGCAACTTCTTACCCACATTCTTTCAATCGTGTGTTGCAGCCACCTGAGCATTTTGAACATGTATCCGGATTCACAATGAATGAGAAACTCCGCTGAGTTGCATGCATTGGCTATGGTCCCACAGTTGATGATAACTCATGTGACAAGCATGGCAACTCTGCTCTCTGACTTTATGATGGTCACATTTAGCTGATGTTTGAATAGACAATGGAGTTGGTGGACTGTCAGTGGAAGAGCTATTTTGCTACTCTTGGAAATTGGTGCCAAATCGGTTCAGTTCAACATTTACAAAGAATCATTCCTCTGGCTCAATGAGATGCATAAGGAGCAAGTTCAAATGCCTGCAGGCACCTGGCTGGGAGCACTGTTCTTGGCTATCCAAGATCATTCAGTAGCCTCTTCAAATACAATAGCTAGGGAAACCGCAGCACCTCTACCTGCTGCAGTTTTCTTAGATGTATAATAATAATCATACCGCCTATCTTAAAGTCTTATTAGGACATTTAAACATAATAATAAATGTAAATCATGTGGTCAGTGTTCTGAGGACCTAAATTTAACTTGGGACCTCATGTGAACAGGGATGCAGTTGTTTCTGCTCAAGAGATTTCCAGAGGAAGGATTACTCTGATGTGGTTTGAGAGGACAGTGCCGTGAGGCACTATGGAGACTGTGGGGCAGCCCCTGCTGCACCCCAAATCTCTATAGCTGTTGCATGTGAGAAGCACTCACTCAACAGTTCTTACAGCTCTTTCTGAAGAGGCGAAGAGGTTAACACAGGGGCAGAAATTGTTAAATGACCTGCGCTATGGCCACATCAAACAACGAACAAGGGGAAGTGGAGAGAGCTTGACAGTGAGGGCATCTCTGTAGCAGGTGAAGGGAAATTCTGCTCTGCACCATTGAGTGCATCTTCAACCACACAAAGCCCTGGGGTCAAAGCTAAACTTCCCCAAGAGAATCACGCAGGTCACCTAGGCTGTGGCCACCACATACACAGAAGCTGTGGGAGGCAGATAGAACTAGAGAGTGCAGGTGTCTCCAGAGCACCATTTTTTCCTGTCTTAATCTCTCCAACCTTCTCTCTGCTTCCAGCCCCAGCAGAGTTTTACTCTGAAGGGAGAAAAAAGGAGGGCAGGGAGTCCAGAGAAAAGTCACTCTCTCCTTTCTACTCCAAGATGTTAGACTAGAAAAGGGGGGAAGAGAGGGCAAAGCCCTCTACTGCCCACTCGCCCGTTTCCACCTCTGTTAGGCCACAAGTCAGCCCTGTAGGAGTTTGAAGTGGATGGGAAATTGAAGTTTTGGACATCCCTGGAGTAATTCTTAGTAACAAAGAGTGACAAAGCTGAAGGGAATGCCTACATTGTCATTTCAAGAAGGTGGAGGGAGATTCAAGATGGCAAGATGATAGAGTTGCACACCCTCCCCCCACTGTGGAGATTCTCAGGATCTGAGCAGGCCTGGCCAACTGTATTTTAAATAAGAAGTGCTTCTAGTTCTAATTCAGCCTATCCTCTCATCTAGTCAAAGCTAAACATTCTTTAATAGAAACTCGATGCACTCCCAAGAAAAATAATACGAATAGCAATAGTGATAATGAGTGCAACTTATTGAGTGCCTGTGATTTTCTATGTTAATGTGCCTTATTGCTCATCTTTACAGTAACTCAGTCAACTGAACCTGGTGCTCACATGGTCTTATTTACTTCTTTTTTTATATTAACTTATTTTTTATTGGTGTTCAATTTGCCAACATATAGAATAACACCCAGTGCTCATCCCTTCAAGTGCCCACCTCAGTGCCCATCACCCAGTCACCCCCACCCCCCACCCACCTCCCCTTCCATCACCCCTAGTTCGCTTCCCAGAGATAGGAGGTCTTATTTACTTCTTAAGAAAACCTTGTGGGCCCCTAGGTGGCTCAGTGGTTGAGTGTCTGCTTTTGGCTCAGGGCGTGATCCAGGGGTCCCAGGATCAAGTCTGCATCAGGCTTCCCACAGGGAGCCTGCTTTTCCCTTTGCCCGTGTCTCTGCCTCTCTGTGTGTGTGTCTCTTATGAATAAATAAATAAAATCTTAAAAAAAAAAGAAAACTTTGTGATGAAGTTTTTATCTGTACTTTTTTTTCCTGTGGATTGCCGAACCAAGGTCTACAAAAGGTCCAGTTGTTAAGAAGACCACACTGTCTGGCCTTTAAGCCTCTGGCTGTTTCAAGGAGGTCCCATTACTTACTGCCACAGATGGTGACAGATCTAAGATGAAAAGCTGTCAGTTCTTTTTCCCAACTAATTGCATTTTCTGCTGTTTCACTGACCCCAAGTCATCCAATTCAGGTTATAATGTTTCATCATCATTGCTAGATAGTGCATGTATGTATCTATCCATAAATATAAACTATATGTATGTAAAACGTACATTTATTCAAGGACGAGTTCACAAAAATAACATGATGTTATTTCAGCATTTCAAGTGTCTTCGTGAAAACTCGTTAGGGCTCAGGATAAGTGAAATAATATTATACTTACTTCAGGGGCATCTGGCTGGCTCAGTGGGTTAAGCATCTGACTCTGGATTTCAGCTCAGGTCATGATCTCAGGGTTGTGGGGTCAAGCCCCATTTCAAGCCCTGCATTGGGCTCTGCGCTGGGCATGGATTCTCTCTCTCCCACTCCCGTGGCCCTTCGCCCACTCTAAAAAAATTATACTTACTTCAAAATATGTGCTTCTGTCAGTCTGAATATGTTCTGAAGAATTAAAAATTCCAAGTAACCCATTGCTGATGATATCCATGAGGACAGGAAAGCAATTTAGCCTTTTGGTATTACAGGCTATAGAGAATCTGTGATCCTAAAATACAACAAATAGGCATTTTAAGTCCTCAGAAAGCAAATTCAAAATTTAATGAAAGAATACAGTAGAAAATCATTCAAATTATTGACAATACAGGAAGGCTAAAGCATTGGATGTGATTAACATCACTGTCACTCATATTATTTGATTAATTCCCACTATATCACAAGGAATCCAGTATTTTGGTCTTTACTGACCGTAGCATCAGCCATGTGGCTATTTATGCCTAAACACTCACAAAACAAAATGCCTTGGATGATTTTTAGCAGCAAGGCCATAAAACACAAAGCAACGTCTCTTTAACATGGCAGTAGGCTTTCTTTCAAAATGTGATATATGCATTTTACACATTAAGAATGTGTGGATACTTGGAAGCAGAAGGCAGGCAGCTATTGTAATGAAAGCATAGGTTTTCACAAATACTGAGCTTGTAGTAGCAGTGTTGTGTGTAAAATCTCCTGAAAATGGCATTTAAAAATCATTTCATAGTATATGTAAGTCAAGTCATTATGCTGCACACTTTAAACTTATACAGTGCTGTCTGTTAATCGTATCTTAACAAAACTGGGGGAAAACATATGGTAAAAAAATGTTACATACATCTCTCTCTCTCTCTCTCTCTATATATATATAAAACAACATCTCTTTATATATATAAACATATATATAAAATATATATAGTATATATAATATATATGTATAAATATACATATTTATATATATAAAACATATGACATGCATATACACATATGTAACATGATTACTTTTTGCCCAAATAAAGAGAATATAAGTGAGTTATTATTTGGGCATGCATTTTTACAATCCAAAATAAATCACCTGAGTTGTATCTAACTATGTAAGGCAATATTTATTGATATTAAAAGTGCCATTTTTTAAAACTATTTTTCTGGGAGCACCTGGGTGGCTCAGTGGTTGAGCGTCTGCCTTTAGCTCAAGCCGTGATTCCGGGGTCCTGGGATCAAGTTCTGAATCAGGCTCCCTGCAGGGAGCCTGCTTCTCCCTCTGCTTATTTCTCTGTCTCACTGTGTATCTCTCATGAATAAAAATATCTAAAAAAATAAAAAATAAAAAACCCTATTTTTCCGAGCATACTGGAAACTAACCTTATAATGACATACCAAGAATTAGTTTGATCAAAAGTAATTTCTGATTTTATGATTGGCACAGAAATTATTTCTGAAAATTAACTCTGACAAGTTGCAAATGGTCAAGGTTTGTAACACTTACCTGCTCTGATTTATACATAGAATACTGTCTTGTCATCTTTTTTCATTTGTCTACCCCGGGGATCTCTCCCCAAACTCCCTCACAGTGTAGGCAGGTAATATACATGGGTGAAGCAGTGTGGAGATAGAGCAACCTGGCAAGTAAAGTCCAAGTCTAAACTGGGCAACTCCCAAAATTGGCATATGGAGGGATTTTTCAACAGAAGCAGAAATATAAATTTTTTATAAGAAATACATCAATCTTAAATATTGCCAAATAAGGCAGTCCTTCTCAAACTTTAGGGAGCATACTAATCTCCTGCAGATTTTATTAAAGTGCAGATACTCAGTAGGACTGGAATGGGGGCTGAGAGTCTTCATTCCTAGCAATGATCCACTGATATCGATTCATGAACCACAAGTTGTAGGAAACTAAGAAGTTTTTTAATATCAGATAGAGGAGCATAAAGATTTATCTGAAGATTTGACTCATTTGTGTAAAGTTTAGCAGGAAAAAAGACTTGAGCTGTTCTCTCATAAAAAATTTATGCAAATCCACTGTAAAAAAAATTAAGAACTAATTTTTTTGGTAATGGAGCTACAGTTCCCAGTAGGTATTTATCAGATTTATTATTAGAGGATTTGTCAAAATGTAATTTGAAGTGAAATCCAATTGAGAAAAAGATTTAAATGAATGATTCATAATAGTGCATGCAATTTAATAAGGAATGAAATCCAACAGCATTTCATTATATGTTTTTGTAATGTATTGGAGACTGTGGGCAAATAATTGTAGTATAGCTTCTCCTCTAAAAATGAGAGATATCCCATCTGTTTGTGTTAAATTGGCCTTTTATGTCAATTATTAGGTATTATTCAAATGGTGTTCACAACCCATCTTTGGTGAGATGCAACTCTCAGAGCCCAACATACCTTGTCATCACCTGACACAGTGATGGCACCATTGTATGAAGGCTCATTTGGGCCATTTCTAATTCCAAAGGCATCCACTTCCAAAGCTATGTTCTGTTGCCTCAGTGAATGTATAAAGTTATCAATGCTTGACCCTACAGAGAAGGTAAAAATCAAAAGAAGAGCAAAGTAAAACAATGGTCAAGTAATATATTTTTAAAAAACTAAAATAAAATAAAATAGTGTCACCCAAAGCATATCACAATAAGAACTGTCTAAGGATTGCTTTAGAAAGGCAGAATTGACGCTATGATACCAAAATCCACTCTGATATCAAAGATAGGACAAGATTACTTTACCGAGAGCCTAGCCACTCACATATAATTTCTGTTAGTGTAGAAATACTACTTAAAATTAACATTATAATCCTTAAAGATAGTAATAATCTATTTTCTTAGGAATTTGGGCCAGATTTTTTTCCAGAGCCCAAGACTGCATAATACTTTTAAAATATTGTGGGAAGACCTCAGAGATATAGATTTATCTTACTAAATCCCCTTTTGTTGCTTGGTGCCATAAGCTTCAGGATTTAAGTAAGTTTGCAACATGCATTTCTAAAATAAACTCCCCAATCTTGAACTTTTTATTTTAAAATTAATTTCCTACTTGGCCTCCTGTGCGTTTTCTACAACACACAGGATTTATTTTTCCCCTCATGGTTTATATTGTCTGGGGAATCTCTCTATAAGAGCAATACTGGAAAGTTATATTTTAGCTGTACTTTTACCTGTTTTATTGATGACCAGTAAGTGGGTCAGAGGAGCTTGAGGTGGCTGTCCCGGCGAGAGGAAATACATAGTAGGAGTCAGTCCCCAAGAATAACTTTTTTGATATAACTCATAGAACAGATGTTCCAAAAGCTGAGGGCAAAGGCTAATGCCAAAAAGCAATAATCTACATGGAGGAAAATGTAAAAGAAAGAAACTCATCTATAGCAACTTTTGTAGATTTTTCAGTTGGAGTAGATAATGGGTATCATAAAAGAAAGAAATCTTACACACTAACCCAAATATAGAAATCATGCTTTCTCCCCCGTTTCTTCTAAAAGAAGTGGTTCCTATGTCTCTATGCTGGGACCTTCTCTCTAAATGCCTCTCCCCCATTCTCCCTTCCTCATTTTGGAAATGTCACTCAGGCTCATGATGTTGGCTGGGTACGACTCTTCAATCTCTCTCTGATTCCCACTTCTTTCCTCTGTTTCCATCTCACATGTCTTCCTTTTTCTGGCATATCACCAACACTCAGATGTACTACACTTTGAAACTCTTACCCCTACGGTTCCCAATTTCTATAAATCACATTTTCTCATTCACTCAAGTTCCAAGGGCCAATCACTTTCCACTCATCTGGCTGTTTTAAGTCCCTCTTCCAAATGGTTGAAAATTTCTATCATATCATCATTGTTACGTGCCTAAAACCCTTTCTTCTTTTACTTTTCAAGTCAGGACCTTAATTATCTCTTTCCTGACCTTTTTCAATATTGTCCTCAATGACCATTTTCCTTATCTCCAGAGTCTACTGCTTCTAAACCATCTTTGCACTGTTGCCCAATTATGTACAATTTGGCAATCTGTTTATTTTTTTATTTGAAAGAGAGAGAGTGAGAGTGACTGCAGGTGGAGAGAGGTGCAGAGAGAGAGAAATCTCCAAGCAGACTCCCTGCTGAGCATGGGGTCTGGCATGGGGCTCGATCTCATGACCCTGAGATCATGACCTGAGCTGAAATATAGAGTCAGATGCCCAACTGACTGAGCCACCCAGGTACCTCCCTGGCAATCTATTCTAATTATGTCGATCACCTTTTCAAATAAAAATCCAATATTCCTTATTATTCATAAAGCCTAAACTCTTCAGCTGTACATAATATATTATCAAAATTATTTCTACTTTTCCATGTACTTTGTTATAATTCACTGAAATGGATAACAGCTCTTCTGACTTTTCATATATCTCCAAACTCAGTATTGCCCCTCTGCCTGAATTTCCATCCTCCTTTCTTTCCTGCTACATTTTTCTTTTTTTTTTTTTTTTTTAATTTTTTAATTTTTTTTCTGCTACATTTTTCTATACCAGACTCCATTTCTCCCTCGTACAAAATTGTTTTTCTGATGCCCATATTGGTACATAATCTTTCTCATACTGAATGTTCTGGTTGACAATATTGTCTAATCTTATGCCATGGTTTTTAGTGTACTTCTAATCACCCCCAAGAGCCAAATCTCATGTCTGATTTATTTCGATACATGTTACAGATATTTAACATGGAGTGCTGTGCAGAGGTGCTAACAAATATGTTTTAATGAATGAGTCCTGGCTGGAGAGCAGGGTTTTCGCAAGGAGGTGTGACTCAATGAAGAGCCCAAAACTAGCGGGAAATGTGTAACCATGAAGCAAGTTCCAGGCAGTGACTTGAAGCCTTGGCTTTGACACAGCCTGGCACAAAATAACTTGGACAAAGAGGATAGGATGTTTTGGGGATTGGATCCAAATGCTAACTTCTATACTTCAGAAAAATGATCTCAACTCTTTGATAAGAACAGATGTGGTGTGAAATAAAAAGAAAGGGCCCAAACTTTTTTTTACTGGGTGTAATTACATATTCACCAAAGCAATTGGAAATTGTTTTCTATGTTAATAAAGACCACATGCAATTACTGGAATTTATCTCAAGAGGTTTTGGGTTTCTTTCCCCTTGAATTTATTTTGAGAACACTGACCAAACGTATCTGAAACACTCGGATACTCACATGGTCAACAGAGTTTTTTTTTCATTCTTTAACTTTAAGAAGCGAACTTTTGCTATGGCACAGAGTTGCTGCCTCCAGAGAGCCATGCCACTGATTGATTTCTTTGTTTCCTTAAATGAAGACAAAACTTGTTCCAGCTCAACAAGGCTTCCTGTGTCTTTTGTCCTATTACTTTGTAACTCTCCCCAAATTCCAGTGTCTATAAAACATAAAATCAATACTTTATAATGTTGCTTTAGACACATATTACTTAGATTTTTCTATGACCATATTTTCACCAAATAGTGTCAGAGTCAAGAATCTTGTGCAAAAATCCTAAAAACCTAATTTGTGGCATTACTAGAGTGACCACAAAATAAAAGGAAACAAGGCAAAAATAAAAAAGTATAATACAGGAAGAAAACGAATGACATAATAAAAGAAATCTTGTATTTTCTTTTAAATAAGCTTTGTGTCTATAGCTTTAAGGACATTAGCTTTCATTCATTCTAAGGAAATCATACTTGGCCGATTCATTGCAAAAGATAAATGATCAGTATTTCTGATGAAGGTGGAAATGCTGGTACATATACAACCCTCCTCATTCCCTTCCAAGGATGTGAAATTGGTAGAGGCAATATTCTTTAATGTAGCCATGATTAAAAATAAGATTGTTTGGAAGACAATCCTAGAAAAACTGATCAACTTTAGACTTTTAGAAAGCTATAAAATATGTATATTAAAAGTTAAGTAAAACCACAAGTGTAAAACTTCAAAAGTGAATAAAAGGGGAAATAAGGTATTTTTAAAAACCTACTTAATCAATAAAAAAAATTAGAAAATGGGGGAAAAAAGAGTGTAGTAAAGAGTTAACTAAGTAGAATGATAGTAAACCAGAGGCAAGGAATTAACTTAGATCAAGGAGAGAGGACTTTCTAAGGACTGATACTTGTGCTGACAACAAATCTTCCAGTAATGATGGAACCCTGAAGACATTGGAACAATATCCTCAAAATGTTACAGCAAGAGTTAACTGTCAACATACAACTTGAATTTTCTTCTCTCCGTAGCACTTGTATCACATATTTATTGTCTACTCCATGAGGACCTAGTCTTATACACTGCTTCATTCCACACTCTTAATAAAATGCATAGTAGAAAATAAGGAACTTAAGAGAGGGTGCCAGCATTGTACGAAAAGGGAAGGAAGAGACAGAAATACATCTCTGCTCTAAGTTTTCCCAAGACCGGACTGAATCAGAGCACCTCCAAAAGCATAGAACCTCATCATTCAAAATATATTTTCAAGATAGACTATTCCACAGAAAGATAAAATGGAAGTTTCTTCTTCTTCTTCTTCTTTTTTTTTTTTTTCTTACCTGATTCATCAATAGCTGATTTTCCTTCTAATTTCAAGAACACTTCATTCAAGGTTGTCATGGACACACCATAATTTTCAATGCCCTGGTTAGAGCATCTATCAAGATCCCTGTAAAGATCTAAAAGTAGTCACAGAAATGCATGAGAAGAATATAATTTGTAATGATATTGATAATAACTATATTTTTGAACAATAGAGAACATGTGTGATGAGCCATTCATAAGAGACAAAGCTATGATATAGACATTCCCTCATTTCTAAAATAACCTATACAGTGTGTTTCCATGTCTTGAGTATAAAATTGTAATCATCTACATTTCATTCTTAGAATGATTATGCGGGGTTCTTTGAGAAATATGTTTTATTTATTCTGTTTTTAAAAAACTAATTGCATTTGATTATGGGGAGAGTGATAAATGAACTGAATACTTGTGGTCTCCCACAAATCCGTATGTTGAAACCCTACCCTCCAGTGTGATGGTATTAGGAAGGGGGGCTTTGGGAGGTGGTTAGGATTAGATGATGTCCTGAGCCTGGAACTTTCATAAATAGGATTAACGCCTTTGAAAGAGTCACAACAAAGCTGGCTTCCTCTTGCTGCCATATGGGAAACAAGAAGTCTGCACTCTGCAACCCCAAAGAGGTATCTCACCGGAACCCAACTGTGCTGGAGCCCAGATCTTGGACTTCTCAGCCTACAGGACCATCAAAAATAAATGTCTGCTGTTTGTAAACCCACCCAGTCTATAGTAGGTGTTAGTAGCCCCAACTGACTAAGGTAGGAAATGTTAAATTCTAAAGCCTCATTAATTCAGGAATATTATTCCAAAAACTGAGAGAAGAATACTCTCAAGAATAACTAGTAGGCAGCAGAGTAACAAAAGCAAAAGCACAAATATTTATAGAAGTAATTTGGTGCTGCACAGGCTTCCCTAGTTTAGAGAAATATATAAATTAAAGGAAAGGACAAAGTATGTATGCAACTTTGTATTTACTCTCTTCTCCCGCTTCTGACCATGGTATGAAGATTACACAAGAGCCTTCAAAGAAGGTAGGTCTTAGGGCCCCTGGGTGGCTTAGTGGTTGAGCATCTGCCTTTGGTTCAGGTCATAATTCCTGGGTCCTGGATCAAGTCCTGCATCAGGCTCCAAGCAGGGAGCCTGCTTCTCTCTCTGCCTATGTCTCTGCCTCTCTGTGTCTCTCATGAATAAATAAACTAAAAATTTTTTTCAAAAGGTTGGTCTTTATAGGAATGAATAGGCCATTTTGAAGGTTGTTATTGTTGATTTTAAAGATACTGGCAATAATTTGGGGGCATTTCAGGAAAATTGGAAGTAGAATAAAGGATAAACCAATTCAGATATTGGTAGAAATTAAAAGTTTCTATCTTAACAGTGTGTTAGGTAAATAAAAATACAGATGTAGTCATGATTTTTAATGAGTTCTAAGTGTTGGTTCTTTTTCAGTCTTTCTTTAAATTGTGCATTCTCCTTTGAAATGCATTTAACAAATAATCAGGTAACAGTTTGCTTTGTGGCCTCATCAAGATTTCTGTTTCCACAAAAGAAGATGCCACCAAGACAAGGAGGAGGAGAAAGAAGAAAATTACTGATGTTCTTGCAAAATCAGAGCCAAAACCGGGGACCCCTGAAGACCTGCAGAACTTGATGAAGGACTATTTCAGCAGCAGCCACTCAGTGATTGAATTAGAAGAACTAAACCTACCAGACTCCTGTTTCCTCAAGGCCAATGATTTGACTCATAGTCTTTCATCATACCTAAGAGAAATCTGCCCTAAGTGGGTAAAACTTCGGAAAAACCATAATGAGAAGAAATCGGTTCTGATGATGATCATCTGCAGCTCTGCTGTCCAGGCCTTGGAGCTCATTAGGTCGATGACAGCATTCAGAGGAGACAGCAAAGTTATGAAATTATTTGCAAAACACATAAAGGTCCAGGAGCAGGTAAAGCTGCTGGAGAAGCGTGTTGTACACCTGGGTGTAGGTACACCAGGGAGGATTAAAGAACTCATTAAACAAGGTGGCCTTAATTTGAACCCCTTAAAGTTCCTGGTTTTTGACTGGAACTGGAGAGATCAGAAGTTGAGGAGGATGATGGACATTCCCGAGATAAGAAAGGAGGTTTTTGAACTTCTGGAAATGGGAGTCCTCAGTCTGTGCAAATCAGAATCTTTGAAGCTGGGCCTTTTCTAAGTCTGGGTTCTAATGAAAATTTCAGTTTTTATGCTGGGATTTTCATCTCATTTAATAGCTCTGGAATATTGCAAGGACTCAGTAAATATTAGCTATTGTTTTATTATGTTAACTGCACCACCAGATGAATCACTAGAAATTTTTGGTGGAGATTCTTTGACCAAAAAAAAGCTGTCCTTTGCCAACTTCTCTGTATGATAAAGTATCACCAGCCTGTGTATGAAAAAAAAAAAAGATTTCTGTTTCCACATGAATATGTATGTCAAAGACATGGTGTATGCATCTAAGACTGCAGCTATCTCACTGATTCTAAGATAAATACATTTTATCATCTTTTACCATATCTGAAATGTGCATGTATCACAAATGCTGGTATGTCATTTTAAATGGTGGCATTGTTTCTTTCTTTTTTCTTGGTAGCACATCCTATATACCTGAGGCTGTTTTAGACTTGGAGAAATACCATAGCTTCTAGGTCAGGTCTGATTCCAGGTGCTGTATTTATTTTTAATATTTTATTATTTTTAATTTTAAAAAATATTTATTTATTTATTCATGAGAGACACAGAGGGAGAGGCAGAGACATAGGCAGAGGGAGAAGCAGGCTCCCAGTGGGGAGCCCGATATGGGACTCGATTCCAGGACCCCAGAATCATGACCCGAGCCAAAGGCAGATGCTCAACCATTGAGCCACCCAGGGGCCCCTATTTTTAATATTTTAATAATATATTTAAATACATTAAATCATTTAATCCGCATGAAAATCCTATATAGTTAGTACTGTCATTATCCCCTTGTTACAAACAGGGAAACTGAGGTACAGAAAAGTAATACAACCTGTCCAGGATAACAGAGCTATTAACAGCCTTGCTGGGATCTGAACCCATCCAGTCTGGCTCTAGTATCCCAGGTTTTGACCACCACACCCTACTGTCTGGTGCTATGTTTCTTATGAACCATGATCATGGCGTTTATTGATTCATGTAGGCAGCTATGGGAGTCATTATTTTCCATTAAAAGCTGTCAAATTTCTTTAACTCAAGGTAAACACATTTTATGGTTACACTTTTTTTCCCCCTTGAATGCAACCTATCTCAAAACTCTTGGCAAATGAAAGCATGTTGGGAGACCACATAGAAAAGTGGGAATGGCAATGAGCCTCCAGGCTCCTGTATTTGTGGCAAGGTTGTGAATTTAGAATGTTTGGAAACATATAGGTTGATCATAATTACTTAGGTTATAACATTATGTCACGGTGTTTTAACAAAACCATGTACTGTGGAGTCGTACCATTCCCTTAGCTCCCATTTAACACTCTATGCTGTTTTCACAGACCTCTCCTTGCCTGGACCACTCTCCCTCATTCGTTCCTGAAACAAATGTCCCAAATATTTCTAATTTTAGCCTGATGTGGTCCTGAACCTCTTAATTGCATATGTCACCACATGAAGCATATTTAGCATCTTTTGCCCCAGTTTATTCATAAATGATCTGGGGGTAATATCAGGAGCTAATATTAGCAGTAACCCT
This sequence comes from Vulpes vulpes, assembly GCF_048418805.1. Taxonomy (NCBI): domain Eukaryota; kingdom Metazoa; phylum Chordata; class Mammalia; order Carnivora; family Canidae; genus Vulpes; species Vulpes vulpes. The sequence goes on along the minus strand of NC_132781.1, from coordinate 11,067,334 downwards.
GGGGAATATTGGAGAATTAATGCAAAGTGCCATGCACTTAGCAAGTATAAAGGTGTCAGCCATCATTCTTAAGGCTACTGTTACAGTTAGTAACATCGTTATAAACCATTCTGTGGTCTCCATGTTCTCTTACCTGGAAATTTGTTTGTCCTTTCCAAAGGCAAAATATATACAAGCTTTTCTTCACTTTGTGCTGTTAATTTGGCATCAGGGATGTGTTGTTTTACAAGTGATGTTATACTGTCTGGATCGCACATTTCATTCAGATGCAAACTGTCATTTAAAAAGAACATGTTAAAGCCATTTTTACCCAACATCATCTCTACACATTATATATATATATATATAATGGAAGAAACAAGACTTAAAAATAAATAGTCCAAATATAGTCCAAATTAATACAGTCCAAACTGTATAACCTGGAGGCTCTAGTGTAGGATAGGGATAATAACTCAAGGATTATTATTTGGAGGAAAGATATTCAGGAGATGGTGGCCAGAGTGAGGTGAAGGAAATGCCTAATTTTGTCTCCATCTATCCAAAAGCTCAGCTTTGAATTTTCCCTTTGTAGTAAAGTATGGATTTTGCAAAAACTAAGATTTGAACACAGTGAAAACTGACACAGAGGTTAGCTTGATACAGTCATTAAGAACGTGGTCCTAATGCCCTACTGATCCACGTTCCAGAACTTGGGTTTAACCTCTTCCAGCATCAATTTTCCATCAAAGTTCCAATCAATGTCCCAATACTCATCTCTCAAAGAATTTTGAAAGACAGAATAAAATAAAATATGTTTGTGATCACACTGAGCCTTACACCAAGTAAACCTTCAGTATGTGTTAGCTAATTTTATCACTTTTTTTTTGTCCAAAATTTATTCAAATCAAAGCTGATCCATCTTGGTAAGAACATACAAAGTTCTTCATGAAATCTTTAGATTTTTAGAAGCACCATTTTAGTCACATCCATTGAAATTTACTGATGCAATAAAATGATGAGGACATCACTTTGATGACACAAACCTAAAAAATCAATTTAGATTAAAACTCTTCTGTGTTTACAAGGCCCTATGCAATAATACACTATCCAGGATCCCAAACAGAAAGAATATAGAGCCTTCCCTACAGGAGCATGGAATATAGCAGTCATATAAATCAGCATATTATAAAAGAAGTGAGGGAGAAGGAAGTTAAGTCAGTTAGGCACTTGGTACCTTGTCAAATATTCATTCATTCAATATATTTAGCCTTGACTTCAGTGTAGGTATTATTACTGCTGTTACATACATGAAATTACTGAGGACCAGAGACTTAATTGAGTTACCTAAGGTAACAATTCAAAATAGTGCTTTTCAGATTCCAGAAAAGAGGATGCTTATTACGGAGAAAATATTCGGAAAAGACTTTCAAGGATAGATAAGATTTGAACTTGGTTAAAATGGGGTGGAGGAGGAATGTCAAACAGATGTCCTACCCTGAGCAGAAAGAAGACAGCTAAATCACAGAACATACTTAGAAAACAATGAGTGGTTTATTTTAGTTGGAAAGTATCGATTCAATTGGATTGTACCAAGCAATTATGATGGAATGGTAGATTTGATCAGATTAAACCCTCAGTAAATAATGGAGGGAATACATTTAACCTCTGAGGATAAAGTGACTTAAATTCTTTTTTAAGAAATAATAATATTTTAGCAGGAAGTATAGGGAAAGATTCGTATCACACCTGTAAGCTTGGCCTAAAGATCTACCACTTTAAATGATGTGAGATTGGGCATATTATTAAAACTCCCTGACATGCCAGAGACTAATAATATCATCTTCTTACAGTTATCTGAAAGATTAACTATAATTACATGAGTCTTCCATATGTAAATCTCTTAGCAAGAACTTAGAGCATAGCCAACATGGAATAAGTAATAGACATTACTTAGTAATATAATAATGATTAATAATGATGTTAGTTATTATCAGAAAGAGAAGGAGATAGAAAAGAATGAGAGAGAAGATGAAGTCATGGAGAATGGACAGGAGGCTATTGAAATTGTCCCAATTTACGAAAAGAAGTACTGGAAAAATGATGAGAGAAGGTTGGAATGTCACTAAATTTCTCTTTGCAACAATGTGTTGTGAAAATATTTTCCAAAAATTTTGTTTAAACTCAGCTTAATCATCCTTGTATTCTCCAAGTCTACAATCCCACCTGCCCTTTGTTCTACTTTAAGAAAGAGAGCTTGTGGTGTCATTCTAACACAGCATTCTTGAAATAATCTTAATAACTTTGTAGCCTACTTTAACATACTACTACTGAAATTTCCTGTCCACAACATGTTCCAACAAGTCTCCAACAATACAGGTGGTACCTTAAATGATAGCCAATGCCCCATTTCTTCTTCAGGAATAGAGAAGAGCCTGCGCACTTCAGCCTCCCATTGGATATAAACACCTTCCTATCTAAGCAGAAAAGGAAAACAACACATTGTATTAAGGGGTTATTCTTTCACTGTTTATAAAATAATATCTCCATTAATAAATAACATGTTTTTTATGGAGATGACTCACTAAAATATTTGCATTCTAATTCTGGTCATATGTAAGCCAATTTCTTTGTCATCCAATAACTGAAATGATATGCTAGTTTATTCCTAGTAAATTAAGAAAAATTATCATACAATGAAAGGATCTGTTTCAAGTTAACTGACATTGCTACTGAATAAAACATACTATGTGTTTGAGAGTATGCTACGTATTTACAACCAATCAGTTGCTTTGCAATAGGATCAGAATATATCTGTGGGACAATGTACATGGAGAAGTGGACATTCAAATGGGTGACAGCAAGAGTCTCTTGGTTCATGACAGTCACACACACGGCAGCTGTGTTGGAACTTATCTACACATATTTCACACGTGTCCCTAATTTCTCACAAAGATACATCAGAGAAAAACAACATGGATGGAACTTGAAGGATTATGCTAAGTGAAATAAGTCTGAGAAAGAGAAAGACAAATACCATATGATCTCACTTATATGTAGACTCTAAAAAAAATAAATCACCAGCCAGGATGTCAGCTTCATCCATGAACTGGGTACTGAAGAGAATGACTCTATCAGATTTCCTCTCTTTTAGGAAGTTCCATACACGGTGCCTCGAAAGAGGATCTGAGCCAGCGGTTGGTTCGTCCAAGAGCAAAACCTGCACATTAGGATACATGAAATCATTCCCCTCTTGGAGGTAAACAAACAAACAAACAAAACAAACAAAACAAACACCCCCCCCCTTTTTTTTAAAGCAATATATGTGTAAAAGTCTTTGGAAGAAATATCTTACTACTTAATTTTTCATTGGAACAGTTCTTTTGCATTTGCCATTTGCAAATTCAGTCTGATGGAATACGATAGATCCATAGTCCTCAATCTCATTCACCAGTAATTTTGGCTTGACTTACCTGAGGGTCTCCTAAAATGGCAATCCCAAAAGTTAGTTTCCTTTTTTGTCCACCGCTTAAATTTTGAGCAAGGATGTCTTGAATATTTTCCATCTCCAAGTCCCTTAAAACTTGTTGTATCTAACCAAAAAAGAAAAAAAAAAAGGAAAGGAAGTGAAATTCCCAACCCAGCACCTGTGTTTTAAAAACACAATCATTGTGCTGTGCTTTGCAAAAGGTCTTTTTACCCTTTAGATGACGAACCATGTAGAAGTAACACAAATACATTTAGAATTTTCTAGATAAACAATTACACGTTCATGGCTGTGAGACATCTGCATGTCACACATCTAACATGTTCTTCTACCTCTTGTTCTACTTCATGCGACTGAATCCCTTTTATTTTAGCAAAGAGCCTGAGATTTTCTTTCACAGTGAGGAAGTCAAATTGCACATTGGATTGTGGGCAGACTCCAGTGAGCTTGCTGACTGTTTCCAAGTCCGTCATTTCTGAAAGGGTGTGATTATAGATGGTGACTGAACCTAGAGGTAGAAAGGTTGACAGTGAGTCATGCTTCATTTAATGTATTTTATTTTATTTATTTTTTAAAGATTCTATTTATTTATTCATGAGAAACACAGATAGAAAGAGGCAGAGACACGGAGGAGAAGCAGGCTCCATGCAGGGAGCCCGATGAGGGACTCGATCCTGGGACTCCAGGATCACACCCTGGACCGAAGGCAGGCACCAAACCGCTGAGCCACCCAGGGATCCCCCCACCCCATTTAAGGTATTTTAAAGCAAAAAACAATGTGTGTCAGTCACCCAAATCTTTTAAGCATACTGTACCTATAAGGAATGCACTATTGACTAGAAATGTAATGTTCCCAATTCCTCTGAACCAGTTGGAGTGCTCATTCGTAGAGCTACTTATCCTAAAATACTTAAACCACAAAGATTTTCCTAAGTAAATAGAACATACATCTACTAAAAGAATAACTTGAAGACACTTGTAAAACTTTTCTCTAACACACCTGAATGAGACTAGTAGTTAGTGAAACTACTAATTACGGAAATAACCAACAAAACAAATTAACTAATGAAATGCATAGCTAATTAATTTGCCCATGTTCTTGCCCATAATTATCTTCTCACCTGAGGTTGGGGTGGATAGTCCACTGAGCATGTTCAACAGAGTTGTTTTCCCAGCTCCGCTGTGACCAAGGAGGGCAGTGATTTGGCCTTCATATATGTCAAATACTAGACCTGGAATTATTATAAAAAATACCCCACTCAGAGCCTACATATTAACTTTATACATTCTCTTAAAAAAATTAAGATTTTTTTTTTTTTTGAGAGTGAGAGCACAAGCAGGGGGAGGGGCAGAGGGAGACAGGAGAATCTCAAGCAGACTCGGTGCAGAGCACAGAGCCCGACATGGGACTCTATCTCACGACCATGAGATCGTGACCTGAGCCAAAACCAACAGCTGGATGTTTAACTGACTGAACCAACCAGGTGCCCCACATTCTCCAAAATGTTTATAATTTCTTATAGCATGTGTATATTCGGCTAGCAATATTCAAAATAAAATCCATTTCCAACTTCTTCCCTTTAAAATTGTATCTCCTATGATACACATTTTATAGCTGTAGCATTGTCATGACATATTATTATATAATTAACCATTTTTTGATAAGGGCAGTTCTGTCATTAGAAGTAGGTCAACTATAATAAAGATCGTTTATTAGGATTAGAGTGTGATGAGTTGAAAATAAGAATATCATGATGCAGTCATACATCTTTCAAACCTATCAGATATTAAAGGCATACCCTGACCTTCTAAAATTGTTATATGGTTTTACATTTATTCAGAAGGAAACATGATGTGTTCAAATGAAGGAGAGTTGTGGTGTCTGGAATATCTGTTCTTTATCCCCGTGAAGACAGTACAGCAGTGAGGCATAGTCACCAAATCCAACAGCCTTGTTAAATGTGATGTTACTTTATTACCTTTCAAGGCTTCTACTTTTTCATTATTTCCTTTTCCATATTCTTTCTTAAGATTTCTTATTCTGAAAAAAAAAAGAGGAAAATGTTTTAAGGACCTTGTGGAAACAGGTCCACTTGATTGGGAAATCAAGTCTTTGAGGCGGTGAGAAAATCCAGGGGGTCTTTCCCTCACGCAAGCCCAGGTGATGGGAAACACTTTCTCGAGGAGACAATGACAAATCGAATGATGAACAAATATTGAGCAAAGATCCAGGGAAGTTTGTGATTTCTAGTTGTCTGGAAACAAATCAGCATTAAGACACATCCATCACCTCAGAGGGGAGATATGCATGACATGAGTACCCTAACTTAGGTTTTTCTTCCCGTCTTCTTGGATGCCTATCTTCCCTTTTCTGCATCACCTGTCTCTTCTTTCTCCTCTTACTCATCAGGAGGCAGAGAGGAGAGAGGGTAAATCACAGAGAAAAGGAGAAGAATAACAAGGGACATGATGACAGTGTCTGTCATAAAGAGAGCAGACAGAGAGAGAAGGGAGAGAGAGAGAACAGCACAAAGAAGAGGAAAAAAAGAAAATGAGAGAAATGGAAATATGACGATTATTTATTCATTGATGTTTGTTGTTCTGCCATAAGATATTTGTAAATAGAAATGCTGACAATGTCAGAAAACAAAGTGCTTTTAACAATGATTGTGGCCTTTCACGAGTGGAATAGGCTGGATGTAGGTGGGTACAGAAAGGCACCCAGGAAATCTTTGTCACATCTGTGTTTTGCCTGATAGACCTCTGGTCCCTGACCTTTTCCTCCATTTGCACCTTCATGTAATTCCTTTATTACCTTATGGCTTCTTTTCCATGGAATTCTGGAGACACTGGTTCAAAAGAGTCGTTAGGTGAAGAATCTGAATCTATTTCATTCTCAAGGGCCACATGATCAGCCCTTGGGTGTTGAAACCAGAAAGAAGACTTCAGGAAAAACCAAGGAGAACGTCGATGTCCATATTCAGCTACACGGACAGAAGGCAACAGAACATTGCATCAGTCACCACTTTAAGGGTTGGTGACCATAGGACATCTTGTCAAGGCAACTGCTTTGGGAAGCATTTAGACACCCTTAAGATCCAGAACCAAGCACTAGCTTTCCTCACCTAGCTCTAATGCAAGGACTCATAGTATAATCATCCTTAATCTCTTGCAAGTATCTCTTTTGAAAAAGAAACCATTTAAAGTATTGTGGTAGAACAAGATCTTAGAAAGTGATTCTATGAACAAAGTGCAGCCCATCATATACACAATGAGCTTGTCTTAGAAATTGTGAAAAAAAATGCTTGATAATTTATATTCAATATATTGTAGTTATTTTACTTATTTTAATTTTTAAAGATTTTTTTTTTTTAATTTGAGAGAGAGAGAATGAGCAGAGGGGAGGAGCAGAGGGAGAGGGAGGAGATTCCCTACTGAGCAGGGATCCCAAGGCCGGGCTTGATCCCAAGACCCTGGGATCATGAGCTGAGCTGAAGGCAGACGCCTAACTAACTGAGCCACCCAGGCGCCCCTGTAGACACTTATTTTAAAGAAAAGCACTGAATGAAATTGCATTGAATCACAATTAGGTTACTACTTACTGGGCAAAATTTTGTCAAAATATAATGTCAAAGCCAAATACAAAAGAGCATCAAAAACCAACATGAAAAGAGTGGCTATTATTAGGTAGGGGTTGTCTGAAGAATCCAAATGGATGTTAGAGTTCACATCATAGTCCAAATGTATAAGCTGGAAAAAAAAAAGATACATACACTGAATTTTAAAAGGATAAATAAAGTATGAAAAATTATTAATGTCTTATTTCCGCTGAACACTGGGATTGAAAAGATAAATAAAACACAGGTCCTGTCTTTACAGAGCTCTAATCTGTTGGAAGACATAGCACTGAATTCATCTAGCTACAGAGCAATTTGAGAAGTTGGGGGTAGGTACTAAGGGCTTAGAGTCGCACGGGCAGAGAAGTAGGCAAGTCCTCTGGGAAGTAAAAACTCAAAGGAGAGGCTGTCTACAGGATTTAATCAGGTGTAGGATGGGGGCAAAGGGAACATTCTAGACAGGGGGGAACCAGTTGAAAGGGGTGGGTGGGTGGAGTGAAATACTTCAGTATTTGGACAGAAGACACAAGAATAATTTATTATATAGTGAGATACGATGAGTTTACATGTAACATAACCTTTCGTGTAGCGTTTTATGGTTATGATGTCATACCCGGAATTAAATTTTCTGAGAAGAGGTTCAGTTCCATATACAACTGGGCAATTAAAAATAAAAATTTATTTCTATTGAATTCCCGGTCTTCAAATACTTGCGATAAAATTAAGGGTCCCGTTACCTGAGCACTGAATTAGTTAAATGTTCACGGGGACAACCCACGAAAAGCCAAAGCTGAACCACATAGATAATGGAGTATCAGCCTATATTTAGTGACTTAAAGCCAGTTACACTGAGAGAGAAAAATAAAAAACCTCTCCGATAACTTAATGTGTATCTTCACAAAAGTGGATGGGAATTCTGGGGCTTAGAACACATATAGCATGATTTCCTCAGAGGGAATTCTTTGACTGTTTCATAAAAAATCAAATAGTTAAATATTAACTCTTACCTGGGCCATGCCCACAGTGAAAGCAAAAGGGCTCAGAAAACATAAAGTCCATTCCAAAAATGTAGGAAGATGTCTGTACAACGCAGTGAATCCCAGACTCCCCCAGAAGACAGTAAGGAGAAAGACAACCAACCCAGTAAGGAAAGGTTTCTTTATCAACACGCTCATCAGGAAAGCTAAGGTTATCTGAGAGGAGAGAAAAAACTTCAGGTAGCATATCATTCTCTGAGAATCATCAGTAGCATAACAAAAAGAGTTTCAAAAATATATAACAAATGCAAATAACAAATACAAAATATATAAAATAAATAAAATATATAAAATAAATAAAAATATATAACAAATACAAAAATATATAACATCTGTTCCTCCCCATCCCACCCCCAGATACTGTCTCATGCAAATATTCATATGCTGCAAGGAGAAACAGAAAAGGTGTGATCAGAATCAGTGAGAAATGACTGGTAGGTTTCTCTGAGAGAGAGAGAGAAAAAAAAAAAGAGAGAGAGAAGGAGAGATACTAAATTCACCAACTCACCAGAGACAGGCCATAAAGGAGAAAGAGGGTGAAGACCACCACGAAGCCAGTTAGGACGACAATGTGGGCAGATTTTACAATAAGAGCCATCAAAGTAGCCACGATAAAGATGAAGCCAGCATACATCAAACCCCAGGAGAGCCTAGCACAGAAACTAAGCATCAGTTCCGAGGGCTGGTGCTTTATCACTTTATTCATTTACTTTGCTAATGATTTGGGAAGCTTACGATACATTGAGAGTAAAGGGGAATGTAACAGCGAAGACATTAGAAAACTTCTCTGTCCCCGAAGTTCATATACTACCAGGGAAGGTAGACAATAAACAAGCAAATAGGTAAAATACGTAGCTGATTGCAAAATAAGAAAGAAATAGCCTGAGTAATGTAATGAGGGTAACTGGGAGCAGTTTTCTGGGAAGACATCTCTGACCTACACATCCGTTCTGGGATGCTTCTTTCAGTAAAGTAGAAAGACCATGGATAAAAAAACAGATGACGGAGCAGGGATCAGCAAATCAGTAAATCTTTTAGGCTTTTTGGACCATACGGTCTCTTGCAACTACTGAAGTCTGCCTTTGCACGGAAGCAGTCGTGGACAATCTGCAAATGACCAGGCTGTGTTCCAATAACAAGACACTGACGTTTGAATTTCATATAAACTTTGGTGTGCCATACATATTCTTTTGATTTTTTAAAGGCATTTTCATAAAAGCCATTCCTAGCTTGCAGATTGTTCAAAGAAGGGCCATAGTTTGCCAACCCCTGATGCAGACGATTACATTTATATTAGGTATGGATCAGATATACACTTAGGCATAGGGATGCAGAGATACAGAACGATAGATGGATACGGAAGATATGTTTCTCTTGCTCTCCATGCCAAAGAAACAGGAAGAAAGTTCTTGATAGGGGAAAGAGAACACGCTTTCTAATCATACTGATGTAGGTTCAGGTTTTCTCTGCTACACTGTTAACTGTACGGTCCTGAGAGGCAGTTAACTCGATCTCTTTAAATTTCCTTATTGTCTACTGAAAAAATAATAAGAGAATTAAACAAAATGCATGTTATGTGTGTGATGTGGCAACTGGTTATCATGAACACTTAGCTTTCTTTTCTTCAAAGTATTAAATGCCATCCCGTTTGGGGAAGTCTTGTCTAATTGTAATGATGCCTTTTGCTCAGTCACGTCTGTTCATCTGAAATTGTTCGTCTCTCCATGAACTTCTTAATTTCATTCACATGCTGTATCAATAGAATGTCATAGCCTTTTCTTAGGGGAGAAAAAGCCTAATATTTTTTTATCTTTCTTCATTGAATGGATTTGGTTTCTCTCTTCTTCTTTTTTTTTTTTTATCATATTATTTACTTTTCTCTGACTCTGTAGATTTCTATTTTTTAAAAAACAGCAAGATTTTCTTCAGTGTTGAGCTACAGAATTTTAATACAAAAGAGACACCAGAAAAAACTCCCATTCTAGATCAAACTAGCCATCCTTTTTCTCCACTTCTGCACTCAGTTAATTGAACATCTCTGGAGAAAATAAAATAAATAAATTTGGTGTAAAATGTGGGGTCTTCTGACTCAACTGAACAGTGCCTAACCTCCTTTTAGCGACTACATGGCATCCGTCCAGAACTATTCTGTATGTTCCACAAATTTTGTTCACCATTGACAATAACATCAGTGTGTAAAAAAATCCAGTTCAACCCATGACTTTTCCAGTCCAGAACTCATGATTTTACTATTCTATATCTCAAATACATCCCTTGGCTATATCCATTCAATTCTTTTTTTGTTTCCGGTTGGGGATTCACTCCTCAGTTTCTTAACTTACATCTACTGATCTCTCAGACTGTGACCCTTCCCAAATTTTTATTAACTGTCATCTAATATTGAGTGCTTAATTCTTGTTAAACTCAACACAAAGCGCTTTAAATACATTCCCTTCTTTCTTTTTTAAAGATTTTATTTATTCATGAGAGACAGAGAGAGAGTGAGAGAGAGAGAGATAGAGAGGCAGGCAGAGGGAGAAGTAGGCTCCTTGCAGGGAACCCAATGTGGGACTCGATCCCAGGACCCTGGGAATCACAACCGGAGCCCAAGGCAGACACTCAACTACTGAGCCACCCAGGTGCCCCAGAATCATTCTTTCTATTGCTTAGTGACCTGAGTGAGTATCAGCAGACATCTATGGGACCAGGCTTCCTTTAATTCAAAGAAGTATGAAAACTTTTATTTACCAAGCTTACTTGAGTCTATTACAATAATTTATAATGCCCTACTTTAGGAAAGAATCAAGTTTAAATATGACACTTTATAGGCTTAGGGAGTCTAACCAGCTTGCTGTACTTATCGATGTTGCGTGATAGATTGTGGCCACGTAACTTACCAGAATGCTGACTCTCGAAGGCCCATCATCATCATCAGTGACTTAATGTATTGTCTTTCTTGTGTAACATTGACTGATACATAGTAAATGAACGCAGAAAAAGAAATAATGCAGAAGAATATGAAAAGATCAGTCACGACTCCTGCTTGGGCAACAAAAGGTAATATCTTCATATTTATACCAGTAATGGACATCAGCTCTTCCATCACTGAATGATTTGTTGTAATCTAAGGGAAGGTATCAATGAACAAATTGTTATCATCAATCAATTTATAATTTCATGAGTTTTCCCCTCAGTTATAAGAAATTATGTGCATTCTACATGTAGGCTTATCATGATTTGGCCCCGTGTAGTTCCTGAAACGCTCCCAAGTTCTGTCCTGGATCCTCAGATCTTTCCTATTTACCGTCTTCACTGAACAAGATTTTACTCAGGCTTGAAGGCACAGCTGAAATGCTGCTTCAGTTAGCCATCTTCCCTGATATTTCTCATCGAGAATCTCCTGCTCCATTATTTGCCTTGCACGCATGTATAATTCCACAATAGAACCTAAACTCTTACTGTGATTTCATATCCATATCTCTATCTCCTCACTGCCCAGTATCTCTGGAGAAAAGTACCCGTGTTCTACTTATCTCCTGATCCTCATTGCTTAGTGTAATGGCTTAAATACAACGGTTGTTCAGTGAATTGTGCCAAATAAGTGAATCAATGAATTAAATGCCAAGATGGGACAATCCATTATAACACCATCATGGAGATGTAATTTGCAATGCAGTTGGTTTCCTTTAGCTTCATACTCACTTCTATGATAGCAGCGTTAATGGCAGCTTGAAAAGCTACAAAGCCTTTCTCCCAGAACATTGAAGCTTCGCATGTGACTTTTTCATCCATTACTTGACAATGAGCTTTAATAAAAGAACACAACCGTTTATGGTGGGATGGGACATTCTTGGTTAGGGGAAAAAGCAAAACCTCAAATGTTTCAAAATGCCCTCCAAGTCCACCGTGATAGAGCGTATGGTAGGACTTCTCGGGTGAGGTTTGAAGAGCACACCAGAATTGCTTGGTTAATGTAGTTAAGACCAGTTACCAACAATTTTTCATTCATTCTTGTCATGCTCTCAGTTAGTCAAGAGTGTTTTGTTGAGCTCTGCTCTTCTGTTGCTTACGCCAAGAAAGTGCTACACTTTTTTAAACGTTGGGGAATCACTGAGCGAGAATCTTTCCATCAGGGTGTATTTAGGAGCAACACAGGAATAATAGCAAATACAATTTCTTAATTAAACAATTTACTGAAGGAGACAAGCTTGTTTAAAATAAGAATGAATCTTATGTATGTTTAGCAATTAAGAGTACACGTGTGTAGGTTTGTGCAGCCCTCAGTGACCACATGTGCCCACTGGTGGCTGATGATGCATAACCACACACACACACACACACACACACACACACAAACCCCAAACTTCTTGTAGTAAAGTTACCTGAATGGTCTCTGTGTTCCTTCACCTTGGGGATCCTACCTCCCCAGAAAAATTTCAAATGATATGAGAAGGTATCATTAAAGAGGACTTTCACCGCATCTACAGAGTAGTTTAAATCCAAGTCTTCCATGCTTTTCTCATCTGGCCACCCCAGGACTGTTCTTCCTGCCGTGAAAGAAAGAAGTAGCTGATAAGTAAGAAGATTTCCATGTGGTCCAACAACAGCATGCCATGCCATATCCAATTATGCTAAAGTTGTTTTATGTTAAAATCCTTTACTCACTAAAGGCAGGGCTGGTCCTAAAAACAAACTCACACCTTGGGGAAGTGTCTAAAATTCTAGATAAAATCACGGTTATGTGGAGATCGCTTTTATCACAAATAGATCATGCCTTTCCAAATACACTTTTAAACCCAGGATTTAAAGCACAATGAATTTGAAATAGCAGCAATATCACTCATGTACACACAGATCTATCCAAAGATGAAGTAGATGCTATGATTATAATATGTATTTTCATATGGTGATGGTGTCAACGTGGCCAAACTTCCAAAGACAGTAGAAAGTTGTTAAATTTGGAGAATGTTTTCTCAAGGTACGTTGTTTATTCCAAAAGATATAATATGAATTAATGACTGTTACTGACCAAACCTGGGTCACTTAAACCATGTAATTCCCTGGAGTCTAGATTCTGTCAGATGCCAGCGGCTCTAGTGCAACTCGACATGCTCCTAATCGTCTGCATTTCCTGCAATCTGGCAGCTGCATCCAGAGGCTTAATCAGACTCTGGTCAAATTCCTTTGGCAAGACTGTAGGTGGTGGTGTGTTCTTTCATCAATCAGAGTGTCATGATTTCTGATAATCTGATTTTTTGAAGATGTTAGTAGCCATGTATGCTCAGTGCCTAGGTCCATTAATTCAATGGGACTATCAAAATGGTGATAGTATATTTCCATCATTTGTTTTTTATTTATTGGTAGAAAAAATTATAAAAATGGCACTTCCCATCGTCTGTTTGATTATCCAATAGTACAGTTCATATAGGATAAATCCTGGTATCTTCCCTTTATGCACAAATTTTCATAAGAAGGACTGGTTCTGTACCATCCTCCAAAAGAGATTCTTTTCTCTTTATACATTTGGAAAGCCTGGATTTTACATATACATGGGATGAGTTTCAAATCATCGCACATATTATTCTTTTTGAAGCTCAAAGTACACCAACTTAGACCAGTGGGAATATCCTCAAGTTGATTGCTGAGCCCCTTTGATAGAATCTGTTTGTTATCACTGGCTTCCTATCTATCTGGAATGACAATATTTTTTAAACTATTTATTTGTTTATTTATTTATTTATTTATTTGAGAGAGAAAGAGAGGGAACATGGGGGGAGAAATAATCTTGCCACCTGGTTTTGTTTATGACTACTGCCTGTGATTTCTTGGTTTTGCTGTCTAATTTCTTCCTCAATTTTTTTATGGATTTGAAGAGATTTAAAAACCCTGCTGTCAGCACTGTCCAACATCTCCAGAATCTTCTCACTAACATATATTCGAATAACACCAGACTGTCTCATTTTGGTATAGACTATAATGAGGATAACAGGAAATCCCAAATTAAATTTGTGTGCTTTGCAAATAAGGAAAACAAAAAGATCTGCCAGGGAACATACCTTTCATGAAGGGGGCTGAAGCCACCTTGTTCATTATCTCCTGGGTTGTTTTGGATTCAGGTGCAAATGCAATTACATAATTAGAATCATTAAAATTATCTACACGTCCCAGATCCATTGCAGGCAACTGAGTAAAGTCATTAACTTGATGTAAATTGGAGGAAAGTTGATATGTAAACAGCACTAGAAGAAATGAGAAAAACCATTCCTACACAGCAATGAGAGAAAAATGAAGCAAATCAGTAGCTGTTCATCCACAGATAAATCATCCATGAACAACTTAAAACACTTAGTATTGTTATGCAATTTGGGCCATTTTTTCCTCTCTCATGGTTCCCAAGTGTTTCCATTTTCTTTTATCCTTTGATTAGACATTTTGAAATATGTGCATCATCTACCAAGAGAGAGTTGTGGCATTTATTCCAATTATAACTGAGAGTCTAAGTCTATCATACTTTAACATGACTGTTAGAAGCTAAATTGCTTCATGAATGGCCCAGTGGTTTACAGTCATGCTGACCTGAGTGTCAATGATAAAGAAATGCTAGCTATCATGAAATTGGTTTCCAGCTCTCATCCACAGGAGCAAGTGCCAATTTTTACCTGCTTTGGCCCTGCAAGTGGGAGAAGAGAGTGCCAAAATACTGCTCATAAAAAGAATTTTTAAAAAATCTTTGTCATTGTGACAACATTCTGAAATTGGAAATGGAACAGAATGCATTTGAAGTCTGGTATGAAGAACATATTTTTAAAAAAAATTCATGAGAGACACAGAGAGAGAAGCAGAGACACAGGTAGAGGGAGAAGCAGTCTCCCTGTGGGGAGCCTGATGCGGGACTCGATCCCAGGACCCTAGAATCATGACATGAGCTAAAGGCAGATGCTCAACCATCGAGGCACCCAGATGCCCCGAAGAACACATTTTATTACTTTCAGCTCTAAACACAGGGACTTTAAAAATAGTATATATCTTATTTACCACCTGATCTTACTTTAGTACGTGTATTGCTCTATACCAAATATATCTACTTAGATGGATAAATTGACAGATATAATGTGTATATTAAAAACGGGTAAAATGTTGGAAGTAACACATCTCTATAGAGTAGAATCCAACTTTTATATTTATATAATCTTTGCTCCATGCTGGGATTTTTGTATGCTTTATTTACTGCCAATCCAAGCATTCAATATAGCTTTGTTGAAAGAACACACATGTACATAATGTTCATAAGACCAAATTTTAATATGCTAATCCTTGCACTTTGGGTATTTTATAAACCATTTTTAACTTTTTAAAAACACTTTTATCAGTTTCCTTAGTTTTTTACACAATTTTCTGTATTGATCATTCTTATCAGTAGAAAATAAGTACTCTCAATAGAAGCAAAAGTTGAAAATGCCATTTTCTTTTCCTGTTTGTTTGTATACCCATTATTTTTTTCACATTGACGTTGCCTGTATCCACAGTACAATTGAGTAGAAGTGCTACAATTTATCTTTTGAGTTTTTTCCTTAATTTTGGATTACTTGCTGGATTAATTCTAGATTATCTTATTTATTTATTTATTTATTTATTTATTTATTTATTATTTATTTATTTATTCATATTAGACATAGAGAGAAAGAGAGAGAGCCAGAGACACAGGAGGAGGGAGAAGCAGGCTCCATGCAGGGACCCCGAAGCGGGACTCGATCCCGGGTCTCCAGGATTGTGCCCTGGGCCAAAGGCAGGCTCTAAACTGCTGCACCCCCAGGGATACCCAATTCTAGATTTTCTAATTCTGATTTTACTTCTTTCTTTGACTATGACCCTGAACTTTTTTTTTTACGTTTTTCTTCATGAATTTCAAACAAGTTCAGATGTTTAGAATTATTATCTCTGCAATATAAAGAGATTTTTTTATATTGCTTTATTTTTCAGGGAGCTTCTGAATATCAATTATTTAAAGCATGCCTCTAGTAAGACCTATAATAATAGTAATATATTTAAAGGACTCTCATTTGAAGTGATCACACAGTCCAGAATTTGAAACAATAAAAGTCCAGCCTGTTGGTTAAAAATATAATACATACATGAAACATTAAATAATGAAGATAAACTGCACTGACCCCCTCCCCCCAAAAAATTCTCCTCTTCTAAATATGAGAAGACGTGGACTCTGAACCATACCAACAAAGTCTCTCTTTTCATCCTCCACTTTTTCAGAAAGTTCTTACAGAGGAGAGCCCATGTTTGCTGACCGACACTTATGTGCCTCTTGCTCATTCTGACCTGTTTATTTTAAAATAAAGAAATGAAAGAAGAAAATGTGAATGTCTGAAATAGGAAACATTGTGCAATCAAACCAAAAAGAAGTACCATAACAGCTGTTTCCAATTGCATGTCTAGGAAAGGGAGCCAGAAGGCTAAAAACATACAAAGGGGAATTGCAAATTAATGACCAAATCAATTAGTTTAATCTTCATGAGAAGCCCTTGGGATAGATCCCATTATTTTGTCCATTTAAAAGAGGAGGGAAATGAAGCACACAGAGGCTAAGTGACTTGCCAAACACAGCTGGGTGGCAGAACCAGGGCTTTAACTTGGATGACCAAGTTCTGGAGACCTCGCTCTTAACCACGGTGCCAGTCCTGTGGAAGTTGGTCTAGGGATTGTGTGGATCAATTCTTTCCTGCAGGATCAGAGATTCTATCAGCATCCAGACAGGTGGTGAGGAGCTCTAGGAGGGATGCACTCAGACTACTTATCCACAGGTTTTTGTCTGTGACATCGTCATCAGAAGCCCCTAGATGCTGGAACATAAGGAAAGATTGATTACTCTCTCAAGAGGCAGAGTAAATATATGATCTTTTAAAAAGAAAACCTTATTGCAAGAAACAGAAGAAAAGTTTTTAAGTCTTCCGCTTAACAACTATAATAAAATTCAAGAGGAAAGGTAAGAAGAAATGAAAAGCAAAGTACATGCTTAAAAATCCCACTGAAGTCAATAAAGAACACAAAATCTGATACAGAGAAAAATTTTGTAATCTTACCAAATTTTCAATGAAAATTAAAACTCATTTAAAAACCATGAGAGAGATCAAAAACACATAAGTGGAAAGAAAAAAGTAGGATCAGAAGTAAAGTTTTTGGTAAAGAGATACTCAAAAAGAAGAGAAAACAGTCTGGAGAAAAAGATATTGAGGTAAAAACAAAACAAAACATACCAGTGGAAATTAACTTTTCAATGTAGTGAAAAGACATGTATATTTCCCAAAAAGGCTCTCCAAGTACCAAATACAATGACAAAAAAAATAACAATTTTTTTAAAACTAAAGGATAACAGAAAAAGTTGGAATCAGGTTGACAGGGTCGAGGGGGTAGTTCAGTAAGGAATGAGTAAACAGTTTGCAATGGAATGAAAATCAACCTGATATCTTCAAAGTGGATTCGCCTATTTTCCTTTGAAAAATCTACCAAACGGGATAAATCCAAAAACATTGAATTATTTATTTGCAATAAAATTAGAACATGGTTTAACCCCAAACCACAGACATTCCCCCAAGAAATGTCAACCAAACTATTAAATTCTGCCTCAAATTAAGAAATACCCTCAAAAACGTTTTTTTTATAATAAGTTTATTTTTTATTGGTGTTCAATTTACCAACATACAGAATAACACCCAGTGCTCATCCCGTCAAGTGCCCCCCTCAGTGCCTGTCACCCATTCACCCCCACCCCCCGCCCTCCTCCCCTTCCACCACCCCTAGTTCGTTTCCCAGAGTTAGGAGTCTTCGTGTTCTGTCTCCCTTTCTGATATTTCCCACACATTTCTTCTCCCTTCCCTTATATTCCCTTTCACTATTATTTATATTCCCCAAATGTCAAAAAAGTTTTTTGACTCCCTGATTGAAATGTGCATATTAATCAAAGATTGAGAAAATTAATAGAATCTAAAATTATTAAGAAACCCTGAGAACCAGACAACATTCTCTCACTTGAAATGACCTGTAGGGTTAAAGGCCATGGCAGATGCATGGCATCTGATTCCACCTCATGGAATATCAGGGAGGTGATGCAATTCTGCATGAATACAATATCGTTGCTTTGTTCAAGTCCACAGCCGAGATATAGGAGAATGTGGAACATCTTTACACCAGTGGTAAGAAACAACAATAGCCCAAACGAAATTAAAACCACATTTCCCATGGCATGAACAAAAAACAAGAAATGTGAACTGAGTTCTTGATGAACTGAATCCTCAAGAAAGACAAGCCCGTGATGGGTACAAAGAGAGCCAATCTTGCAGCTTCCATATCTGGGGGAAGCACCTCATCTGGGTGTGGGTGGAGAGACAAGGTGCGTCCACTGGAAAGGGTATTTGCAAAGACAAGGAGGGAAAGGTCAAAGCTTAGATAATATATTGATGGGATACAAGAAGTAGAATCTAATAGAGTCTAAAAATGCAAAGAATTAAAACAGCCTGAACAAGTTTTTCTTCACCCTACACCATGTTGGATTTTCGAAAAGGATAAAAGGGTAAAAAAATGTTCCTGAAAAATAGAACCCCTGAAGCTCTGTGACTTCTTGTGCTGTCTAGCTTCTGAGACCTTGCCAGAGTTGCACCCAGTGGTGTGAAAGTGTTCTTTGTTGGAAAACTAAGGGCAGAAAAATAGAGTTATTGTGGTAAGGCCTGTTGGGTAAAGAGGTATGTATGGGGTCATTACAGAAAATCTGGTTCTTGCAAAGTTGCGGGCCCCATTTTATTGCCAGGAGAAAAGAGCACCTAAAATAATTTACAGATTCACGATGCCTGTTACTCCAGCATGCATGCGAGTGGATAGGAGGGAGGTAGAAATAGGGATACGGGGTGGGCAGACAGCAAACACATTAATCAGATAAGTTTGTAATTGGGAGTTCCTTGAACTGGAAACTCATTTTAATTGTATATTATTGGAGGCAATTTAGGCCTGATGACTTACAGGCACCCATCTTGCTCAGCAGACCAGTCATTCATTGCCTCATATTTATGGGCTCAACCTTGGCCTTGGAAGTAAGCCAGGTAAGGACCTAGGCTCACAGGGAGAGAGCACTAGCCTTTAGGCTTACACACAGGTCTACCAGTCAGCCAGACTGTCAGTTTCCAGTATGTAGGTCAAGTCATCAGCAACTCCATAGAACTGTTTGCAGAGGGCAGCCCGGTGGCTCAGAGGTTTAGCGCCACCTTCAGCCCAGGGCCTGATCCTGGAGACCTGGGATCGAGTCCCACGTCAGGCTCCCTGCATGGAGCCTGCTTCTCTCTTTGCCTGTGTCTCTGCCTCCCGCTCTCTGTGTATGTGTCTCTCATGAGTAAATGAATAAAATCTCTAAGAAAAAAAATTGTTTACATAAGACATTATATAGAGAGAACTTATATAACAACAATTCAGGATATACCTAACAGTGATTAAATAATCTCTTTCAAACCCAGTGAAGGCAGCAGATTCCAGATATAACACCCAGTCTGGTAATGGTAGCATGATGTAATTATTTATATGGTCATGTTAGTGAAGTCCAAGAGTTACTAGCCTATCTCCCAGAATGAGCTACGTAATTGAATCGCAAGAAATCTATTTCATTATTTTCTCGTCAGGAAGAATAACAAAATTACTGAGACTTAGAAAGCATGAATGCCCATGAATTATCTTAGTTGGTAAAGAAAACATGAAACGTAGTCTTAGTTAATAGAGCCCAACATTAGGAGAGGAATTTCTCTCTGCCTTAAGTAGGTGATCTTCGCATTTGAGCTGCCTCCTGAATACCAGTAGGGATGAGCATATTCATGGCTGTGCTCTCGCCCCATGGATAAGGTCAGTATTAGGCCATGAATCTAGTAGCCAGAAACAGCTACTACCTGTTCCAAGGGTAGTGGCTTGAGCTTTGGCACAAGGCTTAGAGCACAAGGTCAATTGGCCAATAAGACCTGGGTTTGGGGGGTTGTTGTGTCCTCCTTTGGTGCCATATTGAAGAAGGATGGAAACCACAGAATTGCTATTGTCTTTTCCATCAAATTACTAATGAGGTTGTTTCTGGCTACTGGAGTCATGGTCTAATATCGATCTTATCCATGAGGGGAGAGCACAGCCATGAATATGCTGGTCTCTACTGGTATTCAGGAGGCAGAGCGAATGCGAAGATCACCTACTCAAGGCACAAATAAAACCTAATCATTGTGTGTCCCAGGGCATTTTGGGCATCTGCCATTTCAATCTGAAAGGCGAGGAATAAACTGAAGAGAAACAAGGCAGGCAGGATAATGGTCCTGTTCTAATCCTGGAACTTGTGAATATTTTACATTACATGACAAAGGAGAATTAAGGTAACAGATGGGAGTCAGGTTGCTAATCAAGTGACTCTAAATCAGGGAGATAATCCTGGGTTATCTAGACGGATCCAAGGTAATAGCAAGGGTCCTAAAAAGTCGAAAAAAGAAGTGAAAAGGGCAGAGTGAGGTGCTGTTAAAAGGACTCAACCCATTGCTGGCCTTGAAGATGGAGGAAGGTGGACATGAGCTGAGGCATGCCAGCAGCCTCTGGAAGCTCAAGGAGGCAAGAAAACAGAATTCTCCCTTGCATCCTCCAGAAACAAATGCAGCCCTTGCCAGCACCTTGATTTTCGTCCAGTGAGACTCACATCACACTTCTCACCAACCACACTGTAAGATGATAAATCTGTTTTATCCTCAGCCATGAAGTTCATGGTCATCTGTGGCAGCAGCCACAGAAAATTAATACAAGGAGCACAAAAGGAGGCTGAGAGCGTGAAGCCTGAGAGGAAGACAAGGACAAGGGCTCTAGGACATAAAGAGTTGCCTTTATGAGGTGCCCCCTTGTGGAAGAAAAATTGTCCAAAAATGAACAAAGGGATCCAGCTCATGTGGATGAGCTCCTGAGGATGGTGCCACCGGAGCAGGCTGTGATGGGCCTGGAGACCCCAACCGAAAGAGACCACGACATTGCCAATTGAGCAGTCAGTGCCCTGGTGAACCGTGGTATCAGAGGCAGTTAAATTTATGTTGCCTACGTGCATACTCTCCTTTCTTTCTGTGGAGGGATGCATGTGCTAGAAAGTCTTGATGACTACAGAAGAATGAACTGTCACGATGGTGGTTATTTATTCCTAAGGACTGAGTCCCATTCGCCCCGCCCCCTGCCCCCCATACAGGGTATTTCCCATCAGGATATATACACATCCTAATGTATAGATCAAGGGAAAGGAAAAAAAAATTACTGTTCACTAGAGGAACATAAAATATCTTACTAATTTCAATTGCTCTAGATAGGAAGTGTGATCTAGAAATAATAATGTGGCTATAAAAAGCCAGCCACTCCCCACCAGATAGAATTCCTCGTAGTCAGAAAATAAACACATTGCACAACAGATCAGATCAAGATTCCAATAGATGGAGTGTGATAAAGAAGGTCAATAAAAATATTGCCCTGAGTTTTCTTGATGAGAATATTCTCAAGCCAATTAAAACAATTCAAAACTCAGAAAATCGTGTGCCCCCTCCCCACCCACCCACCCCCCTACGCACTCATGCTTATGGATCCTCTGGCAGTAAAACTGAAAACAAACAAAAAACAATAAGTAATTCTAATCACTTGGGAGACAGCCCATCTTGCAAAGAGGCAACAACGTAAAGTTACATTCCTTTCAATTCAGCCAATACCCTTTTAAGATAATATATGCTATTTGTCCAAACATACTTTATAGCCATGGGATAAAAAAGGAAAAAAAAAAAAAAGCAAGCCCCACTTAGTTCTCCAACTGGTTTTTTAAGCCATACAACATTAAATACTCAGATGACTTGGAAAATCAGAACAACTAATAATTTACTGCATTTTAATAGTTTCCATCTAAATGTTTGTCATTCCCTGTTTGAAGTCGTAAGTTATAGTTGTATATGCAAAACAACCACAATTTTAGAGATTAACTTACTCTCAGGAAAGCTGGAGCAAGAGTCTAGAAACAAAGCATCCACAGGTCTCTGCATGTCCTGGAGGAGATTTCACATTCCTTTTGGGTCACTACTACATCATGCTTTTAATTTCATGTTTATTGTGAAGAATTCCGGTTTAGAATGATTTCCGAAAAGGATTATGGTCTGAGTTCGGCCAGGCTGCCAAAAACTCTCCGCTCACATCACATGGTGACTTCTTTGCTGTTTTCCTTTTCTTTGTCTCCCAGCCAGCCACTCAGCAGGGAGTTCGTAGTTGCAGATGGCTCGCTGGACATATCAAAACATCAGCAGCTATCAAACCAAAGAGAATCTAGTCTTTCCCAATTAGCTTTTTCATACAATGCCCTGATGGCAGAGTTGGCCCCCAGCACAGCCTTTTTAAAAAAAAAAAAAAAAAGAAAGAAAGAAACATAAGTGAAGAGATGGGTCAGAGAAAAGCAGAGCAGAGAGAGGTTGAAAAAGAAAAGATTTTTTTTTTTTTTTTAATGATAGCTATGAATATATACCATCGGGTCAGAAAGTCACCCAAAATCCTCCACTGAAAATTTAGTTCTTAAAACCTGGGTGCAGAAATATGCCCATGAAGCAGTGTCATGCTTCAGGGTAAAAGAACGAGGTCTGGATTTTCAGCTGCATTTCAGCTGCAATTGCATGCCAGCTAAGTGGGGCATCTCTCCTGGAGTGCCAAGTAGGAGGATCCGGGGAGCCAGGTCATGTCAAAGCACCTGCATCCCCCCAAATCTACCGGCTTGTTCCTTCTGCCACAAGTCCCAGCAAACAAACCACTTCCTCTGGAACCAACTGCTGGTTGGAGTAGGTCCTGTCTTCCCTATTTTTCAAGAAACGTTTCTAACAGGTAGGAACTGCCATCGCACCTTCTCTGAGCATGTCAGTTAAGGCCAGGCAATTCCCGTGTAATTCGTGGCTGATGAAGGAAAGCAGAAGAGGGCCTGCTGTCTTTCCGCTCGCAGTCTGTCCATCTGTTCCAGGCTTCTGCGCTGGGGCTGCTCTCTGAGCACACGACCGATGGAGAAACGATGTGCTGTGCGTGCAATTCTTACATCGAATAGACTCCTCTGTGCCCCAGGGTCTGCGAGAATCACATGAGATCCTCCTCACCTACTTCCCATCCCTCGATGCTTATTCAATCGTGTGTGCTCTTGCACTAGTCGTGAGTTCAGAAATTGCTCTCAGCACACAAAACAGAGGCAGATCGAACTCATTAATGCCCGAGACTGTCAAAACTTAAAAAGAGAAAAAACACACACAAACCAAAACACTTCTGAGCGGTCCTGCATGTCTGCTGTCTTCTGCAGAAGATGCAAGACTATCCGGTTTTATAACACGGCCAGCATTCTGTAAACAGAGAATATAATTCAGGAAATGTTTTTCAGTAACTTTTTTCCTAGAAGGATTTTTGTATCAAGGATGGAGCTGATACCTTCTGGCCCTTGTTGGCTCCTGAACCCTATCTTCTTCTTTTCTTTTCTTCTTTTCCTTTCTTTTCTTTTCTTTTCTTTTCTTTTCTTTTCTTTTCTTTTCTTTTCTTTTCTTTCTTTTCTTTTCTTCTTTTCTTTTTTCTTTTCTTTTCTTTCTTTTCTTTTCTTTTCCTTTCTTTTCTCTTTTCTTTTCTTTTTTTTTTTAAATAGAAGTAGTTGACATGCAATGTTGCATTGGTTTCAGGTGTACATGGTGATTCAGCAAATCCATGTGTTATGCTATGCTCACCGCAAGTGTAGCTACCATCTGTCCATAAAATGCTATTATAATACCATTGACTGTATCCCCTATGGCGTGTCTTTCATCCCCATGACTTACTCATTCCATACCTGGAAAGCTGTACCTCTCACTCACCTTCAGACACTATTCTTTTCCTTCAAAATGTTGGCCTCTTCCTTCCCACGTGGCACATGGTAATCTCTGTACCACTGTAACAGAGCGAGGGCACGCTCATTAATCTTCAACATTTTCTTGACTAAGTCTTATATCTTCATTCTTCTAAATAATCTTTAGAATCAGCTTGCCAATTAAAAAAAAAAAAACCACCCTGTTGGGATTTTAAAAACAGAACGGTACTGATTTTGTGCAGAAGGTAATTACTATAAGCAACCACATATGGCACTTACGATGTGCGGAGCACACGCACTTAAATATTAACCCATTTAACTCACCTAATAATTTTATCAGGTAGGCTCACCCCCATTTTACAGATGAGAAAAATGAAGCCCAGAGAGTTTAAATAACTGGCCCAAATTTAGACAGCTGGCGAGTAGCAGCAGATCCTGGGTAAAAACTCAGAGCATCTCCAGTCTGTAGCTTAAATAACAAATGTTATGATGTCTCATTTGTAGGGGGTCTCTGTTCACCCAATGGTTCCCACTTTAGCTACACACATTTTACCATTCGCCTTGCCTTATGCTTCATGTATTTTGCAGCAATGTTCTCCAGTGCCGGAAGCCTTATAGATTTCATGTGGTCATAAAACATTCCTTGGAGTTCTTTCCTGGCTGCTTGTACAGACTACTTAGCTCCTGGGACATGTGTGCAAAAGCAGAAAAAAAAAAAAAAACCAACTTAATTTGCGGAGAAAGGAGAATGGAGCCACCTAGCAGCTTGACAGAGAAAGAGAGACAGAGAGACAGAGAGAGAGAAAGAGACTGGGAGGGAGAGAGGGAGGGTGGGAGGGAGGGAGGGAGACTGAGCACATCTGCTTGTTTCCCAGGGACTTTGTGATCTTGCTTTTTGTCCTTCCTCAGACCCAGCTGCAAGGCTACAGTTGTGTTTTGGCAAATACTCTCCAAAAATTCCTCTTTCTTGTTTTTTTTTTTTTTATATAAGAAACAAATTCTACTTGGTCCTATTTTGTGTGCTCTCTCTCTCTCTTTGCATTGAAACATCCTTTGTATGGTATATTCTTGCGCTTAATTTTTATTTGCATTTGCATTGCTCAGATATGTTTTCACCTATCTCTGTCATCTGCCTATGGGCTGTCTCTTGAAGCAGTATCATCAACTTTATGGTCAACTAATATTCCATAAAGGAGGAAAGACTATCCACTGGAAGAAAGACAGTCTAGTCTCTTCAATAAGTGGTGCTGGAAAACTGGACATTCACATGCAGAAGAATGAAACTAGACCACTCTCTTGCACCATACACAAAGATAAACTCAAAATGCATGAAAGATCTAAATGTGAGACAAGATTCCATCAAAATCCTAGAGGAGAACACAGGCAACACCCTTTTCGAACTCGGCCACAGGAACTTCTTGCAAGATATTGTTCTTTTCACCCAGTCTGTAAATCTTCTACTTTCTGTGAGAGATCCAAGTCCCTGCAATAAGCGACTCATTTTGTCCAGCTGTCTCATTATACAGTTTCCAAATGAAGCTTTCCTGCGCTTTTCCCATTTCTCCTTTTCAATGCTGATCATAGTTTGTTTTTGTTTTTTTTTTTCCTTTGTTCCTTTTTTTACTTTCAACTTGTCCTTTTCTCTTTTGCTGTGGAAAGCCCTGGATGAGTACTTTTTAGTCTTTCATTCCACTAGGAATCACCCTCAACTCTTGACAAACATACTTGAACCTGCCTCACTCTGGCAAGGGGGAAAAAAAAAACCCAGCCTAAATCTCTATCTTCCCCCCCTCCAAGACCTGCTATTTTGGCATCCACACCCCACTCCATATGGATAAGTCTGCCAGCATGGTTGACCTCAAAGCCCGAGCTCCACTCCTTACTCCTTACTCGCAGTGCAATGCCAAGCAGGTGACTCGCCCAAGGAGCCTCTCAGTCTTTCTTCTGTAAGATATAGATGATATGATACTATGCAACACGGTCATTTAGGATTTGAACATTTTAGAATTGGGGGTCCGATTAAAGGAAACAACACATGTAAAGTATTTAGCAAAGTACCAAGCGCTGACTGAGCACTTGATAAATGGTAGCAATTACACTCTTCACAGCCCTGGAAAAACTGCAAATGGTAGGGTTTTTTTTTTTTTTAATTAAAATATAATTGACATGCAATATAATATTCGTTTCAGGTGTATACTCTAATAATTTGGTGATTCTATCCATCACTCAGTGCTCATGACAGTAAATGTACTCTTAATCCCCTTTGTCTTATTTCACCCATCCCACCCACCAGGAAATTATAGGTATTTTTTAAAACTACTAATCCGATTAATGAAAAACATACTACCACCTTGATGACTTAGCATATATTTCTTAGGTTACTTGTAATGCCAAGCCTATTTTATTTTTATTTTCTTAAAGATTTTTATTTATTTATTCATGAGAGACACACAGAGAGAACCAGAGACATAGGAAGAGGGAGAAGCAGGTTCCCTGTGGGGACCCCGATGTGGGACTCGATGCCAGGACCCCGGGATCACGACCCGAGCCAAGGGCAGACACTCAACCACTGACCACTCAGGGGCCCCTGTCAAGTATATTTTAACACGATTTCTGGCTACTTGTAAATTGACTAGTAAATCCGTCTTTTTTTTTTTCTCTCTACTTATATTACTGTTTACTCTGTCATTCTGGATTTTTGTGTTTATGCTTTTGTTTTTGACCATGACTGAGAATATCTTAAATCATTTATTTAAAAAATAACGTTGCTGCCTTCTCACATCTAGTCTTGCTGATAAACAAGCTTATCTAACTCTGAATCTCGTTCACTTAAGGTATTTCTTTGTTCTTGCTAGGTGATTTTAGGATTTTTCTCATTAGTCACAAATGTATGAAGTTTCATGAAAATGTGCTTAGGTGTAGGCTTTGGTTTTTGGTTTTGGTTTTTGGTCCTGCCTGGCACTCTGTGGCCACTTGCAATCAAAGAACTTGTGTTCTTTGTTTTGTTTTGTTTTTAAGTTCTGGGAAATTTTCAGCTAATATTTTGGTCCAGTATTGCTTCCCTTTTAGTCTATTCTCTTTTTCTGAGAAGCTTATTAGATATTTGAGGTCGATTGTCTTTGTCTAACCTTCTTCCTAACTACTGTCTTAAAACTGGAAAGCAATCCATTTTCACACCACATAAATCTCTCCACCATACAATTTTTATTATGTCACTCCCATGGCTGCCTTCGCAGTGTCTTGGCTACTTTGCAAAACTACATAACGCTTTTATCATCTGGTCACTGCCCCAGCCTGCCTTTGCCTTAACCCTTCTTCTAACTCCAGACATACTGAGACATGATTTTTTAAATTTTAAAATTTTATTTTATTTTGAGAGAGAGAGAGAGCACCTTAAGGTGTGAGCAGAGGGGAGAGGCAGAGGGAGAGGGAGATAAAGGATCTTAAGCAGGCTCCACACCCAGCACAGAGTCCAATGTGGGGCTGGATCTCACAACCCTGAAATCAGGACCTGAGCTAAAACCAAAAGTCAGACACTTCAACATATACACCACTGAGGCACCCCTAATTTTTTTTTTTTAAATGAACGCATCATATTGTAATTTACCTCTGTTTACTCTCTTGGAATTAACCCCTCCTGGCCTTCCCATAATGACTTTATAAATGATCATTGTAAGGCCCAGTAGTTACATGTAATAATTGATAACTATCCTCCTAATCTTACTTGTCCATCAGGTCTTGTATCTGACTTCTCTTCGCATAGGAGCTTTCCTGGCCTTGTCCTATGTGGGTTAGAGGCCCTTCTCAGATACTCCCATGGCACCATGCACTGCTGTGGTGGTATGTACTTCACCATACTTCAAACTGATCATACTCATCTCTCCCACCATAACTAGACGTTAAACATCTGAGGAGTACTATAGACTCTTCACTGTGTTCATATCACAGAGCCTAGGGCATGAAAGTTGCTCAATACATAGATTTTGAATTTTAGATTTATAGCAAGGATGTGAGATAGGGAAGCAAAACCAAAACAAAATATGATGCCTTCTTTCTAGAACCCTGGTTTTGAAAGAAAGGCCATCGGTGGAGTGGGAGCCAAAATGAGTTGTTTGGATCAAGGGTAGTTTTCTTTTTTAAAGGTGGTATTTAGAAGGGAAAGTAAAAAAGGAAATGCTGAAAATCCAGGAGAAATCAAGTAACATATGGAGCACTGCTCTTTCTTGGTGGGAAGAGGAGAAGGAACTGGGTCAGAAGCAGATGAGCCGGGAGCCTGGAACAGGGAGAGCTTGTCAGAAGAAAAAAAAAGGAGGCGAATGACAGGGCTGAGTGAATTTTTTAAATATGACACCATGAAATAAAAAATTCACCCATGAGAGTTAAGATTTTTTTTTTTTTTCCTGCGAAGCAGAAAGCAAATTCTAAGAACAGACCAACAGATGTGCTTGGCAACTGAAATAGCTCCAGAAGAATGGAAGTGTTCCTTAGGCACATGAGCATGCTGAGAGGCCTGCAGAGGCCGGTAGGACTCCTTTAAACAGAAGGAAGATTTGTAAAGTTTGTCTCTGAACTGATGGCTCTATGTAACATATCTTCAAAAAGTTGTTTATCGCTGATTAAAATCATTGATGGAGCGGGAAGCCTGGGTGGCTCAGTAGTTGAGCATCTGCCTTCCACTCAGGGTGTGATCCCGGGTCCAGGGATCGAGTCCCATATCAGGGACTCCCTGCGAGGAGCCTGCTTCTCCCTCTATGTCTCTGCCTCTCTCTCTGTGTCTCTCATGAATAAATAAAATCTTTAAAAAAATAAAATAATTGATGGATCAATAAAAAGGTCAGCGGTTACTGAAACCAATTAAGTCATGAACTACATAAAGACTTGAAACTGCTTAATATGAGCAAGCAAGAAAAAACACAGCTACCAAACAAGATGAGTGACTCAAACTCAGGACACAGGTGTCAGCACTAGCACTCGGCAACGAAAACAGTGATACAAAAAGTAAACATAACATTGAATTTTGTGACATTTTTGCTATTTCATGCTTTTTACAAAAGGTAACTTGCCTAATGCATAATTAAACATGACTGAATATTTTTATCTATATTTGCCAATTTTGAATTTATGAAGTCATCAGGTCTACACAGATTTCCCCCTTCTTTTCTACTTTACGTAAGCCTGTTAAACCTGGGTTTTTTTTTTTTTTTTTTGAACATTATGATCAATTACATCATCACAAGCTAGAGGTAGATTTGCAGATTTGCAGAAACTGCACACGGCTCATCAGGTTTAAAAGAGCTAAGCAATCCTGGCATTGAATTTCTCTTTGACTTTCATTGACAGTGGGGGACTATCTCAGGGCAAGATGTGAAAAGGGAGTTTGTTAGTAATGGTAGATGCCAATCTCAGTGCAGAAATGCCTGCATGGATCCTGGGGAATCCCAACTCCTTCTCTCATAGATTAGGAAATCTAAGCCTCAATCCATAGCAGTTTTGGCTAGTAATCTTTTACGTATGTATTTTTTAGATATTTGATTATATCCATACATCCAGAATTTTGCATGAGCTTTTTTTCCTTCACAGAAATTATTTATTATTATACTAAAAGCTCGGATGCTCAGCCTTTTTGTAAAAAATAGTGAGAACTTCAAACAAAAACCTATTCTGTTACTGAAAAACATTGCTTACAACCTACAATTATTACTCTTCTAAACCCACCCTTGGTGTACTTTTGCAACTTTCCTGGTCTGCTTATTGTAAAACTTAAAAAGCTGGAGGAAATATTGGGCCAATTACCTTTGAGTTGATCATTTGCAGCAAAATAGTACATGGTGTAATTTTAAAAAACAATCACAAGATTTCTACCAATTGCTGGACTATGCTATTGTGTTTGTTCCTTCAACAAAGCCATAAAATGGAAGAATAAAATATAACAAAAATAGAGATCAAATTCAAATACAAATAAATATCCAGCTGCCAGAAATGAAACAGGAAAAAAAGAAGCTAAAATAAGATGGTAATTTTAAGCCAGTTAAGTTTTAAGTGGTTTGGCAAAGGCCGATTCATAAGCCAGCTAAAATGTAATTCATGTGTAAGGATAAAAAGAGTTCCATCTTTCAACAAAATCTGGGATTGGTCTTTTATCGATATCTCTGAAAGAACTAATAGATACCCCTCAAGAAGAAAAGTAATTGAACCCAGAAGGAAGTAGTTGGAGGTTGGAAACTAATAAATATATTGGTAGGCTAAATAAATGTTGGTTGTGGAAATAATGGTGACAGTGATTAATTTGTGTTCGGGGTGGAAGGAAGACGTTAGTCACAATAGAGAATAAAATATCAGACAGCAATTATATGGGAGAAGAGGGATAGATAAGCAGAATGAAGTCCCCTTGAAATCTCATTGTTTAGGATGAGGACAGAAATTCCGATTAACTTTAAAACACATGATCCAATATGGTAGCCACAAGCCCCAGGCAGGTATTCAAATTTAAATGTTAAGATTTAAACCAATAAGGTTTAAAATTAACTTTATCTCTAACAGTCATCTTGCTTCTAACAATAAGAAACAGCTCAGAAAACTGAAAACCAATGATGTTTCCTGTACCCATCAGAGATTGAGGCTTCAGAACAAACACAGCCTTGAGATCTGGAATCATAGGAGTCCAATGGCATTGAGAGACTTACCACTTCTTATCATTCGGACGAATCATGCTTTTATGTAGTTCCCCACTCAAATGTGGCTTTCTTTCGAGGAGCTAGCAATATTCCCAGATATGGGATATACATTCCCCCAAATCCAAATAAAGCAACCAAATGCTGGCTTCTTATTCCATCCTAGAAGTAGGAAAAAACCCATCACTTGTAGAATATCCCAGGTGGCTCCTGCCCAGATTATTCTGAAAAATGTTATCATTAGGGCAGGTCCTTGGACCTTTGCTGGATTTCTTAACCAGTCTTGGTTGGGTCTGTGAGTATCACTGCATTCAAATCAGTCCCAAGCCTTCTCTTCAATTTCCAATATTATCATGTCATTAACGTGGTATATTATTACCCTGGAGACCTATATCAGGTCCAAATCCCTTGTGACCAAGTTATGACCATAAGCTGCTGAATTTAGATGACCTGTGACAGCACAGTAAATGTGAACTGGGATCCTTCGCATGTGAAACTGAACTATGGTTGGGTCTCTTCCAAGACTGAGATGCAGAAGAAAGCGTTTGAAAAAAAAAATCACTGGGCACCTGTTGTAGCTTGTAGGTGGTTGAAACTGTGTCTGGAACTGCTGATGTATTGGGCAGTATAGCTTTATTTAAGCCTCAATGGTCCACTGTTTGTCTCCATGAGCTGTAAGACTTTTCCACAGGCCACACAGGGCTGTGATAGAGGGAATTCATTGCTACCAGCACTCCAGTATCCAACATGTTGCTAATTAAAGAGGTAATCTCTTTGCCCACCAGGTATCTGCATCGTTTTAAATTAACCATCTGTGTAGACTTGAGAAATTCTAGTGGTTCCCATTTAGCATGTCCAATTAAGACTGGCCTGAGGATTGGCCATAATGCCTTCTATTTATAGCATTAGGTAGGGGAAGTAATTGCTAGTGGGATTATATCCCACCTAGTTAATGCAGCCAGGTAAAGGAGAACCAACCACCTCACATAAAGTTTGCTCAAAAGTCCCCATTTTCATCTTAAATTTCACTTTAATCCCATCAAACTTTTAATCTCCCTATGTTCCTGATCTAAAGTATGCCACCATTAAGATATCACCAACAGGTTTCAAATCACAGCACACTGACTCCTGTATTAAGGAGTCCAAAGAAAAGTTTCTCCTCCCCTTCCTCTCCCTGACAGTCTTATCCACACATGTGCTTTATGGCCTTGGGTCCCCACCAGGCTTGACCAGAAGACCCTGGCCTCTCCTTTTCAATATTTATTTTGATTAATCTGTTTACCCAATACCCCAGGCAATTCTGGGTGACGTTTCTCACAAAATCTTTGCTCTCTGCTTTTTTAAATTCCTCCAAAGTGGGGTTAATGGACAGAACTTGTCTGGGGCCTTCTAGCATTGGGGGACCCATGGGCAGTTTCACTGGTCCATAGAAGCTTCAATAATGCTGCATCAACACCTTTGTTTCAACACCATCAATGTTCACCACATTCATCCCTTTTGTAATAACCACCTAAAGATGTCCACACTGCTGGGTGGAGTCCCTTGACTCTCCTTTCTGTCTCTCCCTTTTTCTTTTTAATTATTTTGGTGACCTTGGTATCAGCAAGATCCCAATGGGGAAGCTAAGACAGCAACTCTAATAAAAGCTTCCCAGATTGTCGGATATTGTGAGTAATGTCACATGGGGTACCCATGTAACAGGGCCCCCCTTAATCATGGCATTTACCATAACCCAGTAACACGCACATGCAGTGGGTGAATACCCCAGTCACCCACCATAAAGCCAATTGCACACCTACAGCTTGCCTGCAAAGTGCATCAGCTGCTTCGACTGAAGTGTTCTGGTTGGCAATCTTCCATCTCAGGTGAGTGGGAGTTGAGCAATCTTCCATCTCAGGTGAGCACACTTATGGTGGCCTTTATCCAGGCCGTTAGAAATCCCTCAGGAATAAGCTTCTGTGTGTCTGGATCACCTATAACCATCTGTGATTGTTCAATAGTGGGCTGCAGATCCTGTATCAACCAAACATGCCCTTCCACTCTGCAACATCCCAGACCAAAGATAGAGCCCCCAAATCAGTTACTCTCATGGTCCGTTTTAATAAAGATTCCTCAGGAAGCTGATAATTCCATCCACTAAATGAGACACCTCCTTCACACTACAGCTCCTGGTTTTAGTAGTTTTTTGGTTTTGCCTCCCACCACACTGACTACCTTTTTGGTGATCAGAGGATGATTAGAGGTACCTTCCTGGCATAATTTTCCCCTTTCTTAGCAGCTTTGAGGCTAGCGATCAAAGCTCAGATTGACCCATATTTGAACTTGTTCCAGCATTGAGGCCCAACTTAGAAGAGATAATGAGAGATTATGTGTTTAGCATGCTTATATTTTGCATTTCCATAGATATCCAGTGAGCCAGTTCCTCAGGAGTTGGGTCTGTTCTCATCTCTAATTCCACTGGTAGCTTGTACTGTTAGTAACTGATCAAAGAGCAGCTACAGTTTGATACTATGAGTCACTAGGTAGCTATCCAGGAATCAAGGGTTCCTCATCCCTGCCCTCCATTCTTTCTGTTTCCAAACCATGTGTTTTCATGAGCCAGAGCTGTTCTGGCAAATTCCACTTCACTGACACCAAATGTCTAGAAAAAACTGTTTTCTCCTTTGTGTTTTCCTTTGCTCTCATAGTTTGCTTCCGGCCACCAAATGTGTAGGGTTTTTTTTTTTCCCCCATACTGACCAATTCTCCAACACCAGCTGGGTGTCCGACAATTTAATTTAGTTCTGACACTGTCTGGAATTAGCATCAGATCCCATCAGTTAATAGCCCTCACTAGACTCCTCCCACTTCGGGTGCCAATCACAAGTTCCATAAGGTCTCCTCTACTTCTGAACTTCCAACTGTAAATGGGGTTCCCATGACCCTATCCTTGGATCTGACAATTTGCTAGGACAGCTTACAGACCTCAGGAGAACGCCTACATATGTTTACTGGTTTATTATATAATGAACAATATGATTGATAAAGGAATCAGATGAAAAGATACATAGAATAAGGTCTAGAAGGGTTCAAGCGCAGGAGCCTCACTCACCCTGGAATTGAGATGCACCCACCACTTTCCGAGCACATAGATGTGTCCACCAACTTGGAAGCTCTCTGAATCTAGTGTTTTTGGAATTTTTATGGAGTTTCATCAGATAGGCATAACTGATTATTAACTCAGTTCCCAACACTTCTCCCACCGTGGGGTTGAAAGTACCAAGCTTCTAATCATGGCTTGCTCTTTCTGTGACCAGGGATAATCCCAGAGCCCACCAGAGTCATCTCATTAGAACAAAAGATACTTCTATCACCCAAGAAATCCCAAGGGTCTTAGGAGCTCTGTGTTAGGAATATATATATATATATATATATATATATATATATATATATATATGCAAGTGAATGCAGAGAATTGCCGCCAAGACCAGCTTACTTGGTGCAGAAGCTAGCAGAGCCATAAACTGGTAGGAAAAAAACACCTTAAATGATAATTCTGATGAATTGCTGGAGGCTGAGAGTAGGACATTCCTGCGGTCAACAGTGTTAAAGGGACCAGAAGCACATGCATGTAACTGGAGGAGGGCAAATGTTATAGGCCTGCAGGGATACATCTACCACCTGAGATCTGAAACTAAAATGAGGCCAGGAGGGAAGAGATCCTCTGACCTCTCTCCTCTTCCACCTTTGCATCTATTGTTGCTTTTTCCTATTTTATTGATCAGACCCAACTGGAAGCCAACCATGAAAGCAGGGAATTGGTGATGCAGTCCACAGTCTCAGGGTCAGCCTCCCTAGGAAAATAAAGAACAAAACCAGCACAGGGGCTGTCTACAATAGAGTTGGAGATGATGAAACTATTTTTCCTTTTGAAAAAAAAAATCCTTTCTTTTGTTTTATTCCAATCTCCTTCTTTTTTCATGCCTGTTTATCTGCCCTTGAACATATTCCTAATAAAAACCCAAGTTTTCAAAAATAACCATATTATGATGGTTTTAGCAAACCATGTCCAGTTTAATCTTTTGAAATATTTATGCTATATCTGATATTGGTTATTCAGTACTTTGTAAACATATTTCTACAACAGTTAAGAAAATTTACAACTTACAATGAATATAAGCAAAGATTTCACCATATTGTTATGTGAAATGGTTATATATGTTGTGATCTTATACATTTGAGAGAGACAAGAGAATCTATTCCTTGAATTTTAGAAATAATTTCAATCCAACTCTCATTATAATAGAAATTTGCTTTTATAGGGTACTAAGGCATCCTGAACAAATAGTAAGCTATTGATTATTTATCATTGATTTGGAGACATAGTGTTCCAGATATAATTATGACATATGTAATATATGCAGATAAAATATTTAATTATATGAAAAATGGATAAGAAAAAGATTAAAACACAAAAATAAATGAAAAAATACAAATATTTAACACAGAATAAAATGCAAATATATAAAACTGAAGCTTCACCATAAGTTTAAAAGTAAATTAAAACAATTTCAATGTTATATCAGCAAATATGCATATTTAGTTAAGAAATTATATACTATAGTGATTCCACCTACATAAAAAAGTACACTAAAGAAAAAGAAGCTGGTGTTTTGTTTTGTTTTGTTTTGTTTGTTTTTTGTTGTTTTTTTGGTGTGGAGAAAGTATGGTGATTCTTTTATTCAATTTTATTTAATTTCTGTGTTTTTCTCCATTATACAAATGTTCTTCAAAGAGCATGACAATTTAAGTAATATAACATAACACCAAAAAAAAAAAAAAAGGCATCAAGGATACTGTTTGGTCTTCAAAAAATTTTCTCATGATATTCAAGATGAAATCACTGTTATTTAGGGGAAAAATTATATTTAAAGCTCACACATATTTTTTTAATTTAGTAATATAAATGATTTATGCATGTGTGTATAGACATATGTACATATTTAAGAGGGAAGTGATTTTAAAATAGTAGTAAATATAGCTGACCCTTGAGCCATATGGATTTTAACTGCACAGGTTCACTGACATGGATTTTTTACCATACAGTAAATATACTTTTTCCTTATGATTTTCTTAGTTACATTGTCTCTTCTCTAGCTTACTTATTGTAAGAACACAGCATATAATACATATACAAACTGTGTTAATTGACTATGTTATTGGGAAGACTTCTTGGTCAATAGTAGGCTATTAGTAGTTAAGTTTTGGGGGAGTCAAAAGTTATATGGGATTTTTACTGCATGGGGGGGGGCTTGGTACCCTAACTCCTGTGTTGTTTGAGGGTCAACTGTACACAGAAAACTACTGATAAGCTGATGAGAAAAATCAGTACCCCCACAATCATAATGTAACACATTCAAAATCTTAAAAATTTGAACAAATGCTGCTGTGACTCCCCTTATTTTCATAAATTATGTTCGAACTGCTTTTCCAATGCACACGCTTGTTCATGTGTGAATCCAATGGTCTCCTCACTCTGTGAATTTCAAATTTCTGAAAAGGGTCCAGAGGAAGACTCTTGCGTTTTACTTGTGTCTTAATACAAACTCGTAAAACTGATACCTCCCAAACTGGTGTGTAGCAATCCCGCTAGCTTCTGGCTGTTGAATATATCCCTCATAAATTTCTGCTAGGGAATTTCTTAGTAAA
This sequence comes from Vulpes vulpes, assembly GCF_048418805.1. Classification (NCBI taxonomy): domain Eukaryota; kingdom Metazoa; phylum Chordata; class Mammalia; order Carnivora; family Canidae; genus Vulpes; species Vulpes vulpes. Next base: position 11,030,969 of record NC_132781.1, on the reverse strand, counting down.
TGTCATATTTCAAAGTGATATGTCATGTTTGAAGTTATACTTCAAAAAAATTCCCAAGTTTGTGGCTTTATTTCCACAATACCTGGCACCTGCCCTTCAGGTAACTTCATGAATACTTTGAATTGCCTTTACCACAGATTTTCCACCATTCCTAAATTTAGGGAGAATAATTTTTACATTTATTCATTTGTTAACTAAATACACAAAATATACCAGATATTGATGTTAATGATTTTTAAAATTATACATACTGACAATTATTACATATGGCGTAAGCTTATATGACACAAAGGATTAATAGGTTTGAGCTTTTAAATGTCATCTGAAGGAGAGAGGAGTGCCCATCTCATGGTTGTATCAATTTCTTCTTCAAAATTTCCAACCTCTTGCTCCTTAGAAAGTTCTAAAAATATCTAAATAGGGGACAAAGCAGAAGGAAAAAGAATGATCACGTTTATTGTCTTCCAAATAAATAGGAAATATGCATGTTATGTTCTTTCTTTTTTTGTTTTAAAGATTTTATTTATTTGTTTGAGAGAGAGAGAGCATGAGGGGGCAGAGGAAGGAGCAAAGGGAAGAGAGAGGAGAGGGAGAAGCAGGCTCCCCACTGAGCAGAGAGCCTGAGGCAGGGCTCAATCCAGGACCTAGGATATGACCAGAGCTGAAGGTAGATACTTAATTGACTGAGTTGACTGTTTATGTTATTAGGAAAATGCATGCCCCCACATGTTATTTTCACGTGAAATTAACAGGAATGATACAAACCCTAAAAGCTGACCCACCTTTTCCAATGTGCACTGAGAGAGGCTGTACTCTTCTAGGTTAAAGTCATGTTTCACTGGGGGGGAAGAAAAGATTACTAGTAGATGCTTACAATTTATTACCAAGAAGTTTCTCAAAGCCATACAAAATAAAAATGCCCACTATTAATATAAATGGAATATAAGACTGAATAACCAAAAGCTTGGTGAAAGAAGGGAATCATGAAGTCATAGTTGATATAAATGCAAATTAAATTAATCTTGATAAGCGAATTTTCTCATATTACATTTTGATATGTTCTATTACCTCGTACGTGTGTCTCGGGAGACATAAGTTCCTTGAGGAACTACAGAATTGATTGACACATCCTTACACACAAGGAAGATTTCGATCCCACTCCTCTGCCTTTGAAAGGACCCCATGCTTCTGGGTAACTGTCTTCAGCCAGTTTATCTGCTGTACCATGCATTCTATGCTAGGCGTCCCTCTCAGGAAACCCTCATCAGACTGGTCACCAGATTCCCATATTCACAGTTCACCACTCATACATTGGGACTCTCCTGTGTGTGTGACACGCTTGGTACCAGGAACAGAGCAGCAGTGAAAAACAAAACCCTACCTTTGTGTATAAAACTCTGTATTCTAGTGGCAGGCATATGGGCATTAAATAAACAAGGACTTAAATGTATAATAAAATAAATGAGGATTGCTACTACACAGGATAAATAAATCAGGTAGAGAAAGCAGGAAGTGCCAGCCACTCTTTTTTAACGGGATGGTTGGGGTTGGCTCCAGTTATAAGGTAAGAATTGAGCAGAAACTTGAAAACAAGCTAGAAGTAGTAGAATTTCAGGAAGAAGGATCAGCAGCAAGTGCAAAGTCCTGAAGCCGGAGTACACGTGTCTGGTAGCATTGAGGAAGAGACAGGAAGTCAGGGTGTCCAGAGTGGAGGGAGTCAACTGGGGAATCATAGTTAGACACTTTACAAATGAATTTATGTAATCTTCCTAATGACCCTGCCAAGTAGGTACTGACATTACCCTTCATTTATTTTTTTAAGAGATTTATTTATTCATGAGAGACACACACACACAGAGAGAGAGAGAGAGAGACAAGCAGAGGGAGAAGCAGGCTCCATGCAGGGAGCCCAACGTGGGACTCGATCTTGGGACTCCAGGATCACGCCCTGGGCCGAAAGCAGGCCCTAAAGCACTGAGCCATCCAGGGATCCCCTTACCCCTCATTTAAAGATGAGTCACTTAGATAAGCAGGGATTCAATAGCTTTACCCAGGGTCTCCCAGCTGGTAGAGAGACTGGCACTGAAATTGGAGCCCTTCGTCACTGTGAGAAATACTCCACGACTGTCTGCTGCTGGGATTGGCCCAGTTGAAAGCAGAAAAATGATGATGGAAAGAAAAAAAAACAGATCATTTTGAGTGGCAAGAAGAGTCATGCACAATGCAGGGGATGGACTCAGGGAGGGACACAGACCGTTCATTCACTGCAGCAGGGAAGCAGAACACACAGCTCGGACACAGGGAGGCTGATGCATGGGTGGAAGGTTTTCTGTGGCTTTTATTTTACTGGTGAAATGTAAAGCGAGGGCATCAACTGAGGCAGAAAAGCAGGAAGAAGGCAGATGTGTAAGGAAAGAGGAGCAAAGTGGTAATTGAGGACATTTGGTCTGAACGGGTTGTGCACCCACAGGCAACGTAGCCCCCACTAAGGGGCTTTGTGAGGTTAATGTTATGAATTTACTGCAAAACCAGCCAAGCTCAGTTGTGTGTTTTCTGTAGCTCTAGTCCCTGCCCCGGAGATACACCTTGTTCCAGAGAACTGGATTAACCTCAGTTGGGGTTAAATCCCATCATTACCTACCATTACAATTCTTAAAACCTCTTAGAATTTACATATTTTAAAAAAGTGTTTACATATTTTAAAAAGGTATTACACAATTACCTACCACCAAATTACTACCTAATTCTGAACCGATTCTTCAAAAGTTTTATTTTACAGTGGCAATTCTTACCTGCCTCTAATTTGCGGAAGGCCTGAGATAGAGGGTAGACATCTGCCAAAGGCAGTTTATAGACCAAGAGGGAAGAATACCTGGGAATACGAAAAAGTCACATTTGACTTTGAGTTTCAAGGGGGAGAAAGTGACCATCAAAATAAATGCTGATATTAACATCAATTTCCTTTGATGAAAATAAAAGTGATGCAAATAAAGGTACGGCTTACATATAAAACAAATAAAATGACCAATGGAAAATTCTTAAAATATCCTTTGGCAGCTGGCTGTTGGAGATACTTCTAGAAATAATCCAGCATAACTGCATTTATGCTCAGTTTATGCAAACCTTGCGCTGTTGTTGAACACAGACATCTAAACTAATCCCTTTGCTCAGTTTCAATTAGGCTGCAATTAATTACTTAATTTAATATTGCATCCTTGTCACCAGAAAGCTAAGGAGAGGGAGATGTGAGGTTAAGAGAGAAGAAGAGCCAGAGGAGATCTGTGGAGGGTACCACAGAGGGTCCGACTGTGGTCCCATGTGGGCTCCAGGCATGAGAAGTTCCTTTCCCCCAAATTTTCCAAGACCTGCTCTGAGGTGGAGATCAGCCTTGGATGGCTGAGGAGGCCCAGATGAGGTGTCCCCAAGTCTTCCTGGGGGACATAGCTTTCTGGGTGACTCCGAAATCTCCTGTAAATCTGAATGTCAGTAAATCTGTTTCAGAGGTCCCTAACTTGTATTATGAAGTCAAATCACTTTGAAGTTCTCAGAGAGCATTAAAGAAACCTCTGAGTGGGTAAAGCCAACAAGTTTCTCCGTAATCAGAAGGTCCTTCACCTTTCCTGCTGTGCGGCCTGTGGGAAAAGCTTCAGAATCTCGTTGTGAACCGAAGTCACTTGGGACATTTCCTTCACTTTCAGTTCTAGAATGTAGTCCTTGCCAAGTTTATTTTTCAGGTGTTGGGTGGAGCCGATGCATCTATGGGCAAGATGGAAAACACATTGGAAAAAATATTGCCCCTTCAATTTTTTACATTATTCTCAAATTTCAAATGTAGGGGTAGGGGGATCCCTGAGTGAGCTGACAGGAAGGGCTCCAGGTGCTCACAGTGATTGTGCCCTTTCCACAGGACATTTCACTTTGAGGGTAAGCACAGACTCCAGAAGGACACTCACCTCAGCCTTCCAGACACCATGATAGCGATGCGGTCACATATGGCCTCGACTTCGGCCAGGTAATGGGTGGTTAGGAGGGCCCCTTTCTCTGTGTTTTTAACGGCTGCCTGGATTGTCTGCCTAAAATGAGCCAAAAAAATCACTGGTGAGAAAAGGGTAGGAACGTCTGGGTGGCTCAGTTGGTTAAGCGTCTGCCTTTGGCTCAGGTTGTGATCTCTGGGTCTTGAGACTGAGTCCTGTATCGGGCTCCCTGCTCAGGGGGAGGTCTGCTTCTCCCTCTCCCTCTGCCTGCCACTCTGCCTACTTATGTGCTCTCTCTCTCTCTCTCTCTCTATCTGTCAAATAAATAAATAAAATCTAAAACAAGAGGGGGGTAGGAAAAAAAGAGACTTAGAGGGAGAACTGTAAAGGTAAAATATAGTTCATGAATCACATTTATAAATCATATTTTTACTAAAAAACCAGAAATGTGAATAGTTATTAGGTTTTTTGATAACATAAAGAAAAATGTTCAATATTTTTAGGTATGCTAGTGGTATTCTAATTACGTTTTTGAAAAAGAAAACTTTTCTATCTTTTGAAGAAACTAATTGAAATATTTATAAAGGGTAGGGTGCCTAGAATTTGCTTCAAATTAATAGGAGAGTGGAGAAGAGGAAGTGGATGGAGGTATAATGAAAAAAATTGTGCCTTATATGGATAATTGTTGAAATAGGTCATGGCTATAATGGGTTCATAAATGATTCTCTTTATATTTGTATAAAATTTCCATAACAAAGTCCTTTAAAGATGTAGGGGAAACTATTAGACAGTCACAAATATGAAGTTGGACTGGATGATTTTATTGATTCAAATGGAACATTCTAGAAAGAAAAATAAAAACAATTCAAAAACTAAGAAAAACTGGATAAGCAAATTTGACAGATTTGGTAAAGGGGAGAGAAAAGTAATGAATTAGGGAAATTATGTAAATTAATACCCTCTAAAAAAAACAGTTATATATATCTCAATAATTTAAAAAATTAAACTCTAAACCATAAGACTTAAAATTCCAACAAAATATTTAGAGGGTTGTTTTTTTTTTTTGTTAACATTAATACCACATGAATATGATACATCAGAGAATCTATGTATTAAGTATTTATTTTCCTAATCCTATGGATTATCTCCACTAAATTAGAAAGGAGTGGATTCGATTTTCCAAGATCAGGGTTGGTTTTTTTTTTTTTTTAAATAAAGAAAAAAAAATTTAAGTAAGCTAAATATTCAACATGGGTCTTGAACTCACAACCATGAGATCAAGAGTTGCATGCTCTACCAACCAAGCTAGCTTGGTGCCCCATCCAAGATCAGTTTTTTTTTTAATATTTCATTTTTTGTTCATGAAAGACATACAAAGAGAGGCAGAGACATAGGCAGAAGGAGAAGCAGGATCCTCGCAGGGAACCTGATATGAGACTCGATCCCAGGACCCCAGGATCATGACCTGAGCCTAAGGCAGACCTTCAACCACTGAGCCACCCAGGTGTCTCCCAAGATCAGTTTAAAGACATAACTTTTACATGAAGTTTATACTCCCAGCTCTGAGGGTTATGATAAGGCTCACCACATTTGCTGCTGCCCTGCTGGATCCAGGCCTGTTGATGGTTCATCCAGAAGCAGGATAGGCGAATTTCCCAGGATGCTCAACACAAAACACAACTGGAAGGCAAGAAAAGCACCTTATTGGCTGCCACCCCATCAGCTCTCAGAATAACATCACATATCACACCTACCTTTCTGGTGGCTCCTGCCGTTAATTTCTTCGCCTGAACATTGAGCTGGTCATGCAGTTTGAAATAATCCACCAATCTGATGGAAAACAGGAGTAGAATGTCAAGTCAAGAGAGGATCTTCGGAAAATGTAATCCCACAGAAGAGTGATTGCATTAGAGGGAAGGTTGGCACTATTATTCTGAAACTAACGATCAAAGAGGAAAACTATTTTGGAACATGAAAGATTTTTAATCTCATTAAGAGTTCCAAGGAATTGGGGATCCCTGGGTGGCGCAGCGGTTTGGCGCCTGCCTTTGGCCCAGGGCGCGATCCTGGAGACCCGGGATCGAATCCCACGTCGGGCTCCCGGTGCATGGAGCCTGCTTCTCCCTCTGCCTGTGTCTCTGCCTCTCTCTCTATCTCTCTGTGACTATCATAAATAAATAAAAATTAAAAAAAAAAAGAGTTCCAAGGAATAACCAGAATTTTGAATTTGAAACTGAAATGGATGATTATGAATGATTATTCACTCATTTAATGTTGTCAACTCTTCTGTACAATTATTTTTTTAAAGATCCCTCAACCAAAGATACAGGGAATAGCTCCTGTCCCTGCATCCCTGCTCTACTGCTGACATTCCCTGAAAAGGTGCAGACATCATTTCTACCCTCCATTCTTTATTAGTGAACTCATCATCAGTGGAACAGCCTCCCTGCCTCTGGACACAAAGGAATCACATGACCCCTCTTTACCGTGAAATGGCCATGGTGGTGTCCCCTTTCCTCAGCCCTTTGACGGCAGCGAACACCTCCAGATGTTCCCTCACTGTCAGGTTGGGCCACAGCACGTTCTCCTGAGGACAGTAGCCCAGGAAGTTGACCAGGCTGTCTCCCTGATGGCCCGAACGACATCCTTTCACTTCTACCTAAGAAGGTAAACCAGTTTTATTATTATATTATATTATATTATATTATATTATATTTATTATACTATTTATTTTATTTTATTTTATTTTATTTTATTTTATTTTATTTTATTTATTTTATTTTTGGTAAACCAGTTTTAGAAACACATGTAGCCTTTTCTCCAAACTCACACATAAGAAACTGACATAGAGCTAATAGATAGCTAAATTTTTTGAGCATCAAAGAAACGTTATGAGTGAAATCATATAGTATTTGTCTTTCTCTGTCTTATTTCACTTAGTATTCTACCTTTTATAATCTATGTCAGTGCAAGTGATAGAAATATTGAAACTATTATTTGTACACATGAAACTGATATAACATCGTATGATAATTGTACAATAAAAGCTTTTTTATTTTTTTAATTTTAATTATATTTATTCATGAGAGACACAGAGAGAGACGCAGAGACACAGGCAGAGGGAGAAGCAGGTTCCTCGCAGGGAGCCCGATGTGGGATTTGATCCCCAGACCCGGGATCACTCCCTGAGCCGAAGGCAGACCCTCAACCACTGAGCCACCCAGGTGTCTCCCAAGATCAGTTTAAAAACATAACTTTTACATGAGGTACATGAGCTATGCAGGCATCCCAATAAAAGCTTTTTTAATTAAAAAGATATACACACAAAAATTTAAAAGCTAAACCAATAAATATTATAGAGACTCATATATTTACTATAGAAAATTATTTAAAATTTACTAAAAGTAGAGTTTCATAAAGATATAGGCTACATTTATCATAAAGATATAGGCTACAGATATCATGAAATATCTATTTTAGGACTGAAAATCATTCTGTAATTTCTTTCTACCTCTCCAGCCGTTGGCTTCGTGATCCCAGAAATCATTCTAATAGATGAACTTTTACCAGCGCCATTGGGTCCTAGCAATCCCAAAATTTCACCTGAAAGAGACTCACTGATTATCAGTCTGGGAAGTGAATTATCATAAACCTGTTTCTTCAAATCTTTTGAGATATGTACACCCCTCAGTATTATTTTGAAATGTATAACATATGTATATAACCCATGTCACCAGACTATGTTCTTTAACTCTTATAATTATATGAAATATTAGCAAAAAGCTTATGGATTTGATGTCAATAAGTCTTTTCCAGATTACTTTTTCAGTTAAAAATGTGCCAGATTCTTTTTGGTAGTAGATGGCTGATGTGCTGAGTACATGTTCAAGTGGTTCCTAAACTTGGGAAGTCAGAGACATTTCCTTCATCCCAAATTCCCCTACTGCATCCAAACCACCATCATCCTCTATCTGAACTAATGTAAAAGCCTCTTGTCTGCCACTCAAATTTACAAACAATAGCCAATGTGTTAATTTTTCCAAAATGCAAATGGTAATAAAAAGTTAACTAAACCCCTCTGGTGGTATTCCACTAATTTGGTATAAAAATCTAAACCTTTTGCTCTGTTTCACAAAGTGGTACCCAATTTGGCCCTGCTCTGGTCTTGGACTTCCTCCATTCTACCTGTCAGTGCATCCATTGCTTCTTCGTGCCTTGACCATTCCAAAGGCAGCTCTAGCTCTGAGTCTCTGCCCTCATTCTGGGTGTCCTTATCTCTTTGTGCTCACATATCCAGGCACCTTCTCATCATGCAGGTCTTGTCTTAAATGTTACTCCTCCAGAAAGGTCTTCCCAAACCCTGGGTGAATGCCGCCCCGAATCATTTGTGTCATTTCACATATTCGGATGCTCCACTTAGAACTTGCTTATGTGATATCTGACCATTTTATTGATAAGTTATTGTTGGGTTTTGACCCTCTCTCAGGATGTAAAATCCATGAGGACGGGGCCTTGCCTATTTTTTTGATGATTATATTCCAGTACCCAAAGCAGTCCCTGGCATACACACACACACACACACACACACACACACACACAAATATGTTAAATGAATGAATGCACACATGGGTGCTTCACAATGGTGCCTACAACAGAGATGTTCAGTAGGTATTTCTGAAATGATGGTGAATAAAATTAAATGATTCTTCCAAACCTTTTTTAACACACAGAGAGAGATTTCTTGTTGCTATTTTCTTCTTCCTCTTTGAGAAGCAACTTTTCTTCTGACCTGCATACTCTTTGTGTAGACAGCTAGCAATTATGACAGGTTTCTGGAATAGAGGACAGTGTGATTTTCCTTTTAAGCTTCAGAGACTTTATGTTCCTATATTCTCATGACTGGGAACTTTCTTACTCTATGTCATAAAACAATGTATATTTTAATTTCATTTTTCGATTTTTTAAAAAAGACTCATTCATTTATTTTGAGAGAGAGAGAGAGAGCACGTGGCAGGGAGGGGCAGAGGGAGAGGGAGAGAATCTCAAGCGGATTCCATGCTGAATGCAGAGCCCGACATGGGGCTCGATCTCACGACCCTGAGATAATGAACTGGGTTGAAACCAAGAGTCAGATACTTAAAGGACTGAGTCACCCAGGTGCCCAAAATAAAGGACATTTTAAACTGACAGTAATCAATATTGCTTGTTTCAAGTGTAACCTGCGTTCATTGATGTCAGCAATATCTCTAAATCCCCTAAATCTGGGACACCTGGGTGGCTCAGCAGTTGAGCATCTGCCTTCGGTTCAGGGTGTGATCCGGGGATCCAGGATCAAGTCCCATATCAGGCTCCCTGTGAGGAGTCTGCTTCTCCCTCTGCCTATGTCTCTGCCTCTCTGTGTATGTTTGTCTCTCATTAATAAATGAATAAAATCTTTAAAATAAAATAAATCTCCTAAATCTATCTTCTAAATAAAAGAGTATAGCTTCATGGAAACTGGCCTTCCCAGAATGATCTAAGCTCATGAGCACATCATAACATCTAAGTCAGATAAAAGAATAACCCTTCAAATCTCAATCCTTATTCAGCATTTTATAACAAATCTCACGTAAATTCTCCAACTTATGAAATTCTTGGTTTTGAAGTTATAGCTCTACTTATCAAAGCCCATTTTTTCCTCAAAAGAATGATAAAACCATTATGTTCTCTGTTCTTCTTTGAGCTTCCAGGACACTCCAAAGGAGAGCCTACATATTTAAGAATTACGAAAATGCACCAAGCTCCAAACTTGCAAAACGAAAACCAGCATATTAACCTCGCTTCTTGATAGTTCTTGAATTATAGGTCCCTTAATGTCCATTTTGTCACTTGCTTTCCTACCTCATCTGCTTGTGAAGTGGTCAGGGCAGTTGCTGCTCTTAATCTTTCTGCTTTAACATCTTCATCCTCATCAACAGGTTCTTCTGGATTAGGCCCAGCACTTCCACTTTGGGGGGAAATTCTGTGGAGAAAATGAAATGTAGGACATACGGGTTTTTTCATTATTGAGGAGGATGCCCCCTAGATCAGCTTCTCTGTGATTTCACCATCATCCTTTTTCTCAATACATGGGTGATGATAATGGCCCTGTGAATACTGCTTCTGCTTTTCCCAAGAATTCCCGTCCCTGTCACCAGAAATCCTTTCTTGTTGTTGTCATTCTTCCAGTTAGAATCTTTGACCCTTGCCAAATTGCTAGCAGAGGCTGCTTCTTCTTTAAAAATCAGGTCACCTACATTTTCTCTGTTGACTCTGAGCCCATCTTAATTAATCACACCCGGCATCTGCCCTCACCATCTTTTACCGTTCACCCTTCCTAGAGCCCCTGTATAATGTCCATCTTATGAAACACTCTGAACTACGTTAGGTTGCTCAACCAATTCCATTGCATCTCCTCTGTTCAAGGATGTATGATCATCATAGATGGGAAATCGGCATATTTGAGTACTCCTTAAATTTCTGAGGACCTGAAAACCTCCCTCCGCTGGTTAGTGGCAGAGCTCTGGGAGTCCTATTTCCAAGCAGTAAGCCAACAACCCACTGACCATCATGAAAATCAGCATGCTGTTTACGTGGTAAATATAAATCCACATTAACAGGTCCGTAGTGCAGGTCATGAAAATACGATATTAAGTTCGAAACTAAGTTTTTATCCCAACCTGAAAATGGGATCCTTTCGCATTATTTTCTTTCCACATTTTGTTTCCATGCATCTTAGGATAAAAACAAATATCAAAGCCTGCAAGTAAGGCTAGGAGCAAAGAAAAACAGTTATATATAGGCATAAGTTCACAAATATCACTTAAACATCTGAATTAAATTGGTGGCCTGGTCGTCAGGTGAAATACGTGTGAACTATTCTTACAAATTAGGGGAGAAATCCAGCTGGACAGGTCCAGGCCATCATAATTTCTCATTAGAATATTGCAACACCTTGCTACCCAGTCTCCTTCCCCTTCTTCCTTTGCCCCAAACATCTATTCTCAACACAGTCACTAGAGTTACTTTTTTAAAACAAGTCTGATCATAGTAGTTTGCTTAAAACCCTCCAATGACTCCTCGGTTACTCAAAGACAAGTTAAAGTCCTTATAACTTTATAGTGACCCAGACTGCTCTGTGTAGCCCATGCCATCCACCCTGCACTTTACCCCGTGACTTCTGTGACCTTCCCTTGTACCACTCTTCCCTTGGTCACTCTGCCACAACTACACTGGCCTCCTGGCTGACCCTGGAAAAGCCAAGGTCACTTGTGCCCCCTCCTACTGGAATCCTCTTCCCCAAGCTATCTCTGTAGCTTTCCTCCTTGCCCCCTTCAGATCTTTATTTCTCAACCAGGCTTTTCCTGACCACCCATCTGACACAATACATATTATTTACTTAGTTTATTATCTATTATCTTAGTTTATTATCTTTCCACCATGATATAAACTCCATAGGGGCAGGGATTCCTGTCCATATTTGCTCCTATGCCTAGAAAAGTAGTGACACATTGTATTCAGAGACAATAGCTTTCTTCAGCCTAAATATACCAACATAATCACTTTTTCCCTTTTATTTCAATATTCAACTTTGCCCCTTTTATCTCCAATTCAAATGATTTAAGTTATATTGCATCTATATTTCTTACAAGCTTTCTCAAATTTGCAGGTGGCAATAAACAAGATAAATGAACATGAAAATTAATTTCATATTACATTCTGGATCTACACAGTCCACTTATGCACATAAAAGCTAACTCATGATTTGGAATCATGTCTGAATTGTCTTATTCTGTATCTTATCCTGAGACTATATTAAAAGCTTTCAAAGTTGGCATACATCAGACAAAGCCAAATAGTTATTATAGTAAATGCTAACCATCAAAAAATAAAATAAAATAAAATAAAATAAAATAAAATAAAATAAAATAAAATAAAATAAAAAAGGGAGAGATAGAAAGGCTTTCTTACTATTAGGCATACTAGAAAATCAACTCCACTTGGGTCATATCTGTGGTTTAGATATTCTAGCTCGTAAGTTCTCTGTAAAGACAAAAAGAAAAATAGCTAAATACAAATTCATCATCTTTATGATTTACATTTAAATAATATGGAATTCCACATATTGCATATTTCCCTTCTTAAGCTTGATTCATCTATGTGCACTGGTGACAAACAATTCCCTGCAGAGAAGAAAGGGGACCCCCTACTCAATGCTGTCCCTCAGTAAACAAATAATTTATGTCTGTTCCACTTTTCCAATTTTTTTCTTTAATCTTTGGTTTAAGGTTTTCTTCAAGTTGACTGAAAATATAACAGAAAGAGGAGCCTGCAGTGTGAAAAATAATAGGGAATCACAATATTTGTCCTAAATACCCCTCACGAGGCCTTTCGGGGCCCCCTCCTACCCTGGTGGTGACTCTCCCACCATAATAACTAGTCCTATCATGTTATTCTTTCTTCATCAGTCAATGCATTCAGAGAGTGACTCATTCCTCCTAAGAAATGTATGACAGATCTAGGTTAATGTACTTCCCTCTGCAGGTCTGTTTATATCTTAGGGGGAAAATGCTTTAAGCAAAAGAATGAATTCCCAGTTGAGAATTCTAAGTGTGCTCAATTTATGGAAAAGTGCTTTTGCAAACAAAAGGCTTTCCCATATCCCCAAGAACACAAAAGATTAGGGCAGTTTTCTCTACTTTCTTTGAAGTATCACTCGGGATGATGTGGGTTAGAGTATGTGTCTGGCTGAGCTCTTGGGTTCATCTCATTGGATACTTCTTTCCATTTGGATGGAAATGGAAAGAATGGTCCTTCCTGCGTCAATGCCTTTGCTTCCCTCCACAGAACACACTTACCTTCTGCTCCATTCTCCTGCTAACTGATTCTGACTCATTCTTCAGGATTTTTTAAGGATTGCTTACCCCAGAAGAATTCTCTGACTCTCTAGATCGTGTTAGCTGTGCTTTGTATCCTGCCCTTGGCACTTTGCCCTTCGTCTTTGGGTCCTTTAAACCCTTTGCATTGACTTATTTGAGGTCTGTCTTCATCTCCACCAAGCCCTGTGAAAGGATGGACTGTGCTATCTTGTTCATCAGGTGTCCCCAGTGACCAGCACAGTGCCTAACACAGAATACTGTTTAATATATGTTTTTGGATAAAGAAATGTAATTGTGTGTTATTTTATCTCATGATGGATAATGAATACCCATTAAATGAGGCAACATTGGGCAGCCCCAGTGGCACAGAGGTTTAGCACTGCCTGCAGCCCAAAGTGTGATCCTGGAGACCCGGAATCAAGTCCCACATCAGGCTCCCTGCATGGAGCCTGCTTCTCCCTCTGCCTGTGTCTCTGCATCTCTCTCTCTGTGTGTGTCTCTCACAAATAAATAAATAAAATCTTTTAAAAAAATGAGGCAACATTTTTCAATCTGGCATTAGTTTCAAATCGCATTTAACAATGCTTATGTTTTGCGTAGAGCATATGGCAAAATTTTTTTAAAATTTTTATTTATTATGATAGTCACACACACACAGAGAGAGAGCGAAAGGCAGAGACATAAGCAGGCTCCATGCACCAGGAGCCCAAAGTGGGATTCGAGCCCGGATCTCCAGAATCGCGCCATGGGCCAAAGGCAGGCGCCAAACCGCTGCGCCACCCAGGGATCCCTATGGCAAAATTTTTAAACAACTTTCTTGAGGTTAATTTTTCATGCCATAAAATTCACTCATTTTAAGCATTGAATTAAAAGATTTCTAGTAAATTTCCGGAGTCAGGAGAGCATCACCACAATTTAACTTAGTAACATTTCCATCATCCCAAAGAGATATCTCACATGCATTTTGCAGTCAATTCTCATTCCCACTCCAACCCCAAGAAACCACTAACCTTCATTCTGTCTTTATAGATTTGGGGTGAAGCACTTTAATAGGCTGCATATTCATAATTAATGACACCATTGGTAATATTTCTTACCTGTGCCAAAAAAACCAGAAATCCACCCATGGTAGTGAAAGGAACTAATATCATGCTAGAAATCAAGACAGGCAAGTCGAAGTGCATCAGCACAATGTCAAATATGATGATGGAGGTCTACAAGGCAAGTTAAAATATATTGCAATTCAGACGTATGGATTCCAATGATATTTGAAAAAATATTTAAGATGTAAGTGTCCTCATTATATATATCAGAATTTTCCCACATACAGATTCACTACTTTCAGAAGGAGAAGGGAAGTGAGAGGTTTTTGTTAATGAGAATAAATGTGACATTCAGCTACCCAACAGAAAAATTTAAGATAAAAATCTGTAGATTAAGGTAAAGGCTAAAGTGACCAGGTAGGCTTCCTGACAGTGCATTACGTGCAATCTAAGACAATAGGATAAAGAAAGAAATTATGGTAACAATGTAAAAAACCTGTATAGGATGGAAAGCTATCCAAGTGATTATTTTTAGAGGTCCATACTGCTCCCCACCCAGACTAAATCTTTCTAAATGGCATCCCTGCTCCATTTCTTCTCCATTTCAAACAGTTTTATTGAGACCGTGTATTTTGATTACAATGGGCTTATTTTCTTTTAAAACACTGGTAAATGTGGGATGGGGATAAAGATAATTTTTCATTGTTCTGTTTTAAGGATCAGTTTCTCAGCCAACAAGTGTGTGTTGAGCTTGTATTGACCCTTTCCTGGATCTTATTGATGTATGATTTATAATAAAAACACTAAGAATTGTAACTACTAAATTCCCTGAATATTACACAAACACCAGGCATTAAGAATTTAGCATTCATCATTTGCTTTGATCTTCACAACTCGAGAATGTAGTCATTCTTACTATCCCTTCCTTACACATGGGAAATCTAGGGTTCAGAGAAACAAATAACATCCTCAAGACCACACAGCTAGGGAATGATAAAGTTGGGATTCAGAACCCTATGTGTGTGTGATTCCTAAGTCTTTAGGTCCAAAGACTATCTTGTTCTTTGGGATTGTTACATAGGGGAATGTTGTGTGGTTACTAAGTGAATTTACAGTTTGGGGGGAATGTGTAAACCACATTTAAAAGACAATTGGGAATGAAACCAAATAATTTTTAATCAAGTGTTCAGTAAGTATAATAAGCATTTTAGATGGCAAATCCAAAAAATATTTTCTCATTTTACAACCACCACAATCTCTCTGCAAAGGTATCGCATGATTATCCACCTTTACATAGTTCCCTCCTCTTGGTTTCCATGACATCACACTCGTCTATTTTTTCTCCCATCTCCTTATTTTTGATAGCTATAAATCCACTGGTCCCCTTAGCTAACTCCTCTCATTCTACCTGGCCTCCATGTTTCTTCTTTTGTGAGTTGTTTTTTTCCTCCTTTCTTACCCCTGGAACAAGAGAGGATGGCAAACTGCATCAAAGGAAATATGCTATGGCTCAGTGTGCTAAGAAGATGTGCTACCATACGTCCACCATGGGCTGAAAAGTATGTCCTTATTAGACAAGGGCCTAAAATACCCATGAAGGACCACACCCCATGGGCTATGAGAGTCCACTGAACTCTAGAAACAAATTAACAGTTGAGTGTGGCTTCACTCAATGATGAGGGGACCTTGCCTATACTTTCCTTCCAAATATACCCAAGATCACAAAAGGACAACTGCACTGACCATCATCTGATACATTTTTATTTTTATATATATCTGTGAGTCTTAAGACTAGCATAGTTTAAGTTGATACTAACTGCATGATGAAAGATCAATTATCACATTACACATCCTCAACACACATTTTAAATGAAATTAACAGTTCTTTGTATCAGGCATAAAATTATTGCACACTGCTTCTTCATGAAGACGTACAACTATGATGTATAATTTAGGCTATTAACATCAAGATGTTGATCAACACAAACTTTAAATTACTATTGTCAACCATCCTGCTACTTCATATTTCTTGACATCAGGAATGACATAAGGTCTGAGACCTCATTTTTATTCTTGAGTTGTCACTGATTTTTATGGGACCTTGAACAAGTTACTCAATTTTTTCTTCTCTAAAAAATGAAGTGAATTACACCAGATGATGTTGAATTTTTCTTCAAATCTGACATTCCAATATTCCATAAGTATGTAGCTTTTCAATGGTACAAACATGTAATAGACAAGTACACCGAAATATATATATATATATATATGAAAAAAGGGAAAATAATTAGAAATTATAAACATGTATTATACTGTAACACTATAATTTTCTTTTTACATTTCAAACAAAGATATCTTTATTTTTCAAAATTTACTTTGCCTCTGGGATAGTGTCTCATCTTATTTTAATCCATAATAATTCAAAAATAGTTGATACCAAAGGTAAAGGACATCCAATCATAGATAGATATATTTCTATCTGAAAAAGTGTTTCAGAGTTAGATGTTCAATTCTCAGCTGTAGTTATTTATTTGCTAATTTGTTCATATCACAGTGAGAACATCTTAATCTTCACATTAGTCCACAAACCTCATAGAACAGGTGTTTTACTAGTATGCCTTCCCTTAAGAAATAACAAAGTCAAACTTTTTTAGCTTCATACTTTTTCAGCTAAAAAATTATGCAAGAAGAATTAAGAAGACTATCTATTATAATGCAGACTCTATTTTGCCTTCTCCCATGTATTGAAGGAAATCTGCCCTCACAAGACTTTAGTCATTTACATTTTCCCTGCTCTGTAAGCCAAGCAATAAGAGCTATTGTTGTGGCAGATTCCAGCATACCATGTTCTGGAAAGAACTCATATTTTGTTGAACTGAAGCACTTTGAAATCCTAGAACTTGGCTGGGAAAATTCTGTCAACAGTTTTTCCAACCCAAACCATCACTACAGAGACTGCATCCATGAGAAAAGTTTCATCTCTGCTCTGTTGTTTTTTTCTTTTCTGCTTTGTTTCTTCATGAAAGCTGAAGGATAAGGGCTTGAGGTTCTACTGTTAATGTTGAGTGTCTCTTCACCTGAGAGACTGTCAAATCTATATACAAACCAGGATGAACAGTGAATATAAGGTAAACCAGGAGCTGATTGTTCACTTGACACGTAGCAAAAATACATTCATGTAGACGTGAATTTGTTCCAGTCTGGAATGGTTTCTGCTTAAGGAGAGCCAACCAAAGGAGTGGGAAATGACATAATGAAAAGGAGCCATGACTCCAGGTTGCTGATTACTTAGCACTGGTGAACAGTAAGCTTAGAGTGCCCATGAGGGTACTCACTAGGATATGTTAAGCCTCACTCAGGCTGGCAGTAACAGACCTGTCAACAACCATATTGGCCAATAACCCTGACATTGCTTGAATATCAACTCCAAAAAGACTTCATCCAGAGTTGAAACTACTAGAAAATATGAAGTGTGGGTACAAATTCTTCATTTACCTTTGCTGGACATACACAAAAGTGCTGACTGCAATGAAATCAACCATTAAGCCAGACTCTCTTTCACTGACATCTTTACCAGCATCTGAGTTTACACTAGGCAAAGGCAGTAAGATTGTTGACCAAACAAAAAAGTTTCCATGCAGAGTATGAATGGAAAGATTTTGGTGTACTAAATCCTCATGACTGACTCAAGCTAGTCTTCTAAGTGAGGTATCTCTAATCCTCTTTTTTAACTTCTGTGCTTGGACTGGGTTGTCCTGATGATGGTAAGATGGATGGTTATAGACACTACCTGCTGAATACAGAGAGACAATCTATAAGGGTCGAGACAGAATACTGTCCATTGAGTAGGGATAAAGCAACAGCTACCTGCTGACCAGAAAAATCTAATTTTTATAGAAATCAGTAGGTGATGACAGATATATTTTCTTAGCAAATGGCCTTCCGTTGGGTTTCTCTCATGGTTTCAGGACTCCCACTCCAAGAGTTGAGAACTGTGTTTGCAGGACAGACATTTGACCACTAGTTGGGAATATCATCTAAAAGGCACCTGCAGTGTTCAGATGAGGCACTGTGAGTCTCTAGAGTCTTGGTGTGCATTTCCATCCAAGTTTTCAGCCATCTTGGGCTTTCAGGAATCTTTCATTCCGATTTACTAATAAATTCTCTAGCATATGTATAAAAACATCTTCAATATCTGAAATTATTTCTTTAAGACTGTAGACATGGATTATCCCGTCAAATGTTACAAAGCCAGTTTTTATTCTAGTGTTACCAGGAAGCCATGTATTTTTAAGAATCCATAAACTTAATAGCAGCATCTTGAACTACAAGTCTTCTGTAAGATTCTCCATAAACCTTAGTCAAAGGGTTGTCTATGAATGTTCTCCTTTCTATGGTGTAATTTTAAGGTACTAGTTTTTCCCATTTCTCAAGGCAAAAGTGACTATATGTAATGTTACACTGAAAGATTAAAAAAAGAACTCTTTGTTCATATGTTCATATATGTACTCACAATATAGATGCAAAATGACCAAAGGCCACTACTTTTTCTCGTCTTGCGAAAAATAAAGGATATCACATATGTTAGGAAGACAAGTGAAGCTGCATAACCGAGCATGAATATAACCTGAAAACAATACAGATTATATCAAGGTCAAACACTGATATATTAACAGAGGAAAAATTAAATTACAAATATTTTTAAATATATTATTGCGGGGGTACCCAAGTGGCTCAGTCGTTTAAGTGTCTGATTCTGGCTCAAGTCATGATCTCAGGGTCTTGGGATAGAGCCCCACATCAGGCTCCTGCTCAGTGGGGAGTCTGCTTCTCCCTCTCTTTCTGCCCCCGCCCAACTTGTGCTCTCTTTCTCTCTCTCTCAAATAAATAAAATTCTTTTAAAAAATTTTTTGTACATGCACTTTGAACTTTTTTGTTTTAGTTTATGACAAAATAAAAATGAAAATGTCTTGCTTATTGAAAATATCAAATGTTATAATTTATCATAAATTTAAGATATTGTCAATATAATGTGTTACTTACCAAAGCAAACACAATTCCGCTTGTGATATAAATTTCCATTAAGCTTGCTACATACAAAAATAAAAGCATTGAAAAGAGAAAAAAAACAAAGAAGCTAATATCCACCAGTGCCTGCCCAAACCAGTAGGCAGAAGGATAGAGGCCTGAGATCCATAGCTGGGACTTAGCTCTCTTCTGATGAGAAAACACAGGAAATAAATAGATTCAGTTGAAATCCAAATCCAAAGCAAATATATTCAAAGAGAATTTAAGACAGATATATTCAAATCATTTTAAATCATTTAATAATTCAATTATGAATATACTATTTAGTATCCGAAGTCTAAAGAGCCAATTCCATAATGGGGCCATTGTGAAAATGAGTATTGTTTTATTTTATAGGTTTGATTTCCAGCACCACTTTAACTCATGCATAATGACTAGAAAAGCAGACCTCATAATAATCAAGGCATAAACCTCCTTCAAAACCTATTATTCTGCAGCCCAAAGGACAATAAATTATTCATTATCCAAATATATTATAGGGGTTACTGTCTCAGAATAGTGAAAGATGACTTATCTAAATCTGATTTAACTGTTTTGCCCTTGAATAACAGACATGATCAAATACAAACATAACCAAAAAGTTTATTTGCCACAGTAGAAAGGGTATTTAAGTCTTAAATCTGGTCCTCAATGTAAATGTCAATGATTTTTTTTTTCCTTTTCACTGGGAAATAATGTAGTTGAAAGTTGTATAATAGTACCGGTTAAAAGTTTAGATTACTTTGAGTTCCTGTAAAATTAACTGCATTTGTCCTGTAATTTTGAAGTAAAAAGTATTTTCTGTTATTAGAAGCAAAGTTCCTGACTTGATAGAAATAATGCTTAACTGTACTGTCTAAATTAAACATATGTTTATAGGCTTTTCTCACAGGAAAACGTTTTGAACACATAGCATTTAAAGCACAATTACTGGAGTCTTTGAAGTTTCTCTTTTTCCCCCCTCCTCTTACTTTGTAATCGCTGATACTGCTCATGGAGAAGTAAGGAGAAATGCTGCACACAATCCAAAATAAGAATGTGAAACCTTCCGGCAGCCCAGTTGAGAAAATCTCATCATCCTGCAAATATAAAAGGTACTGTAAACCTGTGAATATTTTTAAAATGGAACAAATACTAATGTGGTGTATCACATTGATTGATTTGGGGATGTTGAGTCACTTTTGCAGCCCAGGAATTAATCCCACTTGGTCGTGGGATTACCAAAAGAGAATAATCCTTTTAATGTACTGTTGGATCCTATTAGCTAGTATCTTGCTGAGAATTTTTGCATCCATGTTCATCAGGGATATTGGTCTGCAATTCTCCTTTTTGGTGGGGTCTTTATCTGGTTTTGGGATCAGGGTAATGTTGGCCTCATAGAATGAGTTTGTAAGTTTTCCTTCCATTTCTATGTTTTGAAACAGTTTCAGAAGAATAGGTATTAATTCTTCCTACAACACACACACATGAAAAAATGCTCAGTATCAGGATCCCTGCATGGCTCAGCAGTTTGGCACGTGCCTTTGGCCCAGGGCATGATCCTGGAGTCCTGGGATCCGGGATCGAGTCCCACATTGGGTTCCCTGCATGGAGCCTGCTTCTCCCTCTGCCTACGTCTCTGCCTCTCTCTCTCTCTCTCTCTCTCTCTCTCGAAAAATAAATATTAAAAAAATGCTCAACATCACTCAGCATCAGGGAAATACAGTCAAAACCATAATGAGATACCACCTCACATGGGTCTGAATGGCTAAAATTAACAACTCAGGAAACAAGAGATGTTGGCGAGATTGTGGAGAAAGGGGAACCCTCTTACACTGCTGGTGGGAATGCAAACTGGTGCAGCCACTCTGGAAAACTGTGTGGAGGTTCCTCAAAGAGTTAAAAATAGACCTGCCCTACGACCCAGCAATTGCACTGTTGGGGATTTACCTCAAATCTACAGATGCAGTGAAAAACCGAGACACCTGCACCCCAGTGTTTCTAGCAGCAATATCCACAATAGCCAGACTGTGGAAGGAGCCTCGGTGTCCATCAAAAGATGAATGGATAAAGAAGATGTGGTTTATGTATACAATGGAATATTCCTCAGCCATTAGAAACGACAAATACCCACCATTTGCTTCGATGTGGATGGAACTGGAGGGTATTATGCTGAGTGAAATAAGTCAATCGGAGAAGGACAAACAGTGTATGTTCTCATTCATTTGGGGAATATAAATAATAGTGAAAGGGAATAAAGGGGAAAGGAGAGAAAATGAGTGGGAAATATCAGAGAGGGAGACAGAACATGAGAGACTCCTAACTCTGGGAAACGAATAAGGGGTATTGGAAATGGAGGTGGGCGGGGGGATGGGGTGACTGGGTGATGGACACTGAGGGGGGCACTTGACAGGATGAGCACTGGGTGTTATGCTATATGTTGGCAAATCGAGCTCCAGAAAAAAAAACATATACCAAAAAAACAAAACAAAACAAAACAGAGCTCCCCTACAACCGAAGAATAGCACTACTAGGTGTTTATCCAAAGGATTTGAAGGGGCACATGTACCACAATGTTTATAGGAGCAATGTCCACAATAGCCAAAATATGGAAAGAGCCCAGAAGTCCATTGACAATGACTGGATAAAGAGGATGTGGTATATATACAATGGAATACTATTTGGTCATCAAAGAGAATGAAATTTTGCAATTTGCACAGATGTGGATGAAACTAAGGGTATTATACTAAGTGAAATAAATCAGAGAAAGACAAATACCATATGATTTCACTCATATGTAGAATTTAAGAAACAAAACAGATGAACATAGGGGAAGGGAAGAAAAAATAAAATAACAAATAAAATAAGATGAAAACAGAGAGGGAGGCAAACCAAAAGAGGTTCTTAACTATAGAAAACTGCAGCTGCTGGTAGGGGGAGTCGGTGAAGGGATGGCGTAATTAGGTGATGGGCATTAAGGAGGGCATTTGATGAGCACTAGGTGTTATACGCAACTGATAAATCACTAAATTCTACCTCTGAAACTAACAAAAAATTAAAATTAAAAAAGGAAACAAACAGTAGTTCTCATAAATAATGTGTTTTTTGAACTATTGAAAAATCAAAATAAAAGTATATACCGTGGGGCACCCGGGTGGCTCAATCAGTTAAGTGTCTGCCTTTGGCTCAGGTCATGATCTCAGGATCCTGGGATCAAGCCCCACATCAGGATCCCTGCTTCTTCCTTTCCCTCAGACCCTCCTCTCTTCTCGTGCTCTCTCTCTGTCTCAAATAAATAAAATCATTTTTTAAGAAAGTGTAAGTCTTGGGACACCTGGGTGGCTCAGCAGTTGAGCACCTGCCTTTGGCCCAGGGTATGATCCTGGAGTCCCAGGATCGAGTCCCACATCGGGCTCCCTGTATGAAGCCTGCTTTTCCCTCTGCCTATGTCTTCGGTTCTGTCTGTGTCTCCCATAAATAAATAAATAAATAAATAAATAAATAAATAAATAAAATATTTTTTAAAAATAAGATAAAATAAAAAAGTGTACGCCTTAATCCAGCAACATCAATATATGAAGGTAGGAGGGGAAATTATTTCTGATCATTTAACATGGGGCTTTAACTCCTAGAAAAAAAAAGAGAAATCAAATAAACTCAGGACCCACTTCAGCGTGTATACTGAAAAGAACTGAAAGCAGGGTTTCAAAGAGATATCCTCCCATGCAGGTTCATAGCAGCACTATTCATAATAGCCGAGAGGTGGAAGCAACCCAGATGTCCACCAACAGATGAACAGATAAACAAAACATGGTATATACATATGGAGGAATATTATTCAGTGTTTAAAAGGAAGGAAATCCTGTCACATGTTACTATGTGGATAAATTTCAAAGATACTATTCTAAGGGAAATAAGCCAGTCACAAAAAAAACAAAAAACAAAAAACAAATACTATATGACTGTCCTTATATAAGTATCAAAAATAGTTAAATTAATAGAAACAGAAAGTAGAATGATAATTGCCAGGGCCTGGGGAAGGGGACAATGGGGCATTCTTATTAATGGGTATGAAGTTTTAGTTCTGCAAGATGAAAAAGTTTGAGAGATCTGTTTCACAGTAATGGGAATAAACTTAACACTACTCAACTGTATACTTAAGGGGATCTCTGGGTGGCTCAGCGGTTTAGCACCTGCCTTCTGCCTTGGGCATGATCCTGGAGTCCTGGGATCAAGTCCTGCATCAGGCTCCCTTGCATGGAGCCTGCTTCTCCCTCTGCCTGCATCTCTGCCCCCCCCCCCCCGTCTCTCATGAATAAATAAATAAATAAAATCCTTTAAAAAAACCTGTATACTTAAAATGGTTATGATGGTGAATTTTATATATTTTTGCCACAATACAAAAAATAATAATTTGGAAATTACCATCTGGAAGAAATAGATCATTCAGGCCTAAGTAGCATGCCTTTCGCTGCTCACCCGGTGATAGTTATGTGAAGATGTCAGCAGCCAGTCAAATGTGTTCTGAAGCAACAGAGCTAAAAAGAAAATTTGATGCCACCAAGACCACGGGCAAGGAGATGAACTTTGAACATCCCCAAATCAGTGTCTGCCTGAGGCTGGGTCTATGCTTAGGTACAGGATTGCTTTTTGGATATAATCACATTCAGCAGTGTAGTAGCCTGTCTCAAAATAATTCTTTAGTTCTCAAGCTTTACTGAAGGCTTTAGAGGTTACAATGATAAATTAGAATATTTCACCAGGTATGAGAATCCATTACCATTTTCATAAGAATGGATGAGAGAAGAAAGGTGTGTGCCACTGGGGATACATAAGAGAGGAACCGTAGGGCCTGGTCTGTTTTGGTTCTGAGTAAACAAGTAATGACATGAGAAAACTGAAGGACCAAGAGAAGATATCATCTGTGTCTTCCTACTGCCAGTTGGTTCTACTTTCTGGAGAGTTCCTTCAGACTCCTCTATCCTTACCCTGCCCCAGCTCTCAAGGATCAGTGGTGGCTTCAACTCACAGGTGCGTGTGTTCATCACCGGCTGCTCATGTATAATCTGTCCATCCGCTCTTGCACATACCCCCAGCACCACAAATGCAGTGAAGCCAAAACCGAATTCAACCGCTTTGTCACAAAATGGGCTTCCCTTTTTGATGGCTCCATTTCTAATCCTATTTATCTCTCTTCCATCTCTTGGTTTGAAACAGTTTGAGTCAGCTTTAAGAGATCCCTCTTGAGTATCAAGGTCTAACCAGAAAGCCATTGCTACCTTCAGTACTTAGAAAGAAAATCCTCATGCAAGGATCACATATGTGGAAAGATCAGAGAAGCCAACAAGGATGAAGCAAGAAGACACTGTCACTTCTGGGCTGGAGGGGCAAAGGAAGGAAGCAATGTGCCTGGAGCCCAGGCTGCAGGATCCTCTCACTCTCCTGCCTCCTATGACTGTTTCCTGTTGTCTAAACCCAGGCTGCAGCCAGTTGACAAAAACCCTGAAGATGCAGCCTGCGTGCATCAGATACCCCTGCAATACACAACAAGTCTGAGTACGTGAAGGAATAAAACAGAAGGCATCAAAAAATAAATAATTTAAAAAATAAAAAATAAATAAACAGAAAGCAGAGCCCAAGAACTGGCATATTGTCCTTCAAATCAATCTACTACTCATTTAGTCAGTGAAGGATCCACCAACAAATTATATCAGACTTAAAAGATTCTAAAGCTGTTTTGCAAGTGTTCCTGATTCCCAATTCAGTACACACACACACACACACACACACACACACCCTCACACACACTCTCTCCGATACACTTCTGCAATCAAGTCTATCTTCCCAGAAAATTCTCTAGACTATAACATAATATTGAAAAGTATTCCCCTCATGAGCATTCTCTGATAATACCAAGGGGAAAAACATATTTTGTTAGATATAATGTTTAAAATGTCAGAACAAAAAAGTTTTTTTAGGATTAACAATGAGTTGTAAATATTTAAAAGCTAAAAAGGGAAAGCATAGGTTGCTAGCCAAATTAATTGTTCAGAATGAGTAAACCCAATACTTACAAAAGGATATGGACTTCTCTCAATTTGAATATTTTGTGTACCATTAAGCATTCGAAGTAGCCCATTGCTAACAATATTCACGAGAACAGGAAAGCAATGCAGTCTCAAGGTGTTGCACAGAACTGAAAATCTGTAATCCTTTGAATAAAACAAGAACAAATAAAATGATGTTAATCCTAAAACATTCAAGAATAAAAAAAATGTTTTTTATATTAAGATCTCAATAGTGCCACATTCTAGCTGTGGGACCATCCTCAAGATAATTGACCTTTTCCTCGTCTGTGAAATGGGATAATAAATTATTGGTATAGTCAGCAATATGGGTGTTTCTTAGTATTATTAATTTTAGATTATTTTGTCCTCATTTTGCTGATGAGGAAATCTCAAATAACTGAATATAAAAGTAGCCCTGTCAGTTTATAGAGAGCAAAGGAACCTGGATTTCCTGGATAGGAGATAAGCATAGGGTGCATAAAATATTCATGGTTGGGATCCCTGGGTGGCGCAGAGGTTTGGCGCCTGCCTTTGGCCCAGGGCGCGATCCTGGAGACCCGGGATCGAATCCCACATCGGGCTCCCGGTGCATGGAGCCTGTTTCTCCCTCTGCCTATGTCTCTGCCTCTCTCTCTCTCTCTGTGTGACTATCATAAATAAATGAAAAATTAAAAAAAATATTTAAAAAATAAATAAAAATAAATAAAGTCTTTAAAAATTAAAAAAAAAATATTCATGGTTACACTTCCAATGAGTCATCTTTATACTTTTTAAGACAATGGTTATATTCTTCGTGTGTATGAAAATGTTCATGCAATTATCAAGAAGCTCAAAAAGGTTTAAATATTCTAATAGTTCATGTAAATAAGCAACAAAGTGATGGCCAACCAATGCAGTTTCCCACAGTTGGCACAAAGAGATTACTTTTTTTTTTTAATTGAAATATAGTTGACACGCAATGCTACATTAGTTTCAGGTGTACAGCAGAGTAAGATTGCACTTTTTAATGATATACTCAGTTCAGGTAGAACTGACATATCTTACAACACTTTTGTTTTCGTTTTTATTTTCCTTTTAGTAAGAAGTAATGAGGTAGCTTCATTTGATATGGCTCCCTGCTTTTCACTGGGCTATAAGACTCAGAGTTTTATTTACAATTAGGACATATTTCCAATAGTCTTGTACCAGGAAAAATCTTTACTGCTTGTACTCTTTTACCCAAATTGAAACGGGTTAACAGTAGGCTGAGAACACCTTTCTCTCATAGATTTCATGTGGCTTTTACAGTACTTTATGTATATTCTCAATATAGTTGACCCTTGAACAACATGGTTTTGAACTACACCATTCACTTACATGTGAATTTTTTCCGATATAGTACCATTCTATAAATGTATTTTCTCTTCCTTATAATTTTTTTTAAAGATTTTATTTATTCATTCATGAGAGACACAGAGAGAGAGAGGCAGAGACACAGGCAGAGGGAGAAGCAGGCTCCATGCAGGGAGCCAGATGTGGGAATTGATCCTGGCACTCCAGGATCACACCCTGGGCCAAAGGCAGGCACCAAACCGCTGAGCCACCCACGGATCCCTCTTCCTTATGATTTTAATAACATTGTCTTTTTTCTAGCTTACCTTATTGAAAAAATATGTCATATAATACATAGAATGCACAAAATATGTGTTAATTGACTGTTTATGTTATTGGTAAGGCTTCCAGTCAACAGTAGGAGCTTAGGTTAGTTTTTAGGGAGTTAAGAGTTTATATGCAGATTTTCAACATGCAGGGGTTTGGCTCCCCTAACACCCATGTTGTTCAAGAGTCATCTGTATATAAAAACATCTTTTGAGTAGTTAGCCATTGAGTAAAATTCCTTCAATTCATGGTTGGTAATTATAAAATCTAATATTTTATTGAATCTGAATAATACAATTATACTTAGCTACTTTCCACAATAAAAATCATCTAATTCCAAAGTAAAGGTTGAAAATGTTTTACAAAAGTTTTTTAAACTTCACAGGTTATTCAGTAATGACCCCACATGTTTTTAAGTCTAGTTGCTGTATACTAGTTGGGTTGGGTTAACTGTCATTTGAAACAGTTAAAAATGTAGCACTTTGTTGTTTTTTTTCACGAAAGCAAAAACAAGGGGCGAACATACCTTTTGTTTACCAGAAACTATGATAGCTCCATTGTATGACAGGTCTGCAGTGCCATTTCTGTTTGCAAAGTCATCTACTTCCAAAAGTATATTTTGATGCTTCACTGACTGTATAAAATCTTCAATATTTGAGTCTAGCATGAAATCAATAACAGAAAGCCATAGAAAGCAACAATATATATGTCAATTTTTAAAAAATAAACAACATACACAATTTAAAGTTAGTATTATGGAATATTATGTGAAGGCATGTCTCTTTGGGCATCACAATAATAATTCTAGCTCAGACTACTATCTTCTATTTATCAAATCCTAGCTGTGATGAGTTAGCTTTATAATTCTGTTTAGGGCAAGTTAACATGCGACCATTAAAACAAGATAATTCTATTTTATGATTCTTGGTTAAAAAAATACATTTGAACTCAACAATTTGTAGAAATGCAATGATTATATGAGGAGTACTTTAGATGAGCCTGCCTAAAATGGCCAATAATAACACTTCTCTCTCTCTCTCTTATTCTTTGAAATAACTAAAAAGTAAATTCATGTATGTGTATTTAACATATACATAGGAGGGACTGGATGGCACAGTCAGCTAAGCATCTGACTCTTGGTTTCAACTCAGGTCATTATCTCAGGGTCGTGAGATTGAGCCCCACATTGGCTCTGCACTCAGCATGGAATCTTCTTGAGATTCCCTCTCCCTCTGCCTCTGCCCCCCCCCTGCTCATGTGTGCTGGCTTGCTCTATCTAAAATAAATAAATAAATATTTAAGAAAAAAAAAATGTGGATTTTATATACATATCTATTACCTAAATATATTTAGGCAAATATATATATATATGTATATACATACATATATATATATATATATATATATATATATATATATATAGTTTTTTTCTCTTTAGAGAGAAAGAAATGAAAAAAGTTCCATTATCTGACCAAAGTTTTTGATATGCCTTTAAAGAAGAAAGTATATGAGATTGTTTGACAGAGAAATAATAGCTAAGAAAAACCCACAGCCTGGAGCACACAGGAGTAGACAACTACAAAGGACAAAACCAATGTCCAGGATATGGAAACTCAGAGTGGAAAAATTCAAGGGAGCCAGAGCCATGCTCATTAACTGGTTAACCATGCCTGAAATAAAGTAACCACAGTCCTCTCCTCTTGGTCCACATGAAGCAGGCAGTAGCTGAAGTTGTCCCCAGTATATAAATCCCCAGAATTACTTTTTAAGATACTATTTGGGAGAAAACAAGATCTAAAGTAGCTCCAAACAACTAAAAGGACAGAATGGAATGGGAAAAAGAGAGAGAGAGGAAAAAAAGGACTCTCATTTTTTGCTCATTTAGACTTTGAAATGGAGTTCATACTGGGGACACTCAGAAGGGGTTCAGGATCATAAAAATTGGGCCAAGCTCCAGATGGATTCGGATTCCCATGAGGTAGGAAAGGAATGTAAACAGAAAATGTAAGTTTTCCATGCACCCTGGGCCACCACCTGTTCCACTACATCTCCACAGTCACCTAAGGTAGGAAACCTTAATAGCTATCCACATTCCCTCAGGCAAAGAGAAATTCCCTGATTTAAAATGAACATCATACCAAGAATCATTATATTTTGAGAAAATAAGAACAAGTTGGCAGAGAAACCCCAAACTTAAATCACAAAATACCTCACAGCTGAGTACAAGGAAGAAAAATAAATAAGTCAAGTATATTGTTCTTAGAGTAACTAGAGAGGAAAACATATACATAAGACAATAATAAGCTGAAAAATAAAAATGAATAGGCTGGCAATAACAGGCTGAACATTTCTAGCTCTTAGAAATAAAATATATAATTAGCAGGACTTTCCATTTTAAGGTACCAGAATGAATAAAACTTTCTAAAACCCAAATTGAAAAGAAGAATGAGAAACCGAAGTGAAAAGACCGCCTTTATTTAAAGAGGAGAATCTATAATCTTGAGTCACAAATGTATATGAATTTTGGAATGGGCTGGGGTACTTGTCAAGAGAGGTCTCCTATGCTGAATATATATAATCTTAGGAAGAAACAAAAGATTTTTCAAAGTTAAATAAGCAGTTAGATATAACCAATTACCCATAATTTAGGATAATAAGAACATGAGTGCCAAACTGTCTTAAGGAACCCAGAGGGGCATAGGGTACAAAAATGCATTATTTACATATCAATCAGTGTGTATAATATTTATGCAACAGGTTAGGCTGTTATAACAAAGAGATCTCAAATAAGGCGGTTCAGTCAGTTTGGAAGTTCATTTCTGTCTCACATAATAGTTTAGGGTGTTCAGGTAGATGGGCAGTTCTGCTTTAACCAGGTTATAGAGTGACTCACATTCCTTTTGTCTTGTCCCACCATCTCTATCATCTCCAAACTCAGGCCAAATATGCACTGCTCCTCAGCTATTTTCTATAAACGAAGTCTAAATACAAATTTTCTTCCCCTATGATTTGCTTTTTCTTGCTCTACATAAAAATAACTTCTTTCTGGATTAAAATGTTGTTTTTCTCTTCACCTGTGTTATTGATGATCAATAGGCTGGTACGAAGGTCTTTGGGAGGTTGTCCAGGAGAGAGGAAGTACACTTCGGGTTTAAATTTCCAGTCAATCTTTTGAATTAATAGAACATTAATTATCTTTTCCGCAATCAAAGGGAACATGGCAACTCCAAATACCAACAGTCTACCAATAAAGAAAAAAATAACCACATGAATCTGTAGCAATTTTATTTATTGTCAGACATTTCACAAATATTTGTTGGGTACCAACTCTATGCCAGCCATAATTATAGATGATAAAATTTTGAAAGTCAGGCCTTAGCACTCCACATAGTACTAAAAGGCATTGCTATATAAAGAGCAGGCTATCAAACCATGAAAACTAAACAAACCTGTGTATAAGGCTCATCAAGTGTTACCATACAGGCATTCCCACTGTCAGTAAAATGAAATGTTGTATTTACCCATTGTCTGGCAGGAATATTGGGTATTATGTTCTAGTTTTAAATTCTCTTCTGGTTTCACCCTCTCTTGAAACTCACTAAGAAAACCACAGTACTCTGGTACTCACAGGGTCAAAAGCTCTTCCCTTCCACGTTTTAACTTTAAGAAACGGAGTCGTGCTATTGCGCAGATCTGCATTTTCCAGAGGCCCATGTCACTCACAGCCTTCTGCGTTTCAGGAATAGAAGAGCAAGCTGGCTCTATTTCATGTAGGCTTTCTGTGTCTCTTACCATCTCTGCTTGTTCAAAATCTACACACACACACACACACACACACACACACACACACACACATATTATTAATGCCATCCTCGGGCATCACAGTTTTCTCTTTTTAGTAACATTAAAATTATTTTACAATGGTTACAAAGCAAGCCAGTGAGGAAACAAACTATATTTATAATGTCCACTTTCAATAAACTCAATGATAAAATATAATTAAATTCATACCCCCAAAAAGAATTCAGTAAAGGATGACTTCATTATGACTAACCTTTGAAAAGGCATAGAAGGTCTCATGTGTAGCAATATTCTGAGGGATTTCAAGAAATATTCTCCCTAGGAATAGCCAATCATTGATGCCTAAATGTTGGCTATTAGGCTGTCAATAATTTCAAAATATAGGCGAACGATTACCAGCTCTGAAACCACTACACCTGTACCTGATTCCCAAATACATGACTTATACGTGGCATGATTTGGGACCAATCCTTTAATGGCTCTTAGTCTAGTTTTCTCCTATGTAAAATGGTGCTAATGCCTTTTGTTGGAGAGGTTATTGTAGAAAGGTAATGTACTATATCCACATATTGTTCAAAGTTTCTGGCATAGAAGCTCTGTAAATGACTCTTACTACTATCCACTAAAATACACAGGAGATGACCCTAGCCTTTTCCGCATTAAGACCTTCAGTGAAATTTTGTACACGAACAAACTAAGAGCTATTTTTATAATAAATGACCTTGATTTAAGAGCCTTTCACATCCTTAGAACCCCAGGGAGCAGTAAGCATCTGGGGATAGGAGAAAACTGCTGAAATAGGAAGGAAATAGTTTCCAAAGAGAAGTCTCTTCTATTCCAAGGAGGGATCTGTGTTCAGTCCTAGTAATGATGGTAGAAAACAATACTTCCCAAACAGCAAAGTCAAATTTAGAATTATTCACATCCGTTAGTGTAAACCATGCCTAAGGTATTATAAAATACTAAATTTAAACCATGATTATTTGGAAATTGATTTTCTGTTACTTATACAATGAATTTACCTTGTTCGATGGTTGATTTGCCTTCCAGTTTCATGAAGACGTCATTCAGAGTTGACACGGAAATGTCATAACTCATCACACCCTGGCCAGAACACTTATCAAGATCACTGAAAAGCTCTAAGGCAACAGACCAGAATAGATACATTTTACATACCACAGTGATACCAAAACCCAGTAAATTAACACCCATTTAAAAGATAATTCAGAATATTGTTCAGAAAATATACGTCTTTGGAATATCACGGTAAGCAAAAGCAAAATTTTATTAGAAATTCTTCCTCTCTGAAAGGAATATGTCAGCACTTTCCCTCTACCCTCAAACCATCTGTATTCTATTTAATATTCTCAGCTCATGAACTTCCAGAATACTTCTTTGAGGAAATATGAACAATCAGGAAAACATCATCAGGCAGCCTGGGTGGCTCAGGGGTTTAGCGCCGGCCTTCTGCCTAGGACATGATCTTGGAGACCTGGGATCGAGTCCCACGTTGGGCTCCATGCATGGAGCCTGCTTCTCCCTCTGCCTGTGTCCCTGCCTCTCTCTCTGCCTCTCTCTGTGTGTCTCTCATGGATAAATACATAAAATCTTTAAGAAAAAAAAGAACATCATCTTCTCACCTTCCAATAAACATTTATTATTACCTTCCATATTTCCTATAGGACATACATATGCTATTGGACTTGCAGTGGTCTAGGGTCTGCATAAAGGGGCAGCCATGGACTGAAACACCAACACCAGGGACTCTGATGTGACATGTTCTCATGGTGGTATCAACATATAACTCACTATTCTCCTTCCCCAACCAACAAGAAGGTAGGCTAGTTGTATCCCATTGGACAGAATAATACAGTATAGCCTATGGACTTGAGAATACCACTTCGCAGCTCCAACAATGATACAGAGAGCTGCCTCATTTGGGGGTGAGACTAAATCTGAATTCCTGAGTATTTGCTTAATAAGATTGTCTCATCCATATAAGCCTCTTTAAATCAGGCCAGTAGAGAGTTAAACCTTTAATAAACTGAATGTTTAAAAATGAAGTTTTTTAAACGAAAAGAAAAACCTGAGATACATTTCCTCATTTGTAAGACAGAGAAGACTATAGCACATATTTCATAGAACAGTTGTAGGACCAAATGGGTTGGCATATATGAAACTATTGGGAACAGTGACTGACTCATAGTAAACATTGTACAAAGCGTTAGCAATTATTAGAATTATTTATCAAACAAATCCTAGGTTGGGACTGCTGCTTTCCAGCAGCCTGGGAACCCAAGGTGAATACTTTTATATAATAAATAAACTATGGATGTTTATTTCTAAATAGTAAATATATACACGATTATATTGAAATATAAAAGGGAACCTATAGTACACACCTTGATGCCCCCCCATCTTGTCCGTACTCACCTATGCACAGTAAATCTGTTTATTAACACCTGCCTGAAGGTGTTTTTTTCTGGGCTCTGAAGTATGCTAAGGTCATACTGAGTAAAGCCATATGGATTGGAAAACTAATGCTCCCAAAAGCATCTTTTAAGCAGTGAAGGGTAGAAAGTGGCAAATATACACCCTAGCTTTCTCACCCCTCTCATGACCAAACTCTGAGCCCCTTGCTCACTTATGCATTTATTTATTCCAGTGATATTACATCTCAATTTCGTATTGCAACCATCTGC
Source organism: Vulpes vulpes (assembly GCF_048418805.1). Taxonomy (NCBI): domain Eukaryota; kingdom Metazoa; phylum Chordata; class Mammalia; order Carnivora; family Canidae; genus Vulpes; species Vulpes vulpes. The sequence continues at coordinate 10,997,800 of NC_132781.1, read as the reverse complement.
TCAATAATGCAATCTTCCCTAGCTTCCTTCGCCTCTCACTCTCGTGTCCCCATTCTCTACTGGTGTTTCTAAGCATCAGTTACCAAATGAGTTGCACTAAAGTCCATTTCAAGTTCTGCTTTTTGGAGAACCCAACCTAAGACAAAATCCAAATCCATTAAATAATGAAAACTGTAATAACTAGGTGAACACTTGTCCCCAAATTTCATTTTATCGTAATCATGTTTAAGTTACCTGGAAATTTATTTGTCCTTTCCATGGGCAAAATATATACAAGTTTTTCTTTGTTTTCTGTTTTTAATTTAGCATCAGGGATGTGATGATTAACAAAGGATGTCATTTTTTCTGGATCGCATACTTCATTTCTGTACAAACTGATATTTTAAAAAAAAAGATCATTGATTTGTATTTTCTCTACTGCTATAACAAAAGGAGAGCTTTTACTGAATAGCTAGCCTTTGAGTACTACTTCACTTGGCTTTAGGGAACAAACAAAATGAGTAAATAGAAAAAACAGAAGTAATAATAATAATGCCATCAGTTTAAAAAAAATCTTGTGATCTATATAGAGATGTATAAATTCAGAACAACTACAAATATACAAACAAATGTGTGTTGTAACTGAAACCATACTTCAAGTAGGAAGATCAACTGAGCAAGGCAAGACACAAGACACTAGGCAGAAGAAATTTTTTAGGGAAAATAATTTCACCAGATTGTGTAGATACCAGGAATTAGTGGCTAATAAGGAAGTTTGGCCTAAATGCATGTTTTGATTGGCCATAGGATTTTTGGTTTGGGTTTTTAAAAATTCTTTTTATCTGGACACCCTTTCTTGTAAGATACAGTGCTCTTAACTCTCTCTCTCACTTTTGATACTAGCTTCTGAAATCATTTGATTTTGTGCCCAATGAAAGAATGAAAATATGTTACAGGATTGTATGGATCAGCTGAGGGAAATGGAGGATGGGTAGAAGAGAGAAGTTTGGGATGTACAGAGCAGCTACCTGAAAGTGGTCCATGAAGTAGCCCTGCTGGGATCTGTGAGACTGGGCTTATACCTTTGAAATTCTGCTTGTCATTAGCATTAATAAAGATACAAAGAGGCAGGAAAAACATTTGGGAAACAGTAGTTAATAGTTTGGTGGAAATGGAGCATAAGGCCAACTGTCTCCCATAATTATCTGCCTTTTTGATATACCAGTTTTGAAAACATATATATGCATATCTCCAATCTATCCCCAAAGTCTTTACCTTAAGTAATATCCAAGACCCCATTTTCTCTTCAAAAAGACAGAAGACCCTGCACACTTCAGTCTCCCATTGGACATGATCACTTTCCTATCTGATTAAAAAGAAGCAAGAGAGAAAGGATGATGGGTGTCATTTCTTCCCTCTCTCAAAAATTTGGGGGAAGGGACAAAGCTCAGACTTCCAAAGGCGAAGTGGTCTACGGGAAATAAATGTATCTAATGTACATTTAAAAAGTTGAAATACACATCAAAATTGATGAATTTAAAGTGAGCTTATGAATTCCAGTCTATTTCTGTGCCCTCCAATAATTCTTTAAAAACAACAACAACAACAAACAGACATTACATTGGCACATTTTCCACTCTGGATGCTAAAGAATAAGTGAATATTTTTCAACCAGATATATAATGATTTCAATGTTTAAATTAATTGAAAGCTTACAAAATTACAATTTTGTTATTAGTGGTCACAATCTAGCAAACTTACAGTCAGTGAAGAATTCTATAGGGTTGTTAGACTTTGCCATTCTTGGGACTGCTATGGAATGGAACACACACCAAAGTCATGGGAGCTCAGTGCTCGCCCCAGAAATAAACATTCCCCAAATTCTTCATTACAAAACTGAGATAAAACCAACAATTACCAGCCAGGATGTCAGCCTCATCCATGAGATTGGTACTCAAGAGGATTACGTGGCCTGCTTTGCGTTCCTTGAGGAAGTTCCATACTCGATGCCTTGAAAAGGGATCCAAGCCGGCAGTTGGTTCATCTAATAGCAAAATCTGCAGAGGATGATAATATATAAAATAAAATATATCTCTCTCACATTAACTCTTTCCACATGATTGCATGGATAAGAATAAAAATCAAATAATAAGAACTATCCAATCATTTATGTCCAGTATGCTTATATTAATAGTTTAACAGCAGATTCTCTCCTGATGCGTTACAATGAAATCTCTGCTACTTTTAGTGGTAAAAGAAGAGCTTGACTTTTTACTAATATTCAATCTGCATTCCACCACATGCAGAATCTCACTTACTTGAGGATCTCCTAAAATGGCAATCCCAAAGGTCAGCTTTCTTTTCTGTCCTTCAGTTAAATGTGTAGCAAGATTATCCTGAATGTTTTGTATATTCAATTCTAATAAAATTCTTTGTACCTATGCAAGAAAAAACACAAAGTTTAAAATCCAAGACAATCCATACTATATAATTCTCACTGTCCATTATAGCAGAAGATCCGAGATCTTTTTTATAGGACCTACTGCCCAAATTTTATTTAGCACAGGGCAGGTAAATTGCTGAGGTGAATTCTGTGGTCATGATTTAAGCCAGCAAATTTAACTCGTTAATCTAAGCATGCCCATTTACCTCTTGTTCCACTTCGTGCGGCTGAATTCCTTTTATTTTAGCAAACAGCCTGAGGTTTTCCTTCACGGTGAGCATGTCAAATTGAATATTGAATTGAGGACAAACACCAGTTATCTTTCTGATTTCCTCCAAGTCTTGCATTTCAGAGAGATTTTTATTATAGATAGTAACTGATCCTAAATATAGAAGTTAAAAAATAATTTTGGCAAGATAATACACTTTGTTAATGCTTAGAGATCTTATCAGGAAAATGCTGGCATATTTTCATATCTAAAATAATGAGTTCACAATTTAGTAGCAACTATGAATTAATCTTAACATAAATATATGTTCAGAGTGGTATATATTTTCCCTTGAATATCACATAGCAATAGAATAAGGCTAATAATTTTCATAAAAATTTGGGAAATATAAAATATATTCAAAATCATACGGTGTGGTAAATGATGTTAGAGAAACATGATTTTCTCTTAAGCAGTCAGATTTAACCTTAAAATAAGGCAGCATATGACCTCTAGACATCTTGTCTTTGAGATATTTCTTTTTGCTCACCTTCTGTTGGAGCAGATGACCCATTAAGGATGTTCAGCAAAGAAGATTTGCCAGCTCCACTATGACCCAGAATTGCTGTGATTTGACCTTCATATATGTCCAAAGTCAAGTCTGTTTTTAGAATAAAATATTAACATTATAAATAAGAAAGAAAGAGCTGATTCTAAAAGTAGGACAAAAAATTTATTATAGTTGTATATTTTCAAGCATTTAAGTAGTTTAAAACATATAATATCCAAAATTTTCCTGGCTGCTAACATAACATGCTTACTGTAGAATATTTGTGAAATAAATACAAGCACATAAGAAAATAAAATTAACTATATTTTCAGATTTAAGCATTATAATACACTTAATTCCAGTGTATGTGCATGTGCATATAAGAACATGTAAATATATACATACACAGATTTTGATCCTAAGCTATTCTTTTCTAGCTTACAATTTCAAATGTTAAATGATATGCATTTTTCATGGCATTAATTACCTTTTAAAATATATTCACCAAAAATTTATATTTTTCTCCTGTTATAAATTTTTTCTTTTTTTTTAATTTTCTTTTCTTTTATTACTAACCTTTTGTATTTATAGGTCAGTAGAAAAAAATCATTAAGAATTCTTTATTATTTTCTTTGTTTGTTTTCTTTACCACCAAGTGAAAACCAAACTGTTATGAAAAGTCATTGGATGAAATTCTTAAGAATTTTATAATATGTTGTATCTAAGAGATCAGGTTCCTTCAATTAAATTATGTGACCTACTTTCAAACATTGAAATTAATTAACAACTGGGATGAATTCCAGTTCATCCATTTTCTATCTGGGTGATCTTGGATAAACTATACACTATGAGGTTCACTTAACTCAGCTATTAAATGTGCTGGTAATAATAAGTACATGTAAAGAGAAAATTCCTCCTATTTTAATCCAATGCATGAAAATCCTCACTTATAATTTGACTAAAGGATTCTAAAAATAATTGGAAAATTAAACTCAAATAAATAAGAAAAATGAAAGAATATCAAGAAATTAGTTTTGACTACATGGTATTAAAATATATTGGAGAACTCTAATAATCAAAATAATATGAACTCTGAGAAGCAGACAAGGGTTGCAGAAGGGGAGGTGGGTGGGGGGATGGGGTAGCTGGGTGACAGGCACTGAGGAGGGCACTTGATGGGACGAGCACTGGGTGTTTTGCTATATGTTGGCAAATTGAATTTAAATAAAAAATAACAATCAAAATAATATGTTAGTAATAAGGTAACCAGTAGAGTAAATATAATTAAGACAATATTACTATTCCAGGATACACTAACTGATGGAATACCAAAGAAGATGGAGCCAAGTAAACATAAAAAATAAAGATTAATGAAACAACCTTCTAAATTTATCAAAAAGATGAATTAATTAATAAACAATAGTGGGACAACTAAACAAATACATCAACAACTTTTATTTTCTTAAGTTTGTTTATTATTTAAAGATTTTGTTTATTTATGTGAGAGAGCGATAGAGAAAGAACAAGCAGTGGGGGAGGAAGAAACAGGCTCCCCACTGAGCAGGGAGCCGGATGCGGGGCTCCATCTCAGGACCCTGGGATTGTGACCTGAGCCAAAAGCAGATGCTTAACCAACTGAGCCACATCCAGGTACTCCATCAACAAATTTTACATTTACTATTTTTAAATGTGAAAAAAAAAATGGTGCTTTCTAGGGTAAGAGAAAACTGGTAATATCTATCTTGGAATTGATCCATATTAACCAGAAAAAAAAATAAATATAAGCCTCAGTTTCTTCATCTGCAAAGTGGGAGAGATATCATGTATCTCACAGGATTAAATGAAAAAAAAAAGTATGTAAATCACTTATCATAGTTGCCAGCACACACTAAGTACTCAAGAAACTTCAACTGTTTGTTGCTATTATTACTGTTGTTTTTAATTATTGCTTATTCCCACAAGCGTATAAATTCTTATAAGCTTGGAGGGAAATAACTTGAAATATGAATAAGAAACTTAAAAATACAGTCCCTTTGAGCAATCTGCTTTTAGAAATTTATATTCTGGGTCCCTGGGTGGCGCAGCAGTTTAGCGCCTGCCTTTGGCTCAGGGCGCGATCCTGGAGACCCGAGATCGAATCCCACGTCGGGCTCCCGGTGCATGGAGCCTGCTTCTCCCTCTGCCTGTGTCTCTGCCTCTCTCTCTCTCTCTCTCTCTGTGTGTGACTATCATAAATAAATAAAAAAATTAAAAAAAAAAGAAATTTATATTCAGGAAATAATGATATTTACAAGGATTGAAAGGAAATGCTCATTATAGTGTTTTTTCCAAGATAATGAAAAAATTGCATACAAGCCAGATTTTTGTACACAAGTTTAAGTAAATCAAGGTATCCATACAACAGAATCCTATTTAGTCACTGAGGGATAGGCTGTAGGTAAGGACCTCAAAGTGTGTCCCCGAAGGCTTTCTGAAGTTGCTACAGAAACTAGCTGCATGGGAGAAGCTCCCCCCTTACTTCCCAAAGAGCAGCTGCAATTGGTGATTTCATATAGTTTTCTATGTATTGATACTCATCACTCTTAATTTTTAAATTTTTTGAAGATGTTTAGATGTAAAAAAGGAGTTCATGGTTATTGATGAGTACAAAAGGAGCACATGGTTACTGATGATTACAAAAGTAGTTCATAATGTGCTCTGCAAGTTGAAATGACAAATTTTAAAAATACTGCAGTATATCCTTGGCTAAAATTAAAGAAAGAAACCACAAATCTAGATGGCCTTGGATGGGACCAACCTGGGGTGAGAATAAATTTGCTGGCACGGGTACAGGAAATTCTCAAAGTGAGAAATGACCTCAGAGCAATAAATAAGATGAGTTAAGGCACATGATCTGCGAGAAAGTAAATGTGATACACACACACACATCGGACTGAGAACTCTCAACCTTAGGGAAGGTCTATGGCTCTTCTTTCATGACTTTTAAGGGTTCCATCTCTTGTGAAAATCAATTACATTCTTCCTAAAAATCATTATGAATAAAAGCAAGCTGTCCTCTATGAAATGTTGCCATTAACTTGGATGCTTACTTAAATGTTTATTATAGAAAACTGTATTTGTTAGAATTTAGCATCAGATACATTGGTTCCTTCAAAATTATAACTGTGTTTGCTCTGCGGATAGTGACTTGTGAAATTTAATTCATGGTCAGCGGTGTTACTCATCTTGTTTTAGTCAATCTCACCAGTACGTAGAAACTATGTACATTCCCTGTTCCTTAAAAAATTATCAATTTTAAGTCTAGAGGTTCCTTCCTCATAGCGCAAATAAAATACATTTTTTTTTTTAGCAAACTTATCTTTAAAATCAAAGTGAAGGGGTGCCTGGATGGCTCAGTCAGTTAGGCGTCTACCTTCAGCTCTGGTCATGACCCTGGGGTCCTGGGATTGAATCCTGCATCAGCCTCCCCATTCCGCGGGGGGTCTACTTGTCCCTCTGCCCCTCACTGTAGCTCGTGGTCTCTCTCGCTCACACTCTCTCAAATAAATAAATAAAATCTTAAAAGTAAAATAACATAAATTAAAACAAAGTGAAACCACACTTTTCATTACATGACCCCATTCTTGTAAATTAATAGATCCGTGAAACACCTAGAAGGACTTTATAGCCAGCTCCTAATCATGATTAATCTCCAAGTGGTAGAGTTAGATTGTTTGTATTGTTTTCTTTTTTATGTTTTGTCTGTACTTACACAGGTTTCACATTAAAATTTCCCCATTTTTTGTAAAAAGAAGTCGATGAAACAATGAAATGTTCGCCTTTACCTTTCAATGCTTTCATTTTCCCAGTCTTTCCCGTATATTCTTTCTTAACATTTCTGATTCTGAAATGACAGAAGTTGTGTTTACTCAACCAATACAGAAGTGAAAGTAGTAGGGATCAGGGACAACCATGGTTGAAACAGATGCATCAACCTCTTTATGTGAAATAAGGGATGGTGTAATCAGTGTACTAGAAAGACAAAGACTTCTTTTTGATTAATCATTTCCCCTGAAAGAGAAAGTACAAGAGCCTTTTTGGAAGGTTACAATTAAATGATTAGTGTTTTGCTTAGAAAAGCAGAACAGTTTGGAATTGTTCTCACATTCTTCCTCTCGCCTTAGACTACTTGGCGTTTTCTATTCTATACAAGATCAGCTCATTTATCTGTACTGTTTAAGTATCACCTCCCATCCTCTCCCATCCCTTCCAGACTTGCTCATTAATCATACCTCTGTCGCCTGTGCTTTCTATAGTTTCCACTCTGATAGCTTCTCTTTGGCCTGTAAATCTTTTTTGGATACAATCAGAGTGTAAACTTGCCACACCCGCCTTCTCACCTCCTCCTCAATCACTCTGGTTTCTGAACCCATCACTGTAGTGAACCTCTTCATCCTGAAATCACTAGCGGCCTCCTAATCACCAAATGCAACAAAGACTTTTCTATCCTTACTTATGGGATTATGGGTCACCACTGTTGATGCTTTTTTTGTTCAAAGTGTCCATATTCAAGGTAACATTCAACGTACTGGTTTTCCTTCTATTTTTCTAAATGCCCCTTCTCTGTTTCCTTGTCAGTTCCTTTTCTTTTGCCAAGCACATCATCATGATGTTCCACAGGGTTCTCCATGTCCATGCTGGTCTTCTCACTCTAGACTCTCTTGAGAGGTTATCTCATTCATTCTCATGATTTCAACATCAACCTAGTGTTGACCCTATTCTTTTCCCTGAATGTTAGTCTCCCACATCTAAAGGTTTCATCTCATTCTCTTTCTCTCTCTCTCTCTCTCTCTCTCTCTCTCTCTCTCTCTCTCACACACACACACACACACACACACACCTCTAAATGAGTGATTACCAAACCTGAATGCACATTAGAATCCCAAAGGAAATTAATGCAGGACAAGGCAGGAAATTTGGCTCCAACAGATTAGAGATGTCATGACTATGTAAGATCATTTACAGTGCATCTTCAAATTCAAAAGGAGACAGAAATTAGCCACCCTTTTCTCTGAGCATAAAACAAAATAAAGGTAAGGACATTCATCCAACCAGGATGCCGGCAGTGGGTGGGGTTAACCAAAGAGTCAGGAAATATAAAATAGAAAGGCTTAAAAGGTGCTGAATCTGACAGGGTATTATATCTCTGCCTTTCTCTGCACAGTGGGACACACACTGAAATGGGGTTTAATATTTTATTTTAATAAAGAAATTTCCAATTAGGAGCAACCATTTGTTTTTAAATTTCAGAGATGAAAATAGCATTTGTTTGGGGCAGACATCCTGCCTATGTTCAGGGAATGTTGCATGAATGAGCTAAAATTATGGGAATGAACAATTGTGCATACAAATGCCCCCCCCCACACACACACACCCCAACAAGAAGGAAAAATTGGGAGGGAGGGTAATAGGTGAGAGAGAGACAGTTGTGAATTTAAAAATGGGCATGTTTACACAGATAAGACCTTGATTATGGTCAGAACTCTGCATGCTTTGGGATGCATGGGTGGCTCAGTGGCTGAGCATCTGACTTCAGCTCAGGGTATGATCCCAAGATCCTGGGATCAAGTCCCACATCGGGTTCCCTGCAGGAAGCCTGCTTCTCCCTCTGCCTGTGTCTCGGCCCCTCTCTGTGTCTCTCATAAATAAATAAAATGAAATCTTAAAAAAAAGAAAACCTCTGTATGTATAGCTAACAAGTGGCTAGAGAAAGACAAAGTGCTCATTGGTATATAAAGGGGAGAGCACCTGGGAAAAAGGGAATCAATACAGAAATATGGAGTGAAACAACATGGCGGGTGATATGGTAACATTATATGGAGCCGAAGCAAAGAGAATTTTCCCTTCAAGGAGCAATCAGTTGACATTGGTTGTCACATGGAAAAGTTCAAAGTACATTCACAAAGACAAATATTTTCTTCAGCATTTTGCTCAGGCTCACCCTGTTGCTGTTGGTCAAATAATTCATTTGCCTTGCACCTGTATATTGGGATAATTGTGATTACCTGATGACTTCTTTTCCTTGGAATTCTGGAGCTACTGGTTCGAAATAATCATCAGAGGGATGTTCGGGATCTATTTCTTTCTCAATGACCTTATTATTAGTCCTCTGATGTTGGAAACAAGGTAATTTCAGGAAAAATAATGGAGAAGAACGGTGCTCATTTCCATCTAATTAACCAAGAGACCAAGAGACAATAAAATATTGGATTAGTAACATTAAAACAATGAATAAAAAAGCCTTATTTTAAAAATAATGCAGAGTGTCTTAGACTTTTAAGCATCATAGAGAAATTCTTTTCTTCCTAACTTCCTATTAATTGAAAACTTGTCATGAAGGAAACAGTGAAAATTCAAATGAAATAGTATAGTGTCACAAAAGTTAAACAGTATAATAGAACTTTCAAGAAAGTATATATACAACAAAGGTTTGAAAAAACGTGATCTAAAAGGCATTTAGGATGAACAGAACCAAATATTTTGGGGAAAAGCCTTAATACAGCACATAAAAACAACTGTAAACATGTCCGTGAACTTAAGAAATCACTTGATCACAGGGGCACCTGGGTGACTTACTGGGTTAAGTGGCCAACTTTTGATTTTGGCTCAGCTCATGATCTCAGGGTGGTGAGATCCAGCCCTGTGTCAGGCTCCAGGCTGAGCATGAAGCCTGCTTAAGAGTCTCTCTTCCTCTGCCCCTCCCCACACTCACTGTATTCTCTCTCTCAAAAGAAAAAATAAATCACTTGATCACAACAACATGATTGGACATAATACTGGAATCCATATGGTACATGAATATAAAGTACAAGAAGAAATTGTATTTGTTCAGGATAGATATAGTATCATTTTCCAATTTAAAACAAAGAATAGGATTTGTTACGAAGAGCTTTCAGATATTAAACTAGAAGTGACAGAAAGATAGGAATATATAAAATAGTTGCATAGAAACATACAAGACAGCTTTAAATACAAAGGGGAAAGAACATAAAAAATAAGGTAAATAAGATTGTGCAAGGAAAAAAAGTGTTCTGATTCTAGCATGTGTGAAGAAATGCTGGACTTGGGAAATTTTGGGTTGTTTGTAAGACAGAGAAAATTTAACTGAGTAATATAGTTCTGTAAATATGAACAATGTACAAAAACGTTTCAGAAAAATGCTATTTCTATTTTCTATTTTAACAAAATTTCTATTTTGTTATTTCCTTAAAGAATGAACATCTCCCCTTCTGAAATGGTCCTCCCAGAAGGAAGGGTGAATAGGAGAGTACACCTGAGGCCCTTTCTAGATGTCCAGTTTACATTTTCCCCCACGTTCTTGTCAGAACTATTTTTTTTTTTAAGATTTGTTTACTTATTTGAGAGAAAGAGAGAGTACTCATGGAGGGAGGGGCAGAGGGAGAGAATTTCAAATAGACTCACCACTGAACAGGGAGCCAGAGACAGGGTTCAATCCCATGAGCTATGAGATCATGACCTGAGCTGAAACCAAGAATCGGGCCCTTAACTAACTGAGCCACCCCAGGTGCCTTAAGAACTATTTATTAAGAAGCACTTCAAGTGGATGATGGATCCACACTAGACAAAACCATGTTAAGAACTAATTTATTTCAGGGGCACCTGCGTGGCTCAGTGGTTGAGCGTCTGCCTTCGGCTCAAGGTGTGATCCCAGGGTCCAGGGATTGAGTCCCCATCAGGCTCCCTGCAGGGAGCCTGCTTCTCCCTCTGCCTGTGTTGCTGCCTCTCTGTGTGTCTCTCATGAATAAATAAATAAAATCTTTTAAAAAGAGAATTAATTTGTTTCAGTTTGTTCTGAAACAAATCCTAAACATCATTCTTTGAAAACATTTTCAGGGATTCTTGAGAAAAGTAATATTTAATTACTGTGTATTTGTAACATGTATTATTAAAATCAGAAGAATAATTGTTTATACATATAAATTCCTTTAAATCATTAAAACTATGAAGTAGAAATAACGAACTCATTCAGCTTGTGATGGGAAATATTTGTTATTCTTTATTTCTTAAGATACATTTAAGTGAAAATGTACAACGTAATCAATACATGCAGAAGTTAGAGAAAAGTCACTTTTACTTACAGGGTAAGACTTTTTCAAAGTATAATGCCAATGCCAAGTAGAAAAGTGCATCAAAAGCCAATATGAAAAAAGTTCCAATCATTACATATGAATCTCCTGAAGAGTAAGGTAAAATGACACCACTCATAGCATTATCGAAGTAGATAATCTAAGATTCAGACAGAAATAATAATAATAAATATTTAAATTAAATACATAAAAATAATTCAGTAATTCAGTATAGCAGTAAGAATTATCATTTTATTAAATAGTTTTTTTAAGAAACCCTTATAATGAAGTTATTGGTGTAACTTTTTCTATTTGACAGCATCCAAGGGTTATAGGAAGGAAAAACAGATTTAAAAACACAATGTTCTGGGACGCCTGGGTGGCTCAGTGGTTGAGCATCTGCCTTTGGCTCAGGGTGTGATCCCAGAGTCCCCAGATCAAGTCTCAGATTCATCCCAGGATCGAGTCCCACATCGGGCTCCCTACAGGGAACCTGCTTCTCCCTCTGCCTGTGTGTCTCTATGTGTCGCTCACCATAAATAAATAAAATCTTTTATTTTTAAAATTTTTTAAAAGATTTTATTTATTTATTTATTTATTCATGAGACACACAGAGACAGAGAGGCAGAAGATACAGGCAGAGGGGGAAGCAGGCTCCATGCAAAGGAGTCCAATGCAATTCCGGATCCTGGGATCAGGCCCTGGGCCAAAGGCAGATGCCCAACTGCTGAGCCACCCAGGCATCCCATAAATAAATAAAATCTTTTAAAAAATATAATGTTCTAAGAATAGGAATTTAAGTGATAAGTCATTTCCTTGTTTTCATAAAGTCACTACCATATTACAAAATATCTACTCTATGCAGCAAAAAATACACATTTTAGGAAGAATATGAAGAATCATTTGAAGCATCACAGTAGGATAATGATAAGAGAACTTCTTGCTCTAGTTATTATGGCTAATAAAGATATGTGTATAATTTTGTCATGCAACAATAGGTGTTATGTTCTAGGTGCTCTCAGGCTTTTTATAATACCTCACTTAATCCACCTCATAACCCTATGGGGCAGGCCTTATTATTTTTACGTGCATTTTACATATGGTCAAAGTGAAGCACGGAGGAATCGAGTAGCTTAACCAACCAAAGTCAAAATCATATAGTAAAGAGTGGCCCAGCTGAACTCAGAACACAAGAAGCCCAGCTCCCAAGCCCAGTTCCTCACACTAGGCAATTTACAACTCTATTTCTGTCAAAATCTTAACATTTCATGACAAAGTTGAGTTTATTCTCAAGTCTGGCTTAACATTTGAAGATCTGGGCTGCAATTCTGAGTGGGCATTTGAAGATCAATCTATGTAATTCAACCAAAAAACAGATTGAAAAAGACACTAATGTGGTTAATCAAATAGATGCACAAAAAGCATTTGATACAATTTAATATCCACTTATAATAAAGAAAGCCTCTTCCCAAACTAAGATAATAAGTGATCTTCCTTAACTCGGTAAAATAGACTGTACAAAGACCAGCACCAAAAATCATACTTATTATGCCTTTGCTTGCATTTCTATTCAGCATTGTACTAAAGGTTCCAGTCTCCCTAGTAAAGCAAGAAAAATAGGTAACTGGCATAAGGACTGCAAGAGCAAAAAATAAACCATCATTATTTGTAGACATCATAATTATACATAAGAAAATTCCAAGATAAAACTCAGAAAAATACTAGTTTTAATATAGCAAGAATACTGGATACAGTGCCAATTTGCAGAAATCAGTTGCATTTCCTATAAGGACATTATAACAAACATTTAAAAATTAGAATTTAAACACCGATGCTATTAATAATGGCATCAAAAGTATCAAAAACTTTGGAATAAATAAAAAATGTACAAGGCTCAGTACTTAAAATTAAAACAATTACTAAGGGAAAATGAATATGATGATATATTATGTTCATGATCCAAAAAAAGTGTCGGGGGGTGGGTGGTGCACCTCAGTGGCTCAATAGGTTAAGCATCTATCTTAGGCTCAGGCCATGATCCCAGGGTCCTGGGATCAAGCCTCACATCAGGCTCCCTCTGCTTCTCCCTCTCCATCCATCCCTCCCTCTGTTCATGCTCTCTCTGTCTCTCTCTCAAATAAATAAATAAATAAATAAATAAATAAATAAATAAAATCCTAAAAAGAAAAGTGTCAGGGCAACTGGGTAGCCCAGTTAGCTAAGAGTCTAGCTCTTGATTTCAGCTCAGGTCATTCATTATCTCAGGATTGTGAGATGTAGCCCCGCATTGGACTCCACACTCAGCAGGGAGTCTGCTTGTGATTCTCTCTTTCCCCCTGCCCTTCCCTTTGCACACTCTCTCTGTCTCTCAAATGAATAAATAAATATTTTTTAAAGTGTCAATTTCGCTCAAATTGATTGAAAAAAATCAACCATATCAAAATGTCAACAGCTTTGTGCATACGTGTGTGTGTGTACCTTGATAGGTTAATTCTAAAATTTCCATCATTCAAAGAAACTAGAATAGAAAAGGATCTCTTAGAAAAGAAAATCAAGTGACAAAATTACTACCAGATATCAGGATATATGAGCAAAAACAATTAAGACATGTGGCAACAGTGGAAGGATAGACAGATGGGTCAATACAGAATTGGTAAAGCTATGACAAAGGAGATACTGCAATCTGTTCAAGGAAAGGATAATCTTTTCAATAAATGAAGTAAAAGAAATTGGATATTCATGTAGAAAAATTAATATTGCTTCTACCTATAGATACACAAAAGTTATTCTGAAATGGATTTTATAACTGTACAAGCAGAATCAATTGAATTTCCAGAAAAAAAACGCATGGGAGCATCTCTTTATAATCTTGGGAAATGCAATGATTTCTTAAAGATAAAAAAAAAAGCACTCTACAGAAAAGGCAACTTGACAAACTGGACTTTATCAAAATTAAGAAACTTGCTCATTAAAAGCACCATTAAAAGAGTAAAAAGATCAGCAACGAATAACTGAAAAATGTCTCATATCTGGCTTATATAAGAAATTCCTACAAAGTGATAAGGAAAAGCTGAAAAGTCAGTTAAAACATGGGCAAAAGAACTGGATAGGCGCTTTATTAAAGGGAGAAACCAAAATGCCAGTGAGCATATGAAAAAGAATGAAACTCATTAAAAAAGAATCAAGACAATGCAAATTAATACAATAAGGATTATCATTGCAGATTCACCAGAATAGCTAAAATTTGGACGACTGACTGTCGTCAAATGCCGTTGAAGATTTGGAGCAAATGTAACTCGGAAACTCTTGGTGCAAAAGTAAATTGATGTAACCACTTTGGAAAAATATTTGGCATAGCTATGAAGATTAAGTTATCCATATTTAAGTCCTACTATTCAACTCCTACATATATGCCAAACACAACTGAATGCCCATATTCACTAGGAAATATGTAGAAGAATTTTTTTTGCAGAGTTAATACGAGTCAAAAACTGGAATATATTTTTGTTCATTAACAAGAGAATCAATTGTATAGTCACACAATAGAATACTGCATAACAGTCTACTATCGCTACACGGAAACTGTGCATGAGATCTAAAAATATAATGTTGAGTGGGAAGAAAACCAGAATTTCAAAAAAATTTGTAGACTCTCGCTTATATAAAGTTTCAAACAGGCAACACTAAAAAATTATACTTAGGAACACACATTAGGTGATAAATGAAAAGGCAGGAAATGATGATCACAACACTTTCACCTTTAGGAGGAAGGAGTGTTTGGAGGAGCTCTGGAATTGTGGCATCTTTCTATTTCTTGATCTAATCCATGAGTATTTTGATATACTTTGTTGTTATTTGCTGAACTCTTTATAGTCTTGAAAACTTTTCAGATTTGAGGTCTCAAGCAGAGGGTTTATACAATGCTTTTTAGTAAACTAGAGAATATCTTCATTATATAAAGCATGAGAAACAAGAGAAGGCTTCAAAATGAAAACACATCTGAGACATGAAATCTGTTGTAGTCAAGATGTTCTTATTTAAGTTTCCTTGTGTGATGATGATTTTTTTCTACAAAGTAATAATAACATTCTCAAATCTAGCTTTAGGGCAAAATCGTTTAGAATAAATGCTCTTAAATTGAAAGAGTGATTATGAAGTCACGAAATATCAAATTCTTTTGAAAGTTCAATAAAAAGCAATTAACTATGTTCTTACCTTATTCATCCCAGCAGTGAAGGCAAAGGGGCTGCAAACACTCAAAATCCACTCCAAAGAGGAAGGAAGTTGTCTATAATACACACCGAATCCTATAGTCCCACAAAACACATTGAGGAAAAGCATCACCAAATTGGTGAGGACAGTCTTCTTTAACAACACGCTCATCAGGAATGTTAAAGCTATCTGAAAGAGAGAGAAGACATCTAGCCACTTAACAGATTTAGTTCCCTGAGCATCATTGGTAGCACAATAAAATATGGATCTTTAGATCATAATATAAATATATATCAGTGAGACACTGATGAAAATATTAATGCTCAGCCCTTCCTTCAACCTTTTTGTAAAGAGGATTCTTTTTTGCCCTCCTCAACTGTTGGGCTTTAGTTGACGAAGAAAGGGTGGGGACAAGTTGTATGAGAGCTAAGAAAAGGACAGAAATGCAGACTTGGAAACACTGAAGGAACCTACATTAATGGAACACCTGGGTGGCTCAGAGATTGAGCATCTGTCTTAGGCTCAGGGTCCTAGGATCGAGTCCCACATCCGGCTCCCTGCATGGAGCCTGCTGCTCCCTCTGCCTGTGTCTCTGCCTCTCTCTCTGTGTCTCTCATGAATAAATAAATAAAATCTTTTCTAAAAAGAACCTACATTAACGTATTACAAAGCGCATCTATGCACCCTCTGCAGAATTTAGAGGCTCTTGTTTTACGAAGCAAGAAGTTTGACACGAGAAGTGAGGGCAAGGTCATGTGTCAGAGAAAGATACTGTGAAAGCCACCATTGTTACAGAGAACCTTTGGTGAAAAGAGATGGGTCCGCTCCTCAAGGGCAGCCTCATTAAAATCATCTAGAAAAGTCTTAAAGTCAAAATAATTTTAGAATCATTTTTTTCTTTTGGGGGCATCATTTCATTAACTCAGAATTTTATGCAAGAGAGAGGTTCAATTTTATTTATATTACATAATCTTCTCACATTGATGGAGATTTCTCAACCAAACACACACATATGCACACACATACAAAATGGACATGAAGGAAATAACTGTAATAACCTCCAGAGAAATTCATTTTTGCTACAGACAGCTAAGATCTAAAGCAGAGAACATGGTAATATTATGTATGAACTTACCAAAGATAAACCATATAAGAAAATGAGTGTAAATATGACCATGAAGCCTGTCATGACTATAATTTGGGTAACTGTTATGATAACTGTCATCATTATGGAAACAATGAAGATGAAACCAGCATAGATTAAACCACAGGAGATCCTACATAAAGAAAGACAAAAAAATTATTTTAATTATTTTAACTTCATTATGAAATATTCAAAATGTACAAAAATATCTAAATAATAGTACATTTACCCATCTACTTGCCACCTAGATTAATAAATAAAATATTACTAATATTACATAGGCATGGCTGTGCTGCTGCCTACTGGCTAGGCATAAGTTCTGTGTTCACATATTTTATAAATAGTATGAACACTGTATAAATAGCATGATCTTGCATGTATTCTACTGCTTGCCTTTTATCAATCAACATATACAATATTATACACTGCTGTGTAATATTTCATTGTCTGAATATATTCCAATGTTCTCCTGTCCATGGACATTTAAGTTGTTTCCGATTTTTATTTCTGATGCATTGTTGCCAAGAACACTCTTGTACTTGGGAAGAAAAAAATAGAGTAAGATGAAAATTGAGAGGGTGGCAAACCATTAGAGATGCTGAAGTCTAAAAAACAAACTGAGGGTTGCTGGAGGGGAGGTGGGAGAGGAGAGGGGATAATCGAGCGATGGATATTGAGGAGGGCACGTAATGTAATGAGCACTGGGTGTTCTATGCAACTGATGAATCACTAAATTCTACCTCTGAAACTAATTTTAAAAAGAAAAGAAAAAACAATAACACTCTTGTACTTGTCATTTTTGTATCTTAAGTGTGATTACGTATTACCAAAATGTTCTAACTGTAGAAGCGGAAGGAAATTTAACATCTGCTGATCAATCAAGCAACCATGGAAGCACTAGGGGCAGATGATAACTTGACCATTTTTGAGAATCCCAGCTGGCATGACCTCCACTCTCCCTAGCAGTAGAAAACTGAAATTTCATAACTCCACAAAGCCCGTCCCATTATTGCTTTTCCTATTATGATTTCTTTTTTCAACTGATATAAATTACAGTATACTCTTTTTTAAAATATTTAATTTATTTATTTGAGAGAGAGAGAGAGCATGAGCAGGGGGAGGGGCAGAGGGAACTCAATCCTGGGATCCTGGGTCATGACTCGAGCTGAAGGCTGATGCTTAGCCAAATGAGCCACCCAGGCACCCCTATGGTACATTCTTAAGTGTTCATGCTGTTTTGCTTTAGATGTGCTGGTATTCACATTTTTATGAGGTAGTTATTAAGAAATAGTATTCTATCTTCCATCTAACTAGCCCACAGGGTGTTTGAGCCCAAGTTTCTCATTTTCCAGATAAGTAAACTGTAGTTCCTATTACCACTTAATGGACCTATTCAAGGTCAACAAAGTAAATCAGTAACAAAGTTAAGATTTGTCACAGTCCTTTCTCAGTCCGGAGCTCTTTCCTGTACATAAAATCGGTCAACTGAATAAGAATTAAGCAACTGGAAAAAAATAGCGAGAGTATTAAAACCAGGAACTTGAAAAGAAATTTAAAAAATAAAATGAAAGCAGGAACTTGCATCAATATGTCCCAGTACAATAGGTTTAATTACTGCTTATTCGACTTTTTTTTTAAAGGTCATGTCATTACAATGATTCAGCCTTTATTAGAAACACCAGCATTTTTGGAAAGCATATGGCATTCTGCAGAATCCACTTCCTGAGTACAGAAGGGAACTACTATAGGTAGGAATTGAAAATCTATAGGAGAATTACAAATTAAGGAATTTAAAACATTACCTAGAAAAGGGAGCTCATTGCAGGGAGTTGGGGTGGTGGGAGATGTTAATAAAGCTATGAAAACCTTCAGGATAAAACCAAAACAATTCAGGTATCACACTGAAATAATAAATGTTGATGTATTTCACATTTATTACATTATTTTTTAAAAGGTTGTCATAAAATTTATTTCCAATAAACACTCTCTACTTAATAAAGACATTTCAGATTTTTTTCCTTCTTAGTTTTAAGGACCTATAAATCCATTTTGCTAAATCTAGTTTACATGCATACTAGGAAGCATTTATCCTGAGAATGAACTCACATCTAAACATCCAATACCTTTCTGATTTTAATCTAGAGTTGAGTTGTGCCTACCTATTCTCAGGTGACTACAGGGATGCTGCCCCACAAGAGGGTCCCTAGACTGAAAAATGGTCCTT
This sequence comes from Vulpes vulpes, assembly GCF_048418805.1. Classification (NCBI taxonomy): domain Eukaryota; kingdom Metazoa; phylum Chordata; class Mammalia; order Carnivora; family Canidae; genus Vulpes; species Vulpes vulpes. The sequence goes on along the minus strand of NC_132781.1, from coordinate 10,978,914 downwards.
TTACACAGATTCCCCCCTTTCCCTCCTAACAAACTCCATTCATTCCCTTGCATTTGCTAAAATTCCATTCAAACCATTCCTCTCCTTCCTTTTTGGTTTCAGAAAGAGTTCCCTCTTTTTCTATTCACAATTAAGGTATCTTAGAATCAAAACTCCCTCTTTTAATCAAATACACTTTATAGGAAATATAAAATTTCCTAGACCATAGTTTTATTTCAGAGAACATGTGGCTTGCAAAAGATTGTTCAAACAACAGTTCCTTTTCCATTCCAGGTAGTCTTACATTCATAAAGAGTAATTTTCTTGATATGGGGACTATACTAAGAAATATCTTCCAGGATTCAATATTGAAAAATGTTAGACTTCTTTTAAAATGAACAGATTATTTTTCCGTTTCCTGGGCAATGTGGATTTTGCATCTGATTGCATTGCAGAATTCTCTGCTTTGGCCTGTTGGAAGCTTAGAGTTTCTATGATTTGCATTTTTATCTGCTAGTCTTACCTACTCATCATTTTGTTAGGCCTTGTTTCTATTCCTCAATTATTTATTTTTATTATAATACAAATACACACACATAGAGACATACATACATACATACATAAAAATACTTTTTAAAAAATATATATATATTTAAAAATCATTAGAGACATCTGGGTGGCTCAGTCAGTTAAGCATCTGACTTTGGCTCAGGTCATGATCCCAGGGTCCTGGGATCAAGTCCCATGGGTGACCTGCTCAGCCGGGATCCTGTTTCTCCCTCTCCCTCTGCCCCTCTCTGCTGCTGGTGTGTGCACGCACTCTCTCTCAAATAAATAAAATATTTTTTAAAAGTAAAAAGATAAAAAATATTAAAATAATTTAAATCATTTGTGAATGAGGCAAGATACAAATATATCAATATATGAAGTAAATGTTTTTATTAAGCCCTTCTTATATGACATCCTAAGTGCTATATGTGCTGGGCACAATTTATATGCTATCTTAACTCCAACATATGGCATTTAAGTGCTGCAAAAAAATATATACCTGATGATCAAACCTCTGCACACAAGCTAGCTATTATAGGATCATACATTTTTTTCAATATAAGGGAGTGTGGAGAAATCAAATGATAACTGTGGGAAGACCTAGCAGGAGAATTGCAATCAAGGCAGCTGGGTTGAAGTCCCAGCTCTGGTCCATAAACATCATCCATCTGACATTAGACAATTCTTTTATTCTCTTTGATCTTAATAGAATAATCTCTCTCACAGCATTAGCTTAATATACTCATGGCACGGAAAAAGTGCTCAGCAAATTATAATCTGCATTTTTCATAGCAAAATTTTAAAAGGACTAAATCAAAAAATCAGAACAAAGGAAAAAGTAGCTAATGTATCAAACTTAACCCATACTATTTTTTGAAATAATAACACTTTTTTTTACTGCTTCCTAGTTTCGATTATTCGTTTGTACTGCTTGAATCACTCACTCACCAGAAGGCTGACTTTTGCAGACCCATCATTTTCATCATATCCTGGCACTTTTTTCTCTCTTTTGTGGCATTAAGTGTTAGAAAATATATAAATGGAAGAAAGTTAAGCAGGCAGTAGAAAATAAAGAGTTCCTTTTGAAGAATGTTTTTATAAATAAAAGGTAAAGTCTTCATATTTATACCAGTAACTGACATCAACTCCTCCATCACAGAGTGATTTGTTGTGATCTGAAGTAGGATTTAAACAAATAAAATCATTATTTAAAAATTAGAAACTGATTAAATCTGAATAAACTATGGAGATTATACCAACATCAATTTCCTGATTTTAATATTGTTCTGTGGTTATGCAAGATATTACTCTTAGGAGAAATTGGGTGAAGGGCACGTGAACCTCCGTGTACATTGTTTTTGCAATTTCCTGTCATTCTGAAGCTACTTGAAAATTCAAAGTTAATAACAATGCATTCCTTTGCCTAAATCCAGCTGCAGCATTTGTATACCTGCTTCATTATATAAACATATGAAAACTTGAATATATATATTATCTTTCATCAAAATTTTGATGCCTATGGAATTAGTTTACATTAATTATTAGAACTTTTCTTACCTGTATAATAGAAGCATCAATTGCAGTTTGTAGAGTCACAAATCCGCTACTCCAGTATTTGGCCAGAGAACAGGAAAACTCACCATACCGATTCCAACAATGAGCTAAAAGCACAAGGAAAAGCATAACCAACATTATCAGATGAAAGCAATTAGAGAATAAAAAACAAGAAGTGAAGAGAAAATAATATAGAGGAGGCTCCACCAGTCAGAACTTATAGCCACATAGAAAAAAAGAAGCAAATGAGTTTTCAATTAGGCACTTTTATTCATAGAGACCATAGCATGTATAGAAAGTCTTAGAAAGTCAAAAGAAGATGAGAGGAAACACTCTGCTCTGACCACATTGCACTCCTTGCTGGGCCTCAAAATGCTAAATGCACTCCAGTGCTACAACTTTTTTTGCTCATATGCTCTCCCTGCAGATGGATCCATGGCTCTCTCCTTCCCTCTATCCTTATCTCTTCTCAAAAGTGAATTCAGTGCAGAGGTCTTTACCAGCTACCATAAATAAAAGCAACTAAAAGAGCTTTCAGGCTCTATTTTCTAAGCCTTCTCTATTTTACTTTGTTCTTTTATCACCACCTGGCAGAGGGCATTGTTTTTACCCTGCCCCCCTGCCCCTGATTGGAATGATTCATGCAAGCAGGCTCTGTGTTTTGCTCACTTCCATCCCCAGGGCCAGAACAGTGCAGGACACAGAGTAGACACTCAGTGAAAAAATGGAAAAGAACCAACTCTATTAATCATATCAATTCTGTTTCCTAAAATGTCCTCAAATTCACTCACTCTCCTCAGCTGCCTCTGGTTGAAGCCGCCATTGGTTCCCTGGTATGATTCGTTGCATTCTCCTTGACCTCTCTGTAATTCATCCTCTGGGCTATATCCAGAGAGCTCGCTTAGGCTTGGGAGTCTGATCATTGCTCTGCCCTGATTAAAGTACCTCCACATCTCTCCATCACTCTAGGTTTGTGGGACGTCATAGGACCTAGCTTTGGGTAACTTCAGCCTCATCTTTTTTGTATTCTTTGTTCAGCTAAGCTGCTCCTCTTCCATATATACCATCAGATGCCTGTTGTCACCCCAGGACTTTCTTTCACACTTGCTCTTTGTCTATCTGAAATATAATGCCTTTAGCAACCCTCCCCCCCATGTGCTATTCCTTATTGGTTTAAACTTCACTTTGCCAGGTAGGGCTTCTCTAATCCCTCGTCTAAATCTCCTACCCCTCAGCACCTTTCCTTGCACTTGTCATTTTTTTAAATAATAAATTTATTTTTTTATTGGTGTTCAATTAGCCAACATACAGAATAACACCCAGTGCTCATCCCGTCAAGTGCCCCCCTCAGTGCCTGTCACCCATTCACCCCCACCCCCCCAACCCCCGCCTTCCTCCCCTTCCAACACCCCTAGTTCTTTTCCCAGAGTTAGGAGTCTTCATGTTCTGTCTCCCTTTCTGCACTTGTCATTAATTGTACAATGTCTGCCTTTCTTGCTAACCTGGAATTCTTTATTTTCTCATGTTCTTTTTTTTTATTTTTATTTTTATTTTTTGAGATAGAGAGAGTGGGAGCAAAAGTGGGGGGAGGGGCAGAGGGAGAACAAGCTGAGCTTATAGCTTGATGCAGGCTTGATCCCAGGATCCCAGATCCTGAGATCATGACCTGAGCCAAAGACAGGTGTTTGACTGAGCTACTCAGGTGCCCCTATTTTCTCATGTTCTATCAAAAACATCTCTGTTGCCCAACCTGACCTATTTCTTACATTAGAAACATGAAAAAATACCATGATATTTTATATTGAAAGTCACCTGTGGAAGGATCTTCCTCCAAAAATGGAATGTGATATCCCTGTAAAAATTTTAATTTATAAGAGAAAGTGTCATGAAAGATGATTCCAATGACTTCTGAGGTATTGTCTACAAGTATTTTATCCATGGATTTTTGATTGGGTACTCCAATGACCCTTCTTTCTGTGAATGACAAGGTAAAAATAGAGAGGATTATAGAGAGTTTTACCAAAATGGAATGTGATATCCAGCTGTGTCATCAGATATTTTTCACTGGAATTAAGCTAAAATCATTTTCCACTTAAATTAAATTTACCCCAAAGACAAGGAGGGAAATTTTTTTTAATGGTTTAGATTCTAGACTCAGGAGAAATGCATGAGAATTTGGTGTTTTCTTTTAATAATGGCAAGTATTACAGCAAGTTTCAGGTACATAAAAATATTATGCTAGGGTAAGTGTGCATAAGAGAATTAGGATACAAAAGTAGAGGTAATTGGAGTAGTTTTATATAGTTAGGGGATTCCAGATGTCAGATTACTGGAGCAAAGACACCTCAACTCATCTTTGCCTTATGAGGGAGTGACTATTTCTAACAGCCAGCAATGTTACCCATTAGAAATCGAGGATTCAGAGAGTAGACAGCCAAACTGCAGCCACCTTGCCCAAGAGTGAAATACATATTTTATCTTAGTTATCTCAGTGGCATAGTGACTTCATTTAGAATGAAAGTTTTTAAAGATGTTTACAAAGTAAACTACATGCAGAAAGGACATCTTTAGATTATCTTTCCTTACTTTTCATGGTTCTGAAATTACTTTTTAATAACCATGATTTCATTTATTTTATTTAGATGTTTATTTCCTGAGTTATCAATCTTAGTGTGTTTCCATGTTAATAACATGTGCACCCCATAAATGACATATTCTCCTAGGCGCTATTCTACAAATCTAAAATTATACATTTTTTGTTTTAGGTAAATTCCAGTAGAAATGTAGACCTCCCTAAACTGGACCTCCCCCCCCGCCCCCCCATCAAGCTGAAAGAGCTTACAAGGCTACTTGTTTTGAGAGAAAGCAAAAACTAATTAAATTTGTAAGCTGTCATGTTACCTAAATAATTAGCACAATAGATCACTGTAAGTTCAAATTAAACATGTATATATCGTATCAAAAAGATATAAAATGATATCAGTAATTCTTTATTGCCATTAGTGCACCTACCTTTCAAAAAGGGAGCAAATGATGTTTTATTCATTATTTGCTGGGTTAGATCAGAGATAGGTGTATATACAATATCTATAGAGTTACTAATGTTATCTGCCCTTCCCAGATCTTGAGGAGGCAGTTCAGGAAAATATATGTTTTCTCTGAAGTGTGAAAACAGTCCCATGTACAGTCCCAGAAGTATTGGGAGCCCCCATTCCTATAACAGGGGGAAAAAAAGAATGAATTTAAATTATATTCCCTTTCAAAGTTCAGTCAATACCAAAGAATTGTTGAAGACAGATTCCAATTTTGCCACATGGTTGGCTTCTCTTTGCTCTCTGCTCTTCAGAGCAAAAGGAACCCAACAAAAGATGCATACTGAGCTAGTTGCTACACATATCATTCTCCAACGCTAGAATTAAACTTTTGCATTAAATCGTGAACTACTGCAGAAGCCATCATAGAAACTAACAGAGTGACTAATAGGATGACAATTCTTATGTATGGGCATCTGACATTACAGTTTATAAGACACAGAGTATCCCAGATGGAGTTCATGGTGGCAAATAACGTTTTCGTCAGTTGTCACATTTTTGTATTGGAAATCAAACAATATGAAAAGGAACTGAGTGGTAGAGACTGCCTAGTGATCCAGCACAATGCTAGACAACATTCCCAGCCTCTGGAAATCAAGTAGTATCAAGTGATTTGAGCTCTAGCCAATGGAATGTGGGCAGAAATGTTTTGCGCCCCTTCAAGACCTGGCCTATGGAACCATGCACAACCTTCTTTATTCTGCCTCAGTCCCTGTACTTCTTGATTTTTTTTTAAATTATTTATTTATTTATTTTAGAGAGAGAGCATGGAGGGGGGCAGATAGAAAGGGAGACAGAGATTCTCAACAGACTCCCCCTGACCATGGAGCCTACTATGGGGCTCAATCCCACAACCCTGAGGTCATGACCTAAGCTGAAACCAAGAGTTGGACGCTCAAATGACTGAGCCACCCAGATGCCCCTGTACTTCTTGATCAATCTGATGGGATGTAGAGGATCCCAAGGAGGTCTCCAAGGCCTAGGGAAATAGCAGTGTCCCTAAATGAAGAAGGCTGGGTCTGAATGACTGTGAGAAGGAGATTCCTTCACCTACTAGACCCACTTCAGTTTCACCGCCAACCTTAGATTGTAAGCAAAGTGAAAAATAAATCTTTGCTGAGATCAGCCCCTGAGATTTGGAGCTGTAAATGGCCTACTTATCTACCTAATGCAAACTGACAATTAGTGGTGTTACTTGGTCATAATTCTTAGAAATAATCTCTGTGTACAAAATTCATGGCTTTGAAAATAAGTCCCCCAAACTAAAATTTATTGATCTTCCAGGCATTCTTTTCATTATTTCCTTACTCTAATTTTATTACATATGGTAACAACCTTAATAGTTGCTATAATTTACCATACAATTAAATTTTTACTTACTCTCTTTTTTAAAAAAAACGAGTAATAGTTTTAGTCTTTTTGCAATTCTACATTATGTGTCACAGACTGCTATGAGTCTCTCAGTTTGACAAGTATAATTAGAAGAACCTGAAAATCAACAAATCCAGTCTGCTACTTAAAATATAAAATAAGAGTATCATTAGGCAGTGAAATAAAAAAAAATATGCGAGCTGCAGAAAGAGGCAGACTTTCAAACATACCAATAAGCTCTCTCTTTTCATTCTCCATTTCTGAAGAAAATTCTTGCACAGAAGTGCTTGAGTTTGCTGATACACACTTTTCTGTTTTGTATGCATTTAGCCTGTCATTGAAAAACAAAGAGAAAGTAAACACAGTGGAATATAAACTAGAAAAACAAATGTAATAAGAAAAACCTTGGGAAGTAGGGGAGAAAAGAAAAAAGAAAAATCTTGATCATATTTTAGGGAAAATATTTCCAATTTCTAAGAACTATGAAAAATGGTTTTTAAATATTATTTTAATAATACATGACTGCAAAATTTTACATTAAATATACTCATAGTAAGTTATTTCAGAGAGTGGGTAATGGTGGGGAGGTAGTGGCCACAAAAATCACAATTTTACAGAAATACAGAGTTTAATAATGGAAAAGATATCATTAGATTTTAGAACCTGTAAGATACTTCACATTTTCTTAACCTTTTATAACAGAAATCCAACTATATAGAGTAATTAAATTATATCTCATCTGATTAATAATAATTTTTTGTTCTTTGCATTTAAATAGAAATGCCAGAGCCAATCAAATTAATCAAAAATTCTGATTATTTAAATTCATTTGAATAATTAATTATATCCATTAGATGTAACCCCAATGAACTATTTTCCTAGTATTTATCTTCTAGATTAAACTGAACAGCTTGAAGCTCAACTAGCTGAATCCAGACTCAAACTAGCAGAAACTTGATTATGAAACACAAGAAGAAACAACTCATCTCAATTTGTCTGAATTCAGAAGTGCCTGAATAACTGAGGAGGCAAACTAACCAACTAAGGAGGAATAAAGAAGGAAAGAAACAAAGAAACAGAGAGAAAGAAAGAAAAGGAAGAGAAAGAAAGAAGAAAGAGTAAAAGAAAGAAAGAAATCACATGGAAAGTAATTTTGCCCAAATGTTTGCCCATAAGCCAACAGAGACGATTTTTTTCAGTTTTTCTAATCTTAAAATTATATTATTTTATATTTGCATGACAAAATATTCAGACAATTCTCCCTCAGCTGGTTTTCCTATATTCTACTGTTGTATCTACACAATAAGAGTTGGTTGGGAATAAAGAGAAAAATTTTATTATCAGTTCTTCAATATAATACATATGAATATTTGGAAACGTCTGAAAAATAGATTGATTTTCAGCAGTGTCCACCCACATATTTGGCATAGCACAACAAAATAGAACTTTACTTACTGTCAGAAAAATTAGGAAAGTACTCTGGAAACACTGTCAAAGCACAGTTCTCTTTTTGTGTACGGCAACAATTAAAATTTCCTTATTGTTACTTCTTCATTTATTCCTTAAATGGGTGTCTTACCCAGCCTGTTTTCTGAAAGGGTGTGTAGTCAGACCAAGCTGCACATGATGAACTTGTTTTGTTTTCTGCTTCTTCTTCCCTAAGCCAATTATTTGCAGGGAAATGATGGTTCGGTGGTTGGTTGGGAATAAAACAAACCCTGTGTTTGTGCACTTGGCCTTTCAACTTCAGGGATAAGGGGTAAAATGGTAAACAAGGAAATTGGAACTAGCCTGTCGGACATGATGAGACCAAGATGGGGAAACGGAGCAATAAACAAGTAAAAGCAGCCACTAACCAAACAAAGTAATTAAATGTGTTTGAGAAATCTTTAGCTATTTATTTATTTATTATTTTTTTACTACTAATGCCTAAACACAACTGCCAATGATATATTTGACTAATTGGTGTTAAGTGGGCAGGGTGTGCTGGAGCTGATTTTTTTTTCCTAATCAAGCTAAGCAATCCATAGTCTGCCTTAGAGAAACACTTAATTTGGACAAATGAATAATTCTGAACAAATTCCTCTCTCTGCTCTGTTCATACAGGATGTAGGATTTCAGAGGGCATGCAAACAAACTAAAAGTAAACAGAGTGCCAAGGACTAAAGAAAATATTAAAAAGACTCAGGTCAATTTTTTTTTTGCATAAAGACTGGGAAAAATATAAAATTTATTCAACTCCCATTGCGTAGTCTATCTCTCTGTAAAAAGTTGCAAGCTTTTCTTGACCTGCCAAAGTAAATGGCAAAACAGGAAGCCAAAGTCCATGAATTGGGAAATCTCAAATATTTGACATGGCTCCCAAGCCACAGATGTTAATAATCATAAAGCTGAGAGTTGTTCTGGAAAAAAAAGGATATTTTTTTAAAAAATTAAGCTATGGTATTATATATGTATATTTCTTTTCTTGATAATTAGTTCTATTTTTAAAAAAGTCAGCAGTCAACAGTGAAATGTTACATGTCTTTACATTAAAAGTTGGCAAAAAGAAAGGTAATAAAGATGTTCTAAAGGTCTCATGGTGGGGGGAGTTCAAAAACACTGTTAAAATTTTGTATCAATATTAGGTCAGTGATTCAAACAAAAATTCTGTTTCTTTTCAATCACTTGGAATATAGTTCAGGTTTTTATTAATGTTCTTGTTGTTTTAGACTCTATGTACTCTATTTTAGGAATCTATCTCAGGAATTTTCGCTTTGCTTATAACTGCATTAAAATTCACAACTACAATACACAACTACAATATCACATACACAACTAAAATTCACAACTACAATATCAGTAATTATTTAGATTATAATTTATTAGTTTTACTTTGTACCATTGCTTCTTACATATGCTTTTTGTTCCTCTTCCTTGACTTATTTACTCTGATTTATTTTTACTTGGGAAGTCATTTTCTTCATTTAAGCTTGATGATTTCCCCGTAAATGGCAACCTAATATAATGAAGTACCCAAACTCTGGCTAGAAGTACATTGAAATGGTGGATAAAATAAATTGAAGAAGAACAAGAGGAAGAGAAAAAGGAAGAAGAAGAGCAAAAGGAAGAAGGAGAAGAAGAAGAAGAAGAAGAAGAAGAAGAAGAAGAAGGAGAAGAAGAAGAAGAAGAAGAAGAAGAAGAAGAAGAAGAAGAAGAAGAAGAAGAAGAAGAAGAAGAGGAGGAGGGGGAGGAAGAGGAAAAGGAAGAAGAAGGAGAAGAAGAAGAAGAAGAAGAGGAGGAGGAGGGGGAGGAAGAGGAAAAGGAAGAAGAAGAAGAAGAAAGAAGAAGAAGAAGAAGAAGAAGAAGAAGAAGAAGAAGAAGAAGAAGAAGAAAAAGAAGAAGAAGAAAGAAGAAGAAGAAAGAAGAAAGAAGAAAGAAGAAAGAAGAAGAAGGAGGAGGAGGAGAAGTTGTTCAGATCTAGAACCAAACTTTAAAAATAAATAAGAAAAAGGTAAATAAAAGAAACCAAGAAACAATGGAAGAAACAAAGAGGAAAGGAAGGAATATCACCAGGTCTTAAAAGTGAAAAGAGAAATTAAGGCTAGAATGGTATGTCAGCAATCTAGCTGTCCAAAGAGGTGTTTCAATAACTTTGTGACCTAGACTTGACAGGTTATGAAGCTGGATTTCATATCTCTGCATGAATCCAGAAGCTTCACAGGACTTCTCAGTGCTAGAAATAGAAATAGTAAAACCACCAATACCCCCAAGGAAAAGTAAGGATGTGTATTCTTTGCCCAATCTCTGGATTAAAAAAATATAGAAAATGAAAAACTCAACCGTATGTAGAACATGCCAGATACAGGGCATAGGAGAAAGATCCTAATTTATTCTCCCTGCATAGTAGCATGTCTGGAAACATAGCAAATATCATAGCAGTTGGTTGCATTCTGGAGCCAAACTTGGGTTTGAATTCTAGCTCTGCCATGCATTAGCTGTGTGACTTTGCACGATCTATTTAACCCCCCTCCTTAAAATCGAGATAATAATTGTGTATGTATGTATGTATGGTTACTGTGGAAATTAAATTCACTGATATAACTAAAATTCAAAAAACAATGCCTGGAAAATCATAAAAACTCAAAAAACATTACTTGTTGCTAATAATCCTACTCTTCCTATTCTTCCTCCTCCTTTCCCTCCTCCTCCTCCTCCTCCTCCTCTTACTATTACTATTACTCTGGAGCCCCACAGAGAAGATACAAACAATTCTACAGAGATATGTCCAGGAATCAGGGCACAAACCAACAGAGTTAAAGAAATATTCCTCCCAGCAGCTAAACTCATGATCAAAAGTCCACCATAAAAGAGAATCAGCACACAAACAAAATGAGACAATTAGTATTAAAGAAGTAACATAAATTGGTTAAAAAAGGAAGCAATGAAAAGGAAGACTAATGGGAAAATAACCCATTAGAACTTATAGATATTTAAAGTTACTAATAATTGTTAAGATTAAAATTTTAATGGATAAGTTTTATAGCAGATTAGGCACAGCTGAGAAGAAAATCCAGAAATATAACTGAAGAAATTATATAGTGCAAAGACAGAACAAGATGGAAAAATACTGAAGACAAATTAAAAGACATGAAAGACAGAATGAGGTGTCCAGTACATGTCTAATAGGCATTTTATAATAAGGAAAATAAACGGAATAAATAAGAGAAATTTTCAAAGATAAGATGGATGAAAATTATCCAGAGTTGAAGTTATGGGCCCTCAGATTAAGAAAAAAGATAATGTGTCCAGAGTTAAAAACAAAAATCTAACAACTAACATTTTTGTGATGAGTTCTGCCAATATGAGAGAGAAGAAAGTGAAGAGAGGGAATACTTAAAAACAATAAGACAAGTTATCAACTAAGGATCAACAGTTAGCCAAATGAGGTCATAAACAATGCAATAATGTTGTCAAAGTACTGAGACAAATGAACGGTCAACCTCAAATTCTATACCCAGTTAAATGTGCATGAAATAAAGATCCCCTCAGAGAGAATTTATTTACCTCTTGCACAATATGGCTGAAAGCTAAAAGATGTACTTCAGTTAAAAATAATTTTTAAAAAAACAACAAGAGCTGAGTTTCAGAAGTGTTTGATAAATACTTTCAAGTATATGGCAGAGAGCTGACTCACTGTGTTTGGAAAGATTGTGAATTTGGGGAGGTTTGGCTATCTAGGATTATATCAAAGCTTTATTGAAGCAAAACAAAGTATGAGTTCATGATTCATTTTCTAGGTAAAGAAAATTTTCAGGTAAACTACAATGTATGAGTTTTGGCAGCATATTAGAACCACAAGGTTCCTAGAATTTTAGCCACAGCAATAAATTTAGCTTTTATTTCTTCTCCTTTTGAATGTTTTCCTCTCATAAGCTTCTGTATGTTGCTTATATGCTTTGTGAATACATGTACAAATAAGCATAGTGTGGTCAGAGTGACTAGGAGCCACCACCTGGATTAGACCAATATGACTCTAAAACACAATCTCAGCACCAAGAGTATGTGGATCTCTCTAGAGGTATGCCAGCTGCCAGTATCTCTGTTCTTGCTCAGAACTCTGGGACAGATCTCAAATGACTCCTGCCTGGATTTGTTGTAATCACTAGCCAGGAGTCTCATGATGTAGGTACAGCTACTAGAGGTCCACGCTGTGAGTTGCCAAAAAAGAAATAAAGCTGTCCTTGAAAAAGGAAAAATTGTAAGCTCAGCAAGCACTCCCAAATGTGACTGAAGCAAAATTTTAAATAGTGTTTTAAGATCTTCCCTGAAACATAGCTAATTTTTCTTTCTTTAGGAAACTGCTGATTATTCCAAGTAAGGTTCAGTCTTTCTATCGTCCAATTCTCCTCATCTAGCCAATGATCTCTTCCATTAATGGCACATAACATAGGGGTCTAGATTGTGCAGCACAGTTGTTGGTGGACTTTCTCGGCAATTGATTAGATCAATTTCATTTTTTTTTTTTTTGCAGTGTCCCTAATGGACTACTGTACATTCATCACAGTGACAGTGTTAACCAGGCCACAGGGCACTTTTTTCCCCTCTCTGCTATAGGTATAAAACTGCCAAGAAGCTGTACAGACATAGACCAGTGTCTCTAGATACAGAGGAGAAACATGGCTAAATTCTTATAATCCAACCACTCCTTTTCCACGCCTACTACCACTATCAATCTGCTCACGCATGTTATTTTTTTCCATCTCTAGACACTTTTAGTACAAAAGATTGAAGTTAACAAACTCTTTTACACTGAATGTATTTCACGAAGTTCTATCCTAATGTCAGATGGGAAAGTAGAATAATCAGATGAGTAAACTGTCTCCAATTCCAACTTCTAGGAAGTTTGCCTGTAGACTGAAATGCCATTGATGGAATTTAGACACTAATGACCTTCTAATTCCAAAAGGCCTGGATATCCTTGACTTTATTTTCTTGACCTTCCTCTTCCATTACTACATCTGTAGCTACCATACGGGATCTGCAGCATTGTCTATTAAACACAAAAACTATACATGAACATTTTTTAGTTGCATTATGTGCCTAGCACAGAGGCTCATATGGTAGGTGGTTAAATATCTGCTGAAATAAAGTACACTTTTCAATATATATATATATATTTTATCACAAAATGTTTTATTTTTAGAAGAAACAAGAAAAAGAAAACTAAAAAGCTATGTAGGTTATTTATGTAAAGAAACTGGAGGAATAGCCTCTCAACCTAAACCCTGCTGTTGGCCCATTCAAAAGCTTATTATAACATAATGGGTAAAGCTCCCTCTCAGATCTCCGATAGCTTCTGGCAGTGTTGTAGAATATTCAGTATCACATAGAACCTTGAGTCAACTTTCAAAGCTGTGGACTCCTTTACGTCAGCTTCCATTATAAAATAATAACCTTTGGTATTTTTTTGTTTCTTCATCAGTGAATCTGTGATAGAATTCTGGCCACAGAACTCATAGACTTTTGGTTGATACAGGATCTTATGTTTACTAAAAACTGCCTTGTTGATTTCTTTCATATCATCACTAATTTAACAATAGGTTAAGTGAGATTTCATATATCCACAAGTATCATTGAGCTCATCAGGAGTTATAAATGGCATTTTTTTTTTACTATTCCTTTGTTCATTTGGGGGCTTTGCTATGGATATAGGTTCCTCAGAGTCAAGATTTGATCTCTTAATAAAGCTTTAGGTTATATTACTTGAGGCAAATGGGGAGGCCCATTTTTTTGAGCTGTTCCACATCTTTATAGGAGGTCACAAGCCGCTTGGGTGAACTCAGTTTGTTCTTGACACTGAATTTCCAATTCCAAGTTATTCAGAAGCCATTTGATCTCTCCTATTTCATTTAATATAATCTTCAAGGAAGATTCTTGGCATGTTTTCCTAAAGATAGACTTTATTTTTAGTATTATTGATCTTTTCATTAATATGACAGCATAATTGTTCCAGATCTGATCTGAGAAGGCCATCCTGAATGCCTCTGGCTCCAGTCCAGGAGCAAAATCCAATGTTCCTTTAAAAAAAAACAAAAACAAAAACTTTTATTTTTACTTTCTTCCCCCCCCCCTTTTTTTTGAGGTGTGTGCAGTGAGGAGATGGCATAAGCTAAACCCACTCTTTGCTTTCCCTTCCTTTCCTCTCTGTAAATTGAGTAAATAAATGCAAGATCATATAGAAACAAAGGCCGTCTTCACTTAAATTCTGGGAGGGGAAGAGGGTGGGTTGGGGAATATACTATGATACCTGATATAATGAGCATTTAGCTGAGTGTTTCCTTCCTCAGACTCACCTCTCCCATCTGTTCAGTGATAGAACTGGCTTTCCTTTAGCTTGATCATGCTTTCAGGACTTCCTCAGTGGAGGAGGGAGAATGGAATCAGGGCTTTCAGATTCTGCTTCACTTGTGGCCAGTTCCACATTGCTCAGACCGGAGAGAGAGATTCTGGCTCCTAGCATCATCCTTTAGTTTCATAAATAATTGTTTGGGATGCCAACAAAGTTCTTTGGGGTTTATAATAAAAGTCTGAGATGTTTCCTAATTCTACATCCACTATCTTGTTTTTGTTTTTTGCTTTTTTTTGTTTGTTTTTGTTTTCATTTTAGTGGATAAGAGGGAGGGCATTGTGGAAATGGCACTTCACTTTGTCATTATTGCTAGGAATCTGTATTTCCTTTTCTTAAGAAATTTCTGCTTCTGAGGAGCCACCAGGAAAAGAATCAGGGAACTTGCTGGAATGTATAGACAAAACTCCTCAATGAGACTTCTGTTGGAAGCTGAGGTGCATAGATAACATTTAGCCTGGGTGTTCTAGGAATGTATTACAGTAGTTAGGTAGATAATTGATAATTGCCAGAGATCTACATGCCACATTTTTAGTGGCAGCATTTTTTTAGGGAAATTAGAAACAATCCATATATCTTTCAATTGATTTTTCAACTCTAATTTTTTATATATTCAAACATTAAAATAATACATGCTTACAAAAAATGATGCAGATATATAGTAAACTGGGAAAGTATGATGTTCATAGTATGTTATTAAATAAGACAAATACAAAAGAGTAGACGTAATACTACCTGTGGCATGTATATGCGTGTATGACAGGAAAATGTATCAGCAAAGCAAAAAAAAAAATCTTTTAGATTCTAGACCTGTAAAAATTGTATGATTTTTTTACAGATAACATGTATTATGTCAAATTATTTTATTTATTTTTTGTCAATTTATTATTTTTTTAAGATTTTATTTATTTATTCATGAGAGACACAGAGAGAGAGAGAGAGAGGCAGAGACACAGGCAGAGGGAGAAGCAGGCTCCATGCAGGGAGCCCGATGTGGGACTAGGTCCTCGGTCTGGAGGATCACTCTCTGGGCTGAAGGCGGCGCTAAACCGCTGGGCCACCCAGGCTGCCCTGTCAAATTATTTTAAATCAAACTTTTAAAAACTAAATGGATTGATTTTGTCATTTTAACCATTTTTAAACACACAATTCAGTGACACTTATTACATTCACAATACTTTATAACCATTATTGCTCCAAAACTTTTTTCATTATCCTACACAGGAATTCTTAACTATTACACAGTAACCCTCACTTACACAATCCCTTAGCTCCTGGTAACTTCTAATACTTTTTATCTCCAGGAATTTGCCTGCTTCAGATATTTCATGAGTGTTTATATTCATAAAATATTTGTGTATAAATTACTTCAAGCAAATGTTGTTATATGTATTTTACTGTATTTTTAAAAGATCAAATGAATTAAGAATCGAGACATTAAAAATTACTGGGCATTAAATGCCAATTCGTGTTACTTGCAATCATTGGTATTTTTTAACCTAATCCAGAGTAATCCTGCTGGATCTTCCAAGGCATTTTCAATGGGAGGAGGATCCGTGTTAAAAGACATGAATTCTGTGTATGGGTTAAACTCTATATGGGTTTTATTGAATGTGACAAGCATGGTGCTTACCAGCCCCTTGCTGCTTCTTGGAAACTGCCCTCCTGAGGGGTGAGGGCCCAGGCTGTTCTTAATGTAAAGCTAATTTGTATCATGGGTACAAGACCACATTCAGCCTATGTATTATTGGTGGTAAAAAGCTCAGCTCAAATAGAGACAAAGCCAGTCACAAACTTTTGTTCTCCAGAAACTGAACCAAGCAATATCAATGAAGCTAAAAAGATGCACAGAAAAATGCAAGGAGGCAGGGAGACAAGGAAGGCCATAGGATAAGTCAAAAGCAGAAGTAAACAAAAGCTATAAGAAGCAGAAGTAGATTAAGAAAAGATGTGCCAAAAGCAGAAGTAGATTAAGAAAAGATGTGCCAAACAGTGGGCACTGTAGCCAGTTAATTGGGGGAGAAGACTATTTCATGATAGGCACAGCAGAGCAAGAAGTTGAATCTTTATCATGGGTGGAGTACTGAATTGAAACTTCACAATCTTCACTTACAAAGATTCCTGTGGCTGTCTTGAATCCACAATAAACTTCAAGCTGTCTCTTTCAGAACTGTCCTTATTCTCAGATATGCCTGGGATTATAACAAGCCCCTCATTACCTGGTGTAGTGTACGTGACCACCATTTCCTGCAACCTGGAAAACCCAAGGAACACAGAAATCACTACCAGGACAGGGATTTGTGAGATATGAAACAACCAAGTATGTGGACCTTTTGTAATTAGTTACAACATAATAGCTGGAAAGCATTGAGAGTGTTCGACTTATTCCAAAACTGTGTTTTCTTGGTCATCACACCATGTGGCCAAAGGAGATGAGGTTATGAGCAACAGCTGCAAAGCAACAAGGGCATAAGGAATGAAATAGAGTCCTATCTTTGCCTCTCTCCTCCATTCTAAAATTAAAAAAAAAAAGCATTTAAATTATTAATCCTTATTGAATTTTGGACTACTGAGTGTGTTTGTTTGTTTGTTACCTGTGGTAATACGGAAAACTGTTCTAGAATTCTGGAAACTAATAATGTAGCAGGACCTAAAATCTCATGTGAGGAGATTTGGGGTTTTAAGGCTCTTCCTGTGAGAGGAGTTTCCACTGAACTGTTGTATCAACTTCATCATCAAAATTTCCCAGCTCCTCTTCTTTAAAGAGTTCTAAGAATACCTAAGTAGGGAGAAAATAAGGAAACAGAAATGTCAGGGTGTCTTTGAAAGACAGGGTGTTTTTGCACAGAGATTCATACAAAGGCTCCCCGAATGAGGATCACTGGTTTAAACAAAACTCACCTGTTCCAAGGCAGCCAGAGAGAGGCTGTGTTCTTCCAGGTTGAAGGTCTGTTTCACTACATTTAAAGGGACTGACATTAGTGGCTTACATGTTTTGCACCAAAAGTGCTTTCAAAGTGTGCAATACAACCAAAAACCTCAAATCCATGGGATACTTTAAGATATGCATTTACATTTACATTTTTTTGAACGATAAAGAAAAATATTGATAGGGCTAAACAAAAAGAAAGCAATGCATGAGTGTATAAGTTACCAGTAAACATTCTCTTCAAAGAGCTTCTCATGGCCTATTTCAGTACTTTGCCTTTTGATTACTTACATATGTATTGTTAGGCTCCAAATCAGCTGTTTCTATCTTGTTGGATTTCTGTATTTATAAATCTATGGAGGAGTACCCTGCATATGGGTCCCATTTTAATGAATCCCACATGCCCATGCATCAAGACCTCATACATACCCAGTGTGACCTCTAGTCAGTGTCTTTAGAATGAGCTCAACCCCACCCTCACCCCCACCAATCCTAATTTGTCAAATATCAGCCCTGTGTAACTTCCCTCTCTGGCCTTCTTTTGGGCCTTCAGTCATTGTCTACATATCCTTGCTCGTCATGCCTCTATGATAAATATGGAGATGTAAGAAGCTCAACTTAGTGTTCTTTGGAACAACATGTTAATAATTATCCTCCAATACCATGCAATGGAACTAGGACAGAATATTATAACTTATTTGCAGCTGAGTCTCCTTGTAGGCAAAAAAAAAAAAAAAAAAATCAGGTGGAGTAAAGCTGAATGTAGAGCCACCACTACACTCCCTGTAGAATCTGTAAGATGAAACCAGTGGAGATTTTCTAAGTTTTGACTGATTATATAATTTTTCTTCTTAAGCTCATAGTATATATCCCACTTGAAAATATGCACAATAGATAAAGTCTGCCTAAACTTACCTCCTCTAATTTGAAAAAGGCCTGAGATAGAAGGTGAACATCTCCTACAGGTAGTTTATATGCCATCAGGAAGGAATATGTGGGAGAAGGAAAAAGTCAGACTTATCATTGTGTTATAACATTGGGAAGAAATTGATAGCCAAAAAAATTTTTTTTCAGTTTTCTTTAAATAAAAAAGTAAATAGTTTAATTTGATAGAGCATGAATCTGAGCAAATAATTTATTTTTAGTGATAAAAATGTAGTAACAACAACAATCTGGTTGCTTTAAATTTAATGTTCAAGATAAATTCTGAAAAATAACTTTGATAAAGAATCTTTTAAACTCAGCCTGTGCTATTTTTCTTCCAGTGCTTTTTACTTTCAAAAGCCAGTACTTCAACATGCACTCTGGAATTCTTTCATCAGATTTTCCCCTCTCCATTCAATCTCTCTTATTACAACCTGTTGAACTCTCTTGTATTTAAAAAAAAAAAATCTTTCTTGACCTCCTGCTCCCCTCTTCCCAAATAAGTTTATCTGTGACCTCCATGTTGCACAACCCAATGAAGACTCAGCAGTTCCTATTTTTTAGGTTTCTAAAAAGCATTAAAGTTGTAGACATCCTCCTTAAAACTAACACACATTTCCCTCAACAAACCAACCAAACAACCAAAATTTATGACTTTCTGTCTACCCCACTAGATCTGCTCTGTTAAATATTTTAGCTATGAGTACATGTAGCTATTTAAATTTAAATTAACTAAAATAAATGAAACTTAAAATTCAAACCCTTGGTCATACTAGCTACACTTAAGATGTTCCATAGCCACAGTTGGTATTGGCTGCCATATTGAACAGCACAGACATAGGACATTTCCATCATTGCAGAAATTCTGTAGGATAGTGCTGTTTTAGACACACTTTAATATTTATCATCATGGTTGTTGGATGGTGGGAGTTTCCCCACCAGCTTTTCTTCTTCCATCCAGTTTCAATACTGAAAGTTCCCAGGGTTCATCCTAGACTTTCTCACTTTTCCATCCCCCTTCTTGACTTCACCCATTCTCCGAACATAATGCTCTTCTATTTGGTAAAAATGCCCCACATTGATTATTGCTTTTTCTTCTGAGCCACAGCCCTATATCTCTGTACTTTGGCATCTCCACTTGGCTATCTCTTTACACATCTACTATATGAGCTTCTTTTCATCCTCTGCATGTGTAAAGTTCATCTTGACATAAGTTCTCATTCTCTGACCTCAAGAGTATATCTTATCCCTATTCTTCAGTGGCCAAACTCTGCTCAGTCAGTCTTAAAGTTCTACCTTAATGGCATTTCCTCATTTCTTTGTATCTTCACTTGTTTAATATCCCTGTCCTCCAAAGACTAAAGGATCATAGGAATCTTCTCTATTTACTGACTGCTCTATACATGGTCTCCAGCATATAGTAGGTATTCAAGAAGTATTTTTTAAAGATTTATTTACTCATTTATTTGAGGAAGAGAGTGCACACAAATGAGGGGAGGGGCAGAGGGAGAGAATCTTCAAGCAGACTCCCTGCTAAGCATGGATCCCCATGCAGGGCCCAATCCCATGACCCATGAGATCATGACCTGAGCCAAAACCAAGAGTCAGATGCTCAACCAATTGAGTCATCCAGGTGCCCCTCAATAAACATTACTTTTTTTAAAAGAATGAATAGAAATAATACATAAGAAAACTCTGTACATCTTCCTTTAAAAAAAAACAACAAAGATTTAATTTATTTATTTATTTTAGAGAGGGAATGTAAATGGGGGAGGGTAGAGAGAGAGGGAAAGAGAGAATCCCAAGCAGAGTCCACCCAGCACAGAGCCTGACACAGGGCTTTATCTCATGACCCTGAGATCATGACCTGAGCCGAAATCAAGAGTCTGAGGTTTCACTGACTGAGCCACCCAGGCTCCCCCCTGTACTTCTTTCAATTCAATTCAACTTCATACTGCTATTCACATGGGTTTGGTTATTCTTGCTTGTAACTGATAGCTAACCACACTAATGTAAAAGAACCATAGAGAGGATTAAATGGCCAATAATCAATTAATTTAAGATAGAGTCAATCTTTCTTAAGCATATGAGTGTGTGTTATTGGAGCTTTTGATGCAATTTTACATTCCGTAAAATGTTATAGGTTGATACATAATTTTCATTGTCTATTTTTTAAAAATTTATCTGAGAGCAAGAAAGACAGAGATAGTGACAGAAATAATACAAGTGGGGAGGAGAGGGAGAAGCAGGCTCTGCACTTGAGCAGGGAGCCTGACTCAGGGCTCAATCCCAGGACCCTGGGATCATGATCTGAGCCAAAAGCAGATGCTTACTTGACTGAGCCACCCAGGCCACCCCACCACCACCACTGTCTATTAAAAAAATTATATTCATGATTTAGTTTGTTCTTTGTTCCTAATTTTTGAACCATTCCACCATTTACACACAGGCACATGCATGCACACACACCCCACCCACCTTTTCTGAGATATGAAACACTCACTGAAAATAATTTTTCAATTGCTCTTTTTTCTCTGCATCCAAGTGACCTCAAACAACTTGTTTTATTATAAATAAGCCAGCTCAGCCTTTCTCTTCCTGTACAGATTCATCCAAGACTAAATCAAGTGGCTGGAAAACCTCTGTACTTGTCACCCAAGCCAAAAATGTCCTTTACCTTTCTTGTCAAGCAACCTGTGGAAAAAGCTTCAGAATATCCATGTGGGGCTCCTGGGTGGCTCAGTCGATTAAGCGTCTGCCTTTGGCTCAAGTCATGATCCTGGGGTCCCAAGATCAAGCGCCACATCTGGCTCCCTGCTCAGTGGGGAGCCTGCTTCTCCCTCTCCCTCTGCCTGCTGCTCCCCATGCTTGTGCTCTCTCTCTGAAAGAAAGAAAGAAAGAAAGAAAGAAAGAAAGAAAGAAAGAAAGAAAGAACGAATCTGCATAGAGATGCTCCACTCGAGGGAGCCTTCATTTTTACTTCTAAAATAATTTTTACCAAATTTGCTTTTCAGATGTTAAATGAAATCAATCTAATCCAGGGAAGAGGAAAAAAAAGGGTTGGAGAAAAAAACCACTTATCTTTTCATTTCTTCCTCAGTTGCAAAAGTAGAAGGTGTTTGTTCATAGATCAAGTTGCTGCAGAGCACCAGCTGTTCACAGTGAACTGTAATTCTCTCTGTAAGAACTTGGGGCATGAATGTGAACAGGGACAGGCACCCACCTCAGCTTTCCAGCACCATTATGGCCACTCAGTCACACATGGCCTCAGCCTCTGCCATGGAGTGGGTGGTCAGGAGGGCACCCTTCTCTGTGTTTTTAACAATGGCTTGAATTGCCTGTCTAAAGATAAAGTAAGGAATTGTTCACACTTAGAAAGTAATTTGGGAAAATAGGTGAATGGAAAGAAATATGAGGACCAAATAGAAAATTTTGTATTCCAGTTACAAGGGAAAAAAAATCTTTGCTCTAGAGAGAAAGAACAAAAACTGTACTGCATTATGTCATATTACCACATCAATTGGCTTCATAGAATGAAAAGTTGAAGATTGGGAAATAGTGAGTAGAATAATGTTTGTTTAAAAAAATTTGGAGTGCAGAGAAACACCACATTGTATTATTTCAATAACTGAAAAACAGAAGAAGAAGAGGCAGGGGAAGAGGAGTAAGAAAAAGAAAATCCAAGCAAATATATTCAAGATTCTCTTAGATTCTTAAAACATCTATTTTTCCTTCCTTGAGGAATTTAAAAAACTATATTGAGCTTCAATGAATTAAATAATAGAGGATGTGAGCCTCAAAGATAAATGGAGCAAATGTAAAATATATATATATTATATATTATTAACTCTAGGATCATACTACTAACTCTACACTTAATAGGACACCCCTCACCACATTTGCTGTTGTCCCCGGGGGTCCATGCTCAAGGATGGCATGTCCAGAAACACCACTGATGGGTCTCCCAGGATGCTCAGCATGAAGCACAGTTGTAAGAGGAACAGTGTATCTGGCTCTTATCTGTGGGGTACACAAAGTAAAACCAAGCCCCCTTCCTACCTTCCTCTTTATTCCCTCAGATAAAGCCTTCACAGGAAATTCAAGTTCTTCCTGAATCTTGAGCGCTTCCACCAACCTGACAAAAAAACTACTGTGATTATCCATAAGCCACATATCCCTACCTAAACCAACAATATAGAAAACCCTAGCACGATCAACTTGAAAATAATATATTGAAGGACCATTCACATCACCGCAAACACTAAATCTTATGATTTCGTTCTTATTTAGATTTTTAATCATTTTATTGGCATGAAAATGAAAAGACCTTGTTTATGATCTTCTTCCATATTTAATGAGGAAGTGACAGGTTCCTCTCTTCCTCCTGCTACAAAGTATGAATGAGGCTTCCCTCCCTCCCCTGAAGTACTAGGAGTAGCATCTTGTTTGCCTCTTCCTTTCACGACCACATACAACTCAGGTGATCTTGCACTGTAAGATTGGGCCACAGTGAGTTTTCCTGAGGACAATACCCCCCAAAACGTGAGGGTTTCATCTTCCTGTTGCCTTAGTGATGTTTTACAGCCTTGTAAAACCACCTGCATTGAACAATGAAAGATCCACATCCAGCTTTTGTTCCAATCCTCCTTCTACTAAAGGAGATAAAAGTGGCCATTAAGCCTCATACACTGTGGATAGGAACATAAACTGGTGCAGCCACTGTGGAAAACAGTATGGTAGTTCCCCCCAAAAATTAAAAATAGAACTACTCTATGATCCAGTAATTTCACTACTGGGTATTTAACCAAAGAAAACTAAAATACTCATTCAAAAAGACAAATGCCCCCATATGTTTATTGCAGCAGTTTTACAATAGCCACATTATGGAAGCAACCCAGGTGCTCATTGATAGATGAATGGATAAAGATATGAGATATATACATACATCTAACTCAGCCATAGAAAACAAAAAGATCTTGCCTCCGGGGACAATGTCGATAGATCTAGAAGATACAATGCTAAGGGATATAAGTCAGTAAGAGAAAGACAAATACCATATGACTTTACTCATATGTGGAATTTAAGAAACAAATGAACAAAGGAAAAAGGAGACCAACCAAAAACTCTCTTAAATATAGAGAACAAACTAGTGATTGCCAAATTGGTGGGGGGTGGGTGGGTGAAATAGGTGAAGGGGATTATGAGTACTGGGTAATGAGCACTGGGTGATATATAGAGTTGTTCAATCATTATATTGTACACCTGAAACCAGTACAACACTGCATATTAATTTTACTTGAATTTTTAAAAAGTGGCCATAGGGGCACCTGGGTGGCTCGGTCAGTTAAGCCTTCAACTCTTGATTTCATCTCAGGTCATGATCTCAGGGTCGTGAGATCGAGCTTCATACTGGGCTCCGTGCTGAGCGTGGAGCCAGCTTAAGATTCTCTCCCTTCCTCTCCCTCTGCCCCTACGCTCCCCACTTGTGTGCTCTCTCTCTCTTAAAAAAAAAAAAAAGTGGCCATTAAGCGTCACTATTTTTTGAGCATACAGAGATATTTTATAAAATCTTTCATCTATTTATTCTATTTTTTAAAAAAGATTTTATTTATTCATGAGAGAGAGGCAGAGACATAGGTAGAAGGAGAAGCAGGCTCCCTGCGGGGATCCTGATACAAGACTCAATCCCAGGACCTCGAGATCATGACCTGAGCCTAAGGCAGATGCTCAACCACTAAGCCACCCAGGGGTCCCTATTCATTCATTTCTTTTTTTAAAATTCATTTTTTAAAAAATCATTCAATTTACTGATAGAACAATATAGAGGATGCTATTGATATGTGAAATGAAATTTCCACTGGCAATGAGCTTGGTTCCTTCACATACCATTCCAGTTGGCGGTTGGCTTTGTGTCTCCTGCTAACCATTTTAATAGAGTACTTTTATTGGCTCCACTGTGTCCCAGCAATCCTAAAACTTCATCTGGAAGAGTCATCATTGATGTTTGTACTTCAAAGTCTGACTAACCTGAAATCACTTAGTTTAGTAACATTTGGAAACAAAATAACATTTTCAAAAAACTCCTTTATAATCTTCTGTATTTCAATGTAAATGGAAAGACTTTGGGTTTACAGTAAAATGAGTCCATCTTCCTGATCCAGGACTGGGTTTCTTACTATTTGAATGGGGACACGGTTTTGAAACAGAAAACGTTCTCTGCCAACGTGTCAAGTATCTTTATAATTACATGTTAAGGTAATGAACAATCTCAAAGATTAAAACATATTCTCCTTTTCATAGTTCCAAATAAATAAGAAACATTCTGATAAAGGGAACGGTGTCCAAACCCTTGTTAACACAGGAGACATTTCTTACAATTATTTTTCTTCTTTCTTGTTGAAAAGCAACTTTCTTTTTTCTCTTTATATTCCTTATGTAAACAGCTTGCCATTATGACTGTTTTTTGGAAAACATGACAAAGCATGGATTTTCCTGTTAAATATCAGGTATCTTGTGCATTCATGCTTTATCTTTTATGTCCTAGGCCATAAATATAACTAGATTTTGTTCAGCCTCTTTTTGCAAATGAAGCGCCCAAATATAGGTTCGTGAATGGAGATTACTTTATCAATTACTTAGAAAACCAGTTCCCAATCACATCCATTGCATTTTCATTATGCCCTTGGCCCTAATTTCATTTCTGGTGTGTTTCTTATTGATTTCCACGCAGTGTATATTCACTTGCTAATTATAGTTATTAATGTCGCAACTTCAACATAATGCAAAAGGAAACTGCACCTCTTGCAAAAGATGTGAGATTTTGTCAAGATTGATGAAAATATCAGAGACTGTTTTGAATTACACTGATGAATGTAGACCTGGCAGGTTAAGATCTACGAAAAACTGAAGAAGAGAAAATTAAGTGTTATGACAAGATAGATACTTCAAAGGCTATGATTTAAATCTGACCTACAAATGTCAGTGTTACAGGAACAAAAGCAAGTTTTGAAAATAAAAGCCAGGAGTTCATCAACTTGACAGGACAAGCGATTACCCCAGTGTTTTTTTAAAGGATTCAAGTTATTTGTTTTCACCTCATTCAGGTTTGGAGTAGTGAGTGTATTTGCTCTGTTCACTCTTACAGTTAGAACATCTTCTTCCGGTTCTTCTAGATTTGGGTAATATTCCCTACTTTTTGAAGAGGTCCTACAGAAAAAATAAAATAATATAACAATGTGATTCTAGCTGTACAACAACTATCAAGAGAACGTAAGCCTCTACACTTAAATTGCTATCCTCTGCTTCAAAAGAAAGAAAATGATTAATTTACTACCTACAAGATTCCCCTTGTAGGTAGCCACATCCCTTGAAATATGTTCTTTGACTCTTGTCTTTAAAACTTTTTATCACATCTGTCCATTAGCTCTCTAAATTCCCTCAGATATGGACTTATCAGGGTTTCCAGTCTGCCACCGTCCAGATCATCCTCATATTACATCATAAATGATCACCAGAATTGGCTTCTTCTCTTCCCTTTTCAAAACATTCCACACACATACTGAACATACCAGCTCATTATCGTGTCTTCTCCTCAGGGACTGAACTTGCTGTAAGCAGGAGGAAAACAAGCTTTGGTGCTTAACCACCGCTAAGAGGGATGCACAGAACAAAAACTCAACTTGCCTAAAAATACTATACAGCATTAACTATTTTTTAACTTTATGTTTTATTTTAATTCCAATTAGTTAACATGAAGTGTTATATGAGTTTCAGGTATACAATATAGTAACTCAACAGTTCCATACAATTCCTGGTGCTCACTATGGAGTGAACTTGCAAGTTTCTTTTTAGTGGAAGTGATAAAGTACAACGGTAGATGAGATTTATCAACAGTTGTACCATATTGTCCAAAGTGCTTGGTTTCTCCCAGAAGCACTTTGTAGCAACATACTTTTTCTTCTCTTACCAATCACACTTTCTAAACAATTTATTGACATTAAGTGGTATGCAATCAAAGAGCGCAATATGTTGCATCTTCCATGCAGTCTTATATTTTAGGAAAAGGAATTTATTTATTTATTTATTTATTTATTTATTTATTTATTTATTTATTTAATTTTTTTTTTAGGAAAAGGAATTTAAACACAAACATCAACTTTATTCAGTTTTGTAATCTTAATTTCAGAACTTATCAGCATTTAATAACTTCTAAATCTGGCACCTGTTCCAACTTTTGGCAAATATTTTATTAATGGGATACATGGTTAAGGCCAGGCACACACTAGGTAATATTGCTTACCTCTATTAGAAGTGTGAAAAATCCAATTAAAGTATAGAAAGGTATTGAAATCATGCATAAAATTAAACTGAGTTCTTCAAATTTAACTGATGACAGGATGATGATAAAAATATTGAGATCTAAAAAAAATAATAACCAAAGGTATTATACTTTTCTCAGTCATACATGATATTTTAGGCTATTTTCTATGAATGACCTGTTTTCCTGGGAGATATTCTCATTTTCAATTTTCACCTTATAGGTAGCAGTATTGTTAGGATTTCCTCTTTAGGAAGCATGAAACTATCATTACGACTGAACACGGGATTATAATAAAGTCTGACATATATATCTAAAAGATTTTACACTATCTGATATGGATGGAGAGCAACAATAAAAGGAGGGGATGTAACATTATTTTCTTTATCACCCAAAATTCTCATATGCTGGGCAGCCCGGATGGCTCAGTGGTTTAGTGTTGCCTTCAGCCCAGGGCGTCATCCTGGAGACCCGGGATCGAGTCCCACCATCAGGCTTCCTGCATGGAGCCTGCTTCTTTCTCTGCCTGTGTCTCTGCCTATCTCTCTCTCTCTCTCTCATGAAAAAATAAATTAATTAATTTAGAAAAAATCTCATATGCTTTCAGCACCAGGATATAATTAGGAATTAACCGATGACATGACTTAGGAACTTAAAAGATAAAAGACAAAATAAATATTGAGATGAGTATTTATTGCCATATTTAAGCCATAGGACAAATACAAGAATTATCCATTTTGATGCTAAGGCAGGCATACTGAAGAGTTTAAAATATCCTCAAGGCCCCTGGGTGGTTCAGTGGTTGAACATCTGCTCAGGCCGGGATCCTACGGATCCTGGGATTGAGTCCCACATCAGGCCCCCCGCAGGGAGAGACACAGAGCCTCTGTGTGTGTGTGTGTCTCTCTCATGAATGAATAAATAAAATCTTAAAATAAAAATAAAATTAAAAAATAAAATACCCTCAGAGGGATGAATAAGTCACAGGGATAAAAGGCACAGCATAAGAAATATAGTCAATGATACTGTGATAGCATTGTATGGTGACAGAGAGTAGCTACACTTGTGGTAAGCAGAGTATAATGTATAAACTTGTGGAATCACTATGTTTTATACCTGAAACTAATGTAACATTGTGTTAACGATGCTAAAAAAAAAAAATCCTCAGAGAAAAATAATGACTGGCAGCACTGTATGTAGTGACCCATGTTCCCACTCAGACTACTTTGGTAGTTTCCTAAGCAGACTCCCTGGCTCCAGTTCTCCTTCCATTACAAATCCAGGGGACATTCTAAAAAATGGTTTGATTTGGTTTGAATAAGAATCACTTTCTTTCACATATTTCATTGTATGTAAGTCATCTGATTGCAGAGACTGTTTTGTTCGAGCAAAGCGTCTGGCACGTAACAGTAAAATGTGATCAATATCAATGAATGAATTGGGAAGGCAAAAAATAAAGACAATTTCTACTTTTTATGTTTTTTATTCATCCAACAATCAAAAAAGATACATATTAAGTGTCCCATCTATGCAAAACTCTTTAAGTGGGATTGCAGTTACTGTAGTTGTAAGAAAAGGAAAGAAAGAGAAGAAGAGGCTAGAAACTCCTTTCAAGGAACTATTGAGCATTTACTGTTTACCAAGTACCTTGATTAACTATTTACACTGTTATATTTAATGTGCTTTGAAAAACTCAATCCTAACCCTTTAAAGTACTAGTGCTATTACACATATTTTCTGATAACTGAAGTAACTTCTAGCTATTATGTGCTAGATCAAGGATTCAAACGTGGGGTTATCTGACTTCAGAGCCCATATACAACCACTACACTTTTATAAGCACATATCATGTGAGTTGACTGCCCATCTGTCAAGTCCATGTACAATATGTTGGGTGTCGAGATACACATGAAACAGATGATAGATCAAAAAGCGTATAGGCAATGCTTCCTCCATAGTACAAGAAACATTTTCTGAAAGAAAAAGCAATATAGACTGAAGTAATGTTGGGGTTCATTCATTTATTTTATAAACTTGTGTCAGATTCTCCTTGAAGATTTACTGCCCATACTATCTCTAATGATTAAAGGTTTTGCTTTAGCAAAATATATAGTGATATATCTTAAGTTATAGAAAACGGACGTTAAACATTCTAATTTTATAAATGCAATAAAGTAACTTATTTTTGACCACTCTACTCCCTTCCTCCTATTTATTTTCTTTTCACTATTTACTTCACAAATTACCTCATTTGTTTTGTCCCAAACATCAGGAAAAAAAAAAAAAAAAAAAAAAAAGGATCTTCCATGAACTCTTCCCCCTGGCAAACAATAGCAACAACAGTACATTTTAGGAAGTTGTAAAACACTTCCTGTTTCTACTTCTCCCTTCTATATTTACTCTTCCATCTGCTATAAACTAGATTCTACATTTCACTGCTTTACAAAACTGTAGTCTTACAAGCTAGCTATGAACTTCTGTATGTAGAAACATGGAGAAGTAGATATCATAAAAAGACCTTACCCACACCACTTAAAATAAATATCTTCTAAATACACTGCTGGTCTCAGAAAAACAGTGAGGGACTTCTTTAAGAGCAAAAACAAAGTCTGAAACCTGACTTGGACTATTAAGTAAATACTAAATCTGATTGACCTGAGAACAAATGCCTATTCCAGTTCAGGGATGGAGAGGCAAAGACGTAGGCCCTCCTTATGGTCCTTCCCCCAAATATCTTCAATAGAATAAATACATTAAAAAGGAACACCCTTTATGAGTATTTCTTGCAAATCCCACATCAAGGGATTTTACTCTAGGACAGCTTATGCAATTCTATGTGGTTTCTACACTGAACTTCTTGCGAAAGTAATTGAAAATTCTTTTAAGATGAGAGCATCCCCAATTTGAGATCTTGAGAGTTAAAAGAGAGTTAAAAGTCAACTTAATATGTGCTCCTAGTTAAATAAAAAAAAAAAATGTTGTTAGAAAAGCCAAACACAAAACAACCAGCCACAATACAACATATTAAAACTATCTGTAGACTATTAGAATTGTCAAATAATAAGTACAAATATTATTTTCAAATAAACGTATAAAGAAATCAAACTTGGAATAAAGAACATGAGAAAGTAACAAAAGACCATGAGGAATAATTGGACTGTTTGAAACAGAACCAAATGGAGTTTTAGAAAACAAAGTTGAAATTTTTGAAGGTCAAAGATCAAAGATAACTTAATGAATAAGAATACAAGGGAATTGAATAAGAAATAAGGGAATTGGATGGAAAGTCTGAAGCATTTCTCAGAGTACAGCAAGGACAAGAACATGGAAATTTTGAAGAAAATGCTAAGAGATGTGTAAAGTAGGCTGAGGATAAGATTAATACTATCTCTTTGAGTCCAGGGAGCAAAGAATAAATATTTCATTCTTATTGTAGTAAGAGAGAGAATATTTAAAGAGATACTGGCTAGAGAATTTCCCTGAACTGATAAAAGAATTCACAGATTCAGGCAGTACAACTCATTTAAAGAAAGATTAATAAAAAAAAGAAAGATAAATAAAAAGAAATCCACACCTAGAAATGCTTTAATAAACTTAAAGATGCTGAAGTCAAAAGACCTTAAAAGCGGTCAAAGATGAGTCTTCTACAAAGGTGTAGCAAAAGAACTGACAGCAGGGTGGAGGGTTTAGGGTAAAGAGATCCAACATCTTGCTTCTTTGGTACTTTTATATAGTCACAGTGGCTGGTCTTTCTGGATAATATCCAAAGGCTGGATTTAGTGTGGACAGGGATGTTACAAATACAACCAGTTAGAGAGTTCAATATGCCAGTAGATATCCTAAAGGCTATTAAATTGCTTCTGAGTCTCTAAGTGTCCTCCCTGCAATACCTAATCATATCATTCCTTGGGTCGATTTTATAAATGGTGGTGCTACATTTTCTCTTTACCCTAAACCCTCCACACTGTCCGCATGATCTACAGGAGGGAAATCCAGAAGAAAATGGAAGAATAAAAGGATAGACCTTGCTCCCTCTCTCCCTCCTGGTCCCCAAACTAGGGCATGCCTGAAACAGGGTTGGAGACAAATCTATACACTGCTTATGAGATTAAAGTTATGATTTGGACTTGGCAGGCCTTTTTAGTTCTTAAGGTAAATCTTAACTAACTATTTTAATATCTGAAATGATCAGAAAGCTATGGTATCTTCTCAATATGTCAGCAAGGCATAAGAAAGAGAATACAACAGAGATTGCCTAAAGTAATAAATGTATTTATTTATTAATCAAACTTTTTCATGTTTATTTGTTTGATTATGTTATTAGCCAATATGGTCACCTATCACATTTTTTTAAATCAGTAGAATTAATCAGGAGGAAGCCTACACTGAATAGAGAGGATTCAGTTCAGGTATGATTCTTTTAAGTTTTTCCCACTCTGTAAAATGAGGGAACTGTCCAAAGTGATCTAATCTTTCAGGTGAGCCAGGCCAGGATTTCTACAATTATTCTGCTTCTCTTCAAAGAAGCAGAGATATAAAAGAAAAAAACCTCAAAAAACAGAAGGCAAATAGGAGAAAGAAAATGAACAATACTGAAATCACAAACATGGTCCAACAATAATGGAAAGACTAAAGAAGTAATTCCATTCTCTTGTAAGTAAAAGAAGTATTTGTACTTAACTCTGCATTTTTAAAAGTAAACTTTTTTTTTAAAGATTGTATTTTATTTATTCATGAAAGACACACACACAGAGAGAGAGAGAGAGGCAGAGACACAGGCAGAGGGAGAAGCAGGTTCCATGCAGGGAGCCCAACATGGGACCTGAACCTGGGTTTCCAGGATCAACTCTGGGATGAAGGTGGCACTATGCCACTGAGCCACCAGGGCTGCCCAAGGGTAAGCTTTAAGAAAATTTCATATAAATGTGCATATGCATAGAAACTTACAGTAAGAAAGCCAAGATACCAAAAGCCATTATTCTTTCTCCTATTGTGAAAGATGAATAAAATCACATATGAGGAGAATATAAGAGAAGTGGCACAACCAACTATGCAAACCACCTGCAAACAATAGGGCCAATAGTAAGATGACAGCTGGCCAGCCACGTGTAGGACAGGGAACAGGGAGACAATTAGATCATAAGACTGTGCAAGGTGATTTTCTTATATATGCCTTCTGTTAATGAAAGTGGATGTTCGTTTTGATTCTCTTATTATATTTGGCCCAGTGGAAAAAAAAATTGTCACTTACATGAGCAAACATGAGTCCCAGTGAAAATCTGAGTTCCAAAACCATGAGGCAGTTAATTAAATATATTGCAAGAAGAATCAAACAGTATAATGGAAAGTCCACCAGAGCCTGTCCAAGCCTGTATGCTGAAAGACACAGGCCTGAAATCCATAACTGAAACTGAGTTTCTGCTGATAAGGAGACAGAAGTGACACTGAAGGGTTTGAAATGCTAGCTAGAAAAGGTATTTCGTTTATGCAAAAATATTAATTTTTGATAAATTTTAGAAATAGCGTGTGGTAGTGGCAGGTGTTCTTTTTTTTTGTCTATATCATTATTTATGGTGAATCCGCACTTCAGTTACTTTCAAACCCAAATGTAGGTAAGCAGGTCTCAGGACAACTAGGATGCTACTGGAAAAGCGCGTTCTCCTAAGTATCTGACACCCAGTGTGAAAATGTATAGTCATTGGCTCAACAGGAAAGGTCTGACTTATTTGTCAAGTTGATTTACCCTTTGATGTGGATAAATAAAAATAATTATCACATACATTTTTTAAATGACAATTTACAAAAACATAGTTAAAAGTTTGGAAACACAGTACATCTTATATTTGATGCTCCCCTTAAAAACACAAATTCCCTTCGGAATTGTGAAATAACAACAGGATGTCAAAAAAAATAGCACATTTTCACCTCTACAGTTGATTTAGTATGATTCCCTTTAAAGGTGAGGCAAGTTCATTGTGTTGAATAATGAACTTTCTGATCCTTCTGACATCATGATTAATCATTTAATAGAACCTATAATGAGATTAGAGCAATGACATAACTCATGTGGAAACACATTTTTCTCGAAGAGCCATCCTGAATGCATAAAACAATCAAATTCTAACTACTAAATTTGGATAAAATAATCTTTTCCTCCTCTCTTCCCCCTCCCCTCCCCTCCCTTCCCTCTTACTTTGCAATCGCTGATGCTGCTCATGCCAGTGTAAGGAGAAATGTGGTTTGCAAGGACCAACAGAAATAAGGGTCCATTAATGTCTTAATGTCCAGCATTAAGACATTCTGAAAGTTCACAGCACATCTGTAAGCTATCGAAATTGTTACATATCATACAATCAAACACAGTTATATTTTTGAGAAATAGTGAAAAGTTCAGAATGGAGCAAATACCTAATTTAAGAAGCAAAGAAAGAGAGAAGTAATCATATTTTGTTACCCCTAATAGCAGGTCCTATTCCCAGGAACTGCATGATATCAAAAGAAATTCAAAACATCTGAATTTTATAGGCATGTATTGAGAGAACATGAATTTGCATCTAGTAATTGTTAAATGAAGACACATACTCTTTGCAGCTGTACTGATACTCTCTGAAGCTGCCATTTGTTTCAGTTCCCTATTCCTCAGTAGATGAATTCTAGATAACAGCCTAAAATTCTAATAGTAACTGTCTTGAAGCTGCTCTTATGGTTTTGTCCCTACCTACAAGATATAATTAGAGGAGAGCAAATCTTTCCTGCATTAAATAATTTCTTGAATTCTAGAAGTCTTTAAATTAATCTTTATGGCATGAGAGGGTCTTACTATAAATCTAAGTTGTTTTCCAGAAACAGTAATTTCTTACTGTTATAACAATAGACTAAAAAAAAAACCCACAGGAATACAGAAATTGCTTTTTTCATATGCAAAAAAACTAGAGGTGCCATTATATTAATTTTTATGGTAAAAATTTCATTTTCTACAACACTATGCATGTACTTGCAAATATCTACCCAATTTCCACAATTTGTCCCTTTTTTGTCTACCATAATTAAACACATCTGTTAGGAATTATTTGAAGGCTAAGTAAGGAAGGTTATTAAAATTGTATATGATCAAAAATTGCAATGTATTCCACAAGAGATAAAACACAAAAAAGCAAGACCTAAAAGGACACTTCAGAATTTTAAATGATAGAGAAAACACTACAGAACTGTTAAATAATCATAGTTTTTGAGTTGGGGCCATACCATCTCATATATTTCACACACACTCTCCACAATTGCTTTAGTCAATGTATATCACAAACTCAACATTCCCCCCAGGAAGATATCATAGAAGATTAAGGATTTGCATTTGAGGCTTTGCTGGTGCTCTAGATTGCTAAGCAAATCCATTCATTCACTGATTTCAGCAAATATGTATTGGGCACCTCAGTTAAGTGTGAACTATTTAAGACAGTGAACCAAAGTCCCAATAATGACTCTTCAACAGACCTATTATTTTTTCATCATTTAAAAATTTTTAAATAATAATATAAATAAATAAATAAATAAATAAATAAATAAACAAATAAATATTAAAAATAATAAAAATTTTCAGTGTCTTTTTGGATTTTGGCTCTTTTAATGTTCTATGTCTTGGGGAGCTGGGTATAATTTCTGATTAGACAAGATTTCAGACTAGAAAGATGAGGCCAGTGGTAAAACAACTCTGTAGGGTGGTACCAGGTGCTAATAAATGGAAAAATAGATCAGCATAAAGGATAGAAAATGTAATTACTTTTAATTTACTAAAGCAAAAAATTTTATTATATATTTAATTTTTTTCCATTAAAAGTTTGAGATTAAATATAAAACTCCTTGAAAAGTTCCTGATCTTTCACAATAAGTAATAGCAAACATGGATTGAATGCCAGCTCTCCCTGTTACAATGTAAGCTCCACAGACTGGAACTTTTGTCTATTCTGTTCATGCGGTATCCCCAACCCTGAGAGTACCAGACAGACACTCAAGAAGTATTTGTAGAATGAATGAAAAATGGATATGTCAGGCTCTGTTTTGGTACTTAGGAAACTGGTTTAATCCTCACAATAATCATATAGTGTAGGTACTATTATATTCCCCATTCTATAGATGACAACAGTGAAGCAAGGAATGGTTAAGAAACTTGCTAATAAATAGCATAAACAGGGATTCAAACTCAGGTGGTATGCTATCGAGTTCTTGCCCTTTATCCCTCGCTAAATTGTCTCTTATATAAGTCAATACCATACTTACAAAAGGCAATGTGCTTCACTTTGTTTTAATAAGCCCTATAAAACTAAAAATTTCATGAAGGGCATTGCTAACAATTGCCATAAGAACAGGAAAACAAGTCATTCTCTTGGTACATGCAATTGAAAAACAGTAATCCTTTAAAAAACACACACAAATATAAGTTGTAAATTCTTTTTTTTTTTTTTAATTTTTATTTATTTATGATAGTCACAGAGAGAGAGAGAGGCAGACACACAGGCCGAAGCAGGCTCCATGCACCGGGAGCCCAACGTGGGATTAGATCCCGGGTCTCCAGGATCGCGCCCTGGGCCAAAGGCAGGCGCCAAACCGCTGCGCCACCCAGGGATCCCCATTAAGTTGTAAATTCTTAAAGTAAACATACTTATTGTATAATTTATAAGTTACCAGGGTGGAATTAGGGTGAAAGGAGACTCTTAATTTTTCTTTGACACATTAGCTTTTATGAATTGTTGAATTGTTATAAGAATGCATTATTTTGGTAATCCAAATGACTTATTCTATAATTGAAATAAATGAACATTCACTAACATGGAAATATGTCAGAAATTTAGATCTTATGTAACAGAGAATTCAGAATACAATTCCAATTCAGAAAAACATATTTTCAAATATACGACAGTTCTATAAATAGTGAGTTTGTGATTTTATAAAGGAAAAGAGCGTAGAAGACACTTACCAAATGATTAAGTCAGAAATATAATATGGAAAATTTTAAAAAATGAAATTAGAGGAGCGCCTGAGTGGCTTAGTTGGTTAAGTGACTGCCTTCCTCTCAGGTCATGATCTCAGGGTCCTGGAATCACCACACCCCCAGCCCCAAACAGCAGGCTCTCTGGTCTGGAGTCTGCTTCTCCCTCTCCCTTTGCCCCTCCCCACCCTGCTCTCTCTTGCTCTCGCTCTCTCTCATTCTCTCTCAAATAAATAAATGAAATTACAGAATTTTACCTTCTATATTACATATTCTAGTAATGTTTGAATTTCTCTATTAAACATGCATTGCTAAAAAAAAATAAACATGCATTGCTTTTTTCTGCTTTATTGAGGTATAATTGACAAAATTTTAAGATACTTAAAACGTACATCATAATGATTTGACATACATATATATTGTGAAGAGATTTCTCCCATCTAGTTAACGTCTCCATCACCTCACATGTATATATATGTGTGTGTGCATACATATATAGGAAAACTTTTAAGTTCTACTCAACAAATTTCAATTATACCATACAGTGTTAGCAACTAGACTCTCCATATTATATATTAGGTCTTCAGATCTTATTCATCTTACAGTTGAAGGCTCATACCCTTTTACCAGTCTAATCCTATTTCCACCTACCTCCCTAGCAATCACTTTTCTACTCCCTGTTTCTAGGGGTTTGATCTTTTGTTTTTCTCTACTTATAAGCGATAAGCCTTTCTCTGTCTGATTTACTTAACTCAGCAAAATGCCCTCAAGATCTATCCATGTTGTTGCAAAACATGCATTGCTTTTACAACAAGTAAAATCACTAATAAAAGATGAACCTTTTAAAAAAAACGTGCTCTTTAAAGGATTAAAATTTCATACCTTACTCAAAAAGGACTCAAGTTATACTGATATAGAACAGCTGGGTTGCTTTTCTATCGATCTAAAGTATTAGAAGGTGGTAAAACCCCATTCATGATAAAACAGTACATGGATGCAAATATACCTTCTGGTCCCCAGATGCTATGATGGGTCCATTGTAGGAAGGATCATCTGAGCCATTTCTATTTCTAAAGTCATCTACTTCTTAGACACTTTTCTTTTTTTTTTTAAGGTTTTATTCATTTATTCATGATAGACATAGAGAGAGAGAGAGAGAGGCAGAGACACACGCAGAGGGAGAAGCAAGCTCCATGCAGGGAGCCCGACATGGGACTCAATCCTGGAACTCCAGGATCACGCCCTGGGTCAAAGGCAGGTGCTAAAACGCTGAGCCACCTAGGGATCCCCGCAAAGGAAAAAGTTTAAAAGAGGGAGAAATTAAAATTGAGAAATAAATAAATAAATTCATTTTATTCATAGAAATTATAGCATTTAAAAAATATGTCAAAGAGTGAATGAATTTCTGATACTCCTGTTTTACTGCTATTGTCCTAGTTCAGTGACATTTTCTTTATCCACCCCTACCCAGAAACAAAAACCACCCTCATCTCCTCCCTTTCTCACTTCCTCTATCTAATATATAATTAACCACCAAGTCAGATTGTTTCTACCTCCTAAGTATCTCCTGAGTCTGTCCTCCCCTCTATATTACACTGGTACTCAATTTTGCCCCCCTCCTCTCTAACATAGATTATTATGATGTCCACCTGCTTTGAGTCCATCCTCCACACAGCTGTCAGAGTGATCTTCCTAAAACACAAATCTCATCAGTGAAAGGTCCTACATAGATTATATCAATCTGTCTCTATTTCCTGCACCAATGGTTCTAAGGTTCTTAGATTACTTGGATGGATAATATTTTTAATATAAATATACTGTGCTCATTAAGGACAATTAAAAACCTCCTATCTTGCTATGATCACCATTGCAAGAAAGAAAAAAATTTCACCACAAAAATATAGATACTAAAATGCTATAATCCCACAATATGAAAAACAATTTCCAATGAAAGAATTAAGGTACATAAATAAGTTTCACAATATTTTTCTCATTTTAACAAAAACAAGAGAAAAAAAAAAAACATAGTCAGGGTCACCACCAATACCAGAACTTCCCTAGAGGATAGAATCCCAAATTCTGCATGTAATCCATGGAGTTAGCAAGAGCAGGCACCTACAGAGGGACTTAAATGGAAGTGAACTTCAGCATCACTGGGATCATTACATGCTGTATTCCCCAGCTATGTACAGATGTGTATTTGGGGAAAAAAAATCTCCCTTTGTAATTTTTTGTTCGTAGGTTATTAATTCCTACACTAGAACCACATCTGGCATGCAAACTATGCAATAACTTTACCTAACTTTTCATTTCTCCTACACAACAGCTGTTTCCCTTCGCTGGGCACACGTGCTCTTCCTTTTGACTATACAATTCTTTGTGCACTCTTGTGCAGGCAAAGTTTATTATCCTTTATATGCAGTTGAAGTTCTTTCCTCCCACATAACCCTAGGACTTATCCTATCATTAGAATCTTGTGGATCCCCTCCTCTCACACTTGCTGTGCTTCATTTAATTCCTGATTTATGTGTTTCCAATGCTAACTATGAAAGCCTTGAAGAAACAGACTGTTGACCCATATAAACTTAATAAGGAGTTATGTGTTAAACAGATACATAGACAAAATCTGATATCTGATTAGTATCAACTTTATGTGAAATTATGGCTCAGAAAAAGAATTATGAATGTAAAAATATTTAAATATAATTTACTCTAGGGATCCCTGGGTGGCGCAGCGGTTTGGCGCCTGCCTTTGGCCCAGGGCGCGATCCTGGAGACCCGGGATCGAGTCCCACGTCGGGCTCCCGGTGCATGGAGCCTGCTTCTCCCTCCGCCTGTGTCTCTGCCTCTCTCTCTCTCTCTGTGACTATCATAAAAATATATATATATATATATATATATATATATATATATATATAATTTACTCTAAAAATGTGGGTTTGAAAGATGTTTATAAAAATTTGACTTAAGAATACATATTGTACCCAAGTAAGGGGAAGTGAGATTGAACCAAATTTGTGGGGTAAAGAAAAAAAAATACAAGGAAAAAAGGGAGGGGTAGATAAAGAGGAGGGGGAAGAGAAGAAGAAGGAAAAGAAGAAATAGATTTTTTTATTTGAAGCTGAGGAGGGACATTCTTGTATTCCTTCATCAAATATTTATTGAGAGCTTCTTATGCACCAGGTGGTCTCCAGATGGAAAAACACATTGTTTATCCTGAAGAAAGTTAAAATAGGAAAACAAATATATGCATTTATGTAATTCATCAGGAATTTATTGAGTATCTACTATGTGGCAAGCTTCTCTAGATGCTTGGAGATATCAGTGTAGTAAAACGCAAGCATATCTTCCTTAGAAGGACTCACATTCTATAGGCAAAAGAGAAATAAACAACAAATATAACGAATATTGAATTCAGTGGAAAAAAACCTAAAGGGGAATATTAAGTCACTATCAAAGTTTTAATCCAAATTCTGCTAACTTTGTTCTTGGTCCAGTCATATAACCTCTCCAGACCACTGCTTTGGCATCATTGAGATGTGAGACTTGTACTAAATGCTGAACAAAATTCTGCTTGGTAAAATTTTCTGATCATTGAAATACAGAGAAAGAAAAAATTGAATTTCATTTGCCCAGAAGTAAATATTACTTACTGTGCCTTCCCATAGTGGAGGGTAGGGAGTTAGGGCAGTATTTGAAAAGTAAACTAATTATAAATTAGAGAGATTAAGTAGAGAACTTAATAAGAAAAATCAGATATTTATTAAAGTATGAATTAAATTCTAGATGGAACTATCGGAGAAAAAATTTTTAATGTAGAAAAAACCCAAAAATTTAGGAGAGGGCAAATGGGTAATATGGCACAGAGTTGTGATAAGGAAAAATTAATTTTGGAGTATTAACAACTATGCCTTCATCTACTCACAAGAGTTTCACTTTTATCTACTAGGCTCCAGGGCCTGACGGGCTAAAAACAAATGGACTTGATTTATATACAAAGGGTTACAAACAATGAGTAAAAGAGAAAATAAGAAATTCTAAAAGGAAAAAAAGAGTATGAGAAAGTGGAGAAGAACCTAGCCCCGGTTTAGCTGGGGACACTTTTAAGAGTTCAGCAAAAAGGAATTTTTAAGACCTTTGCTATGTGAGTGAACAAGAGAGTAAGTGCATACAGCAGGAGATCAGATCTGGGATTTTAATTTCCATTTTGCAGGTTTAAAATGACAGTACGTTTTTCCAATCATTCAGGCATTAGAGTGCTGATTTTTTTAAAAGATTTTATTTATCCATCATGAGAGCCACAGAGAGAAGCAGAGACATAGGCAGAGGGAGAAGTAGGCTCCCCATGGGGAGCCCGATGCAGG
The DNA here is from genome assembly GCF_048418805.1 of Vulpes vulpes. Classification (NCBI taxonomy): domain Eukaryota; kingdom Metazoa; phylum Chordata; class Mammalia; order Carnivora; family Canidae; genus Vulpes; species Vulpes vulpes. The sequence goes on along the minus strand of NC_132781.1, from coordinate 10,938,964 downwards.
ACTTGATCCCTGGACCCTGGGATCACAACCTGAGCCAAAAGCAGACGTTCAACCACTGAGCCATCCAGGTGTCCCTAAGTGCTGATTCTTATCTATGACCTACACCAAAGCAAGGACACATGTTAACCTGGTTTTCAGGGGTTACATATTTTATAGGCTACTTTTTGTTCCAAGAAGAAATTTTATTTAATTTTAAGAAGTTGTTTATTCACAAGATAATTTTGCAAGATAATTTTGCAGGCCATTTGCTAAGTGTGTAAGAAGTGAATTATTTCAAAATGATAGATTTTGAAATTTTAAAATGAAATTATATTAATGGAATGAATAAGAGGCATGGAGATAAAATCCTAAAATAATAGTGTAATGGAGACAAAGAACATGAAACAAATAAAAGTCTAAAAGAAAACCATACCTATTTTTAAACTAGAATACCTGAATTGGAAAACATTTAAAGAAAGACACCAAAATAGTAGGTTGGAAAAGGATAGACCTATTTAGATTCTGATGCATAAGAAGGAATTATCTATGAGTATAATTTGTGGATTTTATGTGGGCAGAAAGGAATACAAGTATATGGGTTCCTGAGATGATATATGCATTCTATATAGGAATTTAACAATAATTCATTAAAAGCCCTTTGAGTTTTTTTTTTACTAATTTTATGTAATCTTATGAGTTTATTTTACTAATTTTTATGACATCATATAAAGCATTCTTGTTAGCCTTATCATCCCATAAAGAGAAAGAAAAGAAGAGGTCATTAATTAGCTGATTCTTGAGATGCAGAACACGTTTACTAGAGCTGAATATTAGCAACAGCTACTTAATGAGCTATCTTAATGTCCATGAGTTCTATTCAAGCACCAACAAGCATCATCGTATTCAAGAGCTCTTAGCGTTGTTTTCTTCTTTTCTTTCTCCCCACTTACAACCAACACACACACACACACACACACACACACACACACACACACGCTACCTATATAAAATATAGAAAACGAGAAGAAATATAATTTATTTTTAACTAAAATGTTTTTACCAAATAATTCTGGTCAGGCCATTAAACAATGAGATGAAAATGCAGAGATTCTATTAATTTTGAAACTTCTTCCTTTCCTCTACCATCAGAAGTGCTTCTTAAATTACAAGCAAACAATAGGAAGACATTACTTTATTAGAAGCAGAATTGCTTTAAATTCAACTCATAGTGTAACCACACTATGACTTAACAGCCAAAACTCACTCAAAATATAATGTTAATATCAAATAGAAAAGAGTATCAAGTGTCAGAATGAAGAAAGCAACCATCATTATGTATGACTTTTCAGATGGATCACGGAAAATAATGCCATCAGGTAATAATCCATGTGTGAAATCTGAGATTAAAAAAAGAAAATAACAGAAGATGAACATATAAGGCTAAATTTTTATTAAATGGTACTGCCTAGACGAGATAAATATAGTTCATATTTCAATAGCTTTTTCTTCAAAAATGCACAGTGAGGTTGTTAGTAGTAGAGTTGCTTTTTACAAATAAAATTATTGTCACAGAAGTGGGAAATGCTATCTGAGAAAGTAAAACAATTGTTGAATAGAAATTCAACTGACCAATTGATTACCACATAAGTTTTAAAGAAGGGGATTTAGAGAAGTGGCCAATGAGCCAAAAATAACATATTACAGGAAGAGAAAGTCGGAGGGGGCAGTGACACTGGAGGACATATAAAAAAATATTACAATGTTTGAGATAAGATACTACAGAAATACTACAATATTAAATAAGTGTTGAAGACTTGAAGAGATTCGTTTTAAGAAAATAAAGATAATAGCTCACATTCACATAGCATGTGTCAAGAACTGCTCTAGCACTATGTATAGAGAATAATACAGTTAGCCCTCCCATTTACCCTCATTGAAGTGATTTCTACTGACACCTCCATCCTGCAGAAGAAATAAGGGAGGCTACAGAAGTCAAGTGACTTGCCCATAGTGACCCAGCTGGCACGTAGGCAGAGCTGAGATGGATTCATGCGTTTTACTGCCTCTTTAAATGGCACTCAATGGGGACATAAATCAGACAGAGTGGTCAGACATAAATGGGCAATTGTTTTTCTCCTTTAAACTTTCTAGGATTTTACAAATGATCTATCTGCTTTGCTTATTACTTTGATGAGAATTCATAACAGGATACAGCAGAACTTCTTAAAATGCAGGGTGACTGATCACTAAGTTTCATGGGGTTACCAAACTCTTCAATAATTTTGAAAATATAATAAATAAAATCATAGAATCATTGTGCTCTTTACATGGGCCATTCCAGCAGTGAAGGCAAAGGTCCTTAAAAGACCTAAAGTCCATCCCATAGGTGAAAGAAGTCGTCTGTACAATACAGTGAATCCCAGACATCCTCAAAATATAGTGAAGAGAAACCCAACCAAACCAGTAAGGATAGGTTTCTTTATCAGCACACTCAGGAGGAAGCCAATGCTGCCTGAAGGAAGAAAGAAGAGTTCCAACTGGTATGCTTTTTCCTTTGAAAATCACTTTTAGGGACACCTGGGTGGCTCAGTGTTTGAGCATCTGCTTTCGGCTCAGGTCATGATCCCGGGATCCTGGGATCGAGTCCCACATCAGGCTCGCTGAGGGAGCCTGCTTCTACCTCTGCCTGTGTCTCTGCTTTTCTCTGTGTGTGTCCATGAATGAATAAATAAAATCTTTAAAAAAAAAGAATCACTTTTAGCAATATTAATCAGTTTCTCAACATTGTGAAAAATTTCTCAAAACATATAGAAAACAAGATACCAAATTAATGACTATGCCACACCAATATCCGGAAGAAACATCAGTTACTCGTATATCTGAGATGTGAAACAAGTTAAGAGATATGCTTTGCCAACTCACCAAAGACAGACCATGTAGGACAAAGAGTGTTAATATACCACCATGAAGTCAACGATTACTACAGTTTGGTTAGATGTTATGATCAGAGCCATAAAAATGGACAAGATAAATACAAAGCCAGCAACCATTAATCCCGAGGAGAGCCTCTGGTAGCAACAAGGTGTTTCTTCAGAATGTCACCCACAGGTCAATGTGTGGAGAGGCAATATGCAAAACAGGAGTACAAGTTCTGAAAGCAAACACATCAGAGTCAAAAATACTATAAAACTGTCCACATGATCATGGGTAGGACTTTATCTTCCTCACCCTCATCTACGAATTGGAGTTAATTATGGTAGCTACCTCATATGATTGTTTTGAGGATTAAATAAGATACTGTGTATGAACTCTTTAGCTCAACCATTATTAAAATGCTTTTCCAGTTGTTGGATGAATTTAAAAATTCATATAATTATATATAATCTGATTGAATGATTCTTTCAGTCTAGTGACTAAACATGAAATGGAAATATAATAATCTCACCTTTAACCTCTTTTAAACTAAATTCCTTTTGGTGGAAAATTTTTCCTGGGGCTCCTGGTTGGCTCAGTCGGTTAAGCATCTGCCAAGGTCCTGGGATCGAGTCCCATATTGGATTCCCTGCTCAGCGGGGAAGAAGCACCTGCTTCTTCCTCTGCCTCTGCTCTTCCCCTCTGGTTTGTGCTTTCTCTCTCTCTCTCTCTCTCTCTCTCTCCCTCTATCAAATGAATAAGTAAAATCTTAAAAAAAATTTCTTAATGTTTAATTGAAATCTCTCTGATATAACTAAAGTTCATTTCATTTTTTTATCCTTGTATGGCTTTTGACATTAACTTCAGGGTATTGTTTTTAGGAATTAAAATACTACAGTGCAATGAGAAAGCACAAAACTAAAGGAAAACAATAGGTGTATCACAGGGGTCAAAGCATGGTTGTTTTTGAAAATTTGAGGAAATAGATATGTTTAAACAGAAAGATGACTCTCTTAAAAACTGACTTTTTCATGAACACACTAATGAATTGGTAAGTACCCTCTAAATTTCAATACAGCTTTCAACTCAAGTGTGGAACTTTGTACAGATAATGCATTCGAAATCCTTTTACATAATCTTGTACAATACACAGATTAAGTTGTTTTACTATCACAGCTAAATAACATTTTCATGTATACAAACAGTAAGTTTAAATGATTATAGATTTCCTGGTAAGGTGATTCCTCAAAAAATTGCAAATAGAACTACCAAATGATCTAGCAATTCTGAGTTTTTTTTTTTAAGATTTCATTTATTTATCTGAGAGAGAGAGAGAAAGAGAGAGAGCATGCAAGTGAGGAGGTGCAGAGGAAGAAGGAGAAAGAATCTGAAGTGGACTCCATACTGAGCGTGAAGCCCAGTGCAGGGCTCCATCCCATGGCCCCTGTGAGATCGTGACCTGGCTTAACTGACTATGCCACCCAGGCAACCCTCTACTTCTGAGTATTTATCTGAAGGAAATTTAAAACCCTAACTCAAAAAGATACATGCACTCCCATTTTTATTGCAGCATTATCTACAATAGCCAAGATTTGGAAGCAAATTAACTTAAGTGTCCATCAGTGGTTGAAAGAATTTAAAAAAAAAAAAGTGATAGATATAGATATACACACAATGGGATATTATTCAGCCACAAAAAAGAAGGAAATCTTGCCATTTGCAATGACAAGGATGGAACTTGAGGACATTGTGCTAAGTTAAAATAGACCAGAAATATTAATAGCATATAATTTCACTTATATGTAGAATCTTAAAAACAAACAAATGAACTCATAGATACAAAGAACAAATTGGTAGTTGCCAGAGGCAGGGGTGGGGAGCAGGCAAAATGGGTAAAGGCAATCAAAAAGTACAAACAAGTTATAAAATAAATCATGGGAATGTAATATGAAGTACAGTGACTATAGTTAATAATATTGTCTATTTGGAAGTAGCTGAGAGTAGATCTTAAAAGTTCTTAACACAAGAAAAAAATTGTAAATTTGTGTGGGTAGTAGATACTAACTAGATTTATTGTGGTGATCATTTCACAATATATGCAAATATTGAATCATTATGTTTTTCACCTAATATGTATCAATTATATCCCAATAAAAAAGATCATAGTTTTCCTCTCTCATGCTGTCATTATTCAATTTGAAATTTCAAAAATCTTCTTACAAAACTAAATACCTAATAATCTTATTCAATTAATTTTTGAAGATAGGGTAAATACTTCATATATGAATGCATCTACTTCTGGGATGCCTGGCTGGCTCAGTGGTTGAGCATCTGCATTTGGCTCAGGTTGTGATTCCGGGGTCTGGGGATCGAGTCCCACATCGGGCTCCCTGTGAGGAGCCCCTCTGCCTGTGTCTCTGCCTCTCCTCTCTCTCTCTCTCTCTCTCTCTCTCTCTCTCTCTCTCTCTGTGCCTCTCAGGAATAAATAAATAAAATATTTCTAAAATTTTTTTCTCCTAATTATTAATTAATAATAACTTTTCAAAACAGCTGGTCATAGATTGAGGTAAAGATAGCATGAAATATGAAGATTAGCAGAGAAGAAAAGAACAAAAATGGACACTATATTCAATGAGTAAGATATTCATATAAATTCCAAAATACGTATAAAAACAAAAACCAAGTCAAATACAATTATTTTCTATCCTTTTGCCACTTACACACTGCCGGTGGGAATATAAAATGACATATTCTACTATGGAAAACTGTTTGGCAGTTTCTTATAAAACTAAACCACCATACAATCCAGAAATCATACCATTGGGCATTTGCCTCAGAGATGTGAAAGCTTGTGTTCATAAAAATGACCGGACATCAGTGTTCACAGTAGCTGTATTTGTAATATTCCCAAACTGGAAACAATTCCTACTTCTTTCAAAGGCTGGACAACTAACCAGATAAAGTAGAGATATTGCTACCATGCAATAGTCCTCAGCAATAAAAAGGAGCAATAAAAAGGGGCAAACTATTGATAAATACAAACTTGGATGAAGTGTCAGGAAATGGTAATTAGTGGGGGAAAAAAAGACAGCCCCAAAAGATTATGAACTATGTGATTCCATTTATACAGTATTCTTGAAATGTCAAAATTATAGAAATGGTGAGCAGATTAGTGGTTAGCAGGGGTGAGGGAGTAGAACTGTTTTGTATCTTAACTGTATCAATGTCCACAATGAGATTGTGTTACCATATGAGAGTTTTGCAAGATGTTACCTTGGGGGGGAAGCTAAGAGTACATGCAATCTATTTCTTAAAACTGAGGATGTAAAATAAATAAATAAATAAATAAATGAATAAATAAATAAATAATAAAATAAAACCAAGGATGTAGCCACCCAATATAAAAATGTTTAATTTTAAATAAATTATAGTTACTTGTAGAACTAAGACTAAATGTTTTAAAAGGAGAAAGTGTGGTTTGTATTGTTAGTATAGAGGCAGTAAACTATAAACAATCGGGAGGATTGGGAAAGCATGTGGGAAAAAAAGTACTTTTACTGCTTTCAGTTATTATATTGAAGTAATAGTATTATTGGACATATTATATTTCTGGATAGAACGAATGAATAATTAGGGATAATCTAATTCTTGGATTCTCTGTATCCCTCCTGGAGAACCAGAATTCACAGTGATGGGAAAGGAGATACAGTCGTAATTTGGGGGAAACTAAGTAAAAGCTCTATAGTGCTATATTTGAATTGTAAATATCAGTGTGAATTCATAAGGCAGTTATCTTTAATATATGCATGTTATTCTATATATAAAATCTAGAATATCTATATTCTATCTCTGCTGTTGAAAAAGTCTAGGAACAATGATCAATCCAATAGCGAAAATATTTCTAATATGCAATTCTCCTGAAATACTTTCCCTAACTAAAAGAAATCTTGCCACATGAAATACGGAATATATTAAAAAAGAAAACACACACACACACACATAGAATCTTGTCAAAAAGAATCAGAAACTAACCTCTGGCTCCCTTTGACCAAAGTTGGGATGATTTGAGTTTCAATAAGAATAAAAATTACCATGTCTTGAAACCTATTAAGACATGTTTAAATCTGTGAGTTTATAATTGTATTTTAAAAAAATCAGTCATCTTTGAAGAATGTTAGGGAAACAGTTAATTATCTAACATAGAAAAAGGGTAAGCAAAAAATTCTGCTTTCAATCATTTGTTTTATCTCTTTGTTTTCCTGTTCCACCCTGTTAAAGAAAAAAATTAGCCACAATAGGAGCTAATCATAATTTATAATTATGATTATAATTAATAATTAAACCAATTCTCTTAATTGTTAATATGAACTGAAATTGCTAGAATTTAACAGAAATGTGTTTTTATATAATTCTCATGATCTATTCATGATGTTTTATACAAGAAATTCTCTTGAGATCCTTGGAAAACTCTGCATTCTTTTTGTTGTTATTGTTGTTGTTGAAAATTCTGCATTCTTGAGCCTTATTTGAGTTAAGTAGATTATACCAAAATTCGTATGTAATCAGGAAGAAAGTGGAAGAGGGTAAAATATACAAGAATTGTGGGACTTTAAAAGAAATACAGGGATCCCTGGGTGGCGCAGTGGTTTGGCGCTTGCCTTTGGCCCGGGGCGCGATCCTGGAGACCCGGGATCGAATCCTACATCGGGCTCCCGGTGCATGGAGCCTGCTTCTCCCTCTGCCTATGTCTCTGCCTCTCTCTCTCTCTCTCTCTCTCTCTCTCTGTGACTATCATAAATAAATAAAAATTAAAAAAAAATTTTAAAAGAAATACATTAGTTTTACCCCAGTAACTGAGATGTCTGCATCTGGTAATGGTATCCCTCTTGGAAGTTAAATCATCAAACCATACTTTTTATGCATATTATTTGAATTTTATATCTCTTTTCCTTGTATTTGAAGAGGAAGAGGGTACACGGCATATTTACCCAAACACTGTCCCCAACAGCATGCTATACTAACAAATTTTTAAAACTCTCTAGCCAATGTAGGCCCGGCTAACTCGGACTGTTCTCTATCAGGAAAACTTCCGAGCTGTGTTTTTTCTCAATTTGAGGCACTTAGCAAATTGGATCCAAATGTAATGTTTATCTCAAAAACACTGAAGACAATATGGTATGCATCTCTGTTGGCACGTTTCAGTAACAGCTTTTTCTATCAAGGGAAAAATATTGCCTTGTCACTAATTTCACTTTATTCATCTTTTTTGAGTTATGTAGTACAGTGGCTAAAAGGGGGGGGGCGGTTTCTTAGGCAAAAATCTTTACTTTTCTGTGCCTTGTTTTTCTTATTTGTGAAATAATAGCACTATAAACTGGGAGTGATCCCTGGAATACAGTAAGTTCAATGTTTGCTACTGTTAGACTGTTATTATTGTATACTATTCTCAAAGTCTATGGAGAAAGGGACAATAGATAAATGGAGAGAAAGAGAAAGAGAGAAAGATGCATTTTACTCTGTGCCTTGTGCCTTACAAGCATCAGCACTGTCTGTGCTAAGTAGTTTAATAATATGGTCTCATCTAATCCTTAGTCCTAGCCAGAGAACACCTTTATTGACTAATTCTATGAACTGACTTTAATACCATTATGGTAAATTAGCTTCATATTCAAATTTTTCACACCCTTCTTCTCTGTTTCACTACCACGAAGGGATAGAATTAGCCATATCACTGATCTTGGGCTCGGTTTGCTTTGGCTTTGTGGTGGGCGGAATATACTTTCTTGCCCCTTGACTTTGGGTTTGTCCACATGACTTGCTTTAACCAATGGGATTTTATCAAATATGACTTGCGCAGGAGCTTGAAATGTGCTGTGCAGTGAAACTTGCTCTCTTGTGCTTCTGTGATTAAAGAAGAATATGTCCAGCTATGCTGCTGACCCATGGAGGATGAGAACCACATGGAACAGACTTGATGCAACTTGTAATTTAAATTCAAGCCCAGCCAAGCCCCAACTAGAGCTGTTAGACACCAGACATACCACAAATGAGAAGGAATAAATGAGTGTTGTTTGAGGTTACTGGGTTTTTGGGGTGGTGTTTTATGCAGTGTCTTTCTGGCAATAGCTAAGAGAATACATGCACCATATTTCTCTTCTTCAACTCAGGGAAGCATAAGCATGATCCTTACTTAATTTCTACTGCCAATATCTTAAAATGTAATACACGTAAGCTAATTAAATTGAATGCATTCCCCCCCCCAAAAAAAACCCTCCTGAATGCATCTCATTTCCTTTATAGGGTTTCTGTTTATTAATGTGTGATACACAGGCAAGCAAGCAACTTAACTCACAACTTAAGACACAAGATGGGTCTCTTGGAGACCCATCACTGTCATCAGTTTCTTAAACCTTTTTCTTTCCCTTGTAACATTGAATGATGTAAAATATATAAAAGGGAAGAAATAAACCACACAAATAAAAATAAACCATGCATTTATAATTTCTCCCTTAAAAATGAAAGGTGGTGTCCTTATATTTATGCCAGCAACTGACGTCAGGTTCTCCACCACAGAATGATTTGTTGTGACCTAAACTGAGATGCTAAACAAATTTATTACATGAATTATAGAAAAATATATTAGAAAAAAGAAAAATATATTAGAAAACTATACATATTTTATTTCTTTTCATCTTCACTACTTATATATTTCCATCATTTTACAATATAGTGAACTATTAATATCATCAGAACAGTGTTGATGACTTTTAGTATTCATTGACATGACTTATAAGACTCATTTTAAAAGTTACTGGACATCTATCACACCCAATACATTGTGATAGGTGGTGGAGAGATAGCGATCCACTCCTCACTCTCATGGAGCTTTACATTTCAAGGTGGAGCAGAGAAGGAAGAGGAGACATCAAACAACCCATTGCACAATCAATTGTTTGATTATAATTGAGCACCTGCATTAAAAAAGTAGAGGGTGTTCTAAGAGCAAAAACAGGGAAGACTTTCCTGAAGAAATGACATTTATTTATACAGTGATCTTACCTGAACAAAGCTTGGGAAAGGGGGAGTTGAGGATGGAGAAGAAAGGTCTGAGCAGAGGAAACAGCATTTGCAAAGGAAAGAAGGGGTATAGTGTAGTGGATGCACAGGAGGGAGGTCCTTGAAGGAAAACTGACAGGGAGAGAGGCAGAAGAAGGGGCAGAGGGAGGGAAAGAGATGAGGCTGGAGAAATAAACTCCTCCCACAGTTCAGGCAAAAGATAATAATAGTGCTGGTGGCAGAGTTGAGAAGTACATGGATTTCAGTTTTTAGGATTGACAAAAGCTGGACGAGAGGGAGGTAATGGGGTAGAGGAAATTTTATCTGATAATTCCCCAGTTTCTAATTGTTCACTTAGGTGGGTAGCTCTGGCATTTGCTACAATAGAAAATTTTTTAAAAGATTCAGCCACATTAAGAGAAAAATACCCACGTTCATTTTTGAACACACTAATTTGCATCCTTTCGGAAGTGTCAAAGTGGAGATACTCGGCGATAACAGTCAGGTAGGTAGAACTAGAGCAGACGATGGTCCATGGACCAAATCTGGTCTATCACTTGTTTTTATAAATAAAGTTTTATTGGAATGGAGCCATACTCATTTCTTTACATACTATGACTTCTTTCATGTTACAAGTGCTGAGTTGAGTAGGTCCCCTAGAAAAAGTTTGGGCCCAGGAGCCTAGAATATTTATTACCTGGCCCCTTACAGAACAAGTGTGCTGGCCTATAAGATGAAGTAGGGCCCTTAGAGTTATCAGCATGTAAACTGTAATTAAAGTTATGGAAATAAATAATACTGTTTAGAGAAAGTATATAATATGGGGAAAGATGCCTAGGTTAGAACCTTGTGGAATTACAGATTTAAAGAAGCACAAGTGTGAAGTTGGATGAGCTGGCAAGACTGAGAAGGAAAGGTGGAAAAGTATACGAAAACCAGGTGAAGCCTCTGCTGTTTAGTTAAAAGATCAAGTACGATAAAGAATGAAAAATGCCCATTGTAAATAGACATGGGAGTTGTCAGAAAAAGCTGTTTGGGTGGTGTGATGGGGACAGAAATCATCCTGAGTTGAGTGGAGCCTACATGAAGGCCACCCTTTCACGAAACTTAGTTGTTTGGAGGGAGCTAGAGTACCTGCCTGGGGAGGAAATAAGGAAAGGTCCTGATAACATGTGAAGAAATCAATACTTTTAAATTCCAGAGAGAAGAATCTAGTTAAAAGGAGAAAGTTGAAGAAAGAAGAGACAGAAAAGAAAATCCATTTTACAACCTTCCTGATAATGTTGGAAGGGACTGGATCCAGCCTGTGAACTGAGGAAGGACATCAGTGAGGAAGCTGGAGGAAAAGGATGGGTGTAGTGAGTGGTAGGTCTGTAGTTTAACAGGATTTGTGTTGGGAAGTTGGGAATATTCCCATTTGTCAGCTTCTCTATTTTCTCTGAGAATAAGAGACAGAGCATAATCTAAGAGTGTAGGGGCAACAGAGAGTAAGAGGTAGAGACTGGAAGACAGGGAGAAAATACAGAAGGTATAAAATACATTAAGTTCGGCACTTACTTATTTAATTGTAGCATTCATTGAAGTTTGAAAAACTACAAACCCTTTTTGCCAGTATCTTGTCACGTATCAAAAAATTTTATCATCCATATCCCAACAGTGTTCTTTAAGGAAGGAGAAAAACATGCCCATCATTATGCAATGGAATCTATCAATGGAACTAAATCATTAACTGTGGCTCTGAAGTGAAATATCTACATGCCTGCTCAGAGCCCATGATTATACAATCTAGAGCATTTTTAAAGCATTCCACAAAACTGGAAGAAAGCAGCATATTATTGAATGGCGGCCAAAGCAACTGGACTCATTCTGTAGTATAGACTGATCACTAAGTTCAGGAGAAAAAAAGTGTATTACTTATTTCTTGATTTTATTGATGTTTTTATCAGTCATCCCCAACTGGGGATTTGATGAAGCAGCAATAAAGATTGAATCAATTCTTATATAGTTACCTGCATGTTCAGACTGTTCTTCCATAATTGGGATTCCATATCCCCAACTAAACTTCAGCTGATATGAAAAAGTATCATTAAACACAACCCTCACCACTTCATGATGGTTTTCTTTTTTTTTTTTAATAAATTTATTTTTTATTGGTGTTCAATTTGCCAACATACAGAATAACACCCAGTGCTCATCCCGTCAAGTGCCCCCCTCAGTGCCCGCCACCCAGTCACCCCCACCCCCCGCCCACCTCCCCTTCCACCACTCCTAGTTTGTTTCCCAGAGTTAGGAGTCTTCCATGTTCTGTCTCCCTTTCTGATATTTCCCACTTATTTTTTCTCCTTTCCCCTTTATTCCCTTTCACTATTTTTTATATCTCCCAAATGAATGAGACCATATAATGTTTGTCCTTCTCCGATTGACTTATTTCACTCAGCATAATACCCTCCAGTTCCATCCACGTTGAAGCAAATGGTGGGTATTTGTCGTTTCTAATGGCTGAGGAATATTCCATTGTATACATAGACCACATCTTCTTTATCCATTCATCTTTCGATGGAAACCGAGGCTCCTTCCACAGTTTGGCTATTGTGGACATTGCTGCTAGAAACACATGATGGTTTTCTGAAAGTACTGTAGCCATCATTTATCAGCAATTCCGATGATTGTTCTTCCTGCCATGTATGAAAAATATAAATAATCATATCAACTCATCCTAGAGAACACAAAACCAAGTTACAATTATTTAGGTTTATTGGTGTCACATACTATTCTTAAGTATGTGTCTCTAAATTAGGTCCTGAAAATCTTTTCTATCATTTTGGCTCAATGTAAATGTATGAAAAGACACAAATGACATGTCTTTTAAAAACCATTTGCAGGGGGACCTGGGTGGCTCAGTCAGTTGAGCATCCAACTTTTGGTTTCGGCTCAGGTCATGATCTCAGGGGCGTGAGATCGAGCTTCACATCAGGCTCCAGGCTCCATGGGGATTCTGCTTGAGATTCTCTCTCTCTCTCTCTCTCTCTCTCTTTTTATCCCTCCCCTCACTCTCTCTCTTTTTAAAATAAATAAATCTTTAAAAAAAACTATTTGCAGCATTTTTTTAGTGTGATCCCATTATAATAAAGAAACTGATCTGTGTGCCTACATATATATGTAAATATATATGTCTATTTATGGAACCAGTTATACGTGCATGTATACATTATCTTAAAAAGATACACACAAATTTAAATACACACATGTATGGTGTGGAGGAAGCTGTGGTTAGGATAAAAGCAAAAGTTCTCTCTTTTTCTTTTTCTTCAGTTTGTATTGCTTAGCTTTTTTTTAGGGTGACTATTACCTTGGTGATTAAAATAATTTTAAAAATTAAAAAGAAAAAATACTTAAAATAATCAGTGGAAATACTTGAGAATTTGGTAGGTGGTTTTTTCTCACCAATTTTTTTCTGCCAAGAGTACTAATACCTATCACATGAAAATACTATGCCACTAGAAATAAGTTGCAGCAAATAATCAGAGTACAAAAATCACAAGTGACGTTAGAGTATACCTCCAGGTTCTTTGGAGTCAAGAACATTCCTTAGAATTAAGCTCGTAACATTCATAATGGATGAGTTCATAATCTGTAGAAGTAATCCACCCAATAAGTGGTTAATTGACCTATTACTAATAGAAACGTCAGAAACCTCTGAAGTCCAACTTATGACCTCCTTTTAAATACTTTTTAAAATAATTTCATGTGTTACATCCCAGGATTCTTATTAATTTTAACACAGTATTTAAATCTCACTCAGGACAATGTCTACACGAAGAAGGAAAAGGTATTTATTTTCATTGTGTCGCCATATCTTTCAAAACTATTCATCCTTCCAAACATGGAATAAGGCTGTGGCATTTTTATGAGGACAATACTAATTTCACTGATTTTCTCAAGCAGTATACAAATACTGTGAAGGGCTAAACATGAGCACTTGGGCTGAATAGCATGAGTCAGACAAATGTAGAATGATATGGCAAGAGAGGAGCTATGATTGGAACAGGCTGGCATGGCAGGTGAATTGGCTGCTTATATTCAAAAAGGATAGACTTCAATGAGCCATGAGACTCCAAGGATGGAAAGCAGCAGGGAGCATACACTGCAGGCAGGGAGACTAGTCCCTGTGGCTTCTATAAATGCTTCTTGACTTAAAAAGAGATGTGATAAATGATCAAATGGTGGAAGCATGGAAAACCAGATCAGTAGAGAATGAACACTGGTCAGTCAGAGCACATGGCCAATGTGGGTAAAGGAAACAGGCAGAAGTCAGAGATCTAGAAGCTGCAATGAAGAATCACCAAACAGAAGAAAGTGATCCAGAGATAAAGACTGAAATCATCTAAGAAGAGTCCAAACTATTTTTTCCTATTCCAACCTTACTTTTTGGATTACACATCATAGAATAATAATCACTCATAACAGCCCAGATTTCAAGGAGGAGAGGGGTGAAGGTAATATATGTAATTTATGGCTCAGTGGTTAAGCATCAGCCTTCAGCTCAGGGTGTGATCCCAGAATCCCGAGATCAAGTCCCACATCGGGCTCCTTTTGAGGAGCCTGCTTCTTCCTCTGCCTGTGTGTGTGTGTGTGTGTGTGATGAATAAATAAAATCTTTAAAAAAAAGAAAGAAAGAAAGAAAGAAATCTCCAGTAAGTCTATGTCACGTCTCACCCACATACCCTCAACTGTAGCCCCACACCGATCCTACATGGCAGGTGGATTAAGAGTCCTTGCCCCAGGTGAAAACTACCAAAGTATAGGCTAAGTAAATAAATTCAACTTGCAAAACAAACTTCAAGTTTAACGTGTGCAGGTTGCCTAATAATGAAACATTGGTCATTGGGCAACACACCTTTCATAAAGGAAGCCAAAGCCATTTTATCCATTATCCTCTGTGTCATGTTAGTGACTGGGATATATGCCACCACCAGATCAGAGTCATTAAACTCATCCACACATCCCAGGACATGAGGCGGCTGTTCAGGCAGATGGGTAGCTGGTCCCATTGGTCCCTGGCTTATCAAAACCAACTTTAAAAGAATTTTTCAGTAGTACCTGAGTGGCACAGCAGTTAAGGGTCTGACTTTTGTTTCTGGCTCAGGTCGTGATCTCAGGGTGGTGAAATCAAGCCCCACTTTAGGCTCAAGTTTCTCTCTCCTTCCGTTGCCCGTTCTGCTTGTGCTTTCTCTCTCTCTCTCTCTCTCTCTCTCTCTCTCTCTCAAATAAATAAATAAATAAATAAATAAATAAATAAATATTTTTTAGAAAAAGAATTTTTCAGGGAATTTAAGAAATTGAACTTGAGATGGTTATATGCAATTTTCACTAATTTTCTGAAGTGTATTAGTGGTTATGTAGAATAGGTTTTTAATTTTTGTAGGTTCTAGCTCAAGTATGACAGTAAAGTGTCATATATCTTGAAAGGCCAGACACAGAGATGAAGCAAAGATGGCAAGAAGTTAACACTTGTCAAATCTGAGTTGTGGGCGAATAGGATAGGGTGATGGAATTGGGTCAGTATTTCTACATTTTGAGATTTAAAACATTTTTGATAAGTTCTTTTATAATTCTAGTGGGTGATTATTATAAATGTACTCTCTGTCAACTTAACAGCTAAAATATTCTAACTGAACTGCTTTAAGAGCTACCACAGAGAAGGAAAAGAAGGATGTGAACTCTGCTACTCCCAGAGAAATGGTATTCACTATTTTTAAACAGAATACAGCTTCAATGTGGCCAAAGCAGGCACAGACATATCTCAAGGAAACACACCAAATCCCTTTGACCTTTATGTCTGTGTCCTTATACTGGGAACGTAACAGAATGCAAAGGTATTGATAATCAGCAATCCGGCTCCCTAAAACTACTCTATGTTTACAGAAAAGCATAGTCGTGAAAAGAGATCCCAAAAAAGTTCCCTAATATTTCCTCATAGACTTTTTTCCCTCAGCCCTCCCAATTAATAAGAACTGAATCAAACTGTCCTCAGTAGAGTGCTATCATTTAAAATCTATTCAGAGGCACCTGGGTGGCTCACTAATTGAGCATCTGCCTTTGGCTCAGATTGTGATCCCAGGGTCCTGGGATCCAATCCCATATTAGGCTCCCCTCAGGGAGCCTGCCTCGCCCTCTGCCTTTGTCTCCACCTCTCTCTGTGTGTCTCTCATGAATAAATAAAATCTTAAGAAAAAAGAGAAATATAACATGAATAAAATCATATCCAGTTTTTTTTTTTTGTCAGAGAATTGCCCATGAGCAGTCTGTACTCTGAATGGCACGCTTTTGCATGCTTATTTAAGATCTAGATAACCACTGAGTAAAGCTAATTAACATCATAGTCATTCTTAGAATCCCAAAGAATGAATTTCTCCTCTTAAATCCATGGGTCCCCCTTTTGTGAACGAAGAATGCCAGACAAATGCAGATGAAAACCAAAACCATGTTCATGGATATGATTGAAGTAATTGATTTTTAGGTCATCATGATGTGTAACAGATTCTTCTGTCTTCAATTTGAAATCACAACTCTGGTTACTCAAACTCCTTTGAATAAATGTTGATGTCATATACAGATTATAAGGTTCAGGGGCCCCTGGGTGGCTCAGTCAGTTAAACATCTGCCTTTGGCTTGGGTCATGGTCCCAGGGTCCTGGAATCAAGCCCCATGTCGGGCTCCCTGCTCAAAGGGGAGTCTGCTTCTCCTTCTCTTCCTTGATCATGCTCTCTCTCACTATTTCGGTCACCATCTCTGTCTTTTCTCTCGCAAATAAATAAAATCTTTCAAAAAAGAGATTACGATGTTCAGAGAACTTGTTCTATTTTCTTTTTTGACAAAAGTTAAAGCAACCAAACATCAAAAGAACTCTAAATTCTAACAAGAAAGTTTCTAAAAAAAAAAAAAAGAAAGTTTCTAAGTCAAAACATTCATCTTCACCTAACAGCTATACAGGTCTATTTGAATAGCTCAGTAAGCTACCCACAAAGACATTTTAAAAGAAAAAAAAAAACCACAGGGAAAAGTAACCTGTCCTAATGCCTACACATTTCCAAGAACTAAAACCTTCCAAATTCTCAAAAGGCTACCCTGAGAAGTATAACACTGACCAGAAGAAATTAATTATATTTGTACACACTTCTGAGCCTCTTTTCCATTTGAACATCACACTAAAATACTACATAACTGAGTTTTAAAAATTAATTCACTCATTAGATCTATAATATAAAACACAATAATTTAGAAATATCAGAATAATATAATAATTTTAATAGTATCAATCAATATGTTTGGCATTGGCTATATGTATATACTTTATGCCTTACCTTATGCAAAGTGGAAGGTAAAAAACAAATTTAACTGTCAGGAAAATGAATGAGGAGCTTAGAAGGACCTCTGATTCATTGTTTCCTTTTTGTCTAGGAGGACAGCTAAGATTCCTTCATGGGCTCTTCTGCAAATGTTTGCCTCTTTTAAAACTGTTTTTATTCAGTTTGGCATCTGAAAACAGGACATAGCCTGTGTGTAAAAAGCCTGCCAAATGTCCTTTATTTGTTAGATTGGTTTTTGTTTGTTGTTTTTTTCCCCCCGCATGTCTTTCTTGTCCAGTTACTCTGCAGGGACTGTAGTTATGGAAGGTTGGCTAAGCACGGCACGTGATATTTATTGTTCTGTCCTTCTAGCATTCATAAAAAGTGATCAGATTCCAAAAGGAAGAAAAAAACCCACAGTGTTTGGAAAGTGATTAAAAACTAGCTTTTTGTGATTAAAAATTAGACAGCCAAGTCAAGAAAATAAAGAGCAGACTAAAAAGAAAGAAAGTTGAACAGAGAGAGGAAAAATGAGGGCCAATCATCTCAGAAATCAGAATAATGCATGTGAACAAAAACAGACACATGGATCAATGGAACAGAATAGAGAAATGGACCCTCAACTCTATGGTCAACTAATCTTCAACAGAACAGGAACGAATATCCACTGGAAAAAAGTCTCTTCAAGAAATGGTGCTGGGAAAATTGGACAGCTGCATGCAGAAGAATGAAACTGGACCATTCTCTTATACCATACGCAAAGATAAACTCAAAATGGTTGAAAGATCTAAATGTGAGACAAGAATCCATCAAATCCTAGAGGAGAACATAGTAACACCCTTTTTGAACTTGGCCACGGAAACTTCTTACAAGACACATCAAGAAGGCAAAGGAAACAAAAGTAAAATGAACTATTGGGATTTCATCAAGATAAACTTCTGCACAGTGACGGAAACAATCAACAAAACTAAAAGACAACCTATGGAATGGGAGAAGATATTTGCAAATGACATATCAGATAAAGGGCTAGTATCCAAGATCTATAAAGAACTTATTAAATTCAACACCAGAGAAACAATCCAGTCATGAAATGGGAAGAAGACATGAACAGACATTTCTCCAAAGAAGACATAGACATGGCCAATAAGCACATGACAAAATGCTCTGCATCACTTGCCATCAGGGAAATACAAATCAAAACCACAATGAGATACCCCCTCACACCAGTCAGAATGACTAAAATTAACAAGTCAGGAAATGACAGATGCGAGGATGCAGAGAAAGGAGAACCTTCTTACACTGTTGGTGGGAATACAGGCTGGTGCAGCCACTCTGGAAAACAGTGTGGAGGTTCCTCAAGAAGTTAAAAATAGAGCTATCCTACAACCCAGCAATTACACTACTGGGTATTTACCCCAAAGATACAAATGCAGTGAAACGATACCTGTACCCCAATATTCACAGCCATGATGTCCACAATAGCCAAACTGTGGAAGGAGCCACGATGTCCTTCAACAGATGAATGGATAAAGAAGATGTGTGTGTGGAATATTAGCCACCAGAAAGGATGAATATCCACCATTTGCTTCAACATGGGTGCAACTGGAGGGTATTATGCTGAGTGAAATAAGTAAATTGGAGAAAGACAATCATCATATGGTTCACTCATATGGGGAATATAAGAAATAGCAAAAGGGATTATAAGGGAAAGGAGGGAAACTGAGTGGGAAAAAATTAGAGGGAAAACAAACCCTAAGCGACTCCTAACTCTGGGAAACAAAGGGTCGCAGAAGGGGAGGTCTTGGGGGGATGGATGGGGTAGCTGGGTAATGGGCACTAAGGAGGGCACTTGATGGGATGAGCACTGGGTGTTATACTCTATGTTGGTAAATTGAATCTAAATTAAAAAAAGAAGAATGCACATGGGAAGTTTTCACCTAAAACCTAACTGCCCTTCAGTTAAGTGGCTCCTCGTACAAACGATTGCTGTGTGCTGGAAAGTATGCAGAATGGCTTACACCGCTTTTCCTTATTTCCTAAATAAGCAAACCTATGAAAGCAAACCTATGTCGCTACTAGAGTCACAACCGTGTTACAGATTCGAAAGTGGGTCTTCTAGATGGAGGTTATTTGCAGATGTTCAAATAAAGGCAGAGCCCACATGTGAGCCCAGAGCCGTGTTTGGGCTCCAGGCCCCTCACTCTCAACAACCGCTATGAAAATTATGCTAATTAAAACAATATCTAATACCCATTTTCATAGTTTAATAGTTAAGACAAGAATGGAGCACCCTGAGACTATTTCAATGACTACCATTTTCATTGAGAAAATGGACGTAAACATTGTCTTTGACGCTAATTGTATCCCTCCCTTATTGTTGGTCACATTTCTCCTCTTATTTTGCCAGTCACTGCTAGAAGTAAGAGTCTATGAACCAAATAACACCAACTGTTTAACCTGGTTCCAATTCCAGACATTAATGATGATATTTATTTTATATGGGTGTGGGGTAAAAAACAAACAACAAAAAATCATATTATAATACATACACACACTTTCTTAGGAACTAAATTTAGAAGCTAACTTATTTCCATAGTTTTAGGGATTTTAATCTCCACTATAGTGCAGTGACGTGCTTACAAGTGCAGGAGTCTGAGATCTACATTCCAAACCTGTCACTCTTCAGCTTGGACAGGTGACACCGAATCCCCAGGCCTCCATTCCACATGTATCACGGAGGCTGGACTTTGTCTGTTCTGAGCCTCTGCACATTTCTACCTGGGTAGTAAGTACTGCTTCTGGGTCCCAAGGCTGAACTCCTCCAGACTTGGATTTGTGGGGACCCATGAATCAAGCCAGCCCTCCTCAGCACACTTCACAGATCTTTTAATCTACTCCTTGGTCTTCCTACTCTCCCTGGGTCCTCAGCCCTACTTCTGCACTCGTTTCAGTACATAAATTTAATGTTTTACTGAAATCTCAGAGACCACTGGGTGGAGGCTTCCCTCCCACCCTCTCTGCTTCATGTGAAAAGTTCCCAGAGGAAACCGGGCCAGTCTTTGCCAGACTTAATCTCCCTGCCTCACCTCTCAACCCAGTCTTATAACCTACTCTAAAATCCAGCTCCCCCTTTATGACTTCTAATATAATATCTTCTCTCCTCCCCCCCTTTCTGTGGACATGCCTAATAATTAATTATACGGGGAAATTTTCTACTGACTGCTGCTGCCTTTCTTAAGCCAAATAATCATATAAACTTCGTCTACTAGCTCATCTCACATTCACTGTGCAAATCCCCATGGTATTAGTTTCTTGGGGCTCTGTAACAAGGCACCACAAACTGGGTGTGTTAAAAATGACAGAAATGTATTCCCTCACAGTTCCAGAGGCTGGAAGTCTGAAATCAAGGTGTCATCTCCCAGGCCACGCTCTCTCCTGGCTCCTGGGGCTTGATAATCATCCTTCTCATTCCGTATCTTTGCTCTGTAACCTCATTATCACGTGGTGGTCCCCTCTGTGTCTCTTCTGTCCCCGCTCCTTATACAGAGACCAGTCATATCAGATTAAGGGCACACTCTACTTTGGTATGAGATTATGTTTATAAAGACCCTATTTTCCAAATAAAATCATATTCACAGGTACCAGGAGTTGGGCCTTCAATCTATCTTTTTTTGTGGCATATGATTTGGCCCATAACAAACACACAGGCAGTACAGGGTGAACTCAATTTTTATAGCTGATGGTCATTTGACAGTTTTCCTTACCCCCATACCCATGCTAATGAAACTAAATGAAACTAAGCTCTCAGATCTTGCCAATGACCACTGACATCTTGGTATCAACATCTGCAGTACTGTTTTTTTTTTTTTTAATCTTTCTGTAGCATTTTACACTATTGAGATCTATTGCTAGGAACTCTATGTTACAATTTACCATTTTCCTTCTCTGACTTCTCTTTTTCTAACAATCTTCAGTTTATTTATGTCCCTTCGCACTTTTTAACTTCAAATTTTGGCCTTTCCTTTAATAAATATATCCACCCTTTCAGCTTTATCCTAGATCTATGTTTTCAGCCATCACCTCCTTATACTGGATCTATTTATTCCATTTTGACACATCAAAACTCAAGTGTCTAATTTATCTTCCCAACACACTTGGCTCACTAAGCCTTTTCTTTTCTTTTTTTTTTTTTTCCTTTTCTCTTACTAGATACCCAGTTCAGAATCTCAACACTTGTTGAATGGATAAAGAAGATGGGTGTGTGTGTGCATGTGTGTTCATGTGTGTGTGCAATAGAACATTACTCAGCCATAAAAAAGAATGAAATCTTGCCATTTGTAACAACATGGGTAGAACAAGTGGGTATTATGTTAGGATAAATAAGTCAGCCAGGGAAAGACAAATACCATATGTTCTCACTCGTATGTGGAATTTCCGAAACAAAAGAGATGAACATAATGGAAGGGAAGGAAAATTAAGATAATAAAAAAAAATAAGATGGAAATAGAGAGGTAGACAAACATAAGAGATTCTTAACTCTAGGAAACAAACTGAGGGTTGCTGGAGGGGAAGGTGGTGGGGCGATGGGGTAACTGGGTGATGGGCATTAAGGAGGGCACATGATGGAGCGGGCACTGGGTATTATATGAGACTGATGAATCACTAAATTCTACTCCTGAAACTAATAATACAATATAGGTTAACTACATGGAAGTGAAAAATTTAAAAATAAAATAATTTTAACATTTGTTTTGTGTTTCTCTTTCTCATAATCAATATCAATTTAATTACCAAGCTCTACTGGCACTTAGGGGCTTATGTAGATCTCTAGAAAGGGTATTATGTTTGCCTTGTTGGATTTAGTCTTTTTCCTGGACTGGAGAGCTGGATTGAGGAACTAGTTCTCTCCTCAGATTCATCTTTTATAGTTATATCAAAAGTTAGCTTCTTAAATATTCTTCTGTTGTAGGTTGATTGATTTGTGCATCCCAGGTTTATTTCTTGCATAAATAAAAATAATTCAGGGATGGCTGGGAGGTTTAGTGGTTGGGCATCTGCCTTCAGCTCAGGGCATGATCCCGGAGTCCCAGGATCGAGTTCCATATCGGGCTCCTTGCATGGAGCCTGCTGCTGCTGTCTCCGCCTTTCTCTGTGTCTCTCATGAATAAGTAAATAAAATCTTTAAAAAACAATTCAGATTTCTTTAGAAAAGTAACTATATTTTCAAAAATTCACTTCCCTTCTTTCTTGTTCCCAGATATGAATGATATTTTATTGCTAGATCTTTTTAAAAAGAACAGCTTTAGTTTTAATGATTGAAACTATTATTTCCACTCAATGGTTTTTTAAAAGATTTTATTTATTTATTTATTCATGAGAGACACAGAGAGAGAGGCAGAGACACAGGCAGAGGAGAAGCAGGCTCCCTTTGGGAAGCCCAAGGCAGGACTCCATCCCAGGATCCCAGGATCACGACCTAGGCCAAAGGCAGACGCTCAGCCACTGAGCCACCCAGGTGCCCAACTCAACGATTTTTACTTTTGTTATTATGCCCTCATTTTTATTATGAAATATCTCCAACATATAGGAAAACATAGGGGAATGTAACAAAATACCATGTATATATTCCCCAAACTTTAAAAAATTAATATTTTGTCACATTTAAAGTATCCTTTGTAATCTCTCCCTAATCTTATGCCTGTTCCTTTAGCCCAGGGCATCTCTTCCCACTCATTTCTGCTTTATGAGTTATATATGAATTCCTGAACAGAATATACCATTATTTCATGTGTTTGTAAATTAAAAGAATAATATAATACTACATATTTTATTCTGCAACTTGCCTTGTTCACTTAAGATTTTACTTATATTTTATTTATCCATGTTGATACATGTTGATCTAACTAATTTAACTTTTTAAAGAGTGAATAAAATACAATTCATTTAAAACTTACCTATTGCTGGTCACTACGTCTCCAGACAGTTTTTCATTCTTACAAACAGGCTGTTGTGACATCCTGGCACCTGCCTCCTTTTGCGTATATGTAAGAATCTCTTTATGGTGGTGGGAAGTAAGAAAAAATGGTGCTCTTAATCAGTACACCTATAAATCGGAAATGTCTCATGAACCCTACACAAAATATTTGAAATATGAGTGGAAACCCTACAATGCTGAAGAATTGATGGTGATAGAAAGGGAGGTGGGCAGGGGGTGGGGGTGACTAGGTGATGGGCACTGAGGGGGGCACTTGATGGGATGAGCACTGGGTGTTATTCTATATGTTGGCAAATTGAACACCAATAAAAAATAAATTAAAAAATTTTTTCAAAAATAAAAAAAAGAAGTAAGACTTGAAAAAAAAGAAAAAGAATTGATGGTGATGGTGATCTATTCATTTCCCAGCTATCTAACCACATAAGGTTGGATCATTATACAGATTTACATATTATACTAACTCAATTTAGCTGCAACATGACTGAAAAGGATTTCTACAAAATAAAAAAGTATGCATTACTGAGGGGGTGGCACTAGGCAGGATGAGCACTGGGTGTTATGTTATATGTTGGCAAATTGAACTCCAATAAAAAAAAACTAAAAAAAAAGTGTGCATTACAAATTATTTTAATAATGCACATATAGGTGAAAAATAAGAAAATGGCACTTCAAGTATGAAGTATGGCCACGTATTCATAATTGACAAGAACTCTTCCATCTTTATCTCATCCTATCTGGTTTATTGTTGTAAACATTTTATATTAACACAGTAATACATGTGGGATGCCTGGGTGGCTCAGCGGCTTAGCGCCTGCCTTCGGCTCAGGGTGTGATCCTGGGGTCCCGGGATCGAGTCCCACATCAGGCTCCCTACATGGAGCCTGCTTCTCCCTCTGCCTATGTCTCTGCCTCTCTCTCTGTGTCTCTCGTGAATAAATAAATAAAATCTTTAAAAAAGAGATATAAAGTCAAGATTGTATTATCTACCTTACATCCATAGCTCCTAACCTAGTGTTTGGGCCACTGCAAGAATTTAAACACAAAAGACACTGAATTTAATCACTGATTACTATGCACATGAT
Source organism: Vulpes vulpes (assembly GCF_048418805.1). Taxonomy (NCBI): domain Eukaryota; kingdom Metazoa; phylum Chordata; class Mammalia; order Carnivora; family Canidae; genus Vulpes; species Vulpes vulpes. Next base: position 10,914,590 of record NC_132781.1, on the reverse strand, counting down.
CAAAGCCAGTTGAGTCTAGGGGCCAGCTGGCTACGCACCAGGCTTCCTTTCCCAACACACACACACACACCCTCAGAATGTAAAACTCCTTTACCACAAAAAGTCAGTCTTTTAATTATGCGCTCTTTACAAATTTGTCTTTTCTGATCTAAATGATCAAATAGCTTTAGGGTGAAAATCAAGTAGAGTTAATTTTCAGAAACTCTCAGGGAAAGGAGCTAAACCCTCCAAAGTCTGTTCCTGAACTGTCTCCTTCCTTAGACCGTTCACAATTTTTGCCCGGACACCTCAGGCTTCCCTGTATCCAGGATCTTCTCAAAGCAGGTGATTGAGATATCCGTTTAAGTTTGAAAATCACTGTTTAGCTACTGCAAATTCTCATTTCTCTATGCTTTTCACAACTGACCACTTTTGACTGATTATCTTCAATTGACCTAGCAGGAAGACAGGAAGAATAATAAAATTTCAGTTACTACTAGCTACCTTTGGCAACACACACACCACACCCTCATATGTGTGTGGAGTTGCATGCATACCCAGAGATCAAATAGCTTTAGGGTGAAAATCAAGTAGAGTTAATTTTCAGAAACTCTCAGGGAAAGGAGCTAAGCCCTCCAAAGTCTGTTCCTGAACTGTCTCCTTCCTTAGACCATTCACAATTTTTGCCTGGACACACATTGCTTTTAATGAGTGAATTCAATGTTGTAAGTGTCATAGGGCAGAAGCCAGATCCCACGAGAGGCTTAGTAGCACTCTCTGAAGGACATCAAGAACATAAGCTCTGAAGTCACACTGCCTGGATTCAAATCCCATTGTGCAACTTAGGAACTCAGTGTCATTGAGTAAATCGTTTAACTTCTCCCGCCTCAGATTTTCCAGCTATAAAGTGGAGGGTGAAAATAAAGATCCTTAGTTCTTAGGGTTGTTGTAAGGATTAAATACAATATTCAACACTGGTGGTAAATACATGCTCCAACTTTAGCAAGTACTAGAATCACCTGGAGAGTTTGCTCTAATTACACAGATGGCTGGACCCCACTCCTGGAGTTTCTGATTTGGTAGTTCTGGGGTGATCCGAGAATTTACGCTTGTAACAATCCCCAGCAGATCCTGACATGGGCAGTCAGAGAACCACTGGTCTACAAAAAGTGCACAGAAGAACAGAACAATGCCCTGCACAGAGTACGCACTCAAAAAATATTATCAATTACTACTTCTAAAGCTTAGTTCTTAACATATCAAGTCTCTTCTAACAGCAGGAATTATCTTACTTTTAAAGTTTTCCCCAAAAAACTAACAGTTTTGTTTTGACTCATCTTGATGCTCTGACCCACCTGAGAATTATCATTACTTAAGTGATTGTTTACATAGGAAAAAAATAAACTGAATTTTCTCAAATACGTGTCACTAGATTTACTGTTGAAACAAAATAAGAAGTAAACATCAGAGACGGTAGTTTATCTTTATTAACAATGTTATCCCCAAAGCACCTTTTCTGGCAGTTTCTTTTTACCATCTCTGCCCATCTCCCTTCCAGTGATCCCAGTTACCAATAAAACTTACTTTCCACGTAAGAGATAACATAGGATTCCCCGGCCACTTTTTGGAGAGTTCCTGAAAAGTTTTGGATTTTGTGGCTCCTTAAAATGAACAGAAGATGGGATTTAAAAATCCAGCCTCAATCCCTGTCTACCACCCACTTCCTGTGCTTTCTAACCTCCGGCTGTTCAGCTTTCTTCCATGTGATGAAGGGCTAGACTGTCTTCTTGCTCATCCTCTTTCTTGTTCTTTGTTCGGACATCGTGAATGCTGCTGTCTCGTTACTTCCCAAATGAAGCAGCACAAGGTTCTCATGAACCTTGACCATTTGACTCAATAGAGTTCAGCCTCAGGCTTCCCAGACTGCCTTGCTGGCTCCAGTTTGGGCTCTTGGGCCATTGCTGAAGCAGCCTTACTCTACCCTTTTCTGGTCCCAGGGAAATTCCCCATCAGCACAGCCCTCTGCTGCTCTCTGCTGGTCAGAGGGGTTCACATTTTGCTGGGTCTCTACTAGGCACCTGCAGCAAGTTACCTCGTGGCTTTCACCTGGCAGATTAGAAACTACGCTTCTTGGTCCCTGGAGTGAGGCGGGAGGATGAGGATCCTGGGCCCTAATTGTACAGCTTGAGATAACACGTTTTTGAATAAAAACCTGCCACATTTCCAATGTGAGATTCATTCTCCCCCAGCACAGAGCTCTGCGTTTAAATTGTAAATTATTATTCTAAATTCTTTTGACTTTCAGTTAGACTAAAATGACCAAGAAACCTCCAGTGGCTTTTTATACAATTTAGTTCTCACCTTTTTTTTCCTCCAGCTGCATGGGAAAGTCCATGAGGGCCACAAGACGACTCTGGGTTTGCATCTTTTATTAACAATACTATATATGACTGTTAATGGCCCTAAGTCAGATAGTATCTGTAGAATTTCTTTAAAGGTTCTTACCTTAAACTTCAAAATGTACGCAAAGCTTTACTGCAACGTGTGGATCTGCCATAGTGTCTTCGCAGAGATTTATGTTTATTTCAGGAACTCCTTTCTAATATTCATAATACAGGCTTGAAATAGGCATGCCCCCTCCCCCAAGATAAACTCCTTCCTAAATTGGGAACCTCATAAAGAAATGGGTAGAGAATAGCAGATAAACCTTGCACATAATAAGAAAAATCACAAAATAATCAAAATATAAGAGTAACAAAATAGCACTGAGAGAAAAACTTCATTATGCAGAGACCTTCAGAGTAAGTTTGCAGATAGTCTCTCAAACCCTGAATGTTTATTTAAAAAATTAGAATTTAACACCTGAAATTAATATGACATTATTTGTCAACTATACTTTAATAGGGACTTTTTAGAGGAAAAAAAAAACATTAGAATTGAAAAGATGTGTCTATTAACTCAATTTGAGTCAGAACCAGGAACCAACCTCCCTTGAACACCAGCATATGAAGCATACCTCTATATGGAAAAAACAAAGAAGAGTATTAAAGACAACTTTTCCACGGAAACCACTGGGTAAATGAATTGAATCTACTTTCAACCCAAATCCATGAGTTAATGTCCTCAAAGAGGGAGATCTTGCCCTCAAGGAGACATTTGACAAAATCGAAGCATTTTATTGTGTTACTGGCATTTAATAGGAAGAGGCCAGGGATGCTGCTAAATACCCAACAGGGCAGGCTCCCACCCAGTCCCCCAACACGCACAACAAAGAAGGATCCAGCCCAACTGTCAATAGGGCCAAGGTTAAGATACTTGGCATTCAAGAATCATGAATCATCTTTGTGCAAAATTGATATTATAACAAAAAATCCAGTATACTTTGGACAGTAAAGGGAAAATGAGAGTATGTTGTTCTCCAGTACAGCATTATTTGTGTTGCATTTTGTTTTATCCCCTCTGCAGCACAACATCTTACCAAGGCCTCCAATAACACCACTTCTTGCTCATCTAGTCTATGATGTCAAAAAAGTAGACAATGCCATGCTCTTTGGGATGCCCAGCTGATCCAAGTTTCTTTGGAATATGTTGAGGGTGGGAGGACTCCAGTCTAACCTTAGGGCAAGATTGAAATGTGCTTCGACCATTCCATATTAGTGCAAAATCTTCCTGATTCTCTGATTGGAATAGAAAAATCATTTGCCAAATAAATTAGCAGCTGAATACCACATGACAGAAGCTGTTCTTAATCCGCTCTTGCAAAACTGCATTATCTGGCTAAGCTGCTAAATAGGAGCTATTATTCGGTTGAGTTTGCAGTAGACTGCCATCTTCTGAGTCTGGTTTCTGCAGGGGCTAGATTAGTATGTGAAAATGGGAGGTGTAATAAAGGCTACATCTACCTGCGTCTTTTAATTTCTTCCATTCTCTCTCCATCCCCCCCTCCAATAATGAAATGTTGGTTTTATTTCCTATCCTACTGAGAAGAGGGCAGTTTTAAGCGCTTCTCTTTGGTCTTCCCCACTGTACTAGATTGAATAGTGTGCCCTTCCCCTCAAAATTCATGTTTTCTGAGACTTTTATTTCTAAATAGGGTCTTTGCAGATGTCACTAGTTAAGATGAGGTCATATTGGAATAGGAGGAGCTCTCAATCTGAAACGACTGGGTGTTCTTAGAAGACAACATACACCAAGACAGATTCACAAGGAAGATGGCCATGTGACAAAATCGGAGTTAAGCAACTGCTAGCTAGGGAACTCCAAGGATTTCTGGCAACTACCTTAAGTGACAGAACGGATTCTACCTCTGAGCCCCCCCCCCCCCCCCCCGAAGGATCCAACACTTTGAATGTAGACTTCTGGCCTCTATAACTGTGAGAATAAAATCTGTTATTTTAAGCCACTTAATTTGTGGCACTTTGTTATGGCAGCCGTAGGAAACAAACATACTTGTTATAATAGTTCTCTAACATAAAAGAAAGGCCACCTGAACAGCTGTCAGTTAACTCTTTGAAGATAGATCCAGATTTTATGCTCATATTAGCATTTAGTTTACTTCCTAGATAGTCCGTGATCCGTTTTGATCATTAAATGAGCAACCTAACCACCATCCATGTCTTAATTTCCAGTTATCAAGAGGTAAACTTGGGTGACCTTAAATGGCTCTTTCATTGGTAAATGTGTAGAGATGGTGAAAGAATTATTTCAAATTATTGTATGGACTTTTGGAACCCTGCTTTTTTAAAGATTTTATTTATTTACTGATGACAGTGAGAGAGAGGGAGGGAGGGAGGGAGGGAGGGAGGGAGGGAGGGAGGGAGAGAGGCAGAGACACAGGCAGAGGGAGAAGCAGGCTCCATGCAGGATGTGAGCCCGATGTGGGACTCGATCCTGGGTCTCCAGGATCACACCCCAGACTGAAAGCAGCACTAAACCACTGGGCCACCAGGGCTTGCCCTGGAATCCTGCATTTATGCAGGAGTAAGCCTTCTAATCATGTAGTTTTGTCATGTCCATTTTTAAGATGCTTGAAATTAAGTTTATTTGCTTAATTTAAAAAGGTGATTAATTAGATTTGCAAGCATATCCTAGGTTCCTGGGAAGAATTTGTCCATTAAATTTAAAATCTTGTCTAAGTGTTTGGAAGAATCAAAGCTATCCAAAAATCCTAAGGAAATCGATAAATATATAAGTAGTGTTAAGTATTTGGGAATAATTTAATCTATAAACATAACAAAATGTAAGTGAAGTGGTTGCTTTATATTTTCACAAAATAGAACTGACAAAAAAGGTCTACAAGAATAGTGTTTCAGCTTAAAATATAAATGTGAATTAAAGCACAAGTAATTTTCAATGTTCCCTCTGCACTTGAAAACTCCCAACAGATACTAAGAAATGATTACTAACAATTATTAGTGCCAGGATTTTCCATTTTTAATGAGCCACTCGTTATTCATTTATCAACACTAAATAACAAAAAACTTCATTTTAGTATACAAAGTGAAAGGTTTATCCTAAATTTTCAGTTCTTAAAGCTTATTACTAATAATATAGTATTTATTTTTCTTAAAGAGTAGCATTGAGAATTTACTTACATATAACACATTATGAATAAAAAATAAGTAAATTTTGACCTTAGAAGAATAGCTGATATAAAAATTATTCACCTGAGAATAAATTCTTTCATTGTATATAATATGTTCTTTCAGGAGAGAAAATGAAAAATGGATGTTAGCCATATTAAAAATATATTAAGGATAAGCATTCCTATTTTTCAAAAATCAGTGCCTATTTATGTGTTACATGAAAATACAGATGAAAATACAGTTTCATCAAACTCATAGTACAATCAGAATGAAATGCCTGACCAATAGAACAATAAAAACAAGGACAACACTTACCCTAAATAGAATTAATTGTGCACCAATAAAAGTGTTAGTACCACTAGCAAAGCATTTGTGCTATTATAGTTACATAAGTGTTGATCTTCCTCCTGCTAGTGAGATCTCACAGGGCCAAAATGGATAGTTATCTTTCTATCCAAAAAACTCACTGCTTGAAAGATCATCACTCAAAATGGTCTGTTGCATTAAATTACTCTAAAAATATTTTAACAATTAACCTCAAAGTAATTGATTTAAGGTAGTCTATGCCAATTTACAAAAGAAGTGTTTTTAAAGAAAACCTACAGCCTTTTGTTCTCTACTGATAACAAACTCAAAAAAAAAAAAGAGCAGACAAAGTGAAATGTATATTCATCATCATGTTTTCATGGTTACCATCTGCTTGGATCCCACCAGCTGCAGACAGAGGTTTGCTTTAAAGTCAGTAACCAGAGTCACTAAGTCCAGGCTTTACTCTGAAAATTTGATCGTAGATGGAAAATATAAACTAGGTGATGCTGTTTTTTCCAACTTTTGCCTAATGTATGTATTTATACTTATTGTTGGTATAGAAAAAAATTTAAGATTGAGAATTTAAGACATTTTGAAATAAAATGTGTTCAAAAACATGAACTATCCACTGTAAATAAAGATAAACTTCCTTTTGGACTGTATCCTTTTCTTCACTCACCCTTGCTTTCCTAAGTATTAAATTTTACTTTTGAATTTAAATAAAAACTCTAAACAAATTATACTTCTGAATAGGAAAGATTTTACTACTGTGAAAAAGGGAATATTCCTACATATAATTTAATTCATGATGAAAAATATATTCACTCTATGTAAAAACAAAAAAATTAAAGTCTTTTTAAAAAAAAGCTTATAAGAGCACAATAATAAAATAACTGAACATAATGGATAAGAACCCAACTGCAACTACTCAGCACAACCTCAACTTTGACTTTCCTTTTCGTTGGTCACACAATCACAGATGCGCAGTGAATGTGGCAAGTCAATGTGCAGGAGCAGGTAATGTTCTCAGTCAGCTACATGCTATTTAAAAGAACACATTTTCCTCAGTGTGGTCAGGTCCTAAGAAACTACCTTTTCAGTGACTGTTCTAGTGAATTAGGGATTGCTTTGTTTCTTAAACTGAGTTTAAGTGCTCCAGGCAATACAAGACTATAAAAATATAGACTAAAAAAGAGGCCCCTGGGTATTTATATGAATACTAGTTACTGAAAGGTATCTCTTTAAATTTACGGCACCATTTAGCTGTGACTTGCTTTAGAAAATGCACAATGTTATTTAATTACCTACAAAGGTAAAGATTTTCTTTCAAATGTGTCTTGAGTTGTATTTATTATGCAGTACTAAAAGTTCAGTGAAAGTTACAACTTTTACTGAAGATGTAAAAGTGAGATTCTCAGGTGAAGAATCCAAAAGCTTGGTATCATGAGGTAAGTGGCTGTCAGCTGCTGATCGAGCATGAAAAACTAGTGCCAATTAAATCTTAAAAGGAGAAATACTTTGGCAGTGGGTTGTAAAATCCAAGCAGAGACCGTAGACAGTTCAGTTAGACTAGTGAAAGATTAGAGCAGATAATCTCTGACAAGTCATCAGAGGCAGCTGGAAAGGTAGGTATCTTTAGAAATATATGTAAGTTGCCAAAACAATGGGGAAGTATTAGTCATAGACCTTGGGCTGAGAAAGAACTGCTAGAGCCTAAAATGACAGATGCCTTATAGTGTAGTGTTAAAAGTTCACTAAGTTTCCCTAAGTTAAAGAGTTAATAGTATTTCGGTAAAGGATTTGGGTATTTAAAATAGTACCAAATTCTTCCGTTCCTTTTTTTTTTTTTAAACTCTTTATACTGTAATACTCACACTCCCAACATATTTGTCTTTGCAAGTTAATACTTCCATTCATCCGGTGGAAATACAATGTCAGCTAGTATTATTTATACTACATTATACCTATAGTCCATACACATGGGCTCTACCAGGAAATATTTCCAAGATTACATTAACCATAACCTTACTTCAATTCTGACAGAGCAAAATTCTGGTTTCTCATTAAAGTGAATTATGTATAGTTTTCTTCTAATCCTTAAATCCCAAAGGTTTATTTATCTCCCGCCATGTGCCACAGTGAATTTGAGGTGAGTTACTAATTAACCTAGACAGTTATACTTAAAACTCTATAAAGGAGATATTCAAATAATAAAGTTTACGAACGAAAATGATTACCCAACAAATTATTTTATTCTGTAATAAAATATAATGTGCCCTTTGGGAGAAAGATGACAAAAAAATTTATATATTCCATGAAGTGTACAGGAAAGCATATGGTCGATTCTTCCAACTGTGTAGATGATGTCACTCTAACCACAATCAGGCTATTACATAGTAAGACTAGAGAAAGTCTTCCTTTAATTATAATTAAAACACCTGTGAATTTTATCATGAGCAGAAGAAATGTTTCTTCAATGACCTAAATCATCTATGTCTAACATCACCTAATAGAACAAGGTCTCATTTCATTTATTATGATGAATGAGTGCCACCTAGCGGATGTCACCTCTTGCAAACCTCTATCTGCACGGGACTACCTAGTGTTTACTGCTCTCTGGGATGTCAACTTCCACTCAAAGTTTCTTTAGAAATTAAAAAAGAGAAGCAAGAAATTTTTGCTTAATATTTCTTGTCTATGTATTGTTTATGTATTAGGCTTTTTAAATTTAGACTGAGATATCACATACTCAAGTAACAAGATGGTATAAATTTAAAAATGAAGATAACCATTAAAAATAAAACTATTGTCACTATTTCTTTAAATCGTAAATTTAAAAGCACTATTTTTGAAAGGTAGAAAAGTAAATATTCGACCTCACATACAGACTGCAGTTCAATATGCTTCATGTACAAACATGCAGTTTCAATTATTTATACACAGTGTTATTTAAAGAAAAGCAAAACACACAACCACAGCATTTCAATCAAGGAGCTTAGGAAAATCCCAAATGCTTTCATGGTTCTTCAGTTACCATTCAAATAATATATCTTTTAAACCAAAGTCAAAGTAAAAAAAATAAGTTCAGTAAGCAGATTAAACTATACATATTCAAAACACCACTCTGTCTTCCTGTGTTCTTTCCCACCAAAGTGTGCTGTTTAAAGTTCCACAACTGTTATCTTCTTCCTCTTGTTCTTTAGTGAGTTCTACAAAAACCTAATGAAAGTAAATAAGTGAATATAGTATTCTGTATTGCAATGATCTCGAAAAATTTTTAATTACATCAGACACAGTGTAAGGCTACATCTAAGTACATTAACCATTCAAGTATTAAGAGATATACTGGCATTAATATTATTTAAACAGATCCTTTAAATCACATACAAAGATGGATGTTATAAGGACTAAGATTGTTTTCTGATTAATATATGTTATAAGGACTAAGATTGTTTTCTGATTAATATATGTTAAGTAGCACTGTCCTAAAAAATAATTTATAAATATTTAAGCAATGTAACTTCAGATATATTATTCAACAACCTTCATTTTCTTTACTAAATAAACAATAATGAACTTTTCCAAACAAATAGATGGAAAGTCTAAAGGTTTTTAAAAATTATACAAAATTTAGGTGTACTGTACAGCAATCTGTCTCTGATTCACAAACACCCTCTCTCTCCAATATAAATCTAAACAACTGAGGGTGCCTGGTTGGCTCAGTTAGTCAAGCTTCCAACTCTTGGTTTCAGCTCAGGTCATGATTCAGCTCAGTGTCAAGAGATTGAGCCCCGCATGGGGCCCCGAGCTCGGTGGGGAGTCTACTTCCCTCTCCATCTTGTTCTGCACCTCCCCTAACCCGGACACATTCTGTCTCTCTCTCTCTCTCTCTCTCAAATAAATAAATCTTTAAAAATAAATAATTAAGTCTAAACAATTAGATATCAGACATTTTCTTCTATAAAAGAATTTTTAAAAATTGAACTTTATAGTACCTGTTCCAACGTTGCTTGAGAAAAACTATATTCTTCAATGGCAAAAGTATGTTTAGCTATTAAAATATGAAAACAATATTTTACTTATTAGTATTTATAAAGAATAAAAATGGCAGTAACTACTAAATAGCTAACAATCTGTTAAAAAAAACAAACACTTCTGTAATCAGTCATTTAAATTTGAAGCTGCCAAAACATGTTACTTTCCTCTATCCTGGTCCCCTTATCTCCCTCAGGATCACCACTCTTCTGCAGCCGAGACACCACACCAGCAATGTTACTTGCCTCACCTCGTCTTTGCGGAGCATCTCCTGTTTACCCTCCTCTGTCTTCCTTACTATGCCTTTTCTCATAACTTCTTTGGCTTCCTACTCTATGTCCCATTGCCCAATTTCCAATACAGCCTGGTCTGAATTTCTTGCACTAGATTCTGGATATAATTTCTATGTCCATATGCTTTTTTTGTATTTATTTTAGATCCTTTAACAATCTAATCTAACACCAAATTTTCTGCCTTTTTATTTATTCCTGTAGTGAAATTCTCCTCAAGCAGCATTAGGTTGTTTCATAGTTTATAAATTCCATAAAACAGCTTGTATATGAATATCTGTTCCATACAGGAGCTTACCTCTCTCCACTTGCTACCAGGTATCTTTATCCTGTCAGCCATTTATTTTAAAAAATGCCAAGTTTCAATAAGCTGCTTTAAGCTTTTAGGAATGTCTACATTCCTAACCCATGAATTCCCCTCTCCTCTCTTCTGCTGCCACTGAAATCTTGCCACCATCACTACTTCTAGGGCCTGATACAAAGTGAGGATTCTGGAAACTCAATGTTCTCACTTCTGGTATGAACCACGAGTGCTAAATAAACTGAACTTTCTCAATAGATGCAATGTGAAAAACCATGGTGATGTCTACTAAAATAGTAAAAGGTTTACACTACAATATAGCTCACCTACCAAACCTCTACAATGTTAGTATTTACCTCTATCTTACGTTAAATTAATAAAAGGTTATCTTTTTACTTATAATAGTTCCCACAAAAAAGTCTCAATTTCTAAACTTTAAAAAAAATCTTTTATAAATTGAAAGCTACCTAACGATGTTTGTCAAATCTTACCTTCTTCAAGCTTAGAAAAAGACTGTGAAAGGGATGGAACATCTTCCTTAGGAATCTTATAAGCCAAAATAGAAGAAAAACTGGAAACAGATAAAATATTAAAAAAATTAAAAAATGACTAGTATGTTCTAAAGCTAAAGTTCAGACTTTTTAAAGTTCAAAATCATACTCCAACAACTTATTTTGATACATATTTACAAAAAAATTGTTTTGTCTTAAAATATTTCCATGTAAAACAACTCTCAATACCACTGATACGTGAACTTTAAAAAAGTTTAAATACTATTGAATATTACAAGATCTACATTAAGTCAGATATAAAACTCCAGTCATTGGGCCATATTAGTCCGACACTGGTAATATTAACAGACTTTTTTTCTAACCCCTAATAGCCAAATTTTATTATTATTCCTCTACAAAAAAATATTAATAAGTTTTTAAAATCTTTACCTCTCCTGACGGATTGCATTTGGGAAAATATACTGAATTTCTCTTTGAAGACGGTCTACTTCTAGGTTTTCTATCCAGTCCTTTAACTTTATTTCCAAAAAGTAGCCTTTTCCAAATTTACTCTTCAGATGTTGGACGGTCCCGATACATCTGTAGTGATTTTTAAAAGAAAGCTCAGACATAAAATGACTTGACAGTTTCAAAGAATGATTTTTCAAAGGATGATTTAAATTAAATGTTTGATGGAATACTTTTAAATGTATAGAGAAGTTGCAAATATAATACACAGAGTGTCCATATACCCCTCACCCAGTTTCAGTTTCCATAATATTGTCTTATATTGCCGTGGCACATTTGTCAAAATTAAGAAACCAACACTAGTATATTACTATTAACTTTATATTTGACTTTATTGGGATTTCACCAGTTTTTCCACTAATGTCCTTTCTCTGTTCCAGGATCTGTCCAGGATACACACTGCACATAACTGTCATGTCTCTGTAGTCTCCACTGGTCTGTGACAGTTTCTTACTCTTTCCTTCTTTCCTGCCTTTGACAATTTTAGGAACTGGGCAAGTGTTTTGGTAGAAGGTCTCTCAATTTGGAGTAGTCTGACAGTTTTCCCATAAGTAGACTGGGATAAAGGGTTTTGGAGAAAATGCCACAAAGATTAAGTACCTTTCCTATCACATGCTATCAGGGCTACATGATATCCACATGACATTGCTCTGCTGTGATGTTACTATCACCTTCTTTCCACACACTAAGAAGAGACTGGCTAAATTCAGACTCAAACCTAGGAGGTTAGAGGGAGCAGTATTTATATAACCTGTTGGGAGTCTTTCTGTAAGGAAAATTTGTTCTCCTCCTATGTTTATTTTATTTATTCAGCCACTTATTTATAGGAGTATGAACTTGAATTATGAATATACTTATTTTATACTTTGGATTACAACCCAATACAATGCTTAATAATTTTTTAAAATAACAAATATCATGAATGGAAAACATTCCAAATTGTTGAATTACTAAGCCAATTACAAAGTAGCTAGCCATTTTTTAGAAATTAACATATTTCCAAGTAATTCTACAGAAAGCTAACAGTTTCAGAAACTCAAGTAAGGGGCTCTCCTGTGTGGCTCAGTTAAGCGGCTGCCTTTGGCTCAGGTCATGATCCCAGGGTCCTGGGATCAAGTCCTGCATTGGGCTCTCTGATCAGCCAAGGAGTCTGTTTGTCCGTCTGCCCCTCCCCTCTGCTTGTGCTCTCTAACACTTGCTCTCTTTCTCTCTAATCAATAAAAAAATAAAATCAAAAACTCAAGTAAGGGTATCTTTTTTAACATTTAAATTTATAATTTTAAGTTTTTGAAATGATTATTCAAAATCCACTGTCACCCTACCCACCCATCCAAACAGCAAAGCGTTCAGACATTTACCTTAACTGCCCAGATACCATGATAGCCACTCGGTCACAAACAGCCTCTGCTTCCTCCATATAATGAGTGGTCAGAATAGCAGCCCGTTTTTTGTTTTTAAATGCAGTTCGAATTGCTCGCCTATAAAACATAAGTAAAATAAACAGAGTAAAGCATCTGAATCTTAATGAAAATCCAAGTATTTGACTAGTTAGTTTAATTAAAATTTATCAAATTTCAATTGCTATAGTTATTGTATACTGCCCAATTATGAGTCTTCTAACTTATTTTTCCTTATTTTTGAAAGTTTATCAAACAGAAATTCCATGATTTCAAATGTTTCTATGCATTAAAAAATAAATCATAAAATTTTATGCTTTCTCATGTTGTAACTAAAATAGCCATGAAATCATAGGGAAAACTTAATATACTTTTGTACCAAACTCTGCATGTTATAGACATGGAAATGTAGGCTCAAAGAGTTTATCAACTAACCGGCTACCTCCATGAATTCCTAGGCAGTCCAACATAAACTCAAGCTAATGTTAGTATAAGAATTATAATTTATATGTTAAATGACTAGGAAAAAATCTTTTAAAAGCTATTCAGACAGGAATACTCTGTATTTTAATAATTACCCAAATATTTATTTTTATTCTGGAATAAATGAAGTATTAATATTTCATGAAAGTATGAAGTATGATAAGTTTAAAAGTTTATTGGGTGGCTCAGTTGATTAAGTGTCTGCCTCTAGCTCCGGTAATGATTCTGGGGTCCTGGGATTGAGCCCCATGTATGGCTCCCTGCTCCTCCCTCTCCCTCTGACTCTCCCCCATCTGTTGCCTGTGCTCTCTCAAATAAACAGATAAAATCTTAAAAATAAATAAATTAAAAATTAAAATAATTAAATAAATAAAATAAAAGCTTATGGGATTCTCCAGAAATAAAAATATTTAATTTTTAATTACTATTTTGTCATTTGTGTAAGATTTTAAATCAATATGTAAATATAGCTAATATAAAAACAAATAGTTTATTAGTTATAATAAAACAAACTATTCTTAAATATGATATACCATAACATGTCTCAAGTGTCTTAAATGTCATACTCACCACATGTGCTGTTTGGCTTTAGGATCCATACCTGTAGATGGTTCATCTAGGAGGGTAATGTGAGGATTCCCCAACATACTCAGGGCAAAACATAACTAGATAAAAAGAAAACAGGGGGAGAGGACTAATAAGGCTTCACATAAGAAATTTTATCAAGACAGTATCAGGCTCTAAACTATGAATAAGACCCACATTTATCTGTTGTTTAATAAAAGTACCTTTCGTTTGATTCCTGCAGGTAGTTTCTTGATAGTTTTCTGAAGATGTTCTTTTAAATCAAGTGCACTTGTTATCCTGCAAAACAGGAAACACAAAGGGATTGTATTATTATCACTGTTTGTGATCATTGACAATCTTTTTTCTAGAACACTCAGTTGAAGCTTATATATAATTAGACCTCTGATTTATATAATTTTAAATTGCTATCTTGATAAAAAGGTTCACTTTATGTTTGACATTTATAGGTATGTTCATTCTGTAATTATAAATAGAAAAATTACATTTTTATAACTATCATAATTCTGTAAAGAATATATGAAAAAGTAATGACCATTTTCTATGAAAAGTATGATCCACAAAAAATGCTTTTATTTTTATTTTTATTTTTTATTTATTTTTTTTTAAATTTTTTTTTATTTATTTATGATAGCCACAGAGAGAGACAGAGAGAGGCAGAGACACAGGCAGAGGGAGAAGCAGGCTCCATGCACCGGGAGCCCGACGTGGGATTCGATCCCGGGTCTCCAGGATCGCGCCCTGGGCCAAAGGCAGGCGCCAAACCGCTGCGCCACCCAGGGATCCCCAAAAAATGCTTTTAAAAATTAAACTTTTAAAATGTGAAATGTAAACCTTTTTTCAGGTAATAAAAAGTTTCCAATTTTACCGATTTATGACTTCTTTCATGTCACTTGCATTCATTCCTTTCACAGCTCCATATATTTCAAAATGTTCCCTCAATGTAATATCTGGCCACAGCGGGTTTATCTGAGGACAGTATCCCATATATTTAATGGAATCATCATCTTCACCTGGGTCTGAAGAATAATCTCCAAGAAATACCTATAAAAATACAAACCAATTTTATTTTATTTTCATTTTTTTTAAAGATTTTATTTATTCATGATAGAGAGAGAGAGGCAGAGACACAGGCAGAAGGAGAAGCAGGCTGCATGCCGGGAGCCCGATGCGGAACTCGATCCCACGACTCCAGGATCGCGCCCTGGGCCAAAGGCAGGCGCCAAGCCGCTGAGCCACCCAGGGATCCCCCAAACCAATTTTAAATAACTTTTGGCTTAATTTATATTGTGAAGAAAGTGGTAAGTCAACTAATTAATTCTCCTTCTTAGAACCAGGAGAATAGTAAGTCAAGTTTTTAATTCTTTTGATGAAGAAAGAACATACACAGCTAAGTCAGAGTTCAGTGACACCATCAGGAATGCAGGTTGATTGAAAAGGCAAACTCTGATTTTAACTAGGATGATCGAGGGACCTCACTGGAAGGTGATATTTTTGCAATGGAGGTAAAGCACATTTAATCATTTGGCTTTCTACAAGGTAAGGAATACCCCAAAAAAGGAAAAGTTAAGGTAAAAACCCAAAGAGAAGAGAGTGCCTGGAATTTCCCAGAAACTGAACGGGCCAGTAAGAAAGAGAGAGAAGAGCATAAGTCAGAGCTGTTTCGTGAAATTTCCGCAAAGTGGTGAGATGCTTAGAATCAAAGGCTGATGACTGGTAGGGTCTATATTAGCTCCTCCATCTCCTGAAGACAATAAGATTGTCTCCCACAGATGAGGTTGGCAACAGATCTGTCCACCAAAACCTGGCAGGCCAGAAAGGAGCAGAAGGAAATATTCAACATGCTGAAAAATATGTAGCCAGGAATTCTTTATCCAGCAAGGCAGTCATTCAGAATAGAAGGAGAGAAAGCTTCCCAGACAGGGCACCCATGTGGCTCAGTCGGAAGAGCATCCAACTCTTGCTTTCACCTCAGGTCATGATCTTAGGGTTGTGGGATGGAGCCCCACGTTGGGCTCCACATGCAGTGGAGATTCTGACTGGTGGTTCTCTTCCTCTACCTTTCCCCATTTCTTAAAAAAAAAAAAATCAAACAGTCTTTAAAAAAAAAAAAAGAGTTTCCCAGACAAACAAAACTACTTTTATTAGTTTGGGACCACTAAACTAGCCCTGCAAGAAATTGTAAGGGGCACTCTTTGAGTGGAGGAAAAAGAAAAGACCAAAAGCAACAAAGATTAGAAAGAGCCAGAAACATCACCAGAAACACTAACTCTACAGGTAACACAATGGCACTAAATTCCTATCTTTCAATAATCATTCTGAATATAGACTCAATGCTCCAATCAAAAGACATATGGTATCAGAATGGATTAAAAGAAAGATCCATTTATATGCTGCCTAGAAGAAACTCATTTTAGACCTAAAGCCAGAGTAGCCATACTTCCATCAGACAACTAGATTTTAAAACAAAGACTGTAAAAAGAGATGAAGAAGGGCATTATGTCACAATTAAGGGGTCTATCCATCAAGAAGATCTAACAATTGTAAATGTTTATGCCCTCAACTTGGGAGCACCCAAATATACAAATCAATAATAAACGTAAGAAAACTCATTGATAATAACACAATAACAGTAGTAGAAGACTATAATACCCCACATACAGCAATGGACAGATCATCTAAGCAAAAAATCAATAAGGAAAAACAATGGCTTCCAATGACACTGGACCAGATAGACTTAACAAATATATTTGGGACATTTCATCCTAAAGCAGCAGAATACACATCCTTGTCGAGTGCATATGGAATATTCTCCAGAACAGATCACACACTGGGTCACAAATTAACCCTCAACAAGTACAAAAAGACTTAGATCATACCATGCGTATTTTCAGACCACAATGCTATGAAACTTGAACTACAAGAAAAAAATTTGGAAAGACCACAAATACAAATACATGGAGGTTAAAGAACATCCTACTAAAGAATGAATGGGTTAACCAGGAAATTAAAGAAGAAATTAAAAAAATACATGGAAGCAAATGAAAATGAAAACATGACAGTCCAAAACCTTTGGGATGTAACAAAGGCAGTCCTAAGAGTGAAATATATTGCAAATATACTGTCTACCTTAAGAAGCAAGAAAAATCTCAAATATACAACCTAACCTTACACCTAAAAGAGCTAGAAAGAGAAGAGCAAATAAAGCCTAAAGCCAACAGAAGAAGGTAATAATAAAGATTAGAGCATCAACAAACAATATAAAAACAAAAAAACCTGATAGAACAGATTAACAAAACTAAGAACTGGTTCTTTGAAAGAATTAATAAAATTGATAAAACTCTAGCCAAACTTACCAAAAAGAAAAGAGAAAGAACCCAAATAGATAAAATCACAAATGAAAGAGGAGAGATCACAGCCAACACCACAGCAATACAATTATAAGAGAAAACTATGAAAAATTATATGCTAACAAACTGGGCAACCTGGAAGAAATGGACAAATTCCTAGAAAACTACAAACTACCAAAACCAAAAGTGAAGCAAGAAGAAATACAAAATCTGAACGGACCCAAAACAAGCAAAGAAAATTGAAGCAGTAATCAAAAATCTCACAACAAAGTCCAGAGCCAGATGAATTCTACCAGACATTTAATGAAGAGTTAATACCTATTCTCTTCAAACTATTCCAAAAACTAGAAAGGAAGGAAAACTTCTAAACTCATTCTATGGAGCCAGCACTACCTTAATTCCAGCATTATCAACAACAGCCAAACCATGGAGAGAGCCCAAATATCCATGAATGATGAATGGATAAAATGGCATATATACACAAGGAAACAATACTCAGCCATCAAAAAGAATGAAATCTAGCCATTTGCAATGATGTAGATGGAGCTAGAGTATATTATGCTAAGTGAAATAAAGTCAGTTTGAGAAAGAAAAATACCATACAATCTTATTCATATGTGGAATTTAGGCAAGAAAACAGATGAACATATGGGAAGAGGGCAAAGAAAAAAAGGAGACAGGGAAACATGCAATAAGTGACTCTTAATGACAGGAAACAAACAGGTTTGATGGAGGGAAGGGGAGAAGGGATGGGCTAGATGGGTAGTAACTAATGAGGAGGGCATTTGCTGTGATAAGCACCGAGTGTTGTAAGTAATGTATCACTGAATTCTACTCCAGAAACCAAAATTGCACAGTATGTTAACAAAGTTAAATATAAGAAAAATAAAATAAAATTGTCTGCCATTAAATGGGGAGACAAATCACCATGCATGTAATAATTTTAAAAGAAGAAATACTGTATATGTATGCATCTGCATGTGTGAAAATTTTATTGTGTATTTTATTTTCAAAGATAACCAAAAAGATAATTTGATCAAGCTGCACTAAGATAATTAACACTAAAAACATAGAATCCTAATCTATCATTATGAAATTTATTTTAATTAAAAATGTAAATCATAGTCAGCATCTCCCTCCCACACCCTTATAGATCATACCTGGCCTGAAGTTGGTTCAATATCACCAACTAGAATATTGATAATTGTGCTTTTGCCTGCACCATTTGGACCCAGTAGCCCCAAGATCTCTCCTAAAGGAATTGAAGAAAAATTATCATATGTAAATCAAACTAAAAGTGGAAATCACTCTTCTGGAAAAATTATTTAAGAAAAAACAAATACCACCTTTTTTCACACAGAAAGAGACATATTTAGTTGCCACTTTCTTTACTTTTCTTGTAAGAAGAAAATCTTTCTTGTCCTCATATTCTTTATGCAAATTGCTGACCATGATGGCTGGTTTCTAATAAGGGAAATAAGATTTAAAAAGAGAATAATAAATCAGATATACCTATCATGAAATGACAGGCTACTCACAATTCATGTCCATATATCATAAGAACTATATTCACTAATAAGTAGTATATAAATAAATACCCATTTATGACTCAAATGGCTTATTCAAACGTAAGTAGACAAATATATTTTTTCAAAGAAAAGACTTTTTTCATATTGATTCACATGAAAAGTATTTTTCAGATTAATTCCTATACACGAGGAAGTGATCATTGCACGTTGAATAAGACTTGGCAGTAAAGACTAAATTACCTCCTCACAACATTGGCAACTCATTAGCTCTTTGACCTTCAGTCTTTCAGCTTTGACATCTTCATCTTCATCCTCATGGTTTGGTGGTTCTGGATGCTTCCTATTTTTGGACTTTGTTGAAAGAGTTCTAAATATATATACATAATAGATTTTCAAATAATCAACAGAGTAAAAAAAATTCAAGCACTCCGGGAGAAAAGACTGAAAATATACAACAATCTGGGATCTGTGGTTATTTCTGAAAGGTGGAGTTACAGAGCTACTTTTCATTCACAGATACCATTTGGATGATGCTATCGAAATTCACTCATTTCTTCAACAATATTATTTATGACCAGTATGTGTCATGCACTGTTTTATACAAACATAAAAAGATTTAAAAATGCATGTACCCATCCTTCACAGAATTTACAGTCTGGGTATAAATGACATTGCCCAGGGCAGAGTGGATGTAGAGAGTTGAACTCAGAACTCACAGGAACACTAGAAAGGTAGGCTGAGAAAAAAGTGTTTGTAAAGGAAATCCTAAAGAGTAAGAGAGGTGATGAGTTATAAAATAGGAGTTGACATTATGGACAACAAAGGAACAAGAGAAAAGTATAAGGAGGAAGAAGTCAAAAACACTAAAGTAGCAGATGAATTGAATAAGTAGAGCCTATTTGAAGAGATACACAGGAAATCATTAGTCACCTTACTGAAAATAGAATCAACCGAGAAGCAGCACAGAAACCAGAGAGCAGGGAGTTAAGTAGTGCGAGGTGAGGAAATGGAAGTGGAAGCTTCTTGGCTATGAAAGGAAAGACACGTGAAACAAAAGAGCTAGAAAGAGTCACGTTTAAATGAGATTCAGAAGTTCTGATTTCTATTAATTTGTTTTATATGAGAAAGGTGACTCCTTCCTCAAAGAAAAATAACTTCTTTAGATCCAGAAAGCAAAGATATAGAAAGAGAAAATAAAATTGACAAAGCAATGTCCTTAAGTAGACAGAATATATGAAGACATGGATAAACTGGAGGGGTGCCTCTCTCCCTCTGGGACTAGAAAAAAAGCAAAAATGATGAAAGAGGTAGATAAGTGTGTAAAACTTTCTAATTAAGTGCTTCTGTTTTCAGAGACAGCAAGTTCATCTACTGAGAAGTAGAAAACAAGATGAGGTGAACTGGAAAATTTGAGGAATATAAAGAAGGTTTGGGATAACTATCAAAGAGATAGGAAGAAAATGGGATAACAGGTGTTAAAACAAAGCTGAGTTTATATGGGATAAATACATGATATTAGCAAACTGTACTTTTATATTAATTTTCTCTAGCCTATAATTAGACTTACCAAAAATTATGATTTTTAGCAGACAGGTGAAAAGGATATAGAAGTTGAATATAGGGTGCTGAAAGAGGGTGAAAGTAATGAATTACGTGAGTGAAGCTGAATAGAGAAAAGGTGAAAACAGTGATTAGTGGAGGCATTTTAAAACAGAAAAAACTCAGGGGTGGAAACCACAGTAGAAAAGGCTACTAAGACTAAGAAAGCTGGAAAGCTGGAAAGATGATGTATTACTAGTAGCATGGGACACAGATGAAGTGAAAAGCAGTAAAGGCAGGGTTCTGATCCAAATCAACACGTGAGACGCAAAGGACTCAGTCATGAGTGCAGAGAAAATCAGAAACTGAGGAGCAGGATGCTAGAAAGGTTATCTCCCCCTTGGACACTGACTCTCTCCCAAGCAGGAGTAAGAACAAAGAGAAAAAAGAAGGAGAGCCAGATGCTAAGCCCTCAGTCGACATGGGGAGTACTCAGTGGTTAATAAATACATTCCATGGCAGCATTATCCATAATGACCAAAAAGCAGAAACAACTCAAATGTCCATCAACTGATGATTAGATAAGTCAGGTGTGGTATTTCCATACAATGCAGTATTACTAAGAAAAGAAAAAACTAATGAAATACTGCTACATGCTACAACATGGATGAACCTTCAAAACATTATGGTAAGTAAAAGAAGCCAGACACAAAAAGACTGACTATATATTATATAATTCCACTTATATAAATGTTCAGAATTGGCAGATCTATACAGCAGCTAGATTAGTAGATTAGTGGTTATACAGGACCAGGGGCATGTGCAAGGAGGGCCACTGATGACTGTAGGCTTTTTTTACTGAGTTAAGGAAATTACCTAAAACTAGATTATGTACTTTGTAAATATACTAAAAAACATTAAAACTTTTTAAAAAATTAACTGACCTGAAAAAAGGATCCTTTCTTATTGACCTGCCTCCATATTTTTTTTCATAGTACTGTAAGAGGAAAATCCAGAGTACACACTGCAGGTAAGGCTACAAGAAGAACACATAAGAGCTCATGACTGAATGTTTTTCTCGTCCTCTATCAATAGAATAAAGACTACATACACCAGGTTCCTTACCATCACCAAAATAATTAATCACTATTTTCTTCACACATCATATGAGCTAAGAATTTCAATGCAAGCCAAGATAGATTTTTAATAAAATAATCCTTCATTTATTTTTCTACCTCTGTAAAAGTTGATTGGTTGTCAGTTTCATATAATATAATTAAAGGAAAAAAAGTTGTTTTAGTTTCTGAAGAAGCGAGAATTATAATTAAATAGAATTAATAACATAAGAGAGCCACGTATATTAAACTGGACATACTCAATAAATATACTAACACCAAAATGTATACTGGCTGGCACTAACGCACTTGACTTTCTGAAGCATCTTCATTCTTATGCAACATGATAAAAAGTAAAAAGAGAGTTAAAATGACACAACCAAACTGCTCTTAAGGGAACATGCTAGCATCAATATTTTTGTTCTTACCGATATAACAGCCACCAAAAGCCTATCCCATGGATTATAGGTGTCCTCATTTTTTCGAATATTCTTCCAAGAAGTCTAAGACAAAAATTTTTGAAAATTGACATGTTGCTGTGATTAAGATGATATAATGGTATTTGGTCTTAGACCCAATTCCCAGGACACTTCTTCTAACACCCTTGGAATTTCCTGAGTGACAGAGGTGACAGGAGCTTCTTTTGTTATTTAAAATAAGTCCTAATCAACCAAAGTTGAGTTAATGCTACTGAGGACTCCTGGAGGATGGTGGTGCTGGTTGCCAGGGGAACCAACCAAGTGATTAGAAGGTGGAAACTTGCAGCCTCATTCACTGATCAAAAGGGGAGAGAGACTTGAAGACTGATTATCTCACTGTGCCTCAGTAATGAAATCTCCATAAAATCCTCCAAAAATAGAAGGTTAGAAGAATTTAGATGGTGAATGCATCCACATGCTGGGGAGGTGGCATGTTCGAAACTTCATGCAGACAAGAGTTCCAGTACTTGGGACACTTCTGGAGTTGGCTTTCCGTAGCTCTTAACCTACTTATTTGCATATCCACTACAATAAACTGGTAAAAATACATAAAGTATTTCCCTAAATTCTATAAGCCATTATAACAAATTACTGAACCTGTGTAGGGGTCACAGGAAACATGGATTTGTAGCCACATCGGATACAAGCATGTGCTACCTGCAGACCCACACTTGGATCTGGCATCTGAAATGCAGGAGGCAATCTTGTGGGAATGTGCACTTAACCCTGAATGTAGCCCTGAGTTTACATTAACTCCAGCTAGTTCAATGTCAAAATTGCTTTATGTGAGGGAAAATCATACACATTTGGTGTCAGATGTGTTATGAGTAGTAGTTTTCTTAAAGCTACAATGTGTAGGAATATTTATATTAAAATGCATTTTATTCAGCAAACATGCATTCTCTATACAGAAGTTAGCTTTTAATATTTTAATATTAATAGGTATGATTTCTACTTAGATTAAAATCTTCCCCATGCCAAGATATTTCTATCTGGGGATGTATAAATTAAACATATTAAACTGAAGAATGAATAAAGTGGGGCAGGGAGGAAGCAAGGTGAGGCACAGAATTAAGTTAGCAATCATTCTAAATCAATAATTCAACATTTGATTGTTTTCTAATCAAATGCAAAATTTTTAATTATCCAAGCTTAATAAAACTAATGTTTTATTTTTCTTTAAAAAAGTCTCTTATACTTTATTTTCTCTCATCCCTTTATAGCACAATACATTATTTAATCCTTGAAAAACTCCCCCAAAACAAATACTGACTGAGGTCAGATCATACTTGGGATTTATATACAACCTTTTGGGAATCAAAGAACAGATAACAGACATACTTTTCCTCCTTTGAGACTTTACAGTTTAAAGACATGCTTGAAAATATTTCACAGTAATCTTAAACCGCTGTTTAACAACACTCAAATCAAGTAAATAGCAACTAAGCTGGTTTTTTTTTTTTACTATATTCAGTACAAGAACTACAAATCAAAAAAGTTAGCCAGTATTTATGATTTCCAAATATTAAAACATGTAACAGACCTACCTTTATGAAACAAATCAGACAACCCAGAAGTGGATAGATTGGAATGACTATGGAAAAGGTATAATGAAGAACAGCAGTAACTGTGTATCCCATAAAAAATGTTATTTCAGTGATCGCAATGCAAGCCAATGCTGTCTAAAGAAAAAAAAAGAGAAAACAAGTGAAAAGGTGTTAGCAATTTCATACAAACTGACTTGTAAGTCTGTACCTTGGCTTTTATTATGTTTTCAATCCTCTAATGAAACATGGAACCAGAGATGATACTTAGCCGGGAGGTGCCAGGATCAGTTGTTTGCCACTGGCATCCTTGCCATAAAGTTCTTAGATGCCTTCAGTATCATCCCTTTCTGGAATGGATGATGCAGAAGACAAATATACACATAAAAAGATGCTGCCAGCTATCTACCTAAGTTCTGTACTTAGAAAAGATGCAATAACATTTTGAATATAATCTTGAAAGGGTTCATGACTTTCAAATAACCAACTATGAAAAAGCTGGAGTGAAATAATACAAAACATGACTTACCACAGAATAGATAAATGACCAAAACTCTTTGGTATTCAAAATTTTTTTAAAAGTGAAGGAAGTAACATAGGTAAACAGAATGACTGATGGAACATAACCAATAAGGCAAAAAACCTGTAAAACAAAAATGTGTATTTTATGTAAAAAAATGAGTAGCTAGTACTATACGATATAAAACACCAGTCATGTTAAAATACTAAGTAAGGAATGACTGTTATTCAAATTTTGTTGCTCAACTGCTCCAAAAACTGAACTTGTGGTTACTTGAGGAATTACCATGCACATTTTTCCTAAGTCAGTAAAACTCATACTTTTAACTAACTGTAACACAATCCTGATCAAGTAATTTACACTGAACACTATTGTAGTTCTTTTTATGTTAACCAAAATGCTATCTCTAATCATTTTATTATAAAAACAAGTATAATAGCAGGTTATAACTTTATCCGTTTCAATCAACTATTAGCTACCATTTCAATATACAGCATTCAATGCATTTGATAAATATTTAAGAAAAACATTTATTAATTTATAAGGCAGAAATTAATGCGTAAAGTCAGCATGATCTCTGGAAAATGACAGAATTACTTTCAGTAGCTCTATTTTCCTAGTTCTATTTTCCCTTTTTCTTTATATAAATCATTCACATGAAGGGTCTAGTATTAGTCATGTATGTGTGAACATGAATGTAAGCCATACTCTTCCTTAGTAGTTTAACCAATGTTTTAAATTATGGAATAAAAGAACTTCTTTATGAAATTATTTTCAAGCATAGGAACAAGGAAGACATTTTAAGATGGACTATTTAATTACTCTTGATTACACACATGTAGGCAGTCTACAGAAAAGACTACCTCAATTTCAAGGAATTATTTTATAATGATGGCTAGTTACTGTTTTTAAAAGTCACTTACAGTAATAGGAACTGCATTATCAGTATCATATACAGTAATTAAAATAGATACTGGTTCTATTTTCTATAAAATAACTAATATCCAAATTACTCAACCAACACTTGTCAGGTTTATAAATACTTAATTTTTTAAAATGACATTTCATTTAAAAATAGCATAATACAAGTGATGTTAACTTACCACAGAAAGGAACTTTATAGCATAAAAATATAATCCATAATGAAATGCAAATAAGCTTCCTAGCATCAAAATAAGAACAAGAAAAAATAGGGGGATATCCACAATAGCTTGTCCAATCCAGTATGCAGATGGCAAAAGCCCTGAGAGTTTAAGCTGAGTATAAGCTTTGATCTACAAAACAAAAAGACGGAAGAGGGAAAATATAACTGTAAACATTGTACAAACAAAAAACTCTAGCAAAATACTGTAGAACTCTTAATTCTACATCAACAAAACAATACAGGTCACATTCCAGGTCTCCAGGTAATAAAAGCCTTCCTACAACTAAATATAAATTCCATATAGTCTTTAATTTGGCTCATTAGTCCTTTTTCAGAATCAGAATACAGTAAGGCAAAGAAACACTAAAATAAAGCAAAAGATGTCATGGAGGCATATAGCTGTTCAAACACAAGTAGCCAAAACACTGTTGCTTTTAAAAATCTTTGAAAATAGATGGAAAGTTGTGCTTAAACATAAAGCACTCTCATTTTTAAAAATTAACCTTTTATGAAAACACTAATAAACTGCCAATGTCTTGTGGATTTACATAAGGCTTTCAGCTTAAGTGTGAAACTTTATACTGATAATTCATTTTAGTGTTTCATATACTCCTATATAGTACAAAGATGTAAGTTATTAATATAATTAATTAGCATTTTCATGTATACAAACAGTAAACTTGAATGATCTGAGTTTTCCTAACTTTCTCATCCTGTCATTGCTTAACTTGTTATTTGGGTTTTTTAAAAAGATTTTATTTGTTCATGAGAGACACAAAAAGAAAGGCAAAGACATAAACAGAAGGAAAAGCAAGCTTCCTGCAGGAAGCCCGATGCAGGACTCGATCCCAGGACCCCAGGATCACACCCTGAGCCAAAGGCAGATGCTCAACCACTGAGCCACCCAGGTACCCTCATTATTTAATCTGAAATTTTAAAAATCCTTTATAAATCTAAATACCTAACAATTCTACTCAGTTGACTTGTGGCATCTATAAAAATATATATTCCTAATAATTAAATGTATTTATTATATGAAAGAGTTAGCCATAGAGATAACAGAAGCATGAAATATAAAAATTAGTTAAGAAGAAGAGAAGTGATTTAAAAAATGGACTTTTGTGTTCAATGAATTATAAGAACAAAAATATAAACTCTAGTATAAGTATGAAAAAAGTCAAATAGAGTTACTTTTTATGATCTATGCTTTTGTCATTCATACAACGCTGATGGGAATGTAAAACAATATATCCACTCTGGAAAAGTTTGACAATTCCTTATAAAACCAAACATGGAATCACTATATGACACAGCAATTGTACTCTTGGGCATTTATCCCAAAGAAATGAAAACTTGCATTCACACAAAAACCTATATGCAAATGTTCACAGCAGCTTTATTCATAACTGGAAACTGGAAACAAAAACTGGAAACAATCCAGATTCATATCATGGAATACCACCACCCAGCAATAAAAAAGAATGGACTACTGATACATATACAAACAAACTGAATGAATCTTCAGGGAATTATGACCAGTGAAATGTTGTGATTCCATATATACATTCTTAAAATATCAAAATTCCAGAAATGGAGAACATAATAGTGGTTGCCAGAGGTCTTGGAGGGGGTGGGTGTGTGGGCTTGAAAGTGCAATAGGAAGGATCTTTGTGGTGATGGCACTGTTCTGGATCTTGACTACCACTGCCAAGATCCTGGGATTTTACAGTTTTACAAGATGTTATTACTCTGGTGAAGTGAGTAGGGTACACAGGATCTCACCATATTATTTTCTATCCTCCCAATATGAGTCTACAATTATCTCTAAATAAAAATTTGAATTAAAAAACATTTAAGTTGAAACAAAAAAAGAAAAAATGCAATTGTCTAGTAAGTTTTTTATGTGAGTGGTTATGTTATAGATATTTTTAAATTTTCTTACACTTTTCTACATTTTCTAAATTAGAATAATGAATACATATTTAAAACAGAAAAAATATATATTTTAAAAATATCTCCTAAGACTCATGTATTACTTTTCCACTAAGGAGAACTATGAAAATATGTAATTATTTGCTCTGAGGCTTAACTTCATTATTTGTCACACTGGGTAAATTAATTTGGACAAATCTGCTTCCACTGAACTAGGAAGACATGGGAAAAATGAAATTTTGATTAGAGGAGTAAGAGGGACAATGTGAGCAGGGTAGTAGGGTTGAAGACTTTCAACAGCCAAGAGACCATATAAGAGCACCATGTGCCTGAGAACAGAAAAGAGCAGAAAAGTAAAAGGACACTGAACAACCTGTGTACACACAGCAATGTTTCCTAGGCTCTGGTAATCACAATCATTATCTATTTTTTCCATTTAGCAAAAATTAAGTACTTGTACATTCAATACATTCCATTAAAGGTTAAGGGGGAGAGGCAGCTTAGTGCACCAATAGAACATAAGAACCCACTACTTAAATGAGATGAGACCAGATGGACACATGCTTTGATCACTCCCATCCTCACCTCCTGATCTATAAATAAAGTTGGTAACATAAAACTTCATTAAAATGTTGTAAGGATTAAAGGATATAACTTTTGGGACGCCTGGGTGGCTCAGTGTTGAGCGTCTGCCTTCAGCTTATGGTGTGATCCTGGAGTTCCGGGATCAAGCTCCTCATCGGGCTCCCTGCCTGGAGCCTGCTTCTCCCTCTGCCTATGTCTCTGCCTCTCTCTCTCTCTCTGTGTCTCTCATGAATAAATAAATAAAATCTTAATAAAATAAAATAAAATAAAATAAAATAAAATAAAAGGATATAACTTTTGAAGCATGTGACAAGGACTCAAGTTATAAATGATATTTATCACTTTTATAATAGTAAATATATTTATTCTCCATTTACTTACTCCTAAAATACAATTCTTATACCCACGCAAAATATATTATTTTGTATGAGATCTCTTTTAACAAACTTTAGCTGTAATTTTAACTCAATCATTACCTTATGATTCTCTGCATTTTCCATGGCAAAGTAAGGTGGCATTGCGGTGACAATGATTCCAAGTAAAGCTGCTTGAAAATACAGCTCAATTTTAAAAACTATGTCAGTAATTTCCTGAAAGACAATCACAGAGTAAGAAATGAAATGAAATCACTTTATATCATCTTAGCACTTTCTAAATAAAAGACTATCAAAACTTCTGAAGAAAAATATTAGAATATCTATTCTAGGCATAGTCTGTATGAAAAACCAGGTGGCAAGGTTAACAAGCAGTGAGCTACAGGACCAACTCAGCCACTTAGTAAGTAGCTTTATAATCCTGAGCAAATCATCAGATTTACATTTTCTTATCTACAACACAAAATAATACAGCATTTAAATGGAGCTTTTTACCATTTAATTAAAAATAATAATGTATATGAAAAAGCAGTCAATATGTCCACCAGTAATCCTACGCAATGAACAGGACCATGTCAGAATGATTTCTGATGCATTCGTTGGTTACAGGGACTATGAGCCATTTAGGATCTCTGGGCCCTCTTCTGAAAAAGCTGTACTTTGGAACAAGCTCAGCCTCCTATGGAAACAGGAGTTTCTTCTCCCCAGTGGGGTGGGGCGAGGGGGGGCGGTTGACTATAATTCCTATAGGCCTCAATGGTCACTGGCTGCCCCAAAAATCCAAGTACAGAAGGGAAACTTTTCCAGACAACCTAAGTAAACAGCTGGTGCCCCAAATACAAACTACCCAGAACCAAGTGTACTGTATTACCCTCACCCTTAACAAGACCATTTCCCTACCCTTGTTCTGTAAAAAGATACACTCATGGACACAGAATGTATTCTGCTCTAGAAGACAACCCACACTATGTCTAGCAGACACCCTGGCCCTGGCACTGGTACACCTCTCCACAGGATGATGTGGAATCAGAGTGCATTTTGTCAACTCTGGCCTTCTAGGTTTAAGCAATAAAGACAATTCTTTAACTCATGCTGGTGACATTGTAGAATTTTTCCCAAACTGTGGTAATTTACAGTGGAAGACCAAGATAGAACCAACAAATATGTTGGCAAGTAGCTAAATAGTACAGTAAGTGGAGATTAGTAAAAACACATTTGTATTCAATCATACAGAATCTGATAAAGGAAGGGGAAAAATGTGGAACATTAAGAACACTATTATCTTTGAATAATGAGCTTTAAAAGTCTCATTTCTTTGCCTCTGGTTTTTGAAACGGTAAGGTTATATGTCTGTGTTTGATGAAAATATAAGTTGAAAGATCTTTTTTTAATAGTTATGGATATATATAAATACAGTATCATCATAAAAACAGAATTATAAATTTTGCATTGTGGTTATTTTATGGTAGAGAGAAGGAAACAGGATTAGAGAGGAGCACACTGGAATTTTGAACTGCATTTTTATTTAAAGTTTTATTAAATTTAAAAAAATGTATAACAAGGCATTGACATTTGAAACATTTGGATAGTAGATACATGCTTATTTTCCGTAGGCTTGAAATATTTCACAATAAAAAAAATCACAAAGGATGACCTATAACTGATAATTTCCATATCATTTATTTACTGATGACTCCCAAATATTATTTCCTTCCAGAAATCTCTTCAGATTCGCACATCCAAATACTTCCTATATGTCCCATCAGGCAAATGCCACACAGATAACCAACAACTCTGCAGACTCAAACTGAAACAAATATCTCCATTCCACCTAAACAAAACACAACTCTCTTCCGCCTATATTCTCAGTTCAGTGAATGATACTACCATGAACCACATTACCCAGAACTGTAGGACTGTAGGAAATCTGATTATTCTTTTCCTCACCTCTCACAAATGTAACAATGATAAAGTAAGACACACACTGTTCTTTTCCTTCTATCACAGTCGTTACTGCCACCTCCTTAGCTCAGTCACTCATCCTCTCCTCTCACTTGAACTAGTTAATAAAACTGCTCTGATCTGTGTCAGTGCAGGTTCCTTCCTCTCCTCCACCATGATTCTCCCCCACAGAAATCCTTCTCCACTCTGGTGCCAGTGATCTTTCTTAAATGCAAATATGATGTTTCTTTGTTTCCATGTCTAAGCATAACTGTAACAAGAATAGTACTAATCTTCAAGTGATCTACATTTGAAGACAGCAGAAAGTGACCACAAACTAAACAAGTTCTGGGTGTGGATTTTATAGCCACAGAGAGAGAAGAAGGTAGATTGGTAGACTAATGGTTGTCTGGGAGTGGGAATGGGTGAGGGAGGTAGGGAGTGATTACCTAACAGGTACAATGGTTTTCTGGAATGTGAAGAAGATAATAAAACCTAGAACTGATACAGTGATGGATGTAGAACTCTATGAACATAATAAAAATCACTGGATTGAAATTAGTTAATACTGTATGAAGTGTATCTCAATAAAGCTCTTTTAAACAGTACAGCAATAGAAAGTAAAAAAAATGGTACTACAGGAAGGTATTTGTCCATTTATTTTTCAATATATGAATTAATATAAAGGTGAGAGAAATTTGTTGACCATTTTTCTGAAGACTTAATTTTCACATTTATAATCCAACAGTCCTATATAAAGGAAAAATGACTATATGAGTGACTTTTCAAGTTTCTTTTTTAATACCCCAGTAAGAGATTTTAGATGAACAATATTCATTTTTAAATTATGTTAATTTACCTTGTATGATTAATAGAGAAAATACTTATGCTTTACAAAAATATCAGTACCAAGAGAGAACTTCCTTGACTCTGAAGCAAACTAATACTGGGCATTCCTAAACCCAGATGTAAAGCATCCCCAATTCAGGTTTTAATAAGACTAGGAACTGTGACAGGATGAACATCTACAGATTTCCTTTGAATTAGCACTTGACTTTTATTGCACACACACACACACACACACACACATTTTAGGGTTAAGGTTAGGGTTAGGGTTAGGGTCTGCTTACTTGAAAGAACGGGGTATTCCAGACCTGGATGGTTTCAGTCACATTTAAATGATAAAGATAATAATTACTAATAATATTCATCAATACAGGTAAAGAACAAACCATAGTACTGTTGAAAACAGCTGTAAAAACATAGTCCTACAATTTAAAAAAAGAGTGTTATTACATACCACATATAAATACACTGCCACTATGTACTACCAAGCTTTCTCACAGACTAAGTGAATCCTCACTAGCTAAAAGCGGATTCAACAAATTATAGAAATAATATTCAATAGATAAAAACAGAAGACGATAACCTCGCTTGGAGTCTATAAATATTTTGGTATTTTAAACAAATTAATAACACAAAGATTAAATTAAGTTTTTTATAGTTTTATATACTGGTTATCCACCAGGTCAAAAAATACATTATAAACACAACTAGCTATGTCCAAAAGTAAATTCTAATTTCCAACTAATAAGGTCAAATCAGCAAATGAGTAAGTTTAGAGAAAACATCTTAATATTCTAGAACTTTCAAATAGGTATTCATTCACATATATTACTCTTACCTCTTCTGAATACATCACATTTAAAGCTGCACTATGGGGAGCAGCAGACACATAGTCACTGTCATTAAACATCGTCACCATGATGTTCTGGTTTGTGAAAAAGCTAATAAGATCGCTGATATCAGAGTCTGGTATTAGAAATAAACAAATAATTAAGAAACAGACATAGACTTTTTTTTTCAGACATAGACTTTTAATAACATTGGAAACAGCTTTTTTTTTTTTTTAAATTATCTTCATTAAAAAGACATAATTAAGAGCACTGGTTCTGGAGCCAGTCAGCTTGGATTTGAATACAAGTCAATATATACACAAGCCTTAAAAACAGAACCTAGCAAAGTAATTGTACAAATTGTAGCTCCTGCTGCTGCTACTATTGTTATATTGAAAGTTTACCTATAATACATGAAATTGGGAGAAACTGTGAGAATAAAAATCTATATGGCAACTTTATGTAATAAGAGAACCTGCTAGGCTCAAAAAGGTAGAATCAGGCAGCATGTGCAGTTAGGTAACATCACTCATTTAGAGGATTTCTGTGTACTTTGAACAGACAGATTTTAGAAATGTCAATTGTCTTAACTGCCTTAAAATATTAAAACACTAATCAGATCTCCATCTACAATCTTTAAATTGCCTGGAGCCAAGGGAAAGATTGTGAATCCCGTCTGAGTTTTAGATCAGTACCAACAAGTCTGATGAATGTAAACCATTCCACCTCTTCTTCACAAAAGCCAGAAAGGACAAATGTGACTCTGAGAAAAATCAAAACCAAACAAAGGAAACCACTATCAGTAACTAAAAATAGTGACAGGTGGATCAGACTCAGCACCAAACCTGAGCATCACAATGATGCCATTAGTGCTTTCATTGGTGTTTTAGATACTACACTTACTCCTTACCTACACAAATGATCTCTCTTCTCCAGACTCTTGAGAAGAGAGCTACATTATAACTGAAGGAACTAGACCACCTGTGATACAAAAAGTTTTGCAAGGAGGATCAGATACAATCCAATATAGACATACAGAGGCCACTGATTCCCAAAGGAAACATGGCTTTATTTAGGACCATCAAGGCCTAGGAAAATATAGGGTACATATGTAAACAATTCTGTAAATACTAAAATATAACAAAAGGGACAAAATTTTGAAAATACAAGAATTTCTGCAGATCAGTAAGAGTGAACTCAGAACAAAATTATTTGAGATACACGTACAATTTCCCAAACACACAAAAAATGTCACTATATCAGAGTATAGGCTTTAAGCAGCACTTTATTTTACCAACATGAAATGTGTATTAAAACCAAAATAAAAATTCTAATTAAAGAAATAAATTATAAAACATCACATTTTCTATTCAAGAGTAGTTTTCTGTCACAATATACATTCTTCCTCCAAAAGAATAAAGATTATATAATAAACTGAGAGTTACCTTTTAAGTGATGATTTTAAAAGTAATTTATAATCGTCCCTAACTATAATTATTTCCAACACTGGTCAAAGCTCTTCAGTTAATAATGAATCAAGAAGGAAAGATTACTAGAACATAGCTACATGTTGGAAAATATTAAACCCCAAAGAGTCTGTGAGTTACATAAACGATTATATCAAATGCAACTTCCTAACCTATTTCAGCTAGAGAAGCAAATAAAGTTGTCTCTGTTTCACTGTAAATTTGCCAGAGTTGGCTACCTCTTCAAAAACCTTGGGACTATAAACTATCTATGCAGATGGGAGATTTTGCAGGAACAACTGTTCATATGTGAATGAAATTTTGTATTGCGCTTTATTATTTTGAAAAGCAAAATCCCATGTTTTTTTTTCTTTACTTGTTCTGAACCTTGTTCAAGACCATGGTTCTTAATCATTTTTCATATTTGACAACTATGTAATTAAGAATAAATAGCAAATAAAAAAATTCAAAAATACTCATTACCAGTTTAATGTATTTGATTATCAATACAGTTAATACATTTTTTAATTCTTACTAATTTTTCACATGGTCCTTAAACATTGTTTAAACATTTCTATTTAGACATCTAATTGTGTAAATATTACACACTACAACTCTTTCTAAAACTTCTGAAGTTTATTTTGCTTGTCATAGACTTTAACATGAAACATACTACTTTGACAATATGTTGCTACCATTAAGAAAAAAATCTTAATATCATAAACAGTACAAGGTTAGTTTTTAAAAACCGTAATCTACAGGTAACCAAAATTTCATTTCTGTAATATATTACTCAATATCAAAAAGGAATTTTTTAAAACTTAAGATTTCTACAGATCATGCCTTTACCTTACATCTACTTCTAAAATCCCAATCTCTGACCTATATCCACACCCCTATGCCCCAACCAACACACATTCACAGACCTTCACACACTCTCACCAGTAGAATTTTGAAGAAGCAGACTTGTTTTGTATTTATGAGGTTTGTCTCCAGATTTTAGGAAATATAAGTCTGGAACAAGTTTGATGGGAACCACAGCATTTTTAAAAGAGCGATGCACCAAAAACATAAAAATCTGAACTGCGAAAAAAATTAAAAGCAGAAGCAACCTGAAAGGAAAAAAATAAAACAGCACAGGGTACATTAATATGTATATCTACTTTTAAAAATTCTCCTTCAAATAACAGTTAAAAGTACACATGCAAAAAGAAAAGAGAGAAAAGAAAAACTTGAAATAGCCTGAGAGTAGAATTTCTGTTCTCCAAAATGATCTCATGACGATACTGAACAGAAAGCAAGTATTTAATAATAAAATTAAGTTATGAAACTAAAATCAGAGTCATCCTGAAACTTTTATGGGATATGTGACCTTGTGCTTATAATTTTTTAAGAACTAGACATTATGCCACATTTATATGGCTATTGTCCTGACAGAACTACTTATTTCCTGCCCTATGTCTTAACTATGCTATGCATACTCTCCTATGCTTTAGAAAAGATATTACAAAAATATCTTAGATACAGGGAAGTAAACAAAAATACAGTGAAACTGTTTTGTTTTCAAATATAGTGAAACGCTGAATGACTGATATCTTTGAAATGTTATCCACACCACATTAATTTCCATTGTTCCTCTAGAGAGAAGCAAAGCAAGATAGAATAGTCAGTTATAAGGATCATTATTTGCTGTTGGTCAAGTACATAATTCTATTACCTATTCAAAATGCCCTTCTATCTAGAAAGCAGATATTCTTCTGTCTTATGCTGTATATTATTGCTATATTACCTGTGATAGGTATCAAAGCAAGTGCGTAGAGAGAGCTTAGATTATCACAGGTTAGCATTTTGTAATTTTCAGAAACCTTATATAATTTAAAAAAAATCATTCTCATAAATTAAGTATACATCAATCAGTTTTTCCAAAAGCATACTGCATTGAACCCTAGTTCCATAACCAGTTAATAGGTGTTTTACATTTAAAAATTCATGACTGGGGGCAGCCCCGGTGGTGCAGCGGTTTAGTGCTGCCTGCAGCCTGGGGCATGATCCTGGAGACCCTGGATCGAGTCCCACGTCGGGCTCTCTGCATGGAGCCTGCTTCTCCCTCTGCCTGTGTCTCTGCCTCTCATTCTCAATCTGTGTCTCTATGAATAAATAAATAAAATCTTTAAAAAAATAAAAATAAAAATTCATGACTGGGACGCCTGGGTGGCTCAGTGGTTGAGCATCTGCCTTCAGCTCATGGTGTGATCCTGGGATCCTGGAGTGAGTCCCATATCAGGCTCCTCACAGGGAGCCTGCTTCTCCCTCTGCCTATGTCTCTGCCTCTCTGTCTCTGTCTCTCTCATGAATAAATAAATAAAATCTTTAAAAATAAAAAAAAAATCATAATTAAACAATATTTGGAAACTCTACTAAGTTTAATAAAATTGAAGCAATTTCTTTACCATAGAATCTCTCACGTGTCTTCATATGCTAATATAAACAACTCTTTAAGAGAGGAAATATAAGAAATAGCATTTCCTAAATGTACAGATGGTCAAATGCGCATTTGAAATACTTTTTGTTAGGAATTGAATGTTTGTGTCACCCTCCCCCCAAATTCATATGTCAAAGCCCTAAACCTCCAGTGTGATGGTATTAGGAATAAGGCCTTTGGGAGGTAATCAGGATTAGATGAGGTCATTGGCATAGGGCCCTTGAGATGCGATTAGTGCCCTTCTAAGAGACATCAGAGAGCCTGCTCTCTGTCTCCTGTGTGTCAACAAAGAAAGTCATATGAGAACACAGCAAGATAACAGCGTATCTCTGCAAGCCAGGAAGAGTGCCCTCAAGACCAATTTTGTACCCTAATCTGATTTCCACACTCTAAAACTATGATAAAACAAATTTCTGTTGTTCAAGCCACTCAAGTCTATGTTATTTTGTTACAGCAGTCTGAACTAAGACTTTTATTGTTTTTCAGGGAGTGTTTTTTATAAGAGGAGTGGTTCATTAAAATAAACTGAAACATGCTGATTTAAATAAATATTTTTCTTTTAGTAATGCAGAGAAATAAATAAGACACTTGACTGACATTTCTTTGCTAATGAATAAATTAGGGCAAAAAAAGCAAATGAATTCAATGTATCTCAAGCACATAACAATACTCTAGGCTTATTAAATTTTATTTCTATTACCGTTTTGGATCTAACAAGATTGGTGCATGTTATATGAAAATATTTAATGTTATGTTCCAATAATTGAAAATCTAGCACCCATGGAACCTGAAAGAGGTAAAGCAAAGTTGAAAAGATGTCATTCTGATCCCAGTTCCACAAGCTATAAAGCCTTCTTTATATTTCTGTTCTTTACCTGATAAAGATAAAACTTTTACTCTTCTTGCTATTTATAAAAAGTAGTTACACATAGTATATACAAAACAATTGTGTAAAATATAATTGCAAAATAAAATTTAAACACAGTGATAATTCAAAAGTTGCAATTAATATTATGACAGTTCCTGATTCAGATGAGAACAAAAAAATGCTATATATTTTTTTAATATTACTTATCTATTTGACACAGAGAGAGAGTACAAGCAGGGGAAGCTGCAGACAGAGGGAGAAGCAGGCTCCCTGCTGAGCAGAAGGCCCAACCCTGGGATCATGACCTGAGTTAAAGACAGATGCTTAACCCGTTGAGCCACTAAGGCAACCTAAAAAATGCTAGTTTAAAAAAAGAGTAAAAGCTCTAGTGGTATTCAATAAAATTGATAAATGCATAATTCTTTTCTCTGACATTACAATGTTTATGACTTTACAAAGTTTACAGTCTTAATCTTTTAAAACTACGTAGATTTACATATGTCTACACTTAAAAAATTAAGATGACAAGCTGAATTTGTATCCTTAAAAAAACAACTCATCAGGCAGGAAAGTGATTATACTTACACTGATCTCATTGATTTACTTTCCCGTTTCAAGGTAAGCAAATGAAACTTTGCTACTGTATACACCTGCTGTTTCCAAAGGCTCATGGTGCTTACTAGAGAAGCCTTGGTTTCAGAAAGAATAAGTAAGCTCTGCTCCATTTCATCAAAAGATTTTGAATCCATTTCTTCCTCTGGTGGCTGCTGGGTAAATACACTATAATCTATTTGCCAAAACAAAACAAAGGGAAAATTATGGTATATTCCTTAAAAGGATAAAAATCTTTCTGAGGCATATAAATTTTAAAGAAGCATACATCTGGTGGTGATGTAGGACAAACAGAACTTTCTTATACTTTGGCACTAATATTAAAACTGAACACATGCATATCTTATGACCCAGAAAATTCTCTGCTAGGTATAAAGACAACAAGGATAAGTATATAGGTCTACCAAAACACATACAAGAATATTCGGAGCTGGCTATCTGTCAAGAATAGCCATAAACTTGGAAGAACCCAACTGTCTAACAGGTGAATGAATAAGTCATAAAATACTGTTGTAACAGCACAGCCTAAAACAATGAAACTAAATATACTATACAACTATGGTAGTTTAAAACTTACAAACATAATATTAGGTAAAAGAAGCCAAACACAAAAGAGACATATAATTTATTCCATGAGACCAAACACTGATAATATTAATCAGTGAGGATAAGAAAAAAGGTTATTTTTATGAATCAATTTTTTTTAAATGAAAAACAATAAAAAGATGAAAATTGGTTTCAGCATGAGGAGAACCAAAAACTTCTATGATAACTATAAAGTTATCTTTATGTTAAATTTTAAAAATGAGTAAACATTAAAAACTTTAAGAGTGGAATAGAATAACGCATAAAGTAATACTGAACCACAGCCTGGTTATCCTGGGACCCTCGCAACTCAACAGTTTAGATGAATGACTTAGTAAGAGGAACCAGTCTAATCTCTCTTTTTCCCTGATACAATGGACTAAATCAAACTAAAAATGGAGCTAAAACATTATACATTACAATCACGGTATTCAGTGAACACCAATTTACCTTCTACAGAATTTGACATTTTTAACACTTGAAAAATAAAACAAAATCAGCCAAACTGAATGCAAGCCAATGTTACAGGTAAATTTATTCTGCATGGTGAACTTCAAGGTATACAGAACAAAGCCGTAATACCTACACTGCACATAGCCTTCTCATCTTTATCCCCACTACCCAAATATTTCTACAGACTACTTCCTACACTTCAAAGTATTTAGCATTAGATATAAGCATTTTTCCACTTAATTCTCTTCCATCATCCAAGGTGTTACAAGCATACGCATTGATAATACATTCTATATCCTGACCTCTAACTTCCTCTATTTCTCCTACTCCCACACTTTCATCTCTACCCAATTTCATCAAACTGGAAGCATGTCCAAATTTGAGATCTTGTTCTCCCTCTAATTATGTAAGATCTAAAACTTTTATGTGAACTTTCTCTGTTTATAATCTGATTTCACATCTTTATCATAAACCTGACTCCTCTCTTTTTTCCATGCTTGAGAGAAACATTGTTTCTTTCACCTTGTGACACATTACCATCACCCCAATCATGCTCATTTTCAATTGTTTACTCAACTCACCTTCTCACCTTAAACTTCACAGAACCAGCTTTGACTTTTACCACACCACTGAAATGGCTGCTGTCAAGGTCACCACTGTCTTCCACACTCCAAAGCCCTCACTGTCTTCTATGTTACCAAAGTCATCTTTTCTGTTCTTATCTTATTCTTCACAGCAACCAGAAAATAAGTAATCACTTGCTCTCTCCTAAAACACTATTTTGTTTGTGCTTTTACATCTCCTTTTATGAAGAGAGTTAGATACTTAACCCACTGAGCCATCCAGGTGCCCCCAGAATGCATTTTTTAAACATGCAAATGAGATCATGTTACTCCTTTGCTTTAGAATTCTCAATAGCTACACATCGCACTAAGAAAATCAAATTCTTTTCCAGATATTCAAAGACTAAACATGATCTGGCCCCTGGCCCTCCCCTCTAATCTCTTTGGTTCTCTAAACTATCTGCAGTGGCCTTTTCTTGGTCATTAAACATATCCAACTCATTCGTTAATTAACAGTTTGCACTAGCAGTTCCCTTTACCCAAAAAGCTTTGCAATAAAATCCTCATGTATTTACATTTTTCTTGCCATCCAAGTCTTAGTTTATCACCTCAACACAGTCCTCCCTAAAGATACAATCTAAGTTATCTGCCTCCCAAGACCACCCCATTATTTCCTTCACAACTCCTACTGTTTTCAGTAAATATCTCAGTTACTTATTTACCTGTTTCTATCTAATCTACCCTTTCTTCCTCTAAAAACATATTTCATATGCTCATATAATTATTCATCTTGTTCACCATCTCTCTGGTTTATTGCCTAAAATTTTTTGTTAGTTTTGTTTCTACCTGCTTGGTCAATTTCTGCTTCAACTTCTAGCTTTAAGAACACATCTTCCAAAGTTGTCATGGAAACACCATAAGAAATAACACCCAAGTTTGAATGACTGTCTAGAGCAGAAAATAAACCTAAAAGAAAAAAAAAAAGGAAAGAATGTTGTGTAGTTTAGCATATCATCATGAATTATTCTAAAATACTCTTTAAAAATGGGATAGGACTAAATCTACTCTGCCAGTCCAGTAGTTCTCAAAATTTTTGGTCTCAGAACCCCATTAACATTCTTAAAAATTGCTAAGGACCCCAAGGAATGTTTGTTTATAGAGCTATATCTAGTGGATATTTATCATACTATAAATTAAACCTAAGAAATATTTTACAGACAGAATGATACGGTATATTAAAGTTGACATATATATTTTATTCCAGTTAATTAAGGATTCTTTTTTCCCCCAGGAAAAAATCAATTAAATTAATAAAAAAAATCTGTCCAAATGAGATAAATATTAAGAGAATCCTGCACAACATATCTGCATCAATAACATCCTTTTGGTTATGAAGATATCTCTAAACAGATAAAGGAGACTGAGTGTGAGTTCCTCATCATGAAGGTGAAAATTAATGCCACAATTAAAATAATTCAAGGGTCTATTTATTATATAATTCATTATGGAATTATGAAACTGGAAAAGAACTTGAGAATGCATACACTATTCTGTGTGTGTATAATATTACATATTCCCAGGAAGCCTCCAAGCAAATGGAACAATCTTTCTTGACAACAAAACAAATACTTTTCCTTAAGTTAACATAATGGTTTCTTGCATATTGTTTTTAAGATGAAGAAAAACCCCCGCACATTAACTTATAGTTTCTGATTCTCAAAAGCAAAGTACTTTTACAGAAACGTAAAAGTAAAGTAAAACCACCTAGGAACATGTACATATTACACAGAAAATTAAACAACACAGTAAATCAAGAAAACCTATTCCCAATGCAAGATCCTGGTTCAACAATCAGGAAACTGAAAGTAATACCTGCAAATTTGTCCATGTCCTTAAAAGGCAAGCTATACACAAGTTGTTGTTCATTCTGTTGTAATAAGGTAGCTCCAGGTATATGTTGTTTAACCAGGGAAGAAAGAGATTCAGTGGCACAATATTTGTCTATGTACATGCTAGAGAAAACCAAAAGTCATAACTTTTTAATAATAAGCAACCAAAAGTAAAATCTGAATGCTTGAAGTAAAGTTAGTGCCATAAAAACTGGACAAAGCATATTATGGCAAATCTGAAATATAGTAAGAGTAGACCAAGAATATTATAAAGAATAAAGTCAATCAAGAATGAATCATACCTTAGGCGGTAGCCAATCCCCCATTTACTTTTGAGAAAAATTGAAGAACCAACACATTTCAACATTCCTTGTGATATGACAGCTTTCCTATCTGCAAACAGAAATTTGCATTTCAATTTTTTAGTTAGTAACAGCATTTGCAGTTCAATTTTTAAGTTAGTTGGCATTTATATTTTGTGAACTACCATATGAGACACCAATACCATCATTAAAACATCCTTAAATACTCACAACTTTATTTGAAAGGTACCAGATTATCACTACCTGGTTTTTAAATGAGAACACTGAGGCAACGAGAAAACATACTGTCTGCCCGTGTTTCACATAGATGTTAAGTGATAAAGCCACTCTCTTGCACAGAGTCTCTAATGAGCTTCCCTGGTAGACAACATTTCACATATGTTGTTAACAACTCCTTGCTAGAGAAATTAAGCATATTCAGTGACTCCACTGGGAAAGGATTTTTGGAAGCTCATGTCTGGTTTCCTCCATGTCCCATGTGCCTTTTCATTTTGCTGATTTTGCTTCATATCCTTTCAGTCTTGTGGTATTAACTCCTAAATACTGTATGTTGAGTCCTCGTAGTTCCCCTAGCAAATTACTGAATCTGAGATGGTCTGCAGGACTCCCAAACATAAAAATATGTAGTTTTTAAAAAGTTTAAAACACACATCTGTGAAGATCACATAGCTTCTTTATTCATCAAGATTTTGCATCTCTATGTCCATTTCCTATTTGGTCCCATGACCTTATGCTTCAAAAATAAAAATCTCACCAGCAAGAATGTCAGCTTCATCCATGAAATGAGTACTAAACACTGTCACCCGATTAGATTTCCCATACTTCAGAAGATTCCAAACAATATGACGAGAACAGGGGTCCATTCCAGCTGTTGGTTCATCTAGCAATAATATCTGTGTGAAAAAGAATAGGGAATGGCAGAGAATCCTCAGAAGAACTAAAATATGTAAAATTTATGGACACTGGAAAACTTCCCCATTTCAAATTATTATTCCAACCAGAAGTATATTAGGACTGAGTTTTTCAGTCATATATGAGCTAAGCATAAATTTTTTAAATTATCAGTTTGGCAAGTGAATATTTTTGTTTCAATTTTAAAAAACTATTATCAGTAACATATAAGACATATGTGCAATAACAATCAGATACATAAACTAAAAAATAAAACATTGGTGAGGTTTGGGAAAAAGATAAATTAATATAAAGCCAGAATCCACAGTGATCCCAAGCTATAGCAGCAAGGAGAAATGCGGCAGGATGGCAGGGACCAAGATGGCTCAGGCTGCATCTCAGCCCTGTGCAAAGCACTATATCAGATGGTTCTGTTTCTAGAGGACAAAGAAAAGCACAGAACGGACACAAAATAAAATCAGCAGAAACAGTGAAAAGCTGAACTATTCCTCTGGTTTTGTTCTGTTTTAAAATTTTATTCAGAACTATTATGAAAATACAGAAAACTAGAGAGAGAATTAGTATAGCTACCACTGATACATAACAAATGCCATTTTTTGGGCCATATTTTCCGTAGATCTTTTTTAAAACAAATAAAACACTGCAAATGTAACTAAAACCTGTCCCTTCCATTCCACTTCCTAGAAGTAACCACTACTGTAAATATGTTTTATCTTTATGACTCCAGTTTAAAAATCTTATTATTTTAATCACATCCATAATAATGCATAGTGTTTTATGTATGTGGAAACTTTACAACTATTCTATGTAAATATACAATATATTATATTTGTGAATTATACATTAATATTTATTTACCTTTGGATTCCCAAGAACAGCAATTCCTAAAGACAGTTTTCTTTTTTGACCACCACTTAACTTTTTAGCTTGATTATCTTTGATAGGCTGCATGTCTAAATCCAATAAAACCTTCTGTACCTGTAAAGTGAAAACAATGTTATTTTTAAATTATATGATTTACATAATTATCAATATTAATTTTTAAGTGTTCCGATTTTAATATCAACTTAAGAAATGTTCTTTTAGTACAGAATTTAGTTTTGACATGTATTCATATATAATTTAAAATAACACATAAAAAGGTTCCTGATTGAAAGGTCTGTTTTACTTTTGTGACTTCCTGGGTAGT
The DNA here is from genome assembly GCF_048418805.1 of Vulpes vulpes. Lineage (NCBI taxonomy): Eukaryota > Metazoa > Chordata > Mammalia > Carnivora > Canidae > Vulpes > Vulpes vulpes. Next base: position 10,871,537 of record NC_132781.1, on the reverse strand, counting down.
GGTGAAGGATCAGTTGGAAGGCTTTGTGTGTGTGTGTGTGTGTGTGTGTGTGTGTGTGGTGGAGGAAGGGAGGTAGATGTGAAAGGAAAGGAAGAAACAAAAGAAAAACTTAAATTGAGAGGCTAGTATCATCCAGACAAAGACTATTTTATATGTACTAAAATATTTACTCCAAATTCCATCCAATTCTTTGTAATGTATTTCTGTTTACTGGCTCAGAACAAGTTTTTATTAAGATTTTCATGCATTTTTTAAAAAGATTTTATTTATCTATTCATGAGAGATACAGAAGGAGAGGCAAAGACATAGGCAACGGGAGAGGCAGGCTCCCCACAGAGAGCCCAGGGTGGGACTTGATCCCACATCACACCCAGAACCAAAGGCAGATGCTATAATAGCTTTATAACAGTTATTATAAAAGGTTATAAATTTACAGGGAATAAAGCAAAAATTTCTATATGGATGACATACTTCTTGTATTACATTATTGGCTGGTATTCCTTTGATTGAAGCCAAAATGGATAAGTTTTCTTCCACCGTCAAAACATCAAAATGTATATCTAACTGTGGACAAATGCCAATTATTTTTCTTGCTTCAAACATTTCGTCTATTTCTGAGACTCTGTGTCCATATATAGATGCAAATCCTAAAAGCAAAATATATATTTAAATTTATACTAACATTATTAAAAAGTATATATTCTTTTATATACACTAATAACTTAGTTACTTGTATATAGTAAATATATAAGGTAGGAGTTAATATAAACTTGGAAGACACAACAAGCTCTCATTTCCATACTATTGGTGATGTGTTTACATCTTATATTCCAACCTTATTTTCCTTCATTGGTATTACATAGTGAAAAGATTAAGAGATCTTAACCAGAGCTTAACACTAAATATAACTGCATACTGGTACATTATTTACACTGACATTCTGGTAGCAATTTTCTTTCATTTCCAGGCATTATTCAGTGGTGGACAGAACAAAGAAACTAAGAATTTTCCCCTAAGTAGGTATGTGTGGTCTGGAGAAAATCAATCTGAATTCCAGATTTTCTCTTCTATAAACTAAAGACAAATCTATAACACTTAAATTTAAGAACTATTAAATCAATGTGATAATGTGTGGAGAATTCTAACAAAAATCATAAATTCCTATTAAATGTAAGATATCCCTACCACCATTATAAAGTGACACAATTAGGGATAAGCAACAAAACTAATTTTGAAAATTAAAATACATTTTAAAAATACAGATTCAATATATGGAAATTCAGCCTTTCTTAGAGTAAAATATTTATTGTACTGCTGCTCTATTAGGTTATTGTGGAGCTGAGCTGCCATATTAAATTCTCACCTACATTTAAAAAGTATATGTTTAAGGTATTGCTCTTATAATTCCATTTTAGGAGATTGTGTTGATACTTATCATTCTTTCCTTTTGAACTGTTGTTGCATATTTAGAAATCTGTACTTACAATCTAAAATATCTATAGGTGTCATTTAATTTCCAATTAATTACTGATTTATCCTTCCTTGAAAATGAAAAATACAAAATATCTGATACAAGTAACAAAATCAGATCCTTTTTACTTTAGTAAACATGATTAAATCAATCATTTTTTATTTTCTATTGAAAAACAAATGTGTATAGTAAAAAAAATAATAAAACACATTTATAGGCACTGAAGTTGATCTCAAATCACTGAAAAAATCAATCAGTACATGTCTGGATAAATCAAGGATAAAGAATAAATGATACGTATTTATGTAAGTATAACTCAAGGACAAATAATGATATTGTAGTACTTGGGTTAATAACACTAATAAACCAAAGTAAGAGAATTTTTTTGAAGTCAGAAAACTCTCACCATCAGAAGGTGGGCATAGTCCACAAAGAATATTCATCAATGTACTCTTTCCTGTTCCACTGTGGCCAAGTAATGCAGTAATCTGACCCTCATATATGTCAAATGACAAACCTAGTTCAGAAAAGAAGACTCAAATGAGATTTTTATTTCTGTTGAGCTACGCAAAATAATACATAATACTTGAATAATCTTGAAATAAGTCAGTAGGTTTAATGATAGATTTAAAGTTATTAGCATATTTAATTAACAGCATAATAGCTAATATTATAGGATAAGAATTCCTTGTGACAGTCAGTGGTATGAACAAGTAAAAAAAAAACGTATTTTTTGTTTATACTAACAGATTTTAAGAATACACAAAACACTGGGGAGGTTTTTGTGAACCTATTATTGGGACTTCCTAAGGTAATTAAAACAAATAAGGGACAAACAAAAATTTGTTCCCAAGGGTATTAACAAAGTTAAACATTGGCAGAAACCTAGAAATTAATCAATAACATGGGAATGGCTGAGTAAATGCTTGAGAAATTTAATTTAAATAAAAGAAACATAGGGTGCCTCAGTGGCTCAGTTGGTTGAGCATCCAGCTCTTGCTTTCATCTCAGGTTGTGATTTCAGGGTTGTGAGACAGAGCCCTGTGTTAGGCTCTATGCTCAGCAGAGAGCCTGTTTGAGATTCTTTCTCTCCCTCTGTCCCTCCTCCCTCTCATTCTCCTCAAATAAATAAATAAATAAATAAATAAATAAATAAATAAAGTAAAAAAAAAATTAACTAACTAAAAGAAACATAAAATGAGTAACTATCACCAGATGGACAGGTCAATGATTAAAAGAGGAAAAAAAATAGGGATCTGAACCAGCTCAGAATTATTGCAGACCCTGATCTGATGAAGGTGACCTTGGATTCTCAGTTATCCCTAAAGCTTCAGGCCAGAAGCAAAAATAAATCCTCTCTAGAGGAAGATCACATCATCCAGAGCATCAAATAATGTCTGCAATTTTCATATGCAATACACAGCACTCAGTAAAAAACCACCAGGCAGGAAACAGTAAGAGAAGATCAAAACTCAACAGAAAAAACAGGTAACAGAAACAGACCCAGAGGAGATGAAGATATTGACATCATAAGATTCTAAAACAGCCATGCCATCGTGCTCTAAAAAGAACATTGGCAAAGAACTAAAAACCATACAAAAGAACCAAGTGGCAAGACAAAAAGTGGAAAGGATAAGTGAAAAATATTTCCATACACAGTTTAATCAGGTTAGACCCAACTGTCATTAGTAAATGAAAAGAAACATCATAAGAAAATATCTAGGCTCAGGGGTTTAGCGCCTGCCTTCAGCTCAGGGCATAATCCTGGAGTCCGGGATTGAATCCTCCATCGGGTTCCTTGCATGGACCCAGCTTCTCCCTCTGCGTCTCTGCCTCTCTCTTTCTGTCTCTCATGAATAAAGAAAATCTGGGCAGCCCGGGTGGCTCAGCGGTTTAGTGCCACCTTCAGTCCAGGGCATGATCCTGGAGACCTGGGATCAAGTCCCAGGTTTGCTTATATCTCTGCCTCTCTCTCTTTCTCTCTCTCTCTCTCTCATTAATAAATTAAAAAAATCTTTTTAAAAAATTTTAAAAAAGGAAATATCTAGACTAAGGCACGGAGAGACAAAACAATAAACAATTCAGAAAAGAGAATAAAAGACACATGGGATAAAATGAAAAGTCGTAAACCTATGATAATAAACCTGAAGGGAAGAAAAAATAGGACAGAAGCAATACTGGAAAACACTGGAAGAGAAATGACTGAGCATTTTTTTTAAACATAAGACAGACATCAAGTCATAGATTCAAGAAGCACTTCTTTACCTGAAGTGGAATAAATGTAAAACAAACAAGCACCACCAAGGCAAGTGGTAGTAAAACTGCTGAAAACCAAAAGAAAGGCTTTAAAAATGGCCAGGGTAAAATATATACCAACAACAGAGAAATAATAACAGCAACAGCTGTCTCTTCAGCCAAAACAATGGAAACAAGAAGACAACAGATTACATTCTAAACTGCTGGAAAAAAAAAAAACCATTAAACTAAAATTATATATACAGAGAAATATCCTTCAGAACTAAAGGTGAAAAAAAAAGATAGTTGCAAACAAAAACTGAGAGAATATATCATCAGTAGAACTACATTAAAGGAAACCACAAAAACATTCTTTTCATGCACAATTATCCTAGATGGAAGATCAGAAATGCAGGAAGTAACAAAGTTAAATCATGCGGTAAATATATAGATAAATATAAGTGGAACAGTCTGTTAAAAACAACACTAATGACCATTATCTCTGGTTTAAAATGTATGTAGAATTAAAATACATGAAAGCAACAGTAAGTTGGAATAGAGATAAAAGGGATAAGTAGGGATAAAAGTAAGGTCCTGGACTTCCTTTTCTTGCTTTACAATTTTACAGATGCTATAAATTAGTAAAGCACTAATTTATAAGTCAAGAATACATTTCATATTATCAAGAGTAATTTCTAAAAAAAAAAAAAAGCATGTATAATTAAGAAGCCAACAGGGGGGAAATGAGAAATGGCACAATAAAAAATACTCAATTCCTTCCAGTCCAACTAGCCAATTGAGGGATGAGAGACCATATAAAAAAGGCAAATTATCCCACCCACAGTCTTCTAAACCAACTAGTCTATTAGCCAATGTGATCTCTTTTTAAAATTTCTCTAAATCTTGGTTTCTTCATCCAGAAATGGCACTGATAACAGCTACTATCCACAGCATTCATGAGACTTAATAAATGATCAGGAGATACCACTTTGTGAACTGTAAAGTGCAAGCTAAAATAAATGTGAGTGTGGTAAAAAAAAAAAAAAAAAATCCCTGCTCAATGGAGCATCTACTTCTCCCTCTCCCCCGACCCTCCTCTCCACCCTCTGCTTGTACTCTGTCTCAAATAAATTAATAAAATCTTTAAAACAAATAAATATAGTTATCAAGACAAACTATAAAGCTACAATAGTTTAAAAAAAAGTGTAGAAGCAAGGATAAATAGACCAGTGGAACAAAATACAGTCCAGAAGTTAAACGACACATTTATAACCACTTTATTTTTTTCTTTTTTAGAGAAGGGTGGTAGGCAGAGGAAGAGAGAGAATCTTAAGTAGGCTCCACACCCAGCGCAGAGCCCAACTTGGGGCTCAATCTTACAACCCAGTTGATTTAATTTTCAAAATAACAATATTGAGATACGGTTGACAAACTGTACATATGTCAAACAACCTGCTAAGTTTGATATGTGCATATAACCATAAAACCATCACCACTATCAAGATAATGAACATATCTCCACAAAAAGTCCTGCTTTAAAATGTCTCCCCCTTGCCTGTTCTACCCACCTCTGCCCATCTCCAGGTAACCACTGATCTTTTTTTCACTAAATACTAGTTCTGCTTCTTTAATTTTATATGAATGTAATCATACATACTATTTTATTTCTGGCTCCTTTCACTTCATAGAATTATTCTGATGCAAGGCTCAATCCCAGGACCCTGGGATCATGACCTGAGCTAAAGGCAGATGCTCAACCAACTGAGCCACCCAGGTGCCCCTCTAATATAGGATTTTTAATTGTATCTGAATCTACTGAAATGTGAGTAAAGCTGACAGCCAACACTGGGTCATCTCACCCATGAATACGGTATCTCTCTCCACTTATTTCTTTGATTTCTTTCAGCAATGTTTTATTTTTCAGGGTACAAATCTGTTACATCTTTTGTCAGACTTATCTATAAATATATTTTCAGATACTAAGATATATGCTATTTTTAATTTTCATTTTTAGTTATATAGAAATATGATTGATTTTTTCATATTTATCTTATATCCTTGTCCCCCTTGCTAAATTCATTTTAGCTCCACTAACATTTTTGTAGATCTAATCAAATTTTTTAAATGGATACTCATATAAACTACAAATGCAGTTTCATTGCTTCTTTTCCAATTTGGATGCCTCCATAATACTGATAAACCATATCCAATCAGCTGAAGGCCTACAGAACAAAAACACGTTTCCCTCAGAAAAGAGAATTCTGCCTCAAGACTGTACCAGAGATTTCCACCTGCCAACCTATCCTGTGAATTTTTTTTTTAAGATTTTATTTATTTATTCATGAGAGACACAGAGAGAGAAAGAAGCAGAGACACAGACAGAGGGAGAAGCAGGCTCCATGCAGGGAGCCCAATGTGGGACTTGATCCCAGGACTCCAGGATCAGGCCCTAGGTTGAAGGCAAGCACTAAACCGCTGAGCCACCCAGGGATCCCCCTATCCTGTGAATTTTGGACTCAAGACTGCGACTTCACCTCTTACCTGAGTTTCCAAACTGCCATTCTGCCTTACAGATTTCAGATTTGTCAGACCCTACAATCATGTGAACCAATTTCTTAAAAATAACCTCTTTATTCCCTCCTTCCCTATCCCTCCAGGTCACCTGCTCTCTGTATGTACGTGTAGCTGTGTCTGTGTATATGTTCTATTCCTTCTGAAGAATCCTGACACCTTATTAAACATTCTACAATCTCAGAATAGTTCCCACAGCAAGTTAATTATCAGACTCAAAATGTCAGTAGTGCCGAGGTTGAGAAACCCTATGCTGGGTCAAAACGGAAAAAAATAATTAACATGTAAACACATGCACAATAATAAAATGAAAAAGGACACAGACTTGTTCAAAGAGTTGAATCTTTTTCTTTTACTTTTTTTTAAATTTCATTTATTCATAAGAAAGCACAAGCAGAGGGAAATGGAGAAGCAGGCTCCCTGCCAAGCAGGACCCTGTGATCACAACCTGAGACGCTTAACAGACTGAGTCACCCAAGCACCTCAAGAATTGAATATTTTTCATCTTTAATAGAAACTACTTTTTCCTTTTACTATTTTGATGTTAATTTTATTTTTTTTAATTTAGTTTTTTTAAAGATTTTATTTATTTATTCATGAGAGACACAGAGAGAGAGATGCAGACACAGGCAGAAGAAGAAGCAGGCTCTTTGCAGGGAGCCCAACGTGGGACTCAATCCTGGGTCTCCAGGATCAGGCCCTGGGCTTAAGGCGACACCAAATTGCTGAGCCACCCGGGCTGCCCTTGATGTTAATTTTATTATGAATATTAATCACATAAATAAATGAAAGTACCCCTAAAAGAAAGAAAAGTGTGGTAAAGAAGTTTAATTTTCCCGCAAACAAGGAAAGATACTTACTTCTCAAAGCCTCCACATTTTCACCTTTCTTTCTGTATGTCTTCTGAATACCACTGATTCTGCAAAACACCATATTCTATCTAAGTATTTAATGCAATTTATAAGGATGTGTTTTCATGTATAATATTTTTATCAAAGCTGCCATATTTAATAAGAATAACAAAGTACCTTTCTACGAAAACAATAAACCTAAGAGAGCTGACAATGATTATAAAAATTTTAAAGAAACCACAGAAATATATAGTATTCCTCTCCATTTTAAGTGTCATTCATTCATTTTTCATGACAAGCCAACTTTTATAAATAAAGCATAGGGCTCAAGCAATTTATAGATTCCTTTTCATTTTTGATACTTTCTGTTTGTAATTTATCAAATACAAATATATCAGGCTAAGGGAGATTAAAAATCAAATGCTGTATTTCACATCAGCACACATTTCAAACTATTTATAAATGTGAAGTGGTTCTCTCATTCCACTTTAAATGTCTTAAATAACTTTTTAAAGAATCAATGGTTTTGTTAACCAGTTTAAACTTTGCCCTTTAGAAGACAGACCATTAGCTCACTCATTACATCCTAAGTATTTGGCTCTCCCTTGTTTTTATGTATTTTTCTTAAATTTGAAAAACACATTATAGTATCTTTACTTTTTCTTCCACTTTTATTTCTTTTCTCTTTCTTCTTCCTGTTATTTTTAAATTTGGTTTTGACTGATCTAGCAAGGCATAGTAGTGAATTTCCTGGTTCACAGAAATTAAACTGATACTTTAGTTACCTCAAAATACCCAAAGATTTATGAAATTAACCAAAGACAATATGTCATATAGCTTAAACAATGTAGCCTGAATAAAATTATAAAGTTAATATTTATTCTTTTTCAATCTACATAATGGAGCAAATTTGAAAACAGCTTAATTGTAAAATAACAGGTTTTACTACTTTTAAAAATTTCTATTGAAACATAAAATTTCAAAACTAGCCATTATTTTAAATGGTTCAAAGAAAAGAACTTAAAGCAGAAGTAGGCAATAGTGTGCTTTAAAAATCATGAGATGTGTACCAAATCTCTTAAGATATATGTACTTTTTAAAAAACAGGATTTAAATGTAGCAGGTTACATCAATACTTCTTATACATAAATTGTCAAAGATTAAATGATACCTTATGGCTTCTTTTCCCATAAATTCTGAAGAAACAGGCTCAACAATTTCACTAAAACTAATATTCCCATTAACATTGCCCTCTGATAACTCCTTATAATTTCTTTTGCTCTTTGACCAATATGATGGCTTTAGAAAATATAAAGATGATCTCCGTAAGCCAAATTCCCCTGGAAAATAAAAAAAAAAAAACTTAATTATCATAACAAATTATTTCTAAAAACCAGGTTTCAAATTATCAAAGTAGTATGAGAAACATACAACCTAGATCTGAAGTTTACATAAAAAGCATTAAATCAGCACTGTGTGAAAAATGTTTTATTGGCATAATTCCAGGGCATAAACAGTTTGAGTGCATGGGAATATGAAGGTGAGTGAAATACATTTTCCATTAAAGCAACTATCATCTTTATGAGTACATATATACAAAAAATGGCTAGAACACAATGCAGAACATTATGCATGTCATCCATGGTGCTAGTAAGAGTTCAAGAGGAAAAGTTTATTTCTAGATAGGGAATATATCCTGAAGGCTTAAATGAATATCCTCTTAGAAAGTCTCTGAAAACAGCTAGTATTTAATACTTAGAAAAGTGGATATAGTTCATAGAGAAGACTTTTTTTTTTTTTTCAGAGAAGACTTTTTAAAATCAGAAGAGTAACACAGCTACAGGACAGGCATAGAAGACTTAGACATGGTAGACATTGATGGTTCTCACATAGTATATAACCATTCTCACCTCCTTTCCCCCAAAACCGACATTCCCATTTTTTTAAATAGCCACTCCTCTCCTAGATGGTCATGTCTGATCTGATCCCAACTACAGAGAAGACCCTAACTGATATAATCAGTATGTTGCACTCTCAGATGACTTACTGCTCCAGGCATAACCATGTAACAATTAGACAAAAGCAAAGGGTTTATTTAGGTTGGGGAAAGATTCATCCTCCCTCTTCCCATCCTCCCTGTTCCCATGAACAAAGAAGCATACCACTGTAGCCAGAAGGAGAGCAAACCTGCCACACAGACACAGGTGGCCAAAGTATGGAGAAAGCGGGTCCCTGATGACATAGTTGAGCAGGTCAACCAACTCAGAGCCTATCTCTGGACTTCCTTTTGAGTAAAATGATGGATTTCCTTCTTGTTTAAGCCAATTAAATGGTTTTCTGTTAAGAGTAACTAAAAACAATATAACTGATATCCTGGAGCTGTGTTTAAATAGGTAAAGAGGATTGTATGGAGAAATATAAAATAAAATGAGGAGGGAGAGAGTGAAAAGAAGGCATTAAATATATAAAACTATTGTGAAGGACATTAATATATAAGGAGTTTCTATTTAATTCATGAAGATATGCCCCGAGAGGTGATTTCTGAGGAGATTAACTTGATTAAAGGGAAAGGTGAAATTTTAGACTGAAGGCAGATAATGAAATGAGAGGTATTACAAAGGTGTAGACTGCCCAACCTATCCCTCTGCAGTGATGGAAATGTCCTGTATCTGTACTGCACAACATAGCAACAGCCACATATAGCTATGGAGCAGTCGGTTGCAAGGTGACTTGTGCTATGGAGGAAATGGACTGTTAATTTTTTAAATTCTAATTAATTCAAATTTTAAAAGCCATTTGTGCCTAGTTGTTACCATATAAGTGCAGGTCTAGAACACAGACAAAAGTAATGAGGAACTCAAAGGGGAAGGTCAAGGGAGTGTGAAATACTTTAACAATACTTTGAATCTACAGGAGTTGGCTAGAGATGCCAAAAGATAAGGAGAATGGTAGGAGTTACAAGATTACTTCATAGTTTTGTACCTTAGAGGGCAAAACAGTGAAATACTTTAGCCAAGAAACATTGACACAGGGAAGGACAGAGATAAATTCAGTTAGAGACTTAAATGTTTTCAAAGCAAACTGCTTATATTCATGAGTGGTTAAGACACAGGTACAGGGCAGCTCGGGTGGCTCAGCGGTTTAGCGCCGCCTTCAGCCCAGAGCGTGATCCTGGGGTCCCGGGATCAAGTCCCACATCAGGCTCCCCTGCATGGAGCCTGCTTCTCCCTCCGCCTGTGTCTCTGTCTCGATCTCTCTCTCTGTCTCTCATAAATAAATAAATAAAGTCTTAAAAAAAAGACACAGGTACAAAACACACTAATTTGAAATTAAGTTAAAAGCTTGAACGACAAATGTGACTTGGGGTTACTCTGACTTAAAAAAAAATTGAGATTAAGTTGACCCTATGTAAGCAAAAACACTAAAAAATCTTTAAAGTAAAATCCAATAACTACCTGCATACCTGGAATGACTTGATCAAGATAGACAGCCAAGAGGACATAGAATATACTATTAAGCGCTAGCATGACAATAGTAATAATCAGAGGATATGGGCCTTCAGTCAAATTAGAAAATAAAGCACCTTCATTAAAATCTTCTAGGTGCATGACCTGAAAAACAGAAACAACTTTAGTATATAAAAATGATAAAAATAAGCAAAAGCTAATACTACTTGGAATTACTCATAATTATCTAGATTGGTAGTAACCAAACTGGGCCTTTTAACAGATTAAACAATCTACCAAATCAGTAGTATGAGTTTACAAGAAAAACAACAGGAATTTTACCAAAATATAAGTTTATCACAACAATTCATTTTAATCCTTTTTAGTGTTATGTTTCTAAAACTAGTACATTTCCACTCCTGGGGCTTTTAATTCTAATGCGATGACTATCTAAAGAAATAACAAGAAAGCATGCTGTTAATATTAACTGATGCAAACAAATGGTCCACATGGAAGTCAAATAAGAATTAGAGAATAAAATTATGGTCAGCATCCTTTCAATGCTGAAAAGGGAGAAGATATTCTGATTAACACAACTATTAGATTGTTCATAGTAGATATATGTAAGGGAGCAGAAAGAAATATACTAGAGGCTGAGGCCTCATTTAGGTCCCAGATCTTCCATTAGGTGGATTAAAAACTTGAATCACACTGCTCTAAATCTCGGTCTCCTCATCTGTGAAATGAAGGAGATGGGTTAAATAAATGCTGAAAGCCCTTCCCACAACCAACAAAATCCTAGGAATCTATTATTCTACCTCCCAAGTGAAGGAGAACTCAGTGGACTCTTAAAATGTGTAAACAACAGTTCTTAGTTCCAACTTAATTAAGACTTGTTTACTTCAATGTTCATAAACAATCTTAGATCTCACAAATCAGAATATTCTATCTAATCAACATGAATCATCTCTTATATTAAGTAATTACAATTTTTCTTTATACATTAACCAAATTTATGTTTCTTTATATAAGGCAGTTTCTCCTAAGAATTTTTCCCTTAGAATCTGATGGCCCCTGTAAAGGCTAATAAAAATCAAATTAAAACTTTCAAAATAAATATTATTTAGGTGAATGACAATCCCATGAACATTAAAGCAATAAAATCCACCAGGTCTACTTATTTCACTAAGACAGTCATGAGAATTTGTTTTGCTCCACACACAATTTCCTGCCAGGTACACATCTGCGATAAATTTACAAAAGCAGCAATGTAACCAGCTCATAGACCAATCCAGACTGCCTGATGTTTAAACAATGATGCCTAACAAATTGAATTATTGCAGTGAAATAGATTACTAAGACATACTAATGCACAAAGTAGAAAACTTATAAACAGATCATTTAATAAACGAAAAACTTAAAAATGGAGAAAATGTAAATAAAACCCAGATAAAATATGCTCCAGTATTCAAGTAGCATTCCTTTCACATGTGGACATTTTAAAATTTCTTTGCAAATCCAAAGTAGTATGCATTATAGTATAACAGGCTACACATAACTGAAGAGAAAAAATATTTAGTGAAAGCAAGATAAATATATTACCTACCTGTGCTATACCGATTAAAAAAGTACACTGACAGAAAGGACTGAAAAGCCACACTAATGATTTGGGAAAACTTTCCATGAGGACTATCAAAAGACCAACAAATCCAAAAGCCACAGTGACCAAAAATTCAACTATTCCCACATGTTTTGATTTTTTAAAAAGAGGTGTCAGCATTAAAGCAAAAAATATCTGTAAAATATAAATATTAAGGTTAATGGATTTTATGAAAACAAAATTTTGTTTGTGAAAGAACCAGTTATTTTTGTTGGAAAATACATTTATTAAAATAATTTTTAAATGCAATGGTAAGGTATTTTATTTTCACGTAAATTGTGATACATTAAAAAACTTAAGATGGTAAGCATTAAACACTCCATTTTACCTATACATAGGCAAACGTGATTACTTCTACACTATAGAAACCATAAACAGCTATGTTTCTGCAGTTAGATGAGTACATATGTGAACAAAACATAAATCAACCAGCTTTTAAAGAGAGAACCTATCTCTTAAACTCAATCTGTTTATAAGATACAAAATCAAGTAACTGTACACAGAAGCCTGAGTTGTTTGTAAGTTATGTTATTTAACGTAAAGATGATCATCAGAAAATTTAACAGCTGGTACAGCATGGGCACACAAGCCAGTCAAAATGGAAACTGGAACCAGTGCAAACAAAGGCTGAATTCAGCCAATATACCAAAGAACATCAACACTGTCACAAAGTTATGTTTATAAAGGTATACTTTTATAAATCATCACCCTATAATATAAATTAACTTGAAACAGGATTTCATGAAAACAAAGGGGAAAAATGTCCAGTACTAGACAACCTTAATTATACACATAATGTGATTATATGAAGACAATAAAGATTCAGTGAGATTGTATATGAAATATATTATATGAAAACAAATTTAAACTTGAGACTACGTTGTACCTTTTTTAAAAATACAGAAGTACAATAATGCTACATACAATTCATTTACCAGTAACCTAGTAATAAATCAACTACAAGTTAACCAAAGAATAATACTTTGTCATATTAATCAGCTATTTTGATAGTTCTTTATTCCCACTTCAAGTTAAAATACTCACAGATGATAACCCATACAGGAAAAAAAGTAGAAATATCACAACGCAGCTACTTTGAGGGAATAACGAAGAAGCTGTAGCAATGACTGCCATAAGAAGGGACATAAGAAAAATCAAACTTGTATACAGAAGAACCCAGGAAAGCCTAAAATGAGAATATAAACACATTTATGGTTAAATGAATAGGCTTTATCAGTTTAAAAATCATTTCAAAAAAACCTTCAGTTTTTTTTAGCCATTTTATCCTTAAAGTTAAGTGTATTTATCTTTCCTGTGTATAGTCATTTACTGAGAATTAATGCTCTTATAAGTAATTAAAAATACAACATTGGTTAAGTTAAAGGTAAAAGTATAATCTGACAAAGAGATAAAAAAGTGATTATCTTTTCAAGAGTCAAATAAAAGTTTACAAATTAAAAACAATTCATGACTAATTTAATATTCTCCAAAGTTCGATAATGCACATTTCTGATTTTCTTAAAATATCGAAGAGTTTAATAACAACTTTCTTATGGCCTGGGCTATAACTAAACCTCTTGACGGCTTTTGATACTTTACAACAACACTAATCAACTAATCACACAATCACTTATCAACAACATACTTTACATTTACACAATGAAAGATCAAGATCAACAATGGACTCCAGATATTTACTCAAAATTTCTTCCCAAAACAGAGTTCAATGGAATTGCTACAGCACTTAGATTTGTTGCTTTTTAATGTAAGCAGATCATGATTTAATATGTGCTACCACAAAAGCACTGAAATAGGACTGAAGGATATCTACATTACCAAAACCAACTCCATCATTTTCCAGAAGCAAAACTGAGGCACTGAGAAATTGATCTGCCTAAATGCTTCCAACTACTGCTTCCTCACAAAGCACTTTAATAATTCAATGCATCTTAAAAACCAACCACTACCCAAATGACAGAAGAAAAGAAACATGCAAAGAAAATACGTTACACAACAATGACTCCATTATGTAAAGTGTTATAATTGATTGCTACATTGGGCTAAATAAAATAAAATTTTGTAAAATGGACTATAATAGCAACTCATATGCACAATATTAACTTCTCCTCCAAAATGAGTTCAAAATAAATTTTCCTACTACACAATGGGAAAAGGAAAATTCACTAAGAATTATTTATAAAACTGCACACCTCTATAAAATCATCATTATATAAAAATGCTGACACGTGAAAGTTCATTTGTGAAAATATTTTTCAAATTTGTTTCTCTATAAACTATTTTGTATATTTTCATCTTAATTCACATAAATAACTGTTTTCCCCAGGGGGGAAAAAATCCCATATACCACATTCACAAACTTTAATCATTTTATTTATTTTTTAAAAAATTTTTTTAATTTTTATTTATTTATGATAGTCACACAGAGAGAGAGAGAGAGAGAGGCAGAGACATAAGCAGAGGGAGAAGCAGGCTCCATGCACCAGGAGCCCGACGTGGGATTCGATCCTGGGTCTCCAGGATCACACCCCGGGCCAAAGGCAGGCGCTAAACCGCTGCACCATCCAGGGATCCCAACTTTAATCATTTTAATTACATTTTTAATAACATTCATATGCTATGATTTTGGAGGAGGACTGTAACACACAATTAATTTCTAACTTTCCAAGATCTCTTACATTCTACATACCGAAATACACAGAGCATACCTCATCAATTAAGACAAAATATAAAATAAAATTTAAACATGTAATATCAACATGAGTTTTTCAAATACCACTTCCCTTATGGTAAAAAAAACAAAACAAAACAATCTATTGCTAAAGCTTGTTGCCTACTCTCATATTCCAAGACAAAGGTAGTCATTGCAGGTAAACAGGATCAGCACCTCAGATTGAGCAAATAACAAATTACAACAATGAAGATCTTTATACTTAATTATTAATCACACTAAATAATAAACTTTTAATAACATACCAAAAGGCAGTGTCATGAAGTCCCATTATCTTTAAAAACTCCTTTAACTTCTTCTCTTTTTCTGCTACGATATGAATGGCCAAAAAGTATCCAAAAGGTGAAAATGCTATAACTAGGTATATTAAAATTACTCCTCGGGGAAAGGTATCTATCTCAACCACAGCAGTTTCTCCCATAATGACAGCTTTAGTTGATTCTAGTTCCCTCCAGAAGGAAACATTGGTCTTCAGCTAGAATTGGAAAATACAAATACAATCAATGAATTTAATTCTGACAGAGGCCCCCTATAAAATATGAGAAATATACCCCTAAATGTAATACAAACCTATTGGAAATACAATCCTCAAAAACCACACCTGAAATAAAGTGACTGACCCCAGTATCATGACACACACAGCATACATTTTTGTTTTATTCATTCTGGAAACATACCATTAAGTCTGTAGTTGGGAAGTGTATAAATGTTGATGAAATAATTTGTCGAAGAAAATAAATTGAACAATTATCATCTTAAGCAGACAGTTATATACATCTTAACAAAAATACACACTTCTAGGGCAGCCCGGATGGCTCAGCGGTTTAGCGCCGCCTTCAGCCCAGGGCGTGATCCTGGAGACCCGGGATCCAGTCCCACCTCAGGCTCCCTGCATGGAGCCTGCTTCTCCCTCTGCCTGTATCTCTGCTTCTCTCTCTCTCTGTTTCTCATGAATAAATAAATAAAATCTTTAAAAAATATATGTACTTATAAAATTGAGGAATTAGGAATGATTATTAGCACCATGTTATTTTTATTCAAGGGGAAAAGTCTGTAAATAAAGATCTTTCATAAATATTACCTATGGTCAACACAGATACAATACAGATATATGGAATGCTAAGTCACATGCTTAGAAACCATCAAATAAAAGTGGGGTTTGAAAAATATTACATCAGAAAGTATGACTTATATTTTTTCTTTTAGGAGCTGTAATATATATCTAGTACATCTAACTGCAGACAAACCAAATCTTAACTGTAAAGACTTAGAGCGTAATTGCTAAAATATGGTTTGGCTTTATTTTACTTCCTTCATCATATTTACCTGTATAATGGCAGCATCTATGGATGCTTGTAAAACTGTGAACCCTGAGGACCAGTACTGAGCAGCCTCACACGATGTTGAACAGCCAGCTATGGGGACAAAATGTGAGACATATTTGCACAACAACTAAGTGCATTCTTTTAAAGATAACATATGGAGGGTTACTAAAGCAATATAATTAATCAATCTCCATAGGACCCAAGAAAATGCGCAATTGCCCTTTGAAGGCAAGGAATAGCATGTTCCTGATTATTTACTTGAAATTTTTGAAATAACAGAGTTACATAAAAAGAAATTAACTGTAAACATGATTATTTAAAAATAACTCACTTTTCTGTTTCAAGTAAGTCATTCTACAGTGACTTAATCAGATTTAAAGCACTTCTAGTTGCCAGGACAAGTCCAGGTTAAGAGCCCAGAAAAAGAAATGTTCGTAAGGGCTTTTTGGAACCAAGTCACAAATTCAGTACTCATCATTAAGAGACTTTAACATTGCTCAGTAAACATTTGTGGTTAGTGGTATTTCTTCATAGGTTTAAGCACTGAAGGATGTTTTCCATGATATCAACATAAAACTAATAAAGTTCATTGGTACAAGACCTTGAAATTTAAATGATATGTAGCACACCACATGTGAAAAACAGTTATACATATATTAAAAAAAAGTTATATAGAGGAAAAAATGCCAATTCAGAAAGTCATACAACTCAAGATAAAATTCTGCCTTCAGTTACTATAATTAAAATAATATATAAGTATATTAAAACACATGTTATGTAAGTTATATTTCATATTACATGGAGATATTTGTGTATGCATATATGTATGCTACATCTGACAGTCTTCTTCTGTAAACCACTACACAGTTGGAAATGCCAGTGTTTGACCACATCAAAATTTGCATATGAAGTAAAACAGCAAAAACATGCATTTATTTGATTTACAACATTACTTAGGGCTATTTACCTCTTGAATCCATATAAATAGAAGATACTGGAATCATATCAGGAAAAAAACGGAGTTCATAGGACATGAAGTCTTTGAAAACCACACCCACAAAGTTGTTGGGCTTAGAAAGACTGGATACTAACAATTCTTTTTCATTTGTATATTCTTCAGTAATTATGACTGTAAAATATTATAATAAAGTTGACTCACAAATTTAAAGTTTACTGTCAAACAACAGGCCAAATTTAACATGACATTGATGAATACAATATTTTATAAGCACTTTTGTTTCATTCTTTCAAGAAAATAGAGCCATTATAAAAATATACTAAATAATAATGAATAATAGTATAATTTCACACTTTCTCAGCTGTCATATGAGTACATAAATTATGTACCTATGTAACACAAAAGCTATTAATATGACAAAGTTTAGCATATAGTTTATTATGCAGTATATGCTGTTCATTTGTCTATTTCAAAGTAAAGCATACAAATAACTCCTTGATAAGTGAATGGATATTTTATTTTCCAATTTTTCTTCTGAAGAAAATTCCATTATCCTTCTTCTCAGAAACCAAATACATTCTCTGGTAACTAAGACACAACTCTCCTTTGAGTAAAAATTGCCATTTCAATCACTTATTGCTTGTTCCTTTCCTAGAAGATATATGGAGAAAATACTCTAATCTCTACTGCACTTCCTTTCACATCAGATGATCCCAATTTTTTAATATTTTCTCAGAGTTTTATTTACAAGCAACTAGTCTTCACTACAGAAGCTTAAGAACATGTGGTAAAATGTGAGAACATAGGATTATGTGCTTAACTGTTACTTATTAGCTGTGTGAACAAAGATAAGCAATTTAATTCTCTGAACTTCAGTGTCCTCATCCTTAATGCCTAGCTGATCACACTCGTTGTTAAGATCAAATGCAATTACAAACATAAAAATGCTCTATAAATTATAAAGTGTTATTTCAATGTGAATTGTCATGATTTCCAGACCTTTAGGGTGGACAAGGATTGAGCTGAATAAATAGGGTGGTAGTTCA
Source organism: Vulpes vulpes (assembly GCF_048418805.1). Taxonomy (NCBI): domain Eukaryota; kingdom Metazoa; phylum Chordata; class Mammalia; order Carnivora; family Canidae; genus Vulpes; species Vulpes vulpes. Next base: position 10,853,225 of record NC_132781.1, on the reverse strand, counting down.
TCTTACCAGTCTACCATATATATGGATTTGTGTTCAACTTTCAGACAGTTCTATTGTTAAAAAGACAGAACTTAAAAAAAAATCTATATACATATTTCTACTATTTTAGCATCCAAGTTAATACATACTGACTTGGATTCTGTTGGTGTATATGCTTTCCTCTAACTCAGGATTACCTGAGAATTTCATTCTCAACATTTCTGATCAGCAATTCGAGCTGGCATGCTAAATGTTTATGGCTATCCATCCGATTTGTACTTAGATAAACCAACAAGCAAATACCAATAAGATACTAAATAGTAATAAGTCAGAAAGAAACCAACAGGGGAAAAATGATCTGGCTCCTGATTACATAAGTATCATCTATTCAGTGATATATTATCCAAATCTATGATGATATATACTCAAAGTTAATTAAAACTATCTAAGACAAAATGTTAATTTGTTATTTTCAACAATTTAGTATTTCATTACATTAATCATCATAGTATAAACTGTCACTTTCTCGAATTCTTTTTTTTATAATTTATTTTTTATTGGTGTTCAATTTGCCAACATATAGAATAACACCCAGTGCTCATCCCCTCAAGTGCCCCCTCAGTGCCTGTCACCCAATCACCCCCACCCCCAGCCCACCTTCCTTTCTACCACACCTAGTTCATTTCCCAGAGTTAGGAGTCTCTCATGTTCTGTCTCCCTTTCTGATATTTCCCACTCATTTTTTTCCCTTTCCCCTTTATTCCCTTTCACTATTTTTTATATTCCCCAAACTTTCTCTAATTCTTGTCTTGGGTTCTCTCACAGCCACTTTAGGCTCATTAGTATCACATACTTACACTGTTTCCCCTGTTTCCCACTCTATTCTTAAAAGAAGTACAAACAGAGAAAAATAGACTTAGGTGCTTAGCCACAGTCACAGTCTCCAAAAGCTAAGCACTACTTCTGTTTATACCATATACTTCCATAAATGGGCATGATAGGCTGAAATGATTATTGCTTAGTAATCTTCATACCTCTACCTTATTTTTTTAAAGATTTTCTTTATTTATTCATGAGAGACACAGAAAGGCAGAGAGAGAAGCAAGCTCCCTTCAGGAAGCCTGATCCAGGATTCGATCCCAGGTCCTCAGGATCACAGTCTGAGCCCAAAGGCAGGTGCTCAACCAATGAGCCACCCAGGTGCTCCTATACCTCTAGCTTATTATATGAGTCAGAATAAAAAAAAAAGATTCCTTCAAATCTTTTATCCTTTTACAAATATGCTTATTTTATAAATGGCCTGAGAATTAAATATAAAATATTAAGACAGGGCACCTGGTTGGCTCAGCTGGTTAAGCATCTGCCTTAGGCTCGGGTCATGGTCCCAGGGTCCTAGGATCGGACTGCGTGTTGGGCTCCCTGCTCAGTGGGAAGCCTGCTTCAAACTCTCCCTCTGCTCTTCCCCCCTGCTCATTCTCTCTCTCTCAAATAAAATTTAAAAAAATAATAATAAGACCTACAAAACATCCTTCAGCATGATTAAATGGTTTTAGTAATTTTTATTAAACTATATTTTGGTGAGGGGACATATCTCTAAGTGTTAGGAATGTAATTTACTCAATAAAGCAAGTAAAAAATACTGTTATAGAGAGAATCCATATATAAGCTCACAATACCCTCAGGAAGATGATCAGTAGAAACTTTTTGCATGATGTTTCTTGTAATATTAGTCACTGGAGTATATCCAAGTATTAAGTTAGACAGAACAGATTTGTCCATAGGATTAAGTTCTCTATCAGGCACTTCTTCATATTTCTTATTTGGATGCATCATGCTAATTAATATTAACCAAAATAAAAAAAATAGTGGAAAAAGAATTTCCTGTAATAAAGGAGACAAACAAGATGATTATATAATATACCAAAAGCAGCAAATATCATCAAGATTTCTATGCAAACAATATAATACTAAGCAAAAACATGAGGAATTTGGGTCTCCTTTCTTAAGCACAAAAAGTAAAAGCAATTCTATCCTGAAAGAAGTATTGGGTTAAGTATCTCATCTAACTCAACAGGAATATTAGACAATTTTTCCTTTACATTTTCACCAAAATATTTTAAAATTCAAGTCACATAAATTAAAATCACATAAACACTAATACTTAAATATCTTAGATTACTAAATATAAAATATAATAATTTTCTTATATATAACATTATTTAAATTAACTTACAAAACAGCCCAAACTGGGCTCACCATAAAAATATCTTCACTCAAATCTAATTTAAAAACTCATGCTTTAATTATGCCTCAATTTCTACTATTAAAACTATTCTCTGTAAAGTTGAATAATCAGCTTTAATAGGGACGAACCTGTTTCACCTTGCTCTTTAGCTGTTATGCTGGCTTCAGAAAAGGAACAATATATTTTCAGCCTTTAAAATTTTTAACTGGTTAGGCAGAGTTATTACTTTCTTTTATCTTTCAAAGTAATGTATATTTGTTGAGAACAAACATGTGACATAATTTTAGTAATCTCGGGTAACTCAATCCAGAGTCCAAAAGATGGGAAGTCATGGGGAATAAACTGTGGAAAACTGTTCCATAAAGTTATCTGTGGAATTTTTCTTTCATTCCAGAAAACCTGGAACATGCACATCTAAAAGCTCAAACTTAAGCACTGATATCAGAAATTAACTAAATTTAGGAATGGTTATTAAAACTTTTAACATTCAGAATTACATAGGTAATTTAGGTAGTTTTCTGTGCTAACACAAGTTTTTACTTCACAAGCACATGAGACCTAATGACATAAAATTGTAATAAAAACATACTGAGAAAAATAGATCCTCTCTTAGAAAGGGAACATGTCAGTGCAAAAACTGCAATCAGGCATAAGAAAGAGTCATTTAACTTACCTGAACACTACTTTTTTTAGTCCTGCATTTGATTAGATAATTCTTCAGTAGGAGTGTTCTGGTCTGTCTCCAAACTCCCACCTCCCTAATTGCAGTAGCCATGTTTTCTAGATCAGTCTATTAAAAGAGTAAATGAAAAAAACTGGAACCACACAGTCAAATGCATGCAATTCAATAGCAAAAACAGGTGTTTCGGTTTCAGGTTAGATAAAATGATGAATACTCCAAGCTGTCTCTCCTGTCTGGACAGAATGCATTAAACAGCAATTTGACAACACTGAAATAGTAAATAGTAGCATGTGAAACAGAGGGAATCAAAATTCAAAATCCCCACAACCAACACTGAGCTCACCACTTTGTGTCTTTTGGTATTCCCCAAACTGAATGCACTGGAAGTAGGTATTAAGGCAGAGAAGGCAAGGCCCAAAAGCTCTCTAGTTCTGGCTTGAGACATCGGAAAGGAAAGTTTTCTGCTCAGGGAGAATGAGAAAATACCCCACCTTTTTTTCTTTTCTACATTCTCCTATGCCCCGATCTTCAAGCAATCACATGACAGCATCAGACTGCAATAAGGAAAGCCTAATGCAGCCCAAACTCTGAGGCAGGGAAATCTTTTTCTCCAGTAAGTGGAGCTATAGCTCCAAAAGGGTGGGGCCAAATCCCAAGGTGACCTCTATCTCCTGGGTCCTGGATATGGTTGATGGATGCAAGTCGTCCAAGTGTGTGGTCCAATGAGGCAAAACAACTCTAGCATTCTAGCTGCAGGATGGAAATGAGAAGCCATAGGGAATTCGAAAGTAGTAAAGGGAGAGCAAATAAAAAGAAGAGCTCAGGAAAGCAACATAATAAAGTTGCTCATTAATTCCAGGACTAACTCCCAAGCTAGGCACAAATGGATCTAATCCTATTCTGTGTACCAAAGACCTGAGGAACTAAACTAAAAGACAGACTACTGCCAGATTCAGACCAATCATCAGGTGGCATACACAGGACAGATCCAAACTGTTCTACAAGGGTTTTTGAAAACTAAGCTGAGGGGCAGCACCTGGCGGTTAAGCATCTGCCTTTGGCTCAGGTCATGATCTCCAGGGCCTGGATTGAGACCTGCATCAAGGCTTCCCGCTCAGCGAGGCATCTGCTCACTTTCTCTCTATCTCTCCCTCTGCCCCTCCCCACCACTCGTTCTCTCTCTCTCAAATAAATAAATAAAATCTTAAAAAAAAAAAAAAGGCTTTTGAAAACTAAACTGAAATTAGATCCACAGCTCAAAGAATGCGGATGAAACCTGTGACCTGAACCTAACCAGGATGACAGCATGCTAGAAGAAAGTATCAACACTCCCCATATAATCAAAACAAAATCCAGTCTCAATCCAAAACAACTCAGAAAGACAAGTTTGTGGAAAATATCACCTCTATTAAGAAAAGAAAAATCAACAGATGGCAATGTCAAGAGGACAGACTCTGGAGTATTCAGACGAAAACTTTAGATACTTAAAAAGTATTCCAGCAAACAATGGCAAACACTCTTGAAAATAATGAAAAATTTAAAAAAAAAAGATGTAAAGGAACACCAAATAGAAACTTTAAGAACAGAAAACGAGTAACAAATAAAAACCCATGGAATAGGCTCAACAGAGGTAACAGAAAAAGTCAGTGAATTTTACAGACTAATAGAAGCTACCCAATCCAGACCACAGAGAGAAAACAGGTTTTTAAAAAAATTACCAGTGCCTAAGAGAACGATGGACAATAACAAAGGTCTAACATTCCTTATCAGAGTTCCAGAAAGGAGAGAAGAAAGACTGTTAGTGATAAAAAAAATATTTTGGGCAAGAGATAAAAAATCTACAAGTTCCAAGAAGCTTAATGAATCCCAAACAGTATCAATCAGAGGAAATCCATATCCATACACATCATAATCAAACCATTAAAAATTAAAGACTAAAAAATCTTGAAAGCACTCACAGAACAACCACGCATTACCTATACAGGAATAATGAATGACTTGAATGAGAGCAGATTTCTCATAAGAAATTCTATGGCAAAACTAGAAAACTCCTACACAGCTGGTGGGAGTGCTGGTTCAGGGGCTAAAAAGTTTGCTGGCTCCCCAAAAAGTTAAGCACAGAATTACCATATCGCCCCACTATTCCATACACACACACACACACACACACACACACACACCCAAAAGAACACTTCTAGGTATATACACCAAAAAACTGAAACCAGGGAATCAAACAAGTGTCTCCTCAGGCAGGTTCATTGCAGCACTATTCATAATTGCCAAAGGTAGAAACAGTCCAAATGTCCATAAACAGATGAATAGATAAACAAATTGCAACATACACACACGCACACAGAATTAAATATTATTCAGCCATAAAAATGCATAAAGTACTGATATATGCTATAAGGATGAAACTCCAAATCATTATGCTTAATGAAAGAAGCCAGACGCAAAGATCAAATATTATGTGATTCTATTTATATGAAATTTCCAGAATATATAAAGCCATAGAAATGAAATGGAGGCTAGTGCTTGCTCAGACTAAGGAGAGGATAGAGAAAAACTGCTTAAGGAGTAAGGGTAATTTTACTTTGAAGTGAAGGAAACAAATTTCACTTTTTTTTTTTTTTAACAGTATGATGTAGGGGCACCTGGGTGGCTCAGTTGGTTAAGTGTCTGAATTCAGCTCAGGTCAGGATCTCCAGACTGCGCTCCAAGGCTGGCTCCTTGCTCAATGGAGAGTCTACTTGCCCCTCCGTCCCTCCTTTAACTCATGTTCTTTCTCAAATAAATAAAATCTTAAAACAAAAACAAAAATAGTATGCCCTAAATCATCGTCACAGGTCCAGTATCCCTTATCAAGACTATCTTTACCCTTGAAGGTTCTTGGACCTCTTTCGGCCGGTGGACCTCTGCTGGAGCTATCTCAATTTTTCAGAGGTTATATTAAACTCAATAGAAGTGGCCAGAGTCTAAACTGCAATCTCTGTGGTCTTTATTCCAGTTTGCTTATCTCTGTAATCTAGACTCTACACACCAAAGGGTATTGAGAGGGCAGCTTGAAAAAAACAAGGGAGGGATCCCTGGGTGGCGCAGCGGTTTAGCACTTGCCTTTGGCCCAGGGCGCGATCCTGGAGACCCGGGATCGAATCCCACGTCGGGCTCCCGGTGCATGGAGCCTGTTTCTCCCTCTGCCTGTGTCTCTGCCTGTCTCTCTCTCTCTCTCTCTCTCTCTCTCTCTGTGTGTGTGTGTGACTATCATAATTAAATAAAAATTAAAAAAAAAAAAAAAACAAGGGAGCCTGAGTGGGTTAGTGGTTGAGCATCTGCCTTCAGTTCAGTTCATGATCCCCAGGTACTGGATAGAGAGTCCCTCATAAGGCTCTCCACAGGAAGCCTGCTTCTCCCTCTGCCTATGTCTCTGCCTCTCTTTCTCTGTCTCTCATGAATAAATAAATAAATAAAATCTTAAAAGCAAGCAAGCAAACAAAAAAGTCCTGTTAGGCCATCTTCTAAAACATTAATTGTTGCCTTGTATATAAACCTATTTGATGAGGGTCACTGGCGTGACTTCCCTCCAGAACAAGAACAATCCATTCCAATCTGGCTATTATATATATATATATATATATATATATATATATATATATATACATATATATATATATATACACAAAGCAGGCAACTTTTAAGAAGCAGCTTGTCTTACCCAAAAGTAAGTATAAATTAAGTTTGGATTAAATAAGTATCCTCTTTATGTGCACAAAGAGAGATTTCTTTAAACAACAGAATTATAGACAACTTTTACTTTCTCCGTGCTTGTTTTCTATTTTATCAATTCTCCTATTAATATGTGTTACTTATGTACTAAAAAAATTATAGCAGCACCTGGCTGGCTCAGTCAGAAAAACACAGTTGCTCAGTCATGCAACTCTTGATCTCAAGATTGGTAGTTCAAGCCCATGCTAGGTATAGAGGTTACTTAAAAATAAAAAATAAAAAATAAATTTTAATTACACAATTAGACATACTGTAAAATATATTAAATAAGTAAATTAAAAACAGCAGAACTAATAAAGCAGTCAAGAATGGAAGATACGTTGAAAATAAATTCTCCCAACAGCCTCATTCATATTATATCAGATTCTGTAAAGAACTGATGATAATCATCTCTAGGCCAAAAAGGAACAAAGAAAAAAGAAAAATTACACTCATTCAAGGATGATTTACTACAACACAAGAGAAACATTAACCAGTACAGCAAGAACATTCTCATTATCTGCCCAAACACATTGATTTAGTGGGTACCAATAAATTATTCATTCAAATTGAATGCTGCATGCTTAAGTCTTCATTTTCAGAAAATAGGCCCCTCATAAAGGTGCTTATGGACTCATAAATGTTCTTCCTCCTTGAGAACTACTTCCTGAACTCAGGGTTTTATGTTTAACAGGCTTATTCAAAGTTCATCAATACTTGTACCCACTCCACCACTAGTCAGGGCTTTTTACAGCAAAATTTACTTTTAACCTCTGATATGGTAAACAAAGGCAGAGTGAAGTGCAGATAAAATTAAATGTCCTCATAACCCACAGCCCACTGACAAATAACTTGAGGCTCAGGCAGAGCATAAGTTCCTCCAGGAAGCTCCCAACTGTCTTAACCTTAATGCCATACTAGAGGGGAAAAACTATCTCAGTTAATAGCCAGGCCTCCACCATTCTGTGAGTCTTCTTTAGCATGTGAAAATCCTTCTGAATCTTCCCCATCTTTACTTCCCCAACCCCAAAGTATATTCCCCTCACAATCCCAAAAGCAGCAGCTCTTCCTGCCCTCAGGTCTTATCCCTATACTTTGATAAAACCATCTTTTTGCACCAAAGACATCTCTAGAGTTCTTTCTTGGCTGTTGGTTCTGGATCCCAACACTATTCCAAAAACATCACCCTCCACCCTCTCACCATGGCAAGAGACAGACAAACCATTGTCATCACCACCTACCACCACCTCTAAGGCTACCCCTGATTTATATCAATTAAATTTTCTCCTGGTAGTATGAAATTTTTAACCAAGAGATCAGGAGACTGGGAGTCATGTCAACAGTTCATTAATGGAAACATTTAAGAAAGTAAACTCAGGGGTGCCTGGTTGCTCAGTGGGAAGAGCAAGCCAGTCTGAATTTGAGCTCCATGTTGGGCATAGAGCTTACTTTAAGAAAAAAAAGTTCATGCACTCTTGGTCCTAAGCTTTCCCCTATAGTAGGTTATCTCCTGTGCCCAAAACTTGGTTTTTCTTCCTTAGATTATGTGAAATGCCCTTTATCCACTCAATATATTTTATTTTCACATAAGCTAGTGAGAATCAGATTCTGTTTCTCACAACTAAAAACACTTAACTAATATATCAGTATAATGTGTTCTTAACTCCATGGTTAGAGTATTCATTAAGAACAACAGTGATTTTCAAAGTAAGCACAGTAAGGGGAATGTTAAAAACCTGTTCACTCCCCTCCCTACTAAGTAAAAAATTCCACTGATACCATTTGGAATGCCTAGGGGCAGATAAAAAAGTTAAGAACCACTAAATTCTTTAAGTTGCTTTAAAATAGTATTAATAGGGAAATGTTTCTATAGAAGATAACACACCGTGACTAATCAAAGAAGTCACTTTGGTGTCCATTCAATTCTGTTTCATGTCCTTTCCTCCAAAGCACAAAATCCCTTCATAAGCAAAAGATGCTTTCATGCTGTTTTCCTTCTGCTCCTAAGCTCCCTATTCTTTAGGCAGATTTTTCTGTCTTCATCCTTTTCCTTAGTCAGATGGTCCTATATTGCATTTTATCCAGGTCTCTCATAGAATACTTCCTACTTGTTGGCTAGATAATCTCATCAATCTGAGGCTGAGTTGATCCATCATCATGTCACCCATCTCCGCCAAAAAGGATTCAAAATCAACACAAACATAAATGGAGCTAGCAGCTGTTTTAATATTCACAAAAAAGAAATACTGCATCTATATTTGATACTTTAAAAATATTTATATTTTGAATTAAAATAATACCTTTTTTAAGAAGAGGTTAACTTACCAGGTAAAATCCCAAGTTAACCTCTTCATCTACGTCTGGAAGAATAGGTGTCTGTATTTAAACTGAGAGGCAGTGAAAGCCTGTAGATGGCTGCTGATTTTCAGCAGGCTGGCACTATTCTCCACCCCAGCACACACAGTGAAAAAACAATAGGCTATCATAAATCCAAGCAACATCTTCAGACATGCCGAAAGAAACTGGAATCAGTAAACATTCACACCAAAACAAATACCAGGAGGAGACACCAAAGTCAACAACCCCAAAAACTAATAATGTTAATATAAGTTGTGACCTCTGGAGGTAAACCAATTAAACACGAATCCAGCCTCTGCCACTTACTAGTTTTGAGACTTTGAGCAAGTTATTTAATTTTTCTATGTTTTCTCATTTGTCAATGAAATAATAATAGTATTCACTTGCTTGGCTTACTAGAATGACTAAAAGAATATGTGTAAATAAAAATTAATATATGAAAATGGTGTCTGTTATGGCAAGTAATTATACACTTTGAGACCTATTGTATATAAAATCAGTATAACTAATATCTTCAAAAGGACAACAAAGAATATCATATTCATGAAACAAAAGCAAAGCAATTAAGAAAAACCTACCTATAGAACCTGGAAATGAAACAGACTCATAGAAAAAAATTCTCAGTAGATGGGGCGAACAGCCCCACAAACAAATCAGTGAGAAAGAGCACTGAAGAAATCTCCCAGAATGGATGAATGGTAAAAGTGAGAAAAGCCAAAAACGATTAAGAAATGTGTTAAGAAATCATATAAATGGATCACATGACTAACCGTAGAAAGCAAGATGGAGTCACTTATGTCATGCAAGGGCCTGTGTCAAACAATATCATGATCAATTAAGGGTACTGACTGCAGCTACGGGGTATCACCAAGATCAGCACTCACTGACAACACTCCAGAACTGCTAACAAGCAGAAGCAGAGGAGGTCTGTGAAGACCCAAGAATGATTAAATCCCTTTAAAAAGGGAGGATTTTTGCAGCAAACTGTCAAATTCTTCAGATGACCCCTTACGTCTGACCACTTAAAAAGGCAGCTGTTACCAAAGGTTCTGTCCGACCGATCTCCAAATGGAATCAAGAACCTTCAATGCTCAAACACAGTAAGCATTAAGTGCAGAGAGTTGACCCAGAGAGGACCAATGCCTTATCTCAACTGTGAGCCTACATACTGACTTCATGTTTGGTTCTTTGTTAACTTCCTACCCTCTGTGAATTGTCTTATGTTCTGCTTTGTGCTCTGAGTAAGAAGCCAAGTTAATCACATGGTAAAATGTCACTGAGTGTGGGATCCTGTAACCACTTTATGTAACGTTAACCTTGCTTTATGACTGACTAAAGCAGACATTGTGGAAAGACCCAACTTGTGTGTGCACCTTTAGAGAGTGCTCATGACACTGACCTAAACAAAGTAATGTTTCTTATGTTCACAAGCTCTAGTCTAATCATGTGAAAATGTTAAATTTCAGTAACCTTGACCCTCTATTTATGCAACTTATTAAAACATCTTAAAAAAAGAAAATCCAATTGGCTGTTTCCTTCGTGACATGAAACAACCGGGTTAGCTGTTTTAAAAAATGAAACATTCTTAACATTGATTTTTTCATAAACTTTTTAGCTTAATGTTCATCTGAACAGTACTTTCAAAGCTAAGGACGGGTTTTTGTAAACAGACACAACAGTGAACCTATTTGTCCTCCTTATCCCCACAACCACAGTTTCCAAGCAGGCCCAAATGAAATGGGCCATGGGGATAAATCAGGCAATGTCTGCTCTGCATAATAATGCGAGGTACTAACTCTACTGTAAAAGATTCCTTGCAAATTATGGGTGTTTAGGAAAATATTTTGCTTCCTCTTCCAGTGCCCAAACCATATTGGCTCTGCGAATATCTGCCTTTTGGGAAGAAGAGAGAAACAAAAAAGAAAGAATAAGAAAGGGGTGCCTGTGACTCATCCTGGTAGGGTAATCACAAAAGTCCCTTCTTCTCACCCTCATTCTCCACTCTTCTGCAGAGTTTTGAATGGGAAATTAGAGTGCAGGAAAGATGTGGGAAAGGAGCACTTTCTATACTGAAGCCAAAGATAAAGATGTATCTGAAATGAGACCAACTCCTACAGGTAGGTGAATGAGGTTTCCTGAAAGAAGGGTGGTTTAAGCAGAGGTGATATGAAAGTGATGCTTTGACAGAAACGTGCAACTGAAAACAAGGCTGCAAAGTTAGAAATGAGGTGTGGCCAGCAAGGGGAGATATGTGAAGAGTTAACTTATCAGGTGCCTTCTCTTGAGCCATAAGAAAAGCCCTATTTAGCAGAAGGCTCAAAATGTCTTTTTTTTTTTTTTTTTTTTTTAAGATTTACTTATTCATGAGAGAGGCAGAGACACAGGCAGAGGGAGAAGCAGGCTCCATGCAGGAAGCCTGATGGTGGGACTCGATCCCGGGGCTCCAGGATCACGCCCTGGGCTGAAGGCAGCACTAAACCGCTAAGCCACCAGGGCTGCCCTAAATGTCTTCTTTTTGCACTATAATTCTCATTAATTATCTCAAACTTTATAGCTCTATAAAGGCACTCAAAAGAATAAAAAGGAAAAGGCAAGAAAGGATGTTTAGCCAGCCCCACATTTGACACAGTAAGTGGGAAGAGGATCACACAAACACCTAAAGAGTTCACTCACTAGTGATGGAGTTCATGAAAGCCATGGCAGAGCTGGAAATGGTGGAGAGGACCACATAACATCAAAAGGAGCTTTGTGAGTAGACAACACATAGGACTTTCTCTTTTGCAGCATATACTAGAAGACGATACTTGAAAGCACAAGCTAACAACTGAAATACAATAAAACTTCCACTGGCATGTTTTTAACAAATCACATGTTTTGGAAAACATAATACCTGATATATTTCCAAGACAAAGACTTAACAGTCTAGTATCTTTAACACTATCTAACAAAGCCAATTCTTCACTACTAAAAACAGTGACTACAACACAGAAATAAGAGTATACAATTATATTTAAACATTTTATTTTATTTTATTTTTTTATTTATTTATGATAGTCACAGAGAGAGAGAGAGAGAGGCAGAGACACAGGCAGAGGGAGAAGCAGGCTCCATGCACCGGGAGCCCGACGTGGGATTCGATCCCGGGTCTCCAGGATCGCGCCCTGGGCCAAAGGCAGGCGCCAAACCGCTGCGCCACCCAGGGATCCCTATTTAAACATTTTAATTTTTTTTTTAATTTCTTATTTATTTATGATAGTCACAGAGAGAGAGAGAGAGGCAGAGACACAGGCGGAGGGAGAAGCAGGCTCCATGCACCGGGAGCCTGATGTGGGATTCGATCCCGGGTCTCCAGGATCGCGCCCTGGGCCAAAGGCAGGCGCCAAACCGCTGCGCCACCCAGGGATCCCCCCTATTTAAACATTTTAAAAGTTACTTTCCGTTGCTCCATAGCATACCTGGGGAATGCATTAAGGTTGGAGCTTTTATTTATTTATTTTAAAGATTTTATTTTATTTATTCATGATAGACACACAAGGAGAGACAGAGGCAGAGACACAGGCAGAGGGAGAAACAGGCTCCATGCAGGGAGCCTGATGTGGGACTTGATCCCAGGACTCTAAGATCATGCCTTGGGTTGCCAGTGGCGCCACTGGGGCTGCCCGTTGCAGAGCTTTTAAATAATAATTAGGTAAGTTTTAAACATCCAGTATCACTGAAGGTTTAATCAAATATTTAACTTGCCTAGATAAAAACAATACATAATCTATAAATTGCAAGAAAATTCAAAGCCAACTAAAGCCCATCTCTCTCTTCTAAGGTATTGATAATTGACTTAAAGACTAAAAGTGATATAATCCAGTATTCAATATCAAATATTCATTAGTTTATTTTAAAAATATTGATTACATTATACCCACTGTGAAATATATTCTACCCTTCTCAAAGCAATAAAAAATGTTCATGACTGTTAGAAATAGTTAGAAATTATTTGAAATGTATTAGTTTTACTTCTGAGAGAAATGAATCAAGATTATATCCTATAAAATATAGAAACTGAGTCATCCTAGTAAGAGATGTGGTCTGTCACCTTTTTAGCAAGCTTCTAAGATTTTTGGAAAGGCTCTTTACTGAAAATGTTCCCTATCTCTAACAGATAAGTGTCAGAGGTTACTCCTAGTCCTCCAAGCAGAGATGATTATCACTATTTTCTTATGGATATCACATCCATATCCAATAAATAACTGCAGTTTTAATACTGTGTCTTCATCATTATTTTACATCTTAACCTTGGACTTGACCATGAGATCCTTAACCAAAAAGACTGCTTTATCTTTGCTTCTCCATCACCAATGGTAATATAATCAATATCCTCTTACTGCAAATTCCTTCACCAGAGTTTGCTAAGAGTCCATATATATATATATATATATATATATATATATATATATATTTTTTTTTTTTTTTTTTTTTTTCCTTAGAGTCCTTATAGATGAAAGGTCTGCCAACTACCATGAAGGAGGTAGGAGCTAAGTCCAGGGTGGAGCCTGTTTTGTACAGCCCATGAGTTAAAAGTGTTTTTCACATTATTAAATGGCTGTGGGAAAGGGGGATCAAAGACTATTTGTGACATGTAAAAATTACATAAAATTCAAATTTCATGATATAAATAAAGTGCTATTCGAACATAGCTGTGCTCACTCAGGACTGTATTGTCCATGACTGCTTTTGTGCTACAATGGCAGAGTTAATTGATACAGAGACCATATGGTCCACAAAACCTAAAATATTTGCTACCTGGCTCTTTACAGAAAGTTTGCTGAGCCCCGTTATAGATTAAAGGAGGGAGAAGGAAGAAAAGTGGCACATTCATTTTAACATTCACTAAGAAATTTATACATCCAACATAATGGGGAAAAAATAGACGATGACTTTGCAGATAGATAAAATTTAATATAATGTAGTTAAGTTCAACTGGAGGAAAAATGGAATGTAAATTTCAGGCAGAGAGAAAAGAATGGGAAAGCTAGAATCCTAAAAGGGGCTGAGGCATGGGCAAAGTGAACTGGGGCAAAGGGGGCAGATGTATGTTCTAGATGACACTGTAAAGACAGGCACTGGAGATGGGTTGTAAAATATCTAGTAGGCAAAATTTGATTAGACACTTTACTTTGTGCACCTATATACAGCACCCTGTATTTCCTCTACCTTGTTTTTCATACCCTAAGAATAATTGTTTAATTGCCTGGCAATCATATAGTTCATTTGTCCATTCATTCTCCCAATCCCCAAACCTCGACCCACTGCTACCAGCAACAGCACACTCAAATGAAAACCTTGGATTCCTACTTCACTGAAAAAACTGAAGCAATCAGAAGAAATTTCCAAATGTCCCACTATCCTTCTTATCTCTCTACCTACAATTATGCCTAATATTTTAACAATATACCATCTGGGTAACCTGATGACCGTTTTTGCTAAAACTCTGAACCATAAAAGCTTTCAACAAAATCTGGTACTTAAAGTTTATTTTTTGGAAGAAGAGGTTAAGAATATATTTGGCTGGGACACCTGGGTGGCTCAGCGGTTGAATGTCTGCCTTCGGCTCAGGCCGTGATCCCGAGCTCCCGGGATCAGGTCCCACCCTGGGCTCCCTGCGAGGAGCCTGCTTCTCCCTCTGCCTGTGTCTCTGCCTCTCTCTCTCTCTCTGTGTCTCTCATGAATAAATAAATAACATCTTTTAAAAATATATTTAAAAAAAAGAATATATTTGGCTGATGACTTGAAAGAAAGTCCTGCCAAATTACTTCACCAGTTTCTTAAGTAATCAAAGCCCTTTAAAATTTAGCTTAACAGGGTAAATCATAAATACTCTCTTCTTATGTTTTAAAATCTACTGAAAGTAATGTAATAATAAAAAAAATACCGTCAACATGATTTAACCTGAATTTTAGGACCATTTTGTTGTTGTTGAATGGGAAAACAGTGCAATGGTACCCACATAACCAGGCATCCCATCCCTTTTCTTACATAGAATAGGTTCCTAAAAGCTTGAGCTTATCACCATTTTAATCGAATTAATTCGGGTGCTGGCAAAGATTATGATTTAGTAGACTATCAACAAAATTATTTTATATGATCATCCTCTCCACTAACCCACGGGCAGAGATGATCAAAACTGTATTTTTCTTGGTACTCTTCCCACACGGTATCTAGAATACAAGAGACATTCAGACAAACACGTAAAATGTGAATAAAGCTGCTCTGACCCTGACTGTTAAGAATTCCTTATCCCAAACCCTGTTTAAAGGGAAACAGAGGGATCCCTGGGTGGCGCAGCGGTTTGGCGCCTGCCTTTGGCCCAGGGCGCGATCCTGGAGACCCCGGATCGAGTCCCACATCGGGCTCCCGGTGCTCCCTCTGTCTCTCTGCCCCTCTCTCTCTCTCTCTCTCTCTGTGTGACTATCATAAATAAATAAAAATTAAAAAAAAAAGGGGGGGGTGGAAACAGACTCCAAGAAGCACATAGTCAGGGATTACTGCCTTTTTCAGTTTGATCTCAACCCAAACAATCCCAGGAGCCTGAACTGCCTATATTCTCTCAAGATACCCCTTCTAACGCTCTCCTGGGCAGACACGGCAGCGGAGAGAAGCCCTGGGGGCGGGGGGGGGGGGGGGGTGCTCAGCGGTTGAGCATCTGCCTTCGGCCCAGGGCGTGATCCCAGGACCTCGAATCGAGTCCCACATCGGGCTCCCTGCATGGAGCCTGCTTCTCCCTCTGCCTGTGTCTCTGCCTCTCTCTCTCTCTCTCTCTCTCTCAGTGTCTCTCATGAATAAATAAAATCTTAAAAAAAAAAAAAAAATACGGCTGCGGGTAAAGCCAGCAGCAGAATGGAGAGTCGGCCAGGCATCCCTGGGCTGGAATCCCCATCCCGCCTTTTTGTTAGTTGAGACCCTCGTAGGTGCCTTGGTCTCTCCGTGACCCATTTTCCACCTGCGCCCGAGCTCACCGGGTGGCAGCGTCAGGATCAGGTGAGGTACCTGGGCGCCCGGCTCAGAGGTGATCCCGGGGGGGCGGGGGGGGGCAGCACATCTCGCCTCCCCGCCCGGCCCTTCGGAACGTCCTCCCCAGACGCACGTGTCCACCTACATCCTTTCAGGCTTCATCTGTTCCAAAAGGCGCACGTTAGGGCACTTGGGGGGCGGGGGCTCAGGGCGTGACCCCGCGGCCGGGACGAGGCCCGCGCCACACGCGCCCCGGGGAGCCCGCTTCCACGGCCGCCGGCGTCTCTCAGGAACAAACACGACACGTTAGCTCGGGGCACAGCAGCGCCCCCCGCCCAGCCCGGACCCCGGACCCCGGACCCCGGACCCCGGACCCCGGACCGGACTCCCCGCTGCCGGACCCGCTTTCGGGGACGCGCTAAGCTGTTTCACGCCCCAGCTCTTCCCCGCGCTTGAGGAATCGGGGCATTTCCCCTCAAACCGTGTGCGGCGAGACCCGCGCGCCCTCCTGTCACCCCAACTCTCCTCACACGCAGGGAAGAGCGCCCCGGGCAGCGACCCGAGCTCGGGGGGGGGGCGGGGGCGCCCGGAGGGAAACGTCCTCGCACAGCCCCGCCCGCCCCGCGAGGCCGCCCGCGCGCGACCCCCGCCCCGCCGCCGGCCGCGCCCCCGCCCCCCCGCCCCCCGCCCGCAGGGAGGGCGCCGCTGCCCTCCAACCCCCGCCCCCTCCGGGATCACCTCAGGGCCGAGCCGCAGCGCGATCAGGCCGGGACGCGCTCCGCCTGGGGAGACGCTCCGCGCGGGTGACG
Source organism: Vulpes vulpes (assembly GCF_048418805.1). Lineage (NCBI taxonomy): Eukaryota > Metazoa > Chordata > Mammalia > Carnivora > Canidae > Vulpes > Vulpes vulpes. The sequence goes on along the minus strand of NC_132781.1, from coordinate 10,836,388 downwards.
GAGCTCGGCGACCCGAGAGTGTGCGTGTGTGTGTGAGAGGGCGCGGCCCCGCGCGTGCGCGCCCCCGCCGGCCGGCCCGGGGCGCCCCAGAGCCGCAGCGCCTGCCCGGGGAGCGCGCAGCGTCCGGGGCCGCGCTCCGCCCCCTGCCGCACGCACCTGGGGGCGGGGCTCCGGGGGGCGGGGCTCCGGGGGGCGGGGCGCTGGGGACGAGCGCGCGCCCGGCGCAGGCTGAGGGGCCCACGCGCCCGCGGGGCCGGCGCACCTGGGGGCGGGGCTCCGGGGGGCGGGGCGCTGGGGACGCGCGCGCTCCCGGCGCACGCTGAGAGGCCCACGCGCCCGCGAGGCCGGCGCACCTGGGGGCGGAGCTCCGGGGGGCGGGGCTCCGAGGGGCGGGGCGCTGGGGACGCGCGCGCGCCCGGCGCAGGCTGAGGGGCCCACGCGCCCGCGAGGCCGGCGCACCTGGGGGCGGAGCTCCGGGGGCGGGGCTACGAGGGGGCGGGGCTCCGAGGGGGCGGGGCTCCGAGGGGCGGGGCTAGCGGGGGCGCGCTGAGGCCGCCCCCCTCCCGCGCGCGCCCAGCCGCAGAGCCGGGGTGCCCGTACCCCAGCCAGGCCCTGGAGCCCGGCGTCGCATGCTCTCCCCGGAGGCACAGGCAAAAACTACCGGCCTGAAGTCAGGGGCTCGGGCTTGAGTCCACGCTGCGGCCTCCTAGCGTGTGACCGTGACCCGCCTCTCCGTGGCGCCTAGTTTTAGGAACCCTTTCTTGCCCGTTGGCCGGGCTTTGAGCGGTCCTCTCCCGGGACTGCATTTAGATCCTCTCCGCTGCCCCTGCAGCGCCTGGGTTGCAGCGTCCTCATTGTCCCCCACCTGCTACCTCGCTTCCGCATCAGACACCGACCTGAGACATCTGGATGCTGAGGATGCTTTTAGCTTCTGAAGTGTCCCCAGGAGAGCCTGGGAATGTGGCGGATCCTGAATTTTCCAAGTGGCCTGACACACAGGCATCTGTGGCAGATTCTAAACCGCACTTATTTTTGCTAAAAATATAAACCGATGTTTTGAATTTTATTGCCCAAAGTGACCTAAATGGTAGCCAGGAGTTATTATAAAGGAAAGAAAAGCTCAAAGTTAGCGTTACAGATTTTCCTCTCCAGATGTCTGTATGGTCACATTTCCTGCACAGTTCTTTACTTTGGGGAATTTAACTGTTTGAAGACTTTTTTAAAAATTCCGTTAATCCTGTGTACATCATGTATTTTTACATATCTTTGTTTTTCTGCTTCTCAAATATAAACCAAATCTCTCCAACTGTCACTGCTAAATTCTACAAAAAAAAAAAAGAAAAGAAAAGAAAAGAAAAGAAAAATCAAGGTATCGGGTTTTATTTATCCTACCGAATATGGATTAAGTGAGAAATTCAAAGAGGTTTAGCAGAATCCGTAATGATTAAAATCTGGCAGTGGATGTGCAGCGAGGGGGAAATAGAATGTCCTAGAAACTATGCAGGAAAACTGAAGCAGGCAGGTAATAAAAACTATTCAACCATGTATTTTTTCTCTTTTGAAATATCTAGGACATGTTACAAATTCAAAAGAATGAATTTCCAATGGCCTGGGATTTGTGGGCAAGTACATGGATGGAGGTCAAAGATAAATAAACTTGGCAAAAATGTGTAACTGAAACACATAATCACCTCACAATGCTGCAGTTGTACTTCTCACTATTGGCCTCAACCTGCTCTGATTTCAAGAAGTCTCCTCAATCTTTTCTATGACTATGCAAGGCATTTGCTTCCTAAGCTTATTTCTTATAAGATTCTCCGTTATTCATTCTGTCTGCTGGTGCTTCTACTCTTGTTTCAAGACCAAAACCCAGTTCTCTGAAACTCGTCCCCTCCACCCAACAGAATGATCCCACTTTCATTGCAACTGCACACATGTTCTCATCATGTTCACATCATTTTACTTAGGTACAGTCTCTTCAATTAAACTGCAAATCTCTAGGATCAAGAGTTTTTTTCTTATATCAGTTTGAATTTCCAGGTCTTCTGCATCATGCTGTGTGTGTGGTACATGTTGTTGATAACTAAGGATGAAAAAGCACATGTACAAGAGTATGCAAATATTATTGTCAGTATCATCCCCACAAGATATCACCACTCACTCAACAAAATCTACCTAACACAAGGAAGAGAAGATACTAAATTCTTCCTATAGGATGGATCATAAAACGATATGATATGGTTTGGGGAATTATATAGAGAGAACACTAAGACATTTAAATAAAAAGACTGTTACGGAAAAATATATTGACCATAACATATTTCACTGTGCCTCTGAGCCAGCTATTTATCAGTTTTTGTGTACCTTGTAAACAATTTAGCCACATAAATCTCAATCTAAATTTCCATAGTTACCAGGTCCCAGTACTAAAGCAGCTGCAGGGAAGATGTTCCTTTCTGAGCCTCTGTATCTAGGAAATAGCAAACAAGCCAAACTGCTTGGTTGTCATGACGGCAACTCGAATCCCCATATCTCATTAATAGATTTTTAGACAGATAAATCACATGGGAATACATAGATCATAGAAGTCATAGACTGAGACTTAAACAAGTTGCCTAGCTGAACAAAATAAATGGTGGCCAGAATTTTGACAGTATTTAATGTAGAAAAAGAAACTTACGCTTGCTACCCTTTTCCTGATGTCACATTAGGACATTATCTTACATGATCATCGATACACTGAAAATGAGATATACCAGTTTTAAATTATTACTATTAAGCCCTCTTTATAATTTCTTGTTTTTAAACATTTACCATTTCTCCAAGTTAAAAAGAAAGTGCCAAGAGAAGGGATGTGGTTTCTAAATTCAGGGTTTAAGTTAGGTATAATTTAGAAGAGTTTCAAATTAGAATCTTTTTCTAGAATAAGGCCAGACAAATAAAGAAACACAGCCTTGAGTGACAACGTAGAAAGACAATCTTGGCGTCTTCAGCAATAGAATTCCAAACTATCATCTCAAATGTGGCTCAGATTGTTATTAAATAGCTTAGGGAAATGATGAATTAATGATCAGTGGAAGGTTGGAGGTGAAAACGACTTTGAAAGGTAGTTTTAGGGGCACTTGGGTGGTTCAATGAGTTGTGCATCCGCCTTCTGTTCAGGTCATGATCTCAGAGTCCTGGGATGGAGCCCTACATCGGGCTCCCTGCTCGGTGGAGAGTCTGCTTCTTCCTCTCCCTCTGGTCCCCCACGCAACTCACATGCTCTCTCTGCTCTCTCTCAAGTAAATAAATAAATAATCTTTTTAAAAAAATAAAGGTAGTTTAAAATTGTTTATGATAGTTTCAGTTTTATTACAGGAAAATTAGTCAAGGAGATTAATATGTAAAGAATACCTAACCAAATTTGATATTTAAAAAACTCAACCAACCCACAGTATGTATCCAGTGCCTGGTATTCTTGCTTAGCAAGAACCCCAGCTTTGCCGGTTTAAAAATAAAGGTAAAGAAATCAACAATTAGGGACACCTGGGTGGCTCAGTGGTTGAGCTTCTGCCGTTGGCTCAGGGCATGATCCGGGGTCCTGGGATCGAGTCCCACATCGAGTCCCTACGGGAAGCCTGCTTCTCCCTCTGCCTACCTCTCTGCCTCTCTCTGTGTCTCTCATGAATAAATAAATAAAATCTTTTAAAAAAATCAACAATTATCCTGAGAGACAACAAAATAAATAATTAAAGAGCATCAAATGGAAAGTGATACTTGTTGCACCGCCAACTATAAAGTGCTGACGAGAAAACATTGAGGGCTTGGAGTTACCTGCTACGTTCAAGGGAAAAGGTGGGAAGATAGGCTTAAACAAGTTGCCTAGCTGAACAAAATAAATGGTGGCCAGAATTTTGACAGTATTTAATGTAGAAAAAGAAACTTACGCTTGCTACCCTTTTCCTGATGTCACATTAGGACATTATCTTACATGATCATCAATACACTGAAAATGAGATATACCAGTTTTAAAGCATGCAGTATAAGAGAGGGTGCAGAGATACAAGCCTCTGGAGGTCTTTATAAACACAGAAATGATTTATTTATGTAAGAGAATAATGTAAAGGCTAAAAAAGGAGATTTGACTCGATCTGTGTGTTTTTTCTTCAGTAAGGAAAATGGACTTTAAGGAGGTAAAAGTGAAACAAAATAGAGAACTGAAACTTGAGAGAGGTGAAGGGATAGTGATCAAGCACCTATCTGTTTCAAATAAGTTCATGTTTCCAGGCACAAATTACATCCCACAGCTGTTTACAGGTAACCTAAGACGCACAACTGGTAAGTTCAGAGAAGCTGTAAAAAAATGAAAAGAGACAATAGATCACCTGCTTTCAGAAACTGCTTTAAAGATAGACACTAAAAGCTCTAGAACAGAAAAGCAAAACCCCAGAGCTCATAGTTAAATATATTTTGTGAACATTTAGAAGAGAGTTCAGTGGTCACTAAGAATCAGACCAAGCTAAGTCATACTGTATTTCTTTTTTTATTTGATTTTTGGGTTAAAATGGGAATTGTATAGTCATGATAGAAATTAACTTCAGGAAAGCATTTAATCCAGTCTTTCATGATAGTTGTGTAGATGAGACTCCAAAATAATGGCTTGATGTAATTCTAACTAGGTAAACTCGAAGTTGGGTAATCATAGCCAAAATTCTGTTCTGAAGAGAGACAGGAAACAAAATTATATTAATAACTTGAATTCTATGCTAAAAGATAAAGATAACATTTAACAGGAATATATGAAAGTCCCTACTTTGGTTTAAATTGAAAAATTAGGGGATTCCTGGGTGGCTCAGCGGTTTAGCGCTTGCCTTCAGCCCAGAGTGTGATCCTGGAGTCCTGGGATCGAGTCCCACGTCAGGCTCCCTGCATGGAGCCTGCTTCTCCCTCTGCCTGTGTCTCTGCCTCTCTCTCTGTGTCTCTCATGAATAAATAAATAAAATCTTAAAAAAATAAATTGAAAAATTAAGGCACATGGGAAGTACAAAATAAGATTCTGGTTCGGCCATGGGAAAATCATCAAGAGATCTTCTTGTCTGCCAAAATCAGTGTGGGTTAATAATCTATGTCAGATAACTTGCAGCGATGCTTCTAACATTTCCATTTGAAAACACTGTGCCCACAAACCTGCCACTTCCTTTCATCCTTGGGGGATCCCTTTCTCGATATTCCCTTTAGAATTCACTCTCCCTCTGGAACAGATGGAATAAGGCCTCCGGTCTGCCCAAAGATGTGTACATCCTGACCCCTGGAACCTGGGAATATATTACTTTACATAGAAAAAGAAGATTAGGTTTGCTGATCAGCTGACCTTGAAATAGGGAGATTATCCTGGATCATCCAGGTGGACCCGGTATAATCACCAGGGTCTTCAAAAGTAGAAGAGGGAAGCGGAAGAACAGATGAGAGTGAGGACTCCACCTACCAGCGCTGGCTTTGAGGCTGGATGAAAGAATGCGGGTGGCCTCCAGAAGCTGGAAAAAGCGAGGACACCCTGAGGACCTCCAGAAAGAAATGCAGTCCCGCCAACACCTTGATTTTTATCGCAGAGCGAACCATGTGTTCTAACATACAGAACCACAAGATAATACATTTATATTGTTTTAAGACACTAAGGTTGTGGTGATTTGTCACAGCAGCAATAAAAAAATAAAAATAATACGCCTCTTACAACTTGGTTTCATTCTCTGCTGCATAGCCCTTTTATTTTAGCATCTGAATGTCCATTCTTTTCTTTTCTCCACCTAAGAAACATAATACCATAGAAAGGACAATGAATTATTATTTAGGTGTTGTGAATTCAAAAACTTAAGGACTCAAGTGACTCCATAGTCATCTATGCATAGTTAGCCTATATGATCACTAGTTTTCCAACTCGTAAAATAGGATAAATAATATTTGCCATCTTTGAGTCTCTGGGTTGCTTCAAGGAGTTTTCGAAATGAGGTGAGTGAAATGATAAAAGCCAAATATTAAGCACATAATACGTGCTACATGCTGCTGTATATGCCTCACATGTAGTCTTTTATTCGATCACTACAATGCCACTGTGAGTTATGGACTATTATTTTTCCCCCACCAAGGCAGAGAGAAGTATTTTGGTTTTGGTATTGTTTTTAAAGATTTTATTTGTTTATTCGAAAGAGAGAGAGAGGCAGAGACATTAGGCAGAGGAAGGAGAAGCAGGCTCCACGCAGGGATCCCAATGTGGGACTCAATCCCAGGACTCCAGGATCACACCCTAGACGCTCAACCACCGAGCCATTCAGGTGTCCTGAGAGAAATATTTTGAAAGTTATAAAATACCAGAGATTACAAAAAAATGGACATCACGGAGGGACTTGATACACAGTAAAGAAGAAAGTTTTTTTCTACTAGTAATATTCCTTTAAAAAATGTCTTTTTCATTTAAGCTTTATTGATATCAACTCTCAATATTTGTTCCTTACACAGCTATTCTCTTAATTAATCTGCCCATTCATTCTGGAAGTTATATTTGGGAATTCCTCTTATATGTCAGGTGCAGAAAATGAAACAGGCATGGGACAAGGAGTTGGTAAGGATTTTAAATTGTAAAGAGGGCCATAGATAAAAATGGGTGCGACAGTACACGGTGGTCAGTAGCACCACAGGGATGGGTGTCAGTAGGAGGAGGTAAGTGATTCACCTAATACAGACCTGAGAGGTGAAGGAACATTGTCCACAGAGAGTTAGGTTAGGGTCCGAAGGGTGAATAGGGGTTCAGCAAAACTGATAGAATACTGTAACCTGTGGTATTTCAGCCTCTTACCCACTCACACTGAGTTTCTTATTCTCTGCTCTCTCTACGACTCAGAGGGATCTTGCCTAAAGGTTCATCCTAAATACAATTTGATGTCAAGTCTCTGATGTGAAATTTTCACATGTTTCATACTGAATATGATCTTGGTGTCTAATCCATTTGTATCTGATCTCACATTCTCTTAATCCGATGATCAACCAGTACTGTCTTAGACCACTTTATTTCCTTACCCAATCAGAATTTGGCCCAATTTTATTAGTTAATAATAATATAAATAGGGGGCACCTGGGTGGCTCAGTGGTTGAGCATCTGCCTTTGGCTCAGGTCGTGATCCCAGGGTCCTGGGATTGAGTCCTGAATCAGGATCCCCACAGGGAGTCGGCTTCTCCCCCGCTCCCTCCCTCCCTCCCTCATCCTCCCTCCCTCTACCTATATCACTGCCTCTCTCTCTGTGTCTCTCATGAATAAATAAATAAAATCTTATTTAAAAATAATATAAATAACAAGTGAAAAATGAACAGGTGTTTCTATAGAGGAATTGTGATTACCTGTGATTACCTGTTGTTGCCACTAGATGACGCCCGTAAGCCTGAGGGACAAACAGGCTGGTCCAGTCTCTCCTCCCTTCCTGGGAACTAGAGAAAGTAACCAATCAGAGGATTGGGACATGGGAAAGAAGAAACTGCCCCAACTAAATTTTAAGTGATCCTGGTTCTCAAATGTTTCCTTAAAAAAATAAACCCAACATCATTCTTTCCTTTTGTATAAATGGGACAGTAAGAAATTTAAAATTTAGTTACCTGTACTTACCTGCCTATCTTGAACCACCCTGTCCCCACTCATGCTTTATTTCTATTTCTTTTATTTTTACTTTCTTCTTTAAAATATTTGTTTCTTTGGGGATGCCTGAGTGGCTTAGTGGTTGAGCTCCTGCCTTTGGCTCAGGGTGTGATCCCAGAGTTCTGGGATGGAGTCCCACATGGGGCTCCCTGCATGGACCCTGCTTCTCCCTCTGCCTGTGTCTCTGCCTCTCTTTCTCTCTGTGTCTCTCATGAATAAATAAATAAAATCTTTAAAAGATAAAATATTTTTTCTTTTCTAAATTTTTTAAATTTTTTTTAGTTTTTACATTCTAACAAAACTGTCATTCCAGCACCCTAATCTGTCAAATTGAACTATTTGTAGTTCCTTATATATGCCTTCCACTATCCCAACTACCAATCCAAGTTTATGATTTTCCCTCAATCTCGAAGAGCCACTCTCTCTTCAAAAACTTCCCCCTCCAATATTACCTTTAGAAATCCCACTCATTCTTCAAGATACATTTCAACTACCACCTCTTCTGTGACATTTTTTTCTGTTACTACCCCTAGAGAATGCCTTTTTTCAATTCTTTTCATTCTCTTAACAAGCTTAGTATTTTGTTTAATAATAAATGTAGCATGCATTATTGTAAAGCTATATGCATTTCTGTAGCAAGGACTTTCTGCTTGTGATTATTTATGAACCTTTCATAATTTCCCTGCTATATAATGTTTGCCTTTTGACCACAGAGACCACCCTAGTCATTTTTATATGTCCTGAAGCATTTAGCACCATATTATTTATTGAGTTGATTTGAATGGTAATCTCCATAAGACTGTTGCCAAAAACTCTAGGAATAAAAAAATGAGATAATGATTCTTAGTGATAGTCCCCTGGATAATTTGAATGAAATTCATTAGCAGGACCTGGGGAACCAACTCATCTTTCCAACTAGAAATGACAGCCATAAGCATGAGACTCCCACCTCCTCCAAATTTATAGAAATAATGGACAGAATATAACTATTTTAAACTATAAAGCTGAGTTCAAAATTGAGAGACCAAAAACTTCAGATACCAGAATGAAGAAGAACTTCAAAGTCATAGTAATAAGAGCCAGGAGTTAAGGTTTTAACCTCATGCAGGAGGACCAAGAGGTGAGACCCTAGAACCACTTAATGTGTAGCTGGAATGAAAATTCCTGCATAAATTAGGACCCTAAAGAAGTTGTCACTTTTTGAAGCCAAGAAGTTGCCAAGAAGTTTATCTTCTACCCAGTAGCCTAGATTGGACAGAGGTGTGGGGTAGCAGTTCCCATGAAAATGGAAAGTCCTAGCTGAAGGAAATCCAGTTTTACATTAGCATTTGAAGACAGAAGCCCAAACTTAGAAACAAAGAAACTGCCAACGCCCTAGGCTTACAAATATAAAAATTTGTAGTAGTAGTAAGGGCACTTGTGCAACTCAGAGCATTAAAGAATCCCACAGAATAAATTACCTTCACTGAAGATAAACTCTCAACAAAATGTGCACCACAAGGGAATAATCCACCACAAGGGACAGTTAACAGATACACCAAATTGGAAAAAAAATCTGGGACGCCTGAGTGGCTCAGCGGTTGAGCATCGGCCTTCAGCTCAGGGCATGATCCCAGGATCTGGGATGGAGTCCCACATGAGGCTCCTTGCAGGGAGCCTGCTTCTCCCTCTGCTTGTGTCTCTGCCTCTCTGTGTCCCTCATGAACAAATTAATAGAATCTTTTTTAAAAAAGGAAAAAAAATCTGTGCCCAAATAATTTCCCTTAATAAAACAACCTTAACATGACTTCAAAATTTGAATAAAATGGTTAAAAACATAAAAGAAAGACGATAAGATAAAAATAAAGTGAAAGAACAAGATAAGATTAAAAAATAGAAGTATATGGGGAAAAAGAGAAACATTTGGGAAAAAATGGGCTTTATTGATTCATTAGTTCTTTCAACAAATATTGTTTGAACACCCACAAAATTCCAGCCCTATTTGCAGTGCTGGAGATAAAATGGTGAATGAGATACACAGATCCCCTACTATGACAGAGCTTCTATTATGTTGAAAATAAAACAGTTGGGGCACCTGGGTGGCTCTGTAGTTGAGTGTCTTGCCTTCAGCTCAGGGCATGATCCCGGAGTCCCGGGGTTGAGTCCCCCATCGGGCTCCCCATGGGGAGCCTGCTTCTCCCCCTGCTTATGTCTCTGCTTCTCTCTCTGTCTCTCATGAATAAATAAATAAAATCTTTCTTTAAAAAAAAAACACTCAACACATGGGTTTAACAGATAGACTAGAAACTGCAGAAGAGATGATTATTCAGTTGGAAAATAGACTTGAGAAAATTATCCATAATCAGCACAGAGGATACAAAACAGAGAATAGTGAAATTAAGAGATATGGAGAATAGGGGTGCCTGGGGTGGCGCAGTCAGTTGAATGTCAGACTCTTGGTTTCAGCTCAGGTTGTGATCTCGTGGTCATGATCTTGATCTTGTGGTCATAAGACGGGGTCCATGTTGGGGCTCTGCACTCAGCACAAAGTCTTCTTGAGACTCTCTCTCGGGAATCTCAAGCAGGGAACTTGCTTCTCCCTCTCCTGCCTGCTGCTCCCCTTTGCTCTTTCTCTGTCAAATAAATAAATAAAATCTTTATACATATATCACATAAATATGTTGTATTAAATCAATTAATATGTTATATTTTATGTATGTTTATATAAAATATATATTATATGAAATAAATAAATCTTTAAAAAAGAGAGTTGGAGAATAGAATATGAAGGTCCAATGCACATCTAATAAAAATTTCAAAAAAAGAAGAAAAGATAATGGAGAAGAGGCATTATTCAAAGAGAAAATGGCAAAGAATTCCTCAGGAAGAAAGAAAAGCATGACTCATGGAATAATACAATGAGTCCTCAAAAGGATAAATTTACAGAAAGTCAATAATGTATCCAGAAACTTCTTTTTCTTTTAATTTTATTTTAAGGATTTTATTTATTTATCCATGAGAGAACCACAGAGCCACCCAGGTGCCTCCTTGCCAGTTGCTTTAAAAAGATTCAACAAATAGTGTGATTTCAGCATCTTAATTTGGTTTGTCAGCCTTTCTGGTCGGCCTCTTGGTGGTGAACTTGGAGGCTACCATTGCACCAAGGTGATTTCCCACTGACATACCACTAAAAAGTAGAGATAAACAGATAACTCATAAGCAAAGAAGGAAGAAAAAAAAGTCACTCAAGTGGAAGGCAGGAAAGTACTTAAAGAACTTAAGAAGTTACACTAAAAAATAAATTTTATTACTTTTTTATTTCTTTTTTTTTTTTACTTTTTTATTTCAAGAATAGATAGCCAATTTTTTATTCACATGCTTCTCCACATCATTTATTAGTGGCTGCGTGGAATACAGATTAAGAACGGTTCTAGGGGCATCTGGCTGGCTCAGTGGATAGAGCGTACAGCACTTGAGTTCAGCATCATGAGTTCAAGCCCCATATTGAGCATAAAGATTACTTTAAAATTTAAAAAAAAAGAAAAAAGAAATAGAAAGATGGATTTTAAAGCCAAGCCTCACTTAGGTGAAAAAAGAGTGCATATATATCTATAGCAATGTCTCCTCAGAGGTACTGGAAAGAGAAGAAAGAACAGGAGGCACGTATTCACCTTCCTTGATGCAGGTTTTATAGCTTTAAAAATCACTACCAATTCCCAGAGCTTTCAACAACTCGATTACATTTTCTTTTAGTGTTTTTTTTTTTTTCAGTTGGTGCTCTTATACTTCCTCATTCTACTAAGAAAAAAGTGAATTTGTATACTACTAACTCAAAAAAGAATATTTACAACAGCCACAATTGCATCAAAATCATAAGGTGTTATATATATTATATTATATTATATTATATTATATTATATTATATTATATTATATATATATATTGCTACTATACAGAAAAAAGGTATAATGATATGCCTCTAATTGGCCAGAACTTTCAGCCTAGATCCTAAATCTAGCTGGGCATCAGGATCACCTGAGAAACTTTCTTTTTTTTTTTTTTTTTTGAGAAACTTTCTTTTTAAAAATTGAAATACATTTGACAAAGAACATTGCATAAGTATAAGGTGTATAGCGTGTTGATTTGATATGCTGAAATCGCAGTATGGGTGCCATTGTAGTGTTAGCTAGCACTTATATCTCTTCACATATTTATCATTTATTTTTTGTGATGGAAATAATTAAGATCTAGTCTCTTAGCAAGCTGGGCTGTTTATAGTCCAATATTGTTGCCTTGACGCGTGAATCACAATTTAGCTGGACACAGAATTCTTGCGTTAGCACCCTTTCCCCTCAAAACTCTGTGGATACACACATTTTTATTGTCTTGAACCATATGAGAGTAAGTAGCATACACTATATCCCTTTCCCCCTAAACACTATGGTGCATATTACCTAAAAACAAGAATACTCTCCTAAGCATACTCAGTTGAATATGTGGGCATGAACTACGCAGGTCTGCACATATGCTGTTCTTTTCAATAAACACAGTGCAGTAATAATAATAAACACAAAAAAATAATAAACACAAAAAAATAATAATAATATAAATAATAATATTATAATAATAATAAACACAAAAAAATAATAAACACAAATAATAAACACAAAAATGTGTTTTTTCTTCCTCATGACTTTCTTAACAGTGTTTTCTTTTCTCTGACTTTATTATTATTTCTCAACTTACTTCATGTAAGAATACAGTGTATAATACATACAACATACAAACCGTGTATTAATTTGACTGTTCATATTATCAATAAGGCTTTAGGTCAACAGTGGGCTATTAGTTAAATTTGGGGGGAGTCTAAAGTTATATGTGGATTTTTGATCTCACAGGGATTCAGCACTCTAACCCTTGTATTGTTCAAGGGTCAACTGTATAATTATTAATTTGCTTACTTTCACTCTTCCTTGTAAGAATATAAACTCTAGTGGGACAGGAACTACTTCTTTGTTGGTCCCTGTTATATCCCCAGGGGCTGTCATTTATCAAACAAGATAGGCAGATTTTTTTCTAGAAAAGGCTAAAGATAAGTATTTTAGGCTTTGCAGATCAAGAGGCAAAATTAAAGATTATATACATATACACACATATACATACCTATATATGTGTGCATATGTATATAAATATAAATATATATCCATAATGAGAGAATTTTTTGGAGAATGTTTAAATTGTGGCAATTTCCACAATTTTTAATTGATAGAATTCAAAATACAATAATGATAATTGCCTACAGTTTTTTGTTAATATACAGGGCTGGACTTGGGGGAGGCAGAGGTTAGGCAGCAAGGGTTTGGCCAACAGAAGATCAGTGAAACAGAGACAGCTCTTTGGAAGAGGGAACAGCAAAAGGAAGAAAACAGCACCTGTTGCTGGCAGCCCCACTACACTTCCAGTCCTAAGGGGGTTCACAGGTGTTGTTACACTCAGAGAACTAAGGTGACTTCAGAATGTTTTTGGTCAATGGGAGTCCAATAAGGAAGCCAAAGAAAAAGGTCTTGACAATAACACCATCGCACTGAGATGTAGGCACAATGCTGCTCTTCTGTCTGTGAAAGGAGGAACCAGAGCAAGTCCCAACAGTGCCCAGCAAAGCTTTCTCCTGTAGAGAGAGATCAGAGCAACTGAGGGAGCTGTCTCAGATCTACTACTCAATCCCACTGTTATGGGCCCATTTGGGAAGGGTGGGAATAATGAGAATTCTAGCTTTTTATAATAGTTTGGATGACTATGGAAACTGATTTTAAGTCTGCAAATGGAGTGTAAGGACAGGACTGCCTTTCTGGACAAATGTTCCTCTTAGAGCCTGGGAAAATTAATGCAAAGCAATTTTAGAGATGCTACTGTCCAATTATTTTTCCTCCTTGCTTTGTCATTTTTTTCTTTCAGTTAAAAATTGGTGCGTTGCCTTCCTTTCCTAGAAAATAAACAATTCTCCTTGCAATGAAAAACAAAACAAAACAAATCTAGCAAACCTAGTTTTTTTTTTTTTAATACCTAGGGGTATCTAGGAAGGAGGTTAATATATGTAGAAGAGAAGAGAGGAGGTAAAGGGCATAAAGAGCAGACCTGGTGTCTGTAGCAACTACTCAACTCTGCTGTTGTAGCAGGAAAGCAGCCACAGACAAGATGAAAACTAATGAGCACAACTGCATTCCAATCAAACTTTATTTAAAGTTTATTCAAAGTTTGAATTTTGTACAATTTTCACATGTCACAAAATATTTTTTCTTTTTTAAAAAAAGTTGCTAGAACAACATCATTCTTAGCTAGTGGGCCATACAGAAACAGCATTTGGGGATAGATCTGCCTGCTGTAATAGATGATAAAATGGAAAGAAGGAATAAAGGGAAAGTTAAAGGGGAAAACAATTTTTTCACGGTGAAATCATGAGTCATATACAATACAAAATGAACACATGTCAAAGATTTTATTTAACTCAAATGGGAGAATCAGATATTACAGCGGGTTCAAAGGGGAGTTCAAGCACACACACAAAATCAGGAATACTGAAATGAATATACTCATAGATGCAAAATTGGTGTGATTGTCCACAGAGTGACAATCATTTGCATTCCTCTTGACAAAATTCATTTGCATTTCTAGACACAAGATTCATCTTTGTTAGCCTCACATTTCTGAGACTTCCAGAGTTGCAAAATAGTTCAAAGACAACAAAAAGCCCAGGAATCTATATTCATAGCTACATTGGGGACACCAAGACCACGTGCCAATTAAAAAGTCAAGCATGATGGGGGCGCCTGAGTGGTGCAGTTGGTTAAGCGTCTGACTCTTGGTTTGGGCTCAGGTTCTGATCTCTGGGTTGTGGGATCGAACCCTACATAGCACTTTGAACTCAATGTGGAGTCTGCACCTTCTCCCCCTGACCCTCCTGCTCATGCTCTCTCTCTCTCTCTCTAAAAAATAAATAAGTAAATCTTAAAAAAAAAAATCAAGCATGAAATCTTAAGAATGTCCGGGTTTTGGGGTGCCTGGGTAGCTCAGTCGGTTAAGCATCTGCCTTTGGCTTAGGTCATGATCCCGGGGTCCTGAAATTGAGAGCAGTGTTGGCCTCCTGGCTCAGCAAGGAGCCTGTTTCTCCTCCCTCTGCCTCTGTGCCTCCCCACCTTGCTCGTATTCTCTCTCTCTCAAATAAATACAATCTTTTTTCTTTTTTTTTAAAAGAATGTCCTGGTTAAAAAAAAAAAAAAAAAAAAAAAGAATGTCCTGGTTTCAAAATATCACATTTAAACCTTGTGCTGCTTTATAGGGAATGCTAAAAATTTATTTGTATCCAGTTTGTTCATAAAACACTGTACCATTTAGTAATATGGTACTCACAGAAACTTTATATTCCAACTCCTCTATCACAACAATACTATGTGTAGCCTAGAGGACTTTATGTAGGAACAGAGGCAAGAGTAAAGTATCTTTCAAGAGGTAGATCACTCTCTCTCTCTCTCTCTCTCTCTCTCTCACACACACACACACACACACAATGTACATCACAGTCCCAACACATACTGGCAATGTGATCTTGCGGAAATAAATGAACATTTCTTAGTCTCAGTTTCTTTATCTGTTAAATGGAAATATTAATAGTACCTATTTCACAGGGCTGGTAAAAGAATTAAATGATGTGATAAATAACACACTTAAGTACAGCCTGGCACAGAGTAATCACACAATATGGTCATTATTTTTCTTTTAGATCAGGGCTTGATACTATATAATATATCTGAAATTTGTCTAAGATCTCATTTTGGGCAGGCTTGATAAAGCTGTGAGTTCCTATTTTATGGCATATTAGTATGATACTAATACAAGTTCCCTTTTCTAGGGGAAAACTGATAAACTTCATTCTCTAGATCCTGGCTGGAGTCATAGCATGGACTTGCTAGAGGGCCCTGGGCTACCTCATCCATCAGAGGTGTACGATGTGTCAACAGCAAGAGGAGAAACACCACCTGATCTCCCATAGGAATCAATATGTTCTTTAGATTAGACACAGCCCTATAGTCTCCACTGAAGCTACACGAATATTATTTTCTCTTTAAAAGATTTTATTTATTTACTCATGAGAGACACACAGAGAGGCAGAGACATAGGCAGAGAGAAAGGAAGGCTCCCCACGGGGAGCCTGATGCAGGACTCGATCCCTGGACCCCGGGATCACAACCTGAGCCAAAGGCAGATGCTCAGCCACTTAGCCAGGCATCCTTCCAATTATATTAGATCCTAATATAAGGAAACGTCATTTTTTTTTCTGGAAGATTATTAAAAATCTGGCATTTTCCACACTACAATGCACACAGAGGAAGAATTAAATTTGAACCTAATTTCATTTCAAGTAAATTATACACACTTAATTACATCTTTTCTGTTCAATTTACAGAGCAGTAGGCATTTAAGAAATTAGAATTGCTATACCTGCACTTCCAAATTGAACAAAACAAGAATCACTGAAATGACTTTTTTTAGAACCAGAAGAGGGTTTTTTTTTTTTCCTTTTCTAGAATAGAACATTTTTCTATATGAAGAACTGGCATTTTTATTCCATACCCTACCTACTCATCACTCTGCTCAAATTATCTTTTCAATTCCTCAACTCAGTGGTTTGTTGGTTTTGTTTTGTTTTGTTTTGTTTTGTTTTTCTATTTATGGTAGATGAAAACCAACCCAGATGCTATAAAAATAACATTAAGATGCAAACTGAAAGCTCATAAGAAAACCTTTGGGTTGAGGGCATTTCTGGCCGGGTTTTCCAATAAAACAAGTGTCCGTTAAGATGGAAGTTCGAAACGTCCTTTATTTGACATTGGATTGCCCTCGTTTGCCCACTTGGTTGGTATAGGTGAATTTAATTTTCTCTTTTCTTGGTTCGATTATCAACTCTGCAGGCCCCTCTTCCATGGAAATCCATCCAACTTCAAGAGGACTCAGTAGGGCAGAACTGCTCTTGAAATGCCAAAATGGGGAAAACAGCTTGAGAATGTTATGAGGCAAGATAGACTGGCGTGAAAGATATTTTCATCTCCACTCACTGGGTGCCAACTCAGGACAAAGTTAGGAGAACGGTGCAGTATGTGCTGTAAATTAATACTGAATGGAACAGGTGAGTTAAGAATGGAGTAAGAATGGAAAAGTGAGTCAGAGTCAGACATAAAGTCACAGCATCATAACTGTATCCTCAAGAGAATCGTCCGTGGCGGTCACTGGCAAATTTCTGCCACTATTTAATGGTAAATTATTTCGTGCTATAAATAGTTGGGAGTTTGTGGATGGCACAATGTTCCTAGTATAAACATAGATGGGAAAGTAGAGTTTAGTTTTTAATCCCACTCTGCCTCTTAAGTCACGGATTTCTATTGCAAACTGAAAGAGAGAAAATTATGTATATGAAACATTAACAGTTTAGGGTGCATAATGGGGAAAAGAGGGTATTCTGTGGCAAGCACTTTATTTCAAAGCATGATAAAAAAATACTGAAGGACAGTATTTTTTTTCTGTTTCTATAGCAATCTTTCCATTTTTTCTTTTCTTATGAAAATGTATTTTATATATATATATAAACATATATGTATATTTATTTGTAAAATAGGTGAGGGCTTTAAAATGGAGATCTATATGATAGGTCTTTGTCAATTCTATTTATACATGGTCTTGAAACCATCTCAGGTTCTTAGTTCTTAGCTTTCCTTTTCCATAAATACAAAAATGGAGATGATAAAATGATGGAAAATTTTAAATTGTTTTCTTATGCGTTTATTTGCTTTGTTTTGGGATTCCTGGGCGGATGTTTTTTATCTCTGTGAAATATTACTAACACTGAGAACTTCAAAATATCCATGAGGCAATGCCATGGAAGCTCAGTCCATTGGGATGAAATAAAACTTTAAAAGAATGAGCCTCAAAAAACTTTTAAAGGATATCTTTCTATCTTAAAAGAATAAAAGCTATGTGTAAAAACTTTGTACTGCTGAGGGTATAGGGTAATAGGTGTGTATTGGTAACACCTTACTAAAAAGTCATTTATCAATACATACCAATAACTTCTAAAATGTTTGTATTAACTCAGGCTGCCATAACAAAATACCACACACTGGATGACTTAACCGAGGGAAATTTATTTTTCACATTTCTGGAGTGTGGCAGGCCAAGGCTAAGGCGTTAGCATGCTAGTTTCTGGGGAGAGGTCTCTTCCTGGCTTGTAGAGGACTGTTGTCTCTCTGTGTGCTCACATGGTGGTGGAGGCCACAGAGAGAGGGGAGACAGACTGCTCTCACCTCCCTAGTCCTATGGGATTAGACCTCACTCTTAAGACTTCATTTAACTTTACTTCCTAAAAGCCTTCTTTCCAGCTACCATGACACTGGGAGTAAGAGCTTCAATTTATGAATTTTAGGGAGACACAACTCAGTCTATAACAATGTTTATAACCTTTGACCCAGGAATTCAACTTCTAGGAACCCATCCTTTGTGTGATATTGAGGTAGGGGTGTGGTATGGGGAGGGGTAACCAGAATGTAGCCCTAAATGAATGCTTAAAAAATATTCATTATATTACCTACCATTTTAGGCAAGGAAAACACACACAGGCAAGGTGGGCATAGAATCATTTGGGGAATATAAATAATAGTGAAAGGGAATAGAAAGGAAGGGAGAAGAAATGTTGGGAAATATCAGGAAGGGAGACAGAACATAAAGACTCCTAACTTGGGGAAACAAACTAGGGGTGGTGGAAGGGGGGAGGAGGGCGGGTGTTGGAGGGGAATGGGTGACAGGCACTGAGGTGGACACTTGACGGGATGAGCACTGGGTGTTTTTCTGTATGTTGGTAAATTGAACACCAATAAAAATTAATTAAAAAAAAAATATTTTACTCTCCGAGTAAAACCATGAACTAAGTTACAAAAGCAGAATGCCATTTGATTTCCAGGTTGGCATCCAGGTAAACCAGAGCAGTGTCACAAATCCAAGGCAGCCCCAACAAGAAATTAATAAGCTAAAAAACGCAAGTCACAAACTAAAGGGGGAACCAATGCAAAAGGAGGTCCAAGTAGAGAGACGGTGAAACTGCATAATTCTCAGAGCCTGGTTTAAGTATTCACCAAACCATGTTTTTGTTTGTTTGTTTTACATTATATGGGTAACCTAAGCCTGAACATTCCATGGTGATAACCTCTTTTGGCTTTTGCTTTTTTTTTTTTGAGTGAGAGCAAGCGCGGGTGCAAATGGTGCATGGGAGGGACAGAGGGAGAGAGAGAATCTCAAGCAAACTCCACACCCAGCATGGAGCTTGATGCAGGGCTAAGTCCCATGACTCTCAGATCATGACCTGAGCTGAAATGAAGGGTCAGATGCTCAACCAACTGGGCCATCCAGGTGCCCCCTTGCTTTTGTGCTTTCTTTCTTTTTTTTTTTTTTTAATTTTTTTATTATTTATTTATGATAGTCACACACAGAGAGAGAGAGAGGCAGAGACACAGGCAGAGGGAGAAGCAGGCTCCATGCACCGGGAGCTCGATGTGGGATTCGATCCCAGGTCTCCAGGATCGCGCCCTGGGCCAAAGGCACGCGCCGAACCGCTGCGCCACCCAGGGATCCCGCTTTTGTGCTTTCAAAAACAGTTATAAGTGACACTATTTCAGAAGGAATGAAGTTATACTTAAAGCACAGAATAACAATAACATTCTGGGAAAAAATGTGTTTTTCTTAATGTTCTCTGGCTATTTCATCTATTTGCATGGCTTTAGTATCATCTCAATAAAGACAACTCACAAGAGGTGCCTGGGTGGCTCACTCGGTTAGGCATCTGCCTTTGGCTCAGGTCATGATCTTGGGGCTCTGGGATCAAGCGCCACATCAGGCTCTCGGCTCAGTGGAGAGCCTACTTCTTCCTCTGCCTCTGCTACTCCCTCTGCTTGTGCTCTCTTACTCTCTCTCTCTCTCAAATAAATAAAATCTTTAAAAAAAGAGAGAGACAACACAGAAATCTGTTATCTGTTTAAAAAAATAAAAGATTTATTTTAGAGAGAGAGAATCCTCAAGCAGATTCCCCACTGAGCACAAAATCTGGCATGGGGCTTAATCCTAGGACCTTGAGATCATTATCTGAGCCGAAATCAAGAGGCAACTGCTCAGCTGACTGAGCTACCCAGGCACCCAACAAATTTTTCACCCTTAAGACCTGGCCCAAATAGGGTCACTGCCCCCATATCTATGGTTTCAGTTACCCACGGTCAACAATGGTCCAGAAGTAGATGAGCCTCACTTTGACACACGGTCAGGTCAGTTGTAGCCTAACTATGTCACAATACCTATGTCGTTCACCTCACTTCATGTCATCACAATGAATGTTGGCCTTTTATCATTTCACATCATCACAAGAAGAGTTAAGAACAGTACAAAAAGATATTTTGAGAGAGAGACCACATTTGCGTAACTTTTACTATAGTGTTATAATTGTTCTATCTTGTTATTAGTTATTGTTAATCTCTTACTGTGCCTAATTTATACATTAAACCTTATAATATAGGTATGTATGTATAGCAAACAACATAGTAGATATAGGATTCAGTCTTATATCCACCATTTCAGGCATCCAATGGGGGTGTTGGAACATGTCCTCCTTAGATAAAGTGGGACACGTCTTACAAATACAGTAATGCCTGGGCAGATGCTTGACGACCATCTCCCTCCGAGTGAATCATCACCTCCTGGGAAACGTGCCTACCACTCTGTGATCTTTATCTCTCTCCACAGCATTCCCACCCATGAAGAACCTCAAAGCTGTCTTTGATTCTTGTGTCTTACCCACCATCCTCTTCCAGCTGCATTTCCCACTCAGCCTTGGACTGATACTAAGCTGAGTTAATTAATGGATAATCGTTACATATTTTTGCTTTTTATTTTTTTATTCTACAGAAAAGATATAATTGGGGGTCGTACCAAGCAATATATTCATTTTTTTTGGCACTTTAGGAACAAATAAGAGATGCATGTATGTTTTAGACTGTTCCGGCTGCTATAACAAAAATACCATAGACTGGTTGGTTAAACAACAAACATTTCTGACAGTTTTTGAGTCTTGGAAGTCTGAGCTCAAGGTACCAGTAGATTCAGTGTCTGGTGAGAGCCTGCATCCTGGTTCACAGAGGGCCATTTTTTTCTGTTTCTCACATGGCTGATGGGAATGAAAGAGCTCTTTGCAGTCTCTTTTATAATGGCACTAATCCCATTCATGAAACCTCCACCTTCATGACCTAATCACCTCCCAGAGGCCCCACCTCCTAATGGTGATATTGGAGGTTGGGATTTCAATCTACAAATTGAAGGAGATACAGCCATTCTGTCCATAACAATGTAGTCGCACAGTTAGGGTATGTGTATTCAAGAATGATACTAGTCTGTTAAAAAAAAAAAGGCTTGTGATAGTTCTCTCTTGCTTTTCCTTGTGAAATAGAAAGCAGTCACTTACTAAAAGTCACAACCAAGGGGTGGAGACTATGCCAGGAGTAATAGTGACAGATAAATACAACTGTGCTTTCATTTTTCAAGAGCAATTGTGTTCTAAAGCAATAAGCTTTAGGCTTTTTGGTCTCTGGGCTACATTACACTTTTAGGACCTACTGAGGATCCTGAAGAGCTTTGTCCATGTGAGTTATAATTATCAATACTTAATGTACTGGAAATTGAAAAACTGAGAAGTTATTTTATTGATTTGAAGATAGCACTGAGGAGCACATTGCATATTAACGTTAATATCATCCTAGCATTATTATTATATTAGTATGATTTTTACATCACAGAGACCCTGAGAAAACTACTGTCCTAAAATTTCAGTTTGTTCCAGAATGTGAAAGAGCATAATTAAGCATAAAACTTTGCAAGTGAATTTATTTGCTTTGATTTATAATACCCGACTCTCAAATAAAAGCTATGAAATGTCAAAATTTATAACAAAATTTTCTCGATTCTGATGGTCTTGCTTCCTGGGCTTACTGATTAGTGGCTTCATCCGAAATAACAAAGTTTATTATTTCCCCTATGTGTAATCTGCCTATATAGCAAAGAGTCTATGTCATAGTAGAATGATTTTCTTTGCTTCATCTTCACTTTATTATATCCTTGATTACTCAAGAAAAAGGAAAACAAAGGTTCTCACTGGTCTTTATAAGAATCTGTGCTTATTTTTTATATATTTCTTTTATAAATAAATAATAGAAACTTATTTCTCATAGTTCTGGAGACTTGGATGTGAAGTCTAAGATCAAGGTGCTGACAGATTCTGCTTGGTGAGGATCCACTTCCTGGTTCAGAGATGGCCAAATTTTATTCTATGATTATTACTTAAAAAAAAAATTTAAAGATTTTATTTATTTGACAGAGAGAGAGAGAGCACAAGCAGGGGGAGCCACAGGTAGAGCGAGAGGGAGAAGCGGCTCTTCGATGAGCAGAGAGCCCGATGGCGGCTCCATCCCAGGACCCTGGGATCATGACCTGAGCTAAGGACAGACACTTAATTTGAGCCATCCGGGTGCCCCTTTTGTGATCTTTTTTTTTTTTTAAGATTTTATTTATTTGACAGAGGGAGAGGGGGAGAGAGAGAGAGAGCACAAGCAGGCTCCCCAGTGAACAGAGAGCCCCATGCAGGGCTCAATCCCAGGACCCCAAGACCATGACCTGAACCAAAGGCAGATACTTAACCAACTGAGCCACCCAGGTGCCTCTGTGATCATTTTTAAATGTTATATTGGCACTTTGGTTAAATAGTTTCACAGGCACCCATTATCCTATTTTTTTTATTAAGATTTTATTTATTTATTCATGAGAGACACAGAGGGAGGCAGAGACATAGGCAGAGGGAGAAGCAGGCTCCTTGTGGGGAGCCCAGTGTAGGACTCAATCCCCGGACCAGGATCACACCCTGAACTAAAGGCAGACAGATGCTAAACAGTTGAGCCACCCAGGCATCCCCCCATTATCCTATCTTAATCAAGTCCCCACATTTCCTTTAAAGACATTTTTCATTGCTTTCTCACAACTAGATGTGACCTATAAAAGACATTTTTAAAAGACATTTTTAAAAATTTTGTACCTATCTATGAGATTTCCTAGAGGGCTCTTGGAAAAGCACAAAGGTTTGTTCTTTTACTTTATTATAAAAAAGAGAGATATTAGTAATAATTAAGTTAAGTTTGTTTGATGTGTTACAATAGAAAAAGTTGCATAGGAATATCTGTCAAGTAAGAAAGTACACAGAGCCCGGCCTAGGTTAAATATGCATAAGTACAATGTTATCAATATAAAAATTTCAGAAATCAAATGCTATATTAGAAATTCCTGGAGGTTTGTTAATGCCCATGCTGACCATAATGTTTGATACTCAGGGTGAATACAAAAGTCTTATGAAATAGTTATTTAATGTTCCCTGATTTAAAAAAAAATCAGTATCCACCATTCTAATAATGCAGATTATGGTAATAAATTAGTGTGAGGATGGCTTGGCCCAAGGTGGTTTGGGGGTTGTAACAAAGTCAATTTCTGGAAAAACATTGAGGGCAGAGCCTATAGATTTTTACTTGGAATTGAACAGGGATTAGTGAGAAAAAGAGAGTAGTCAAAGCCATCGTGAAGGTTGTCGGCTTAAGCAAGTGGTGGAATTGAGATGCCTTTAATAAGATGAAGAAGCACCTGGTTTGGGAGAGACTACAAAGAATTTCAGATTGGACCTGTTAAATATCAAGTTATTGATAATAAATAATGTTAATACAAATAAATACAAATGTATAATATAAATAGATAATAAACATATTTATATATGCAACCATATCCTAAACATGTTACAAATATTAACATATTTAATCTCTGCCTCCTCCTCAACTACTGAAATTTGCATTGGAACAGGAAGCCTGTTCCAGGAAGAGAGCTATTAACAGAGACTCCCCTTTACCTAAGAAACTTACCAGCATAATAGGGTAACCCCGTTTTTCCAAATATCTCCTTTCTCCTTCCTGTTAATGGCCTACCTCTCCTTTGTTTCTCTGACCCTACTCCTCTCCTTAGCTCCAATAAGATTCATGTTGCCTCATTGTCTTTGGAATTTCCAGGATGTGTGGATTCCCTGCACATACGCCCATTACATTTGATTTTCTCCTGCTTCATGTCAGTTTGATTCTAAGTCCAGCCAGAAGCACCACAGGACAGAGGAGTCTTTCTCCCTGAGGGAGTTTTTTACAGACCCCAAAATTTCAATGTAACATTCAAATTGTAGTATCTAAAATTCAATATGGTACTGGAAGGAAGGTCAATCAAAACTACAAGTACAGTGAAAAAATTTCAGAGTGGTCCCTCCCACATTTTAATTTTTTTTTCAAAAGCAAGAGTGTACCTCCAAAAGCTGGTACAAGTTTTTAAGTCAAGCATGTATTAGCACAGGACAACAATCTCTACTCCCAAGGGAGATTGCAACACTCGTCTTTGTTCACCAGATGTGGTCCAGCCTTTAGATCATTTCCCAGTTAATCTCTCTCCAGTACTAATGTTGACTGATCAGTCAACGTCCAACTGAGGGGTTTTGGAATAGAGCAAGAGACATAGATTGGATAAGTCCAAAGAACAGAGCTATGTGGACTCAGTGCTCATTTTCCCAAACAGTAAGGTATGGTAACCTGTTTACTTTTTGTTATATTGGTCATGCCAATCTAATAAGCAGATCAGTGGGTTCCTAGGACTTTCCCACTTGCTAAAGTATGTTAAATGGAGCTGTGTCAAAACCTGTATTTGCATCTCAGAAACCTAAGTAGCTGAGAAAAACTAGCAAATTGTTTTGTTTTTATATATATAAGAATCAAATCTGAATAGGACTTGATTTTTAATTTAAATATTATAGTGCTCAGGTTAGCAATCTGTTGGATTAAATGTCAGGCATATCCTTAATTTACTAAATTAGTGTTCAAGTCTGTAATTGAAGTAATCCCTTTGATAATGTATCCTTAAGGCAAGGGAATACTTTGACTTAATTAAAAAGAGAATGTCAGTTGATGAGTCTGTATTTTCAGAGAATGTCTCCTTGCAGATATATTGAATCAAAGAAATAATAATCAGCTCAGTGAAACCTTACTGTTAGAGAACATATTTGTAATTTTTAAATGAATATATCATTTGTGTAATTAAGCAATGTGAGTCTGTCACATTTGCTCTGATGGAGAAAATAGGTTTTCTGATACTAGCACAGACTCTGATCTTATCCTGAACTATAATCTTAGAGAATTCTCCTAACCAATGTTTGCTTCAGTTTATTTTTATCATAGAGGGGTAATTCATTAAACACAACATTTTTAAGAGAACTTTTAACACACAAGGTTTTTAATTTTTGTTTTTGTTTATGTTAGTAATACTCTAGGAGTAAGTCCCGGTTTCTCTTCTCCTGGCCTGTCAAAAACCAGCTTTATGATTTTGGCAAGTTATTTAACTACAGATTCTTTCACGTATAAAATGTCAAGTCTGATCTTCAATGTTGGATTCCAGATCTATTTTTCAGTGAATATTTGCTTTATTTAAGGATCATCTTTTGTTTCCTAAATATTGAAGATGTTACTCCTCATATTAAGTTGACCTTTTTTAAAGATTTTATTTATTTGAGAGAGAGAGAGACAGAGACAGAGCAGGAGTAGGGAGGAGGGGGAGAAGCAGACTCCCCGCTGAGCAGGGAGCCTGACATGGGACTCGATCCCAGGACCTGGAGATCGTGACCTGTGCCAAAGGCAGATGCTCAACCTACTGAGCCACCCAGGTGCCCCGTAAGCTGATCTTTTATTCCTTTATATTGAGATCTAAAAGTTCAAAGTTGGAATAATACTGTCAGGAAAACAGAGGAGCTGGGAAAGACTGGGAAATGGACAGAGTACTAAGTATCCTGTTCAGAACATTCTGCTGGGTTATTGTTACCTTTTATTGTCTCTGAGCTATTTTGTAACTTTGTACGATGGAAAATACAGTTAGTGATTCAAAGGATTCTTGCCTAAAGATGTGCAGATTGGGTCCACTGAAATGCAATTGACCATTGCCTTTGGATAGGAACATGGTTTATGTTCATTTGAAAATTCATTTCAACATCCCTAATTGCTCTATACGTCAAGTTCTTTGAATTCTTCTTTGCATCAGTTATAACACTGTATTGGTTTCCTCATTAACTAATAAGTTAAACAAAATCTTGGACATATGCGCATTTCATATTTGTATTAGGGTCATGATTAAAGGATAATTAAGAAATTATCCTTTAATTTACCTACATAATTAGATTACTGCAAGGATTAAGTAAGATGTTGCCTGCGTGTTAAGTACTAGGCACAGTGCCTGTGACCTAATGATGATGATTATTCATGTTTAGTCTACTGAGCAAGTGAACTTTGGTTCCAGCCAAGAGCGTCTTCCTCACAGCTAGCTGGTAAGGATTCAAAATAACAAAGGCTTTGGCTGAGGTGGTTTGAAGATAATTAAAACTACAGGTACTTGAGAAAAGGACTTAAATATCAATAAACTCCATCTATTTTGTTATAAATGTTCAAATATCAATCTCACTTAAAATCATGTTTGATTCATATTAAATACTTTCAAAAGCAGTGAAGGGACTAGCAGAGATTAAGTTACCACCTGAAGTGCGTATGGATACAGAGGCTCAAGAAAACCACCTGAAAAAACATGCAGAATTTGAAAGGAACCAGCTCTCACTGCTCACAGTTCTGTCACTAATTGAAGTCATCCACTTGCTGAAGATCCACGGATAATATGGCTTTTGTCACCAAGGGGGAAGATATAAGATGGATTAGCAGATAAGAGTCAAAATAAACTTCCAACTGCCCTATTGTAGCTTATCTTACCACCAAAATAAATGTTGCATTGCAGAGAAGTAAAGGATATTTTATTTAGGTATGTATTTCCCAGTTACCCTACAGAACAAAGAAATCTGAACTGGCTACATACAGTTAAAGATCCAGTTTCAACAAATAGGAAGGCACCCTAATTACAAGCTTATTATACACTAAAGCAGGTTTTCTGGGAACAAGACTGGCTTTCATCAAGATATATAAAGCAGATTGTTGAGAAGATTAAGTGAGATGGGTTGGGGCACCTGGGTGGCTCAGTCAGTTGGGCATCTGCCTACAGCTCAGGTCATGATCCCAAAATCCTGGGATCGAGCCCCACGTGGGGCTTTCTTCTCAGCGTGGAGCCTGCTTCTCCCTCTCCCCACGCCCCACTCATGCTCTCTCCCTCTCTCTCAAATAAATAAGTAAAAGCTTTTAAAGAAAATGAGTGAAATGAGTTGAAGGAGCAGGAGGAACATCCCCGTCCCCCAATTTCTTCCCCTCAATACCACGATGAGCAAAATATACAACCACTACCACCACCACAAAGGAAATAAATAAATTCAATAAACATTTATTAAATACTGCCTATGTGCCAAGTACTCTTTTAGCCAGAAAAATCTCTACCGTGGTGAAGCTCACCTTGGCAGTGAGCAAGGAGCATGGTGGTAGAGACAATCAGCAGGATAAATGAAGAAATAAATGATATGCTGTGTTAAGAGTCATGGGTGCTATGGAGAAAGATGTGAACAGCAAAGGGAAGGTCTGAGGGCTATAGTTTTAAAAAGCCTGGTCGGAGAAAGTCACTTTGAGAGGATATTTGAACAAATACTTTTATTTTAAAGATTTTATTTATTTACTCATGAGAGACACACACAGAGAGAGAGGCAGAGACACAGGCAGAGAGAGAAGCAGGCTCCATGCAGGGAGCCCGACGTGGGACTCGATCCCCGGTCTCCAGGATCATGCCCTGGGCTGAAGGCAGGCGCCAAACCACTGAGCCACCCAGGCTGCCTGAACAAATACTTTTTTTTAAAAAAATATTTTATTTATTTATTCATGAGAGACACACAGAGAGGCAGAAACATAGGCAGAGAGAGAAGCAGATTCCTCACAGGG
The DNA here is from genome assembly GCF_048418805.1 of Vulpes vulpes. Taxonomy (NCBI): domain Eukaryota; kingdom Metazoa; phylum Chordata; class Mammalia; order Carnivora; family Canidae; genus Vulpes; species Vulpes vulpes. Next base: position 10,808,692 of record NC_132781.1, on the reverse strand, counting down.
AGTCTGAAGCAGGACTCGATGCCAGGACCCCGGGATCACAACCTGAGCCAGGGGTAGATGCTCAACCACTGAGTCACCCAGGCGTCCCTGAACAAAGACTTAAAGAGAAAGAGCAAGCCCTAAAGATACAAGGTGGGATGGGAGGAGGGGAGGATGTTCCGTGTAGAAGTCTCTGAGGCAGGGTAATGCCTGGTGCACTTGAGAAACAAAAAGGAGGCCATCTGGCCTCAGCAGAATGAGGGAGGAGAGAATTGGATGAGGTCAGGGAGGTAACAGGTGAGCATGGAGGCAGATCCATATAAGCCTAGGGAACCAGTGTAAGGTCTTTGACTTTGCTTTCAGAGTATGGGGTGCCACTGGAGAACTTTAAGTAATGGAGTGGTATGACCTGATGTCAATTTTAAATGAATCGTCAGAGGAAAAACAATAGCGACTGCAATCAAATAATGAAAGAATCAACAAGAAATAAAAGAATCTACAGAGGGAGACAATGGGAAGTACTTGGCTCTCAGCCTGCTCTTATGCCTCCCCCACCAACCCTAATAGACAAAAATAATAATAATAATAATAATAAATAAAAAAATAAAAAATGTCCTCTTCCAAAACGCAATAACCAAGTGAAGTGAGAATTAGGAAAACAGTTATTTTGGGGTTCTGTACTCAATTCCAATGTGTGAAGGGGAGACTGCTTCCCCCACATTTCTTAGGACACTAACCAGATGTCCTACAATTCAACTAAATTCTGATGCTCTCTACCTGGAGACAGCATCAAATTCCACAGGTAAGGGTTCGGTCCCACAAGGCTGCCCTGCTCTTCACACACCAACTGCACACCCAGATTGGTACTTGCACCCCTGACCGATTGGCTATAAATCAGAGGTTCCCTAGACCTCCTCTTTAGGTTCAATTACTTTGCTAGAGTGGCTCACAGAACTCAGGAAACCCATTTATACACAAGATTATCAGTTTATGACAAAAGATATTAAAAGATACAAATCAATAGCCAGATAAAAAGATACACTGGACAAGGCCCCAAACAAAGGAGCTTCTGTCCTTCTGGAGTTTGGAGCCCGACATGTTGGCACATTGGGAGCATTCTGATTCCCCAGTACAGAAGCTCTCTGAATCCCCTCCTCTTTGGGTTTTTAGTGGTGGCTTCCTTACATAGGCATGATTGATGAACTCATTGGTCATTGGTGATTGATTCCTCCAATACTACTCCCCTCCCCGGAAATCAGAGGGTGGAACTTTCCACCCTCTATTCTTGGTTGGTTCCCCTGGCAACCAGTCCTCTTTCTTAGGTGCTTTCCAAAAGTCACTCATTAACATAAACCCAACTGTGGTGGAAAGGGACTGGTAATGAATATGGAAACACCCACTGCATCTTGATGGCTTTGAAGCATTTGCAGGAGATGAGGACTAGAGACCACGTATTATAACAAGAGATGCTCCTCTTGCTCTTATTGCTCAGGAAATTCTAAGGGTTTTATGAACTGTGAGTCAGGAACTGTGGATAAAAACCAAATGTATATGAGAAATATATTCTGGTCATCTGAATGACCAACTACATATATTTTCCATATATTGCAATATCTCACTGTTGTTGGGAGGCGAGGGAGAGATGAATACTGAGCCCCCACTATCTCTGAGGGCTGCTCTGAATCGAGGGAAAGAGTCCAAAGGTTGAATAAGCAGATGTAATGCACTTTGGAAAAAGAGTCAAGAAGTCACCACATTATATCAGGTGAGACAGAGGCACTCAAGTCTTAGCAACAGGCAGTAGCTTGGTAACTGCAAATATCCTATGGAGGGAAGAGTAGAATATAGCATGCAAGAGGCACAGAGCTACCTTACAATAAAACATAGCTCAAGAATGGAATAAGGAAGGGTAATATTGGCCCAAGGAAAATTATTCCAAAGTCTCAAACTAGGTAATTACAGCCAAAGTAAAAAAGAAAGAAAGAAAGAAAGAAAGAAAGAAAGAAAGAAAGAAAAGAAAGAAAGATTAATAGACACTAGTGAGAATTGAATTGCTCACATAGAGAAGTGTCAGATAATCAGAGTAAATGCATATCAAAAATAATAGAGAAAATAAAGCAATAAATGAAGCGACAAGATCCAGAACACAGACCAAGATAATTTGATCATGAATTTCTCTCCATGAAATAGAGACCCATCAGATGGTACAGATGTGCACAAAAATATAATTCAGGAAGCATATCCCATAAATAAGAAAAAGGCTGCATTTCCAAATTAAAAAGAACATACTCTTTTTTTTTTTTTCCAGGAAAGTCTGAGAGAGAATGCTCAAATGCCACATGATGACTGAATCTCAAGGACAGAAGAATCCTTTAGACATCCAGGCAGAAAGAGCAAATTATCTTCAAGAGGGGAAAAATAAAACTGGCCTTCAGGTTGTCTGTCGCCACATTCAGGTCCAAAGACAAGGAAGCCAAGTCCTCCAGAGTGTTGCTCAGAGTGGGATCCACAGGTCAGTAGCATGGGAATACCTGGACCCTTGTTAAACATGCAGAACTCAGAGCCGATGCCAGGTGTCCCAAATCTGCATTTTTAACAAGTTCCCAGGTAATATGTACACATATTAAAGTCTGAGAATTAGTGATCTGCAATGCCTTCCCGGAAAGAAGGTGTCAGCAGGAGTATTCTCGTTCAATTAGTGAGCCATTCATTCTATTTATATGGTCATATTTTCAAATGTGACATGACTTACTGGAGTGCAGCTGCACCAGGAGCCTTTCTGAAGGCTTGATAACATAATTCAGATGTCTCAAAGAATTCAGGAACTAAGAAACAAGAAGTGAAAGCCCAGTGTTAAGTTTGAGTCTGTTTGATCAGAGAGCAAAACAACCCCCAGGATTACAGTGAACAGGAATGTGGATGCGGTAGGCCGGATGGTGTACAAGTGATGTAACTCACCACAGGGAAGATGAGAGGAAGAGTATCCCTACAGCTCACAGCACCCAGTCTATAAATACTTCCTAAATTTGAAGGCTGAAGTCTTTAAAAAAAAAAACATAATGACCAATAGCTTAATATTTTAATTTTAATTTTTATTTATGTGTATTTATTTTTTATTTGTAAAGATTTTATTTATTTATGCATGAGAGACATAGAAAGAGAGAGGCAGAGACACAGGCAGAGCGAGAAGCAGGCTCCATGCAGGGAGCCCGACGTGGGACTCGATCCCGGGTCTCCAGGGTCAGGCCCTGGGCTGAAGGTGGTGCTAAACCGCTGAGCTACCCAGGCTGCCCAAGCTTAATATTTTTAATGTTTATACCTGTACATTTTTTTTTATTATTAACCTTAGAGACATATTTTAGGAAATGAGTTTTCCTACGGTAAAAAGACATGTAAAGTTCAACAATTCCAATTTCACTTCCTTTTATTTTTCTTACTCTAAATTCAAGAAATTGTAACATTTTATTAAATTGATTTACATTTTTTAGAAAGAGAGAGAGTGCGTGAGGGAGGCGGGAGGAACAGAGGGAGAAGAAAGAAAGGATCTTAAGCAGGCTGCACGCCCAGTGGGGTGGTTGGGCTACCCAGATGGATAGGAAAGAAAGTAAACTTGAAAATCAAAAGCGAAACTAGGGACAATGTGGACCACTTCATAAGGATAAAATATTTAATTTAAAAGGAAGAAAACCATTTTACAGTTTATGTACACTTAATAATAGGGTCTAAAAATACATAAAGAAAAAAGAACCACAGAAGAAAGAAGAATATCCATAAATCGTACTGTGGGGAAAAAAAAAAAAAAACCCTTTGAGTAACTGATGCAATAAATAAAAAGTTAGGACAGAGAGATATAAAAGATTTGAAAAACATGACTAACAAAACTTGAATAGATATTTATAAAAGCCTTGCTTGTAACAACCATAGATTGCACATTCTTCTCAAGAATATAACATACTTCTCCCCAGATACTCCTATATATTCTGGAACAATGCGTAGGTGTGTGCACCATACACATATAAAAGAATGTTTATAGCAGCATTATTTATAAGAGCCAAAAGGTAGAAACAACTCGACCACCTCTCAACAACAGAATGAATGAGGGTAAATCTGTAAAAGGAATATTATAAGACAATCAAAATGAACTACAGTCAGACAGGCCAATGTGGATATATTACATAAACATCTTCGGAGGGAAAAAAAAGCAAGAAACATAAGGAGAGATAAAGAATGCTTGCGTTTATATAAAATACAAAAAAGGGCAAAATGCAATAGCCCTCTTTATTATACTCCTAGAGATATAAAGAAAATCAAGGAACTGATTTCCATAAAAGTCAGAATACCAGAATAGCGATTAATTCTGGAAGGAGGATAAACTGTAATCGGGAAAATACCTTCTGTAGTGACAGTAATGTTCTCTTTCTTGATGTGGATGGTGGTTATCTTATTTATAAGAATTTATGAAGACGTACCTGTTAAGTTGAATAAAAGCTTCTATATGTATATCATGTTCCATTTTTTTTTTACACTTGAACAACTGATCTATTTTTAATTTATCCTGAAGTATATCTAAGGATGGGGTTCAACTTTAGCTTTTTTTCATATGGCTATCTAGATATCACAATCCTCCTTATTTAAAAAATCAACCCCTCCCTCACTAATTTGCAATGTGTCTATATTGATTGTATACTAGATTTAACAGGCAACTGGATCTAATAAAAGAACTATGTTTTTTTCCAGTGGCCCGTTATTCATGCACTAATACAGAGATGGCTTAGTTTTTTCTTTTGTCTTTCTTTCTTTCTTTCTTTCTTTCTTTCTTTCTTTCTTTCTTTCTTTCTTTCTTTCTTTCTTTCTTTCTTTCTTTCTTTCTTTCTTTCTTTCTTTCTTTCTTTCTTTCTTTCTTTCTTTCTTTCTTTTTGGCTTAGTTAAAGAAGCTTTAGAGCCAAGATTCTCAACCTCTGCAGTATTGTCATTATGGATAAGATCATTCTTTTTCTGTAGGGAGGCTCTTCTGTGCACTGCAGGATATGTAGCATCATCCTTTGCTTCTACTCACCAGATGCCAGTAGCAGCCCACTGCTCCTACCCCAACCCCTTAGCTATGACAACCAAAAATGTCTCCAGACATTGCTGAGTGTTCCCTGGAGGGGAAAAAAAAGTTGAGAATCACTGCTTTAGAGTATATTTTAATATCTGGTAAGACTACTATTGGAGGAAGTCATGGAGGGATATGACCACTGGTTGACCATCCTGCAGTCCCCACACTCCCAACTCCCAAACCCCCACCCTACACTGGACCCGGGTACTCAGCGGCTCCTCACTCCGTCTCCTGTACTTGGAATGTACAAGGTATGTTCTGCCCGCCATGCGGACAGCCAGAGGCTTTTTCAGGGATGTAGTCTTGAGAGAGCCATGTGTTGTTGAGACCTTCTGGTGCACATGGTGGAAGGCCTCTGTGTAAATGTTTAAGATTCTCCCTTTGGTTCAGAGATCTACTCACCAGGTGGCACCCAAAACAAGCCACATGAGTTCCCTTCTTAAAACTGCCACCTGCCCTTCTGGAGTGGCCTGCCTTGTCTCCATTTTTCTAGCCTTCCCTGTAGGGGGCCAGTTTGCAAACCAGCAGCCACCACTCCCCCCACTCTCCTTAGTCAGGACCTTCTTGCTTGTTTAATTCTCCTCAGGCATCTTATAACCTACACGTCTCATTACAGAAAAAAAAAAAACACAAAAAAATCATATTTCTATTGGGACTGCATTATGTCTGTAGATTAATGAAGGGAAAACTAAAATTTTCATGATGTTGAGCATTCCTATCCAAGAGCATGAAAATTTATATTTATTTGTATTTATTGCTATTGTAAAAATAGCCTATATATGCAAGATACTGATTTGGTACATTAATTTTAAAACTCAGTACTTTCCTAATTTTTTTAATTGTTGGTAGTATTTTTTCCACTGCTTATTTTGAGTTTCAAGTTATATATATATATATATATGTATATATATATATACATATATATATTCATATATTCTATAATAGAACTGTCCAACAGAAGTTTTTGTAATGATGGAAATGTTTAATATCTACCTTGTCCAAAATAGCAGCCACGATCTGCGTATAGCTAGTAAGTACCTGGACTGTGCCTAATGTGACTAACTTTCTTTTACTTATAAAAACTTCTTTCCAAAAAACTTTTTATTATTAAATCTTGGTGGGGCCTGGATGGCTCAGTAAGTTAAGTGGCCAGCTCTTGATTTCCGCTCAGGTCATGATCTCAGGGTCCGGGGCTAGAGCCCCACAATGGTCTCCAAGCCAGGGACAATAGTTTTTTCTTTTTCCTAAGACTTATTTATCCGAAAGAGAGAGAGAGAGAGAGAGCAAGCACGAGCATTGGGGCGGGGCAGAGGCAGAGGGAGAGGGAAAAGCAGACTCCTCGCTGAACAGGGAGCCCCATATAGAGCTTGCAGGACCCTGAGATCCCAACCTGAGCTGACGGCAGATGCTTAACCTACTGAGCCATTCATGTGCCCCCAAACTGACAATACTTAATTTTTTTTTTAAGATTTATTTGTTTATTGCAGAGGAGGGAGGGGCAGAGGGAGAGGGGAAGCAGACTCTCAGCTGAGCAAGGAGCCTGATGCGGGGCTTGATCACCTTCCTCGGAGACCATGACCTGAGCTGAAACCAAGAGTCAGTCACTTAACCCACTGAGTCACTCAGGCGCCCCTGAGAACATTCACTTTATTTTTTTTAAAAGATTTATTTATGTATTTATTTATGATAGACATAGAGAGAGTGAGAGAGAGAGAGAGAGGCAGAGACACAGGAGGAGGGAGAAGCAGGCTCCATGCCGGGAGCCCGACGTGGGACTCGATCCCAGGACTCCAGGATCGCACCCTGGGCCAAAGGCTGGTGCCAAACCACTGAGCCACCCAGGGATCCCTGAGAACATTCACTTTAAATGTAAACGTTCACATGTGGCTTTCAGCTACCTTATTGGATAGCACAGGTCTCTATAGTTTTACTTCTTGCTTTTTAATCTCTGTATCTTGATTGATAACTATTATCTAAGTATGTCAGTTAATACTTCCAATATAGTATTAAATAAGAGTGGAGATTGTAAGCATCATTATATTGTTTCCGAGTTTTGCAGGATAAGCTCGAGTAAGTTCCCATGAAGTGTGTGTGTATGCGCACGCGCGCACATAATTCACATGTTAGGAAGCACACATGTATCAATACTTGAACATTTTTAGAAAGGTATTAAAGAATAGGTATTAAATTGGTCAAATGTCTTTTTTACATCTACAGAGATGATTATATCATTTTCCCGTTTAGTCCCATAAATGTGATAAATTTTGGATTTTTCTAATACTGAGCCACCCTTGTATTCCTGGGATAAACTGTGTTTAGTCATAATAGATTGTTGCCTGGCCTCCTACTCTAAGCAATATTGAATAGCCAGCAATCTCATCTATCTTTTTTTTTTCTCCTTCACCTGTCCAACATCTGATTTTGAGTTTTTTTAGTCCTAAGACCACTAAGAAGATCAGCAAGCTTATTCTACTTTTTACATAAAGTCCTGATTCTTCATCATTGAAAATAATTGTACTGTATCTATAGTATAATGCATTATCCCTTATTACTGTTATTGAAAAGAGAGAGAGAGAGGAGAGAGAGCAAGGGAGGGGCCGGGGGAGAGGGAGAGAGAATCCTCAAGCAGACATCCTAAGCATTCAGCTTGATGGGGCTCGATCCCAGGACCCCAAGATCATGACCTGAGCTAAAATCAAGAGTCAGATGCTTCACCGACTGAGCCACCCAGGCATCCCTGTTACTGATTCTTAATATTTCAAATTAAGTATATACTTAATGCTTATCACGAGTCTTTGCATCAAAATCTTTCCACTCTTATTTCTTATTGGGAGCTCACTCTAGTACACCCCTCAGAAAGAGATCAAAAAAGAAAAAAAAAAAGAGATCTATCTACCTACCTACCTATGAGGTTCACTGATCATGTCCTCTATCATCTCCATTCTTCTACTGAGGCCATCCAATCAATTTTAGATTTGAATTTGTATCACCAGAACTTATTTTTATGTTGTATTTTTGCTTAAAAATCTACGTTTCTTTTTTAAATTTCTATAAATTTCTTGTATTTTGATTCCCTGCCAGCATGTTTCCTTTTGCTTCATTCAGTATAGTTACAACAGTTGCATTTAAGTCTAGTCTGATTAACTCTAACACGTTGGTCATCTTGGAGTCGACATCAGTGGACTGTCTTCTCCCTTTAAAACAGATCTCATCGTTTCTGACTCTTTGTATATAATTTTGCCTTGTAACCTAGACACTGTGGATTCGATTATTTTCCTCCAGATTGTTGATATTTATGTTGTAGTAGGCAATTAACTGCAAACTGTCAACACCTGTGTCGGGTGGTGTCTCGGCTCTCATTTCAGACTGACTTCAGCCTGTTTTGCCCATGTGTGTGTCCCGAGCATGAGCCAGAAACTTGGCAGGTTTTCACACTGACTTTGGGGTCCTCCATCTCTCATGATGTCTTTTCTGGGATTCCCTCCTCACTCTGTGGAAGCGGATTGCCCTAAGCCCCTTTCCTGGTTTGTCCAACAAGAAAGAGGGGGAGCTTTCCATCTGAGTTTAAGCCTTCTAAAATCTGTCTGCTGTTGCTTGTTGTTTTTGGTGTTTTGCTCAGAGTTTATCTGAAGGAAGGCTGGGTAGGCTGTAACTCCATCATGTTCAAAGCAGAACTTTCCTGGAAAGGATCTTTGATGTGCTAGTTTCCTGAGCTTATGGAGATTGGATTCCTCAAGTATCATTAGACATGATTGGACCTTATGCCATCCTAGCCTCTTGCATACATTCATGAATTCAATCCAGCAGAATCCTTCCTAGTTTGGGCTGCAGTTCTCAGCAAGTACCTGTGGAAGATTTGAGAGTCCTCCTATTCCTGGGTCATCCAATGCCACACTGCTTCCTTCGCTTCATCCCATGCAGATGGTGATGCCATGTGGACCTTGCAGGTTTGGGTGATGCAACACTCAATGTAAGGCTGTTGTAACAAATTACCACAAACTGAGTGGCTTCAAACAACAGAAATTCATCGTCTCACAGTTCTGGCAGCCAGAAGTCTGAAATCAAGATGTTGGCAGGGCTGCGCTGCCTCTGAGGCTTCCTTGCTTTTTCCTTCTGGTGACCGCCCACAATCCTTGGTGATGCCTGGTTTGTAGATGCATCACTCCGATTTCTGCTTCTGTTGTCACTTGGCTTTTCCCTGTTTGTCTTCTGTGTGTCCAAGTATCCCTTGCTTGATAAGGATACCAGTCACTGGATTAAAGCTTATATTAATCCAATATTACCTAGTCTTAATTTGACTGCATCTACAAAGACTTATTTCCAAATAAGGTCAAATTCACAAGGGGTAGGACTTGAACGTATCTTTTGGGGAACATAATTCAACCTATAAGAGGTGATTTGCCCCCAAGGGATTATAGGGCAAGTAGAAGGGATGGGGTAATTTGTCATCTAGTTGTTTTTATAGTAAATATATTCTAAATGTATGGAATGAAGTGACTTGTGTAACATCACATAAATAGCAAAATAGAATACAATCTGCTACGTTATTCTATGCGTTAGTTTTACTTATTTGTTTCTTTTAAAAATGAGAAACCATTTAAACAATAATATTGAAAAAAATTTTTTAAAGATTTTATTTATTTATTCATGAAAGACACGGCGGGGGGGGGGGGAGGCAGAGAGAGAGAGAGAGAGAGAGAGAGAGAGGGGCAGAGACACAGGCAGAGGGAGAAGCAGGCTCCATGCTGGGGGCCTGACATGGGACTCCATCACCAGTCTCCAGGATCAGGCACTGGGCTGAAGGCAGCGCTAAACTGCTGAGCCACCTGGGCTGCCCTGAAAAATTTTTTAAGGAGAAAAATCTTCCAGTTCCCTTACTACCCCTTAGGCAAATTTTTTTTTTTTTTGCATATCCTCTTCATCTTTTCCATATGTACCAATGCGTTTTACATATTTGTAAGAAATCAAAGTTGCTAACTTTTAAATAAAATTAAATCATCAGTATAAATTGTGTGTAATTAAGGAATTCTGTTACAAGAAATTTAATTGCTTTGCATTTTTCACTTAAAATGAAACCCATAATACCCAGGGGAATTTTCAAGACCTTGTCAGCTGCTTTAATCTTCCTTCATGAATTGCTGATACTAGTCTTAGAACTGTTCTGTTTTCACAAAGGCCCATTATGTGATTAGATACCAAGCATGCAGTATACCTGCCCAAGATAACAATTAGGCCTCAAACATTATTATCAGCTATTTCATTAATCTCAATGAGTTTACACTGTAACAATTAAATAATTTCTGTGACTAACCAAGATTCATGACACACAGATTCCCATCAAAATCTGTATAAATTGGATGCAAAAGATTATCCTCAATTCAGACACAAATGCCTAAAATGAAATCATCCATTGATGTAGCACAGAGGCAGATGTGCTTTGTGGTTAAGAATGAGCTTTGGAAAAAAAAAAAAAAAAGAATGAGCTTTACGGTGCCTGGGTAGCTCAGTCGGTTAAACATCTGATTCTTGGTTTTGGCTCAGGTCATGATCTCAGGATCCTGGAATCAAGCCCTACATAGAGCTTCATGCTCAGTGCAGAGCCTGCCTGTCCCTTTCCCTCTGTTTCTCCCAATGCTTTCTCTCTCTAATAAATAAATGAAAAATATTTATATAAAAAAAATGAGCTTTGACTTTGGAATAAACTGGGTTTGGATCTTGCATTCTTGTCTTGCTGGCTGCTGAAGGTCTTAAACTTCCTTAAGCTTCAGCTTCATTATCTGGAAGTAGAGAAAACACACTTAATTCATAGGTTCTTAACAATGTCATAGGATCAAAATAATGCCTGATACTTAGGCCTTCAGCTATAGAATTGTTCAACTGCATGTTGAAGTTAATACTGAATTATCCAATTGTTGAATAAGTATTCAAAGAGTAACAGGTCCTACAGATACTCTTCTACAAAGCATGCTGCTGACCCAACTGATCAGCCTCTGGTTGAATCTTGATTGCAATCACATTCTGGTCTACCTGGTTGTAACATTTACTTTTAAAAATACTTGAATTGGTACTTTCCAACCCCCAACTTTATCACAATAATAGAGATTAGTAGTTATAAATCATAAAACTCAAAACCTAAGATAAACTTATCTAGTTTACTACTGATTTCGCTTTAATCTACATTTAAATACAATTATACGTAGTCATAAATATAGTGTGGTCCAGAATTTAATTCCAACCTGTCCCAGATTAAACTTTAGGCAGATGAGGGAAATGCTTTGAAAAGGTACTAATCTTCCTCTTCTCTCATCACCTGGGCCCTGAGCCTATGTTGTCTCCTTGTTTATACCTACCTATGACAGGTTTGTCATTTCTTGTTCCAGGAATGTGCATCTCAGACTGCAGTTACTCAAAGTTCATAACACAGTCTTGATGGATGGTATTTATGTTTTTGCACTGTTCTTCAAACCTTCTTAATAGGTTCATTCTGTTGAGAAACATGCTTTTCCACGCTGCCTAATGCAGGTGCCTCTCGCCTTTTGTGTGATAATTCATCCAGAAAAAGTGACATCAAGAAGCCTTCATCAAGATTATTCCATGTCAGCCCAATCTTCAAACCTGTCAGATCGACCATGCAGTGGGGGAGGGCCTCCCAGGAGCAAGGAGAAGCCTCAGGGTGGCAAGAGCACATCCTGTTCCCACCAGTCTAGTTGGTGAGAAAGGCAGTTTGCAGGAACTCTCCTGCAATAATAAACTTGGGCAGGGAGGTAACTGATGGCGAGCTCCACATACCATGCTAACGGGTCAGGATTGTACACATGGTGGCTTTAGGTTGCCATTCGCTCTGTATTTGCACCACAGCAGGAAGGCAGATGATGGACTGAGATAGGGCGGCAGGAAAGAGCATCTTAGGGGTGCCTGGGTGGCACGGTGGGTGAAGTGTCTGTCTTTGGCTCAGGTCATGATCCCAGGGTCCTGAGATCGAGCCCTGCATCAGGCTCCCTGCTCATCAGGAGTCTGCTTCTCCCTCTGCCTCTCCCCTTGCTCATGCTCTACTTCGCTATCTCTCTTTCAAATAAATAAACTAAATCTTAAAAAAAAAAAAAAGAAAAGAAAGAAAGAGCATCTTAAGTACCATCCTGTCCCCACCATCTACTTCCTGCTCAACACAGAGCACTCCCCTTGTGCTCCACCAACCCCTTCTATTCCTCTATCCTACCTCCCTGCATTCTTCTCTTTACTGCAAACATCTCGCTCGACTGTGCTTATGTGTTCACATGTGCATGTCCGCTGATAGACTGTAAGCTTCCTGAAGGTAGGAACAGGACTTGCACTTCCACTTTTGAATACTCAGCATTCAGCCCCAGGCCTAGAAGCAAGCAAGCATTCAATAAACTCATTATTGCACTCATTCAGTATTTAATGAGTGCCCACCACGCATTTCCTGGGGAAACTGCTAAAGGCACTAAGCACAGCACAGCAAGTAAAACAGAGAAAAAAGTCCTTGCCTTCATGGAGTCTGCATTCTCATCCTGAGAGCCACACAATAACTTAGGAAGTAAGCAAATAAATAAACGGGCACAATTTTAGTATGTCAGATAACGGTTAAGAGCTATGGAAAAAATAAATCAGGGGAGAGGAATCAAGGGGGCGGTTGTTAAGTAGGGTGGTCTGGGAAGCTGACAGTAGAATACGAACTTGAAGAAACAAGGAAGCAGCTACGCAGATGTCCGGAATGGGGTGAGCAGGAGGGGACCAAGCAGAAGGAATTCACAGAGGAAAGCCTTGAATCAGGACTTGCCAGGTGTCCAAGGAATAGCAGAGGCCAGCACAGCTGGATTTTGGCTTTTCCTCTGAGTGGAAGGGGAAGCCCCTGAAGCATTTTGAGCGCAGGAGTGGCATGATCCCACTTCTAATCAGACATGACAGCTTTGGCGGCTGTGCTGAGAATAGCCGGAAGAGGGACACACATTTTGCTGAGCAAGAAAAGCGGTGGCATCAGTCACCAGAGGTGGAGAGAGGTGCTAGACACAGCACACAGTTTAAAGGTGGTGTTATTTAACTGGACCCACGAGTGCTTGGCTGGGGGTATCAGGGAATGAGCACAGTAAAGAACATCTTCAGTTTTGGCATAAGCAACTGGAAATATGGAGTTGTGATTTACTGAGACCACAGTCACTGGGGGGAACCACTTAACTCCCTGTCCAGATCACAACACTCTGGAGAGTGAAAGGACCTGTCCTATAGTCGGGAAAACGTATGGACTGTCTTGGAAAATCTGTTTACCCTGGAGTCATGGCTCTCAATCAGGGCTGATTTTTGTTGCCAAGGCAACATTTGGCCATGTCTGAAGACATTTTTTGTCACATTTGTGACCGGTAGGGGGCTGCCACTAGCACCTGGTGGGCAGAGGCCAGGGATGCAAAGGTCAGCACCTCTCCAGAAAGAATGATCTGGTCTAAAATGTCAACAGTGCCAAGGTTGAGAAATCTTGTTCTAGAGACAGGAAACAGGACGAGAAGGCCAGGTTTGCTGACATGCATAGAGATAAAGATCAATGTAATCAAAGAGACATGAGGATGCTTACCTCTTCATTAGTTTATCATTTCTATTTCACCATTTACCCAAAAAAGCATATATCCTTAAACAAGAATATTAAGAGTTTACTATTGAAAGAACCTACAGATCTAATTAGCCTGATGACCAGGGGTTTCCTGGGACCCTCACCCATCCACTCCTCTGGTATCCTGTCTTTGATCAAAGGCTCTGTTCAGCTACAGCATCATTGGTACTGATGGCTTCTTGAATTTCCCAAGTATATTTAAGAAAAGGCAGTTTGAGTGGAATTTTAAGAAAGTGATAACCCATCTAAATACAGTTAGCTGTATGTGATTTTACAAGCAATGTTCTTCCTATTCAAAACAGATTGGGGGAAAAAACAGATTGGGGAACCTCTCAGGAAGAGCAAGATTATCAAGTGAGTGCCCGAACTCATTCTTCTCCCCATTCCATCTTCCCTCCAAAGTGGAATGAGTGAGTGAGTGAATGAATGAAGGAATGAAAACACCTTTAAAATGAGTGGCATAACTCAAGGTGTTGAGTTCAAGCCAAATCTCTGTGGTTATCTTTCTCCCCCGTCCCCTCCCCCCCCCCCCATTTGTGAACTTCTAATGAAACCTCCTACTAGCTGCCTTAAAAGCATTCTTGTAGTCCCAATAAAGTTCTTACAGTTTAGTCATTGAATGAGAAGAAGTCCTATGACTCTTCTAGACGGATATATCTGAATGAGCCTGTTGGTTTCCCAGCAGCTAGTATCTTGAGAGTGAACATTCCAACTCTTAAGCCAGTAAAGCAAATTATAGCTTTCAAACCGGCCCTAATTTTTTGCACTTGTCTTGATTTTCTTTTTTTTAAGATTTTATTTATTTATTCATAAGAGACACAGAGAAAGAAGCAGAGGCAAAGGCAGAGGGAGAAGCAGGCTCCCCATGGGAAGTCTAACGTGGGACTCAATCCCAGGACCCTGGGATCACGACCTGAGCCAAAGGCAGATGCTCAATCACTGAGCCACCCAGGTGTCCCTATCTTGATTTTCTTCTGTGACCTCATAATGGGGTCTCAGGCTTTAGTAAAATGGGCAAAATTGCCTTTCTGTCTGTGCCTAACTACTGAGATGTTGCCCAAAGGTTTTCTTTTTGGTGGACATTCTATCAAGGCTTAGTTTTGTACTATTCCCAGGCACAAGAGGGCATTCACAGCTATTACATAACGTGAAACTGGGTAAGGGTAGACTGTGTACGCATTCAGAACTCTGCCCTCTGTGTGGAATGTGAAGAAACAAGTTTAAGCAGGACTGTGCCCCCAAAGATGGGGGAGCTTCAGGGGGAGTGCGGGGAGAGAATAATCACCCGATCTTTGTGTCCTGTTCATTCAGGTTAGGTTTCAGGAAGAGGGAAGAAAGTATCTGTGTGTCTTGCAACCCTTGGATTTCCACTTTGGATTTTTTGTCAAATAGCTACCAACATTTTAATCGTGCCGACACTATTCTTACCTACACTGTGAGGGAAACAGTTCTCTGGCAAAGTGCCCTTGGTACACTTGGAGAACAAACAAAACCGTGCATGTCAACATTCAAGGAAAAAATCAGATGAGCAAAGAGACAGGGTAGCTTCTGAACGCTGGAATCCCCTCCGACAGGATACTGTGTGCTCGAATGCACATCATTGTCAAGGGGAACGTCCCAGGAGGGGGCCCAGATGGGAGGCACTTCTACTCTCAGCCCTGCACATCCTTCCAAAGTAAGACAAAACAAGCAAAACGGCTGCAAGGTTCCAGAAGGATTAATGTATTGTCCTTCTCCGACCTTTTCCCTTACTTTCATTTGAAGACAACAGGTGGTTCATTTCAGTCACACAGAGATACCATCCGATCCTGAATCCTTGACGAAGGATCATCAACAGATCAACTGGATACCTGTTTTCCTGAGAATAAAAGATACTCATGTTCAGAAGCTGATGTCTGAATCCTTTCAGCCCTCCATCTTTCACAACACTCGCTGATAATTACTACTTGTCAATGCTTGTTAAGAACGGCCTACATCTACTTTCTGACTCTTGGAATAAAACATACACACAGTGGGCATAATTTCTGAAACTCAACATGGAGACTCTATAAATCTAGCACACTTCATTATCTAAATGTGACAACATGAAAATGATTTTTTTTTTTTTTTGCATTTGTGAAATTCAAGAGTGCTCATCACCTTCAGGGAAATTGGTCTTTGTTCTTGGAGTGTTACAAGTACATTGCTTAAATTGCCTGTGCCAAGGAATACAGAAATAGAACAAAGAGTGTGCACATATAGCATCCTGGAAAATGATTTCATATTACTCGTTAGTCTGCTTCCAAAGCATTATACAGAATTGATTGAAGAGATATCTGGAATATCATCTATCACAGCTCAGCTCCCTCATCTCCCTTATGACTTATTTTTAAAATGCTGTTTTTAAGACACAAGGCTCAATTCATTTTTTGGAAGGCACACTCATAGATATTTGCTCAGCTCTTGTTACAGAAACTTTTTTTTTTTCTTTGAAGGAATCTGTCACGGGGAACATGAAATCTAAAAAATGTCTTATTTTCATCCTTTACTATCGACTCAAAACCAGCATTGATCATAAATTCCTAAAATAATTCACCCAGATAAATGAAAGTTAAAAGGTTAAATGTATACATTTTTAGACAAGCCAAAAGTGTAGCTTCAGAACTCATAATAACTTCAAAAATTGGCACTAGTATTTGTGGAAGGAAGGCAACAGAACATTCTACCAGTAGGCTGGACTTTTTGATTTTTCTGAACACTGATTAAAACCTCAATGTAATCCTATTTATCCTTTTGAGGTTCTGCAGATTCTTACCAGATGATTTTTCATGTCTGGACTTTTCCTAACATTGATAAAGGAAGAACGTTTATTTTCTAGGTGTATTTTTAAACTCTCAATGGAAAGTAACTCATGCAGATACAAAAAATTATCTAATTTTGTTTTCTAGGCCTTTCCTTTTACCCCTGCCTACTTCTGAACAATTCATGTGGATCCTTTCGGATAGGTTATCAAACAAATTATTTCAAACATATAATCAATTAATAAATCTTTCATAAGAACTGCTCCATTTTTAAATAATAATAAAATACCTCCCCTACATGCTCACCTCTCTTCTTGATTTAATTATCAGGCAAGTAGACCCCAAGGAAAACATTCTGATTTTTAAAATATGTCTAATAATTGAGCTATTTTAGTGGGACACCTGGGTGACTCCGTGGTTGAGCATCTGCCTCTGGCTCAGGGCATGACCCCGGGATCCTGGGATTGAGTTCTGCAACAGGCTCCCTACAGGGAACCTGCTTCTCCCTCTGCCTATGTTCTGCCTCTCTCTGTGTGTCTCTTATGAATAAGTAAGTAAAATCTTAAAAAAAAAATTGAGCTACTTTAGTGAATTAACAACCTAATTAGCAGGAAGGCAGTCCCTCTAGTAATGGTTACAAGAAAAAGGTTCATACAAAGACAACGAATATAAGAAATAGAGAGATTAAAGAAAATAGAAGGATTTATAATATTAAGGTCTTAATGCATGCAAATGATTGGAAAGAACCAAAATACTGTTTTCAGTGTATTTCTGTAATAAAAAAAAAAACATATCATGAGAACTGACCATTGAAGCCTGACGGCTGTTGCCACCTCTCATTAACTACTACTATGCCCTCTGCTGTTTGCTTTGTTAATCTATGACATTATATGGCCAAAGGCCTACATAATTCACGCCTGGGCTATTTGGTGTCCTTTAAATCCATCCCACACTGTGGAATGGAATGGTTTTCTCCATATGGCCTCCATTTCCTCTTAACAAGTATCCAACAGTGTTTTGATCTGCCACAATAATAAAAATATTTCTTCTCCCTTTCCCTTCCATTAAACTAAGGATTTCTTTTCACATTTCTTAATGCTGGCGGTAACCTTCCTCTAATTTCAAAGCTTTTTTATTTCTCTTATCACTTGAGAGGATGTGTGCTCTTACATCCCAATTCTCTCCCACTTCACATACAATCCTCATTCTCAAGAAAGGAGCCACTGCTGAGAAATTTAGTAGTAATAAAAAGAACCCAAAGCTTCCATACCTAATAGCCGCTAAGCATACCATGGACTGGGCACTGTTCTTAGAACTTTACGTCTATTTGTTTATTTACATTTCTCAATTACCTCATGAGGTAGGTATTATTATCATTGCCTTTGTATCTGTAGGAAACCAAGGCAGAGAAGTGATCTGTTTTGCTCAATTCACAGAACTAGTACAAGCCGATCCTGGAACAACATGGGGGTTAGGGGCACCTCCCCTGCCTACACAGTTGAAAATCTATGAATAACATTTTTTAAAATTAAAAAAATTATACTAGGTCTTAAATTTTATTTAGTTTTAAAAAGGTTTTATGTATTTATTCTTGAGAGACACAAAGGGAGAGGCAGAGACATAGGCAGAGGGACAAGCAGGCTCCCTGTGGGGAGGCCAATGTGGGACTCGATCTTAGGACCCCAGGATCATGACCTGGGCCAAAGGCAGACACTCAACCACTGAGCCACCCAGGTGCCCCTGGGCTTTTAATTTTAATTCCAGTATAGCTAACATAGTGTTATATTAGTTTCAGGTGTACACTTTAGCGATTCAACAATTCCATATATCTGCCAGTTGTTCATCATGACAAGTGACCTCCTTAATCCCCATCACCTGTTTCACTCATCCCTCCACCCACCACCCCTCTGGCAACCATCAGTTTTTTCTCTATAGTTACGAGTCTGTTTCTTGGATCGTGTCTTTCTTTTTCCTTTGTTCATTTATTTTGTTTCTTAAATTCCACATATGAATCATATGGCATTTGTCTTTCTCCAACTGACTTCTTTCACTTAGCATTATACTCACTAGCTCCATCCATGTTGTTGCAAATGGCAGGAGTTCATTCTTTTTAATGGTTGAATAATAGTCCATTGTGTACGTATACCACATCTTCTTTATCCATTCATCTGTGGATGGACACGTTGGCTATTGCAAATAATGCTGCAACAAACACCAGGGTGAACATATCCTTTGGAATTAAGTGTTTTTGTATTCGTTGGGCAAATACCCACTCATGTGATTACTGGATTGTAGGGTGTTTTTTTTTTTTTTTAAGATGCTATTTATTTATTCACTAAAGACACAGAGAGAGAGAGAGGCAAAGACACAGGCAGAGGGAGAAGCAGGCTCCATGTAGGGAGCCTGATGCGGGACTCGATCCCGAGTCTCTAGGATCAGGCCCTGGGCTGAAGGCAGGTGCCAAACTCCTGAGCCACCAGGGCTGCCCTTGTAGGGTGGGTCTATTTTTAACTTTTTGAGGAATCTCCATACTGTTTTCCACAGTGGTCACACCAGTGTGCATTCCCACCAATAGTGCATGAGGCTTCCTTCCCCTCTGCATCCTTACTAATGCTTGTTGTTTTTTGTGTTTTTGATTTTAGCCATTCTGACAGGTGTGAGGTGATATCTCATTGTAGTTTTGATTTGCATGTCCCTAATGATGAGGGATGCTAAGCATCTTTTCATGTGTCTGCTGGCTATCTGGATGTCTCCTTTGAAGATATGTCTGGTTCATTTTTTCTGCCCATTTTGAATTGGATTGTTTTTTGGGCATTGAGTTGTATACATTCTTTATAATTTGAGTACAACTGACACACTATATTACATCTGTTTCAGGGAAATCCATTAATAATTTTTGGCTCTGCCAAAACTTATCTAGTAATAACATACTACTGACTGGTAGCCTTACAGATATCATAGTCGATTAACATGTATTCTGCATGTAATATTGATTATATACTGTACTCTTACAATAAAGTTAGAGAAAAAAAGCGTTAGGAAAATCGTAAGGAGCATACATTTACAGTACTGTATTCATTGGAAAAAAAATCCACAAATAAGTGGATTCATGCAGTTCAAACCTGTGTTATTCAAGGGTCAACTGTAATTAGAAGAGCCAGGAGTCCAACCCAGCCAGGCAGTCTGACTCCAGAGTCTGTGCTGTAATCCCCTCACAATTATGGTCAGCCCATACAGATCTAGTGTCATCAAATTATACCTGTGAACAACTAGCCAATAATGGAAACTGACTTGTCATGGAAGCAAGTGCTCGAGCTCTGTCAGTGTATCTGCTCCATGGGATACTACACAGGAAAATAGCATCTTCTGATGCTATATTTTTGGTATTTGACACTTTACTATCTCTACCAGAGTCCTCTAAACATGAAACCAGGGCCCAAAATTCATATTTACTTGAATTTTTATTGCACCTAATTTTTCACAGTATTTACAGCCTAAATCACAGTATTTACAGCCTGAACCACAATGAATGGTATCTCAGGGGCTCTTATGTCATCAGTCCTCAACTGTCAACTGTTCAGTTGAGTGGAAAGAATGGTGATTCTAAGTACAGCTAAGATAACAGAGACACTTATCTACTCCTGTGCAGGTGAGGCAGGGAGCATTATTTTCTCTGAAGTAGACCTGAAATGATTTTATTAATTTAAAGTTGATTATTTTGCTTTTTATGTATGAATTTGGTTTTTGCAGTATTCATTATAAGTAGATTAAATATATTCCAAATTATCTGACTCCCTTTTATTTTTCTTTTAATCTGTATCTGAACATATCCACTAGTTCTCATGAAATATACTTCCATATAATAACGTTCTGAATTTTTCTGCCCTTTCCAGCCTAAACTGCTTTCAGTAGAAATATACATCATGTGATGCCTGGGTGGCTCAGTGTTTGAGCATCCGCCTTTGGCTCAGAAAATAATCCTGGGGTCCTGGGATACAGTACTGCATCGGGCTCCCTGCAGGGAAGCCTGCTTCTCCCTCTGGCTATGTCTCTGCCCCTCTCCTTGTGTCTCTAGAATAAGGAAAATCTTTAAAAATATATTAATCATATTTGACTCTTCTAATATAAAATTTTAAAAACAGGTAGGATAGTTATTAATTTGCTAATTCAGGTATGAGAAAACAGCAGGAATCCTTAGAATCATTTTTTCATGTAACATCTTTTGATTCATCATCAAAAATGGATTGAGACAGAACAGAGGAACTATATTATGTAGAAGGCACTTGAAGAGCATCATTAACCAATAATTCCATATTTCAGAGTCACGATTGTCCTTGAAAAATAGTCTGTGACTACTGGTTATATAAAGACTTGAGGATGACA
Organism: Vulpes vulpes; assembly: GCF_048418805.1. NCBI lineage: Eukaryota > Metazoa > Chordata > Mammalia > Carnivora > Canidae > Vulpes > Vulpes vulpes. The sequence continues at coordinate 10,787,832 of NC_132781.1, read as the reverse complement.
ATCATTAAATATCTTTATAGAACACAGGTTTTACGTCTCTGAGTTGGGAGGTAGATTAACAGGTTGGTAGCACAGAGGTATAACTTTAATCATATTTTGGAAAGCTTTGTTTCTCTGGTATTTAATTTTAAATATAACAGAGAATACCTAGTAATGATTTTGGTTTCACCTTCATATTGCCTCTAAGTCAACATCCTATATATCAGGTCACTTAAAATTGTGACAGTGAGGGTTCTCAGCTTGCAAACTAAAACAGTCCCTTCAGCTTACTAGATTAAAATTTGAATCAACTTGACCCCTCCAATGTTGAAGAAGAAAGATACTGATATTTGCAGATACAGGGATAAATAATGCAATGATTTTACGTTTGAGGTGGCTTGCTCACCTCATATGAATTATAATAATTTGCTTAATCTTAGTTTAGAAGATAGATGTCATAAATATATTCTGCTTCAGGTGACTGGGTGGCTCAGTCAGTTAAGCATCTGATTCTTGATTTTGGTGTCTGCTTGTCTCCCTCTTTCTCTGCCCCGCCTCCCTGCACATGCAGTCTCTCTCTTCCTCTCAAATAAATAAATAAATCTTTTTAAATATATATACTCTGCTTCCTTTCTTGAATCTACCTGTAACGCCAGGAGCATTTATTGTGAATATATGTTGTCCCTAACTTCAAACCTAGATATACTTTGGTTTGCTATCTCACTAAGATGGTGTAAGAACTAATATTATGAAATTAATACATATTTAACATTTCTTTACATAGTATATTTTAAATGACTACTAATAGAAGCTCTATTTTACGCAAAATTAACAAGTCTTTGTAAGTTAGGAGCCAAGCATTATATCTTTTCATAAGGCACTACCTGGGTATTTAAAAAAAAATCATTCAAATGCCTCTTAAAAACCTGTAGAATGAGCTTCTGAAATCACAGATCTCGTGGAAATAAGCTTAAGGAAATTATACACGACGCTTTCTGCAATTTTCTTTGAAATATCCACCAGCATTCCAAAATTTACTTAGTGCCAGATGGCACTATGCCCAAAACTGTTTAGTACATGCGTTTGATATTTATTTGGATGACAACAATCCAGAAACAACAGGATAAATGAGGCCCCGTAAAATGGAAATCTCTGGTTGCTTTTGCAAATGTGCAGGTTTTTAGGTTCTCTTCATTTCCCACCTAAATGTCAGTAAAGAAAGGCTGCTGGAAAGGAGCTCTGAAATAGACTTCCGAACAATTCCACAGGCAGTAGGTATCATCTAATAGACCTCTGCTGTTTTACTCCATATGTTGCAGGCTACAGAATCATGAAAAGGCACGGAGCATGTGGCTCACGTTACTGCACCATAAAGAGGTTAACCTTAACCCTCTTTATGGTACGAAGCCCAATCTATAAAATACCATCAGACGCTTATTATAGCTACTTTCTAATACTATACAATTACATAATACTTCTAAAATGCTATTTGGTTATAAGATAGACTAATTTAACAAATATATAGAACCCACTGTTTTTACAAATTTGGCTCACAAACAAAATTATTAGTCTACCATCTCCAAGGAGCGGAAATAAGGAAAATTAGCACTATTTTCAACTTATCTGCCATATGCCATTAATAATAAAGCATTTCCTTTGGACACTAATCCAAATGGAAGAATTTAAGAAAAAGTTGATTCATTATGTTGACTATAATTATCTCTACAGCACCGTATAGTTCAGACAGCTTAATGCTCTGTGGGCTTCTGAACTTTTTCTGTAACTTGCATATATCACTTATCTAGAATATTTCCCAGAATATTTTATAGTTTTTTTAAAAAGTGCAGCAGGGCAGTCTGACCTGAATTATTCAGGTCTGTGACTGAAGCCCAGAACCATCTATTAATATCAATGTAAACAGATCAAGGAGCCTTCAAGGGCACAACACTGTCCTATATCAGTGTTTCTAACTCACCCTCAAATAGTACAGGATTTACTGAATTGTCACAGCAAGTTGGCTAAGGTACAGAGTGTAAAGGAGATACCCAGATTTACTGTGGACTTTATGGGTCTGGAGTGGAGCTTATCCCATGAGTAACTAATATAAAACAAGGCAAAATGTTACTAAAATGACTCTTAACCTGAAAAAGGTACAGTTTCCAGGGCATTGGCAAGAATGTTACCTAGCCTAAGACAAGACTGGATAGCTCAAGTAAGGGACTAGGAATCAGAAGACAAGTTTCTACCTTGATAGCCAGATAGTTTTAAATCACATGTTTTCCCATCTTATCCAAGTAAAGCAACAACATGAGGTGATGATGATGATAAACTGGGATTTAGGGACAACCCACTTCAGTGTCACCGTAAGGATAAAATTATAAATGGTGGATGTGGAAAGAGCCTGTAAACCTTGAAATATTATACAAATGTTACTAACATTACCCACAGGATTTAAGTTTCTCAGAACAGAGATCATCCTTTTTCCATTTTCTTAACCCATACCATGTTGGTCATCACTGAAGGTCTTAGTGAAGGTCTATTCCTTTTTAAAATGGGATGTAATAAACCAGGATGCTTTTCTCTTTTCTTTCTGGGCTCCCAAGATAAAAAGATTTGTGAGATGTAATGTTTCATAGCTGGCATTGCCTGTATTTTGTGTTTTGATTTTTCTTAATCCTTCTTTCGTGCATAGACCTAGTATTTAAACATCTGGGATTTGAATATCCTGAGAGAAATGTAAGAAAAGGAAAATAGATGGAAAAGCAGAGATATTCAAGGAAAACTGAGAGCTCATTTTTCCCTATGTTACAAGACTCATGATTCTTATAGTAAATGCTCCATTTAATCAGTCTATCAAGAAATACTTGGAACAGACTTGCTCTGTATCCCCTGCTGTGATATATAAGATCTCTAGGGTATTCATGAGTATTCCCAAGGACTATACAATATAATTGGGGAATTAAGACTTTTGTATTAGAAATAGTTCAAGTACAAGCTGACTGAAAAAAAAAACTGAACACTTTTGGAAATGCATTAACTAGTAACTGGGGTTGGGGTTCATAGGAACATGTAGTCAAGACCAATTTGTAAAGCAAGGTCTGTATACTAGTTCAGTTAAGGGCCAGAAAGTAAATATTTTAGGTTTTGCAGGCCAGGTAGTCTCTATTTCAACTCTGTTGTAGTTCAAAAGTAGCCACAGGCAATACATAGGTAAATAGGCATAGTTGTACTCCAATAACATTTAATTTACAGAAACAGCAGGTAACATAAATTTGGCGCATGGGCCATAATTTTACAACTCCCATTGTAAAGAAATTCTCCCTACAGAGAGTGAGCAAGTGAGCATGAGTAGGGGGAGGGGCAGAGGGAAAGGGTGAGAGAGAATCTCAAGCGGACTCCACAATGAGTGTGGAGCCCCATGCACGGCTTGACCTCAGAACCCTGAGATCATGACCTGAGTCGAAATCAACAGCTGGGTGTTTAACCAACTGTGCCACCCAGGTGACCCTAGAGTTCTCTACAATTTAATAAATGTTTGATATGTGCCTTTCATGTCACTAGGGCATGCATCTATCACCCTGGACCCCTCTGTAATATATCACTTCTGACAACTGCAATGACAGCCATGACAAGATTCTTCATTCTTTTAAGGTTGCAAACAATGATGCAGTACAAATATGAGGTTCTAGAGAAGCTGCAAAGTGAAATATCTGAGTATCTGGGCGGCCAAGGTGCACTTCTTTTTGGATCACCCTGTATGATACAAATCAACGACTGGTTAAATATGGGATTGATTAGGAGCAAAGCAGCTCCAAATTTAAGTGTAACTTGAACCTGACATACAGAGCATGATTATTTATTTGGCTTTCTGTAGAGCTCTGACTTGTTCAGATTTTCAGAAGCCAGATGGGCAGGACCACAGAAGAAAATGAGTGAGTGTTGTATGAGAGAGACAACGATGCACACACACACACACACACGTGCATGTGTGTGTGTTTACAGAGACTGAAACTGGTTGATTTGACTATAGTGGAAGGAGGAGAAAAAGTATATGCATCTGTTGGATTAGACAGCACATCAATTTTCTCTCTTAACAGAATTTGAAATCTTTTTTGTGCCCACTCTGTATTACTTCACCTAATGATTCAAAGCAGTTTGCTATCTGCTTTACACACCACCTAGATGGCATATGAACATCTTATAGGGTGAATGCTAGGCAGGAATCATTTCTATTCTTACTTCCCTAGAACCTACATCCTTTGTCAGTCAGCTCATGCCAGTATGCCTGGCTAAGATTCAATTTGGTTTTGAAACCAAAAAGTTGAAAGAGCACCACATTGGAGTTCTGTATAGCTCCTTGGCTGCTTAGACACACTGAACATTCATATTACAAAATTTTTATTCAATAAGAATGAATAATGAGGACTCTGGAGAGTCAGCTGGCATTTCCATTAGATACATCAGACACTTATTTTCAAGGTTGTTGGTAGTAATTTGAAAATCTCTTAAGAGGAGTCTTAAAGTATTAGTCAAACACTTTTTAGATAATCATATATCATAATGAAATAAAAATTCTTCTTCCTAGTAAATCTCTGTGTTGGCATTTGTTTAACTTCTAACAAAGAACGCTAAGATAAGCTAATCAATCCATTTTCGGTGAATACATTCAGTATGTAATAAATCTATCCACACATCAGATAAACAAGTATTAACTGAGCACATATTATGTGCATGGCATATATCTGACCTCAGGAAACATGATGAAGATGAAACTGTCCCCACCCAAGCTTAGAACAGGGGCCAAATATAGACAAGTAAGGTCTGCCCAAGGGAGTAGGTTAGGAATGTGTGGGGAAGGAAAGATTTAGCAGAAAAGGTAAGATCTGTACTTAAGTAATATTACTGCAAGTATTCAATATATGGCCCTTAAGAGCTAATAGATGCCATCAGGATTTAAAGGGGACAATGTTTTAAGACAGAGGGATGTGATCAAGGACAATTTCATAGAAGCAGTGACCTTGAATCTTGAATAAGGGGTAGATGCCAGAAAAATGAAGACTTAGGTTAGGGCCAGAATAAGGTAAAGACGTAGACCGGCATGAGTTAACAAACAGAAGTGGTGACATGGAGATTCGTATTTCAGAAGGATAAATAATCCTGTTTTGACCACATTGCTTAAACAAAGGAATCACAGGGGATATGAATGGAAGATAAGGAGGAAAAGGTATAGCTGGGCCATATACTGGAGAGGGCACTGGAAGCTAAGCTCAATCTATCTTGGGATTTCTAAAATTTCTACCAACAATCATAATTCATTGTGATATATTAATGCAATAAAAACAAAATTTGTACTAAAAGCTATTGTACAGTTACAACTCATCCAGTTCCGTAAACTGCCCTGCCATGTTTCTTCCCAATATATGTCATTATATATAACGTACCTATTTACACTGTAATTTCCTAGAATCCAGGAAAGTAGATATTCAGAGTCGAACTCTTAGCTTTAACTCTGGCACCTTCTTTCCCATGTTTCTGACATCTAGTAGACATTGTTGGAAAACATTCATAAATGTCACATACAGATGAGTGTTGCTATCTGGAAGGCAGTGTTTCAAACTGTAATTTGAACATTTCTTGTCTCATCTCTTAAGGGATATTGTTAGGACAGTCATTAGTTGGTCTGTAGGAATAGGGGATCAGGAGCCCTTAATCCCAATGTAAAAAGTAGAATAGTACACCTCTCTTCCTTTAAATATTTGGTGGTTTTAATCAGACACTGAGCTGGGTTTACAGCTATGGGATCTTAGAACTGGAACTTAGTTTGACCCTCCTCATTTTAGTGGAACCAAAAGAGGACCAGAAAGTTAAATGATCCGCCTTAGGAGACACTGCTAACTTTTTCTGCAGTCAGCACTAGAATTCACATCTTTTAGAGTCTAGTGTTTTCCTCATATCGAAAGTTACACTTACCAAATCTCATTAGCTTTATTTTTTTCCAAAAGATTTTTATTTATTTATTTGACAGAGAGAGAGAGAGAGAGAGAGAATACAGGTAGGGGGAGCAGCAGCCAGAGGAAGAGAGACAGCCTTCTGGCTGAGCAGAAAGCCCAACATGGGGCTTGATCCCAGGACCCTGGGATCATGACCTGAGCTGAAGGCAGATGCTTCACGGACTGAGCCACCCAGGCTCCATTTCATTAGCTTTAAATTAACTTAAAAATAGAATGTCCGGGGTGTCTGAGTGGCTCAGTCCATTAAATGGACTTGACCTTGGGCTCAGATCATGATCCTGGGGTCCTGGGATCGAGCCCCACATTGGGCTCCCTGCTCAGCAGGCAGTTTGCTTCTCCCTCTTCCTCTGTCCTTCCCTCCCACCCCCATCCCTGCTCATGCTCACTCATGCTCACTCATGCTCTCTCTCAAGTAAATAAAATCTAAAAAGAAAAAAAAAAGAATGTCAGTAACTTCTCAAGGTGTCACTATACACCAGCGTTTCTCAAACTCAGCCCTACTGACATTTGAACCAGATAATTCTTGGTTGTGGGAAGGCTTCCTGTGCCTCACAGTAAGATTATCAGCATCCCTGATCTCTACCCACTAGATGCCAGTATCACTGACTGCCCCGCCACCCCCCCCATTGTGACAACCAAAAATGTCTCCAGATATTGCCAAATGTCCCTGGGTGGGTGGGTAAGGGCAAAATCACCCCAGGTTGAGACACGCTATCTTCCCCTCACCTTCTCACCCTGCATGTACTTCTAGAATAATTCTTTCAGAGCCAGTCTGACTTAACCTAAGGGCATCCTTCCAAGAATCACACTTCTAACCTGACAGCACAGGGCTTTGCCCAGGTGTTCTAGTTTTCCCTGCAGGTGTTACTATCGCTGGAATCTAGTTATTGCAGGCTGTACATGGTCACAAGTCCTTTCCCGATTTATTGCATTCATTGTTTCAGTATGCATCTGAGTACCTATTATATGCTAGTTCCAGGGCACTGGGAATGCAGAGATAAGTTTCTGATCTTCAGGAGTTCAGGCTCCTGGAGGAGACAAAGATGTAAATGAACACCTGTCAGTCCTATGATGAGAATCAACAAAGAGGTGTATGCTGGGAACTACAGAATCAGAGAATACAGCTAATTCACACTGAGGGTGCTCACAGGGTGCTGGGTCACACAAGGCTGTCAGAAGTTAGCAGCCAAGCTAGCTCTTCAAGCAGAGATCAGAATGAGCTAGGTTGAGAATGGAAAAGGCCTGCCAGCCAGAGGGATCAGTATATCTAAAAGAATGGAGAGAGAAATCTGGCTTCTGGCTATAGCATCAACATAGGGTGACAATGAAGCTAGAGAGTAAGCAGTGGGCAGGACTGAAGGAGCCGATTATACCATGCCAAGGAGTGTGCCACTGTCTTGATGGCAACTATAAGCTGGGGGGTGGGGAGAGGAATGCATCACATTTGGCTTTTATTATTTTATTTTTTTAAAAAAGATTTTATTTAATTATGCATGAGAGACACAGAGAGAGAGAGAGAGAGAGAGAGAGAGAGAGAGAGAGAGGCAGGGACACAGGCAGAGGGAGAAGTAGGCTCCCTGCAGGGAGCCTGACGCGGGACTTGATCCCAGGACCCCAGGATCACGCACCCTGGGCTGAAGTCAGATGCTCAAGCACTGAGCCACCCGGGTGCCCCAATATAGAACATTTTCAAGATGGGGGGTTCGAAGCAGGAGCACAAGCCACCTCATGATAAACACCTGAGGTACTGTCTAATAAAAGAATAATGTGCCAGATTTTGTTTCGGCTTCCTTACACCACCATGGGAGCGCTTCCTATCTTAGGAGCATCTAGGAGCATCACCACAGACTGGCAGGAAGAGGAAAGGCCCATGGCTGTTGAAAGGTACAACTTCTACCACCACCCAGGACTGTCTTACGGGGAGAGGAAAGCATCGACCAAGGCAAGAACTTTTTTCTTCTGGAATCTAAGACTTCAAAGAGAGGCTGAATTCCCTGTGGAAACTTGACAAGTCTATTTTCCAGAAAGAAAAAGAAAAAAGATCACTTTTTGCTATTTTTATTTATTTTTATGTATCTTTTTAAATAAGCTCCACGCCCAATGTAAGGCCTGAACTTATTACCCTGAGATCAACAGTTGCAAACTCTACCAACTGAGCCAGCAGCCATCTCAATGTTGGTGTTTTGAAACATGTGGTGCAGCCAATTTATCGGTCAAAGGTGTTTTGCATATGGGTGTATGGGTGAATATGTGCATTGGCTGGGAACATTATCGTTTCTATGGGAATGTGGATTGCAGATGGATTTTCAGAACGCAGTCCATGTGCCAGCGGTGAACTGTGTATGCCATGAACAGAAAGCACAAGCACAAAGGACAAAATGCAGCAGACGCGTTGTGATCAGAACTCTTCTTTAGAAAGGAGTCTGGGACAATCTAAGAGCAATGCTGCTGACCACATAAAATGCAAACTGATGTAAGCTCTGCGTTGCTGTGCAGGCCCTGGGGTGGGATGGGGATGTTAAGGGAGTGTGTGCGCAGCAGTTCCAGTAGCTACCCCAAGGCCTGGCACTTAGCAGGTGCTCCACTAATGTTTGCAGAGGTGAACGGGATGCACCGATGCAGATCTCCACACTTACATGCCTCTTGGTTAAATGAGGCTCAGAGAACAAAAATGCCTGTTCCAAGAGGTGCTGAGATGGTGTGTGCAAGAAGGAGAGGAAGAACCAGCAATGATTTGCCTAGAAGGACAGTGAAAGAAAATTAGCCAGCAAGTCTCTGAGTCTGTTGCTCATGGGACACAGACCCCCTTCGACTTGGGGACAGAAGCCAATATGAATACAAGGTGACCCTGATTAATCCTTGATAATGTCAGGACAGGAGATTAACCTCAGTAAATCAATGTTCCTTCCAACACCTACGGTGTATTTGTTTTAAGAGCTGATTTGCTGACTTCTAGCTTAAACAGGGTGGCCTTCTTCCCTCTGATTTATCCATTACTCAGAAGGCCCTGGCTTCCTAGAATTCCAAACAAAACTACAATAGTTTTCATTTGCAGTCATCAAATCTACCTGAACTGTCTTTCAAAGTGCCCTTTTTAATTTCCCACTACTGACCTGACCTATCTCTAGACCCTCTGAGTTTCCATTTACTGAGATAGCTGAGGACAAATTTACCTTTTCTGAAAACAATGCTTTGATTCTGTTAAGCACCCCCAAAGCCTTTCACCACCTCCCAAGTACCTGCTGAATAAAGTCCAACCCCCTAGTCGGCCTTTACCGCCCAGCACAGTCCTCACCTACACATTCTGTCCACCACCACTCTTGCATACAAGGCAACATGGTATCCTTAGGGTCTCCTGAATAGGCTGTCCTCATTTCCTTACCCTGCTTGGTTAGGGTCTCAGATGCCTAAAATCCTCCATTTCCCCCACTCTATCTTGAAAGCACATTTCTGAGTCTGGTCTACTCAGTACAGCAGAAGTCTGAGCTCATTTCAGCCCATGCCCCCAGACTCGGTTTCATTCCTTGCATGGAATCACCCTGCGCATCTCTGGCTTCCTTGCGTAGGGGGTGGCTCTGTCTACCATATTGCTGCCCATGCCCTAGCCATGAACAACACATGACAAGTGGATGCCCCAAGACCCTAGAAAGGAGGCTGGCCCATCCAAGGGGCTCAACAAATACCTGTTAATTTTGTCGACTAAATTCATGATACCTGATTTGCTTAAGATTACCACCCCCTTTCTCCCTTACACCAGGGACTCTCCTCCTCCATCAGGTGAGGAAAAAAAAAAAAAAAAAAAGCAACTAAACATTTTAACTCTGATAAAGTTAGCTTGGACACCTAAAAAGCAGCACTTCCTCTTTAACCCTTCAAGAAATGAGAGCTATTCCCCCCCCCCATCCCCCCAACCCCCAGGAATGAATGAATTTCAGCTTTCTTGAAAATAACCGACCTGGATCATTTCTTAGTAAAAACTCTGCATCTTCTCTTCAGTTGCCAGGGGTCATCTTACCTCTAGCCAGGCCAAATCACCAACCAATGCTCCATGCGAGAAAACTGTTCTAAAAAAATGGAGGTGTGGGGGTAAAACGTCTACGGGCAAGGACACTGCAACAGGTGCTGCCCTGCAAGCTCGAGACAGCCCAGCCAACCTTCTCGGCGAGCCAAATGCTTTTCAGCTAACCTAATGTTCTTCAACTGTTGTTGTTTCAGGGGCTTTTCCGTAACAAAAATGCTCCCTCGCCCTGGCCCCGCCGTTTCTGGCCTCATCACTTCACTACCCACTGCACGTCTGACTTGTTTATCTGGGTGCACCCAGTCCTCCCGCTCAGCGACCCGAGCGACCACGTTTCCTTAAATCCGAGCCCCGTGGACTCTGCTCGGAACTACATTACCCAGCGGCCCCCGCGCCCTTCGCAGGAAGGACGTCTGCGCACTAAGATACTCAGTTCCAAGTTTGGAGCTTTTAGCTGCCAGCCCTGGCCCATCATGTAGCTGCAGCACAGCCTTCCCTAACGTTGCAACTGGGGGAAAAATCACTTTCCAGTCTGTTTTGCAAGGTGTGCATTTCCATCTTGATTCCCTGAAAGTCCATCTGCTGCATCGGTCAAGAGAAACTCCACTTGCATGAAGATTGCACGCCTGCAGCTTGCATCTTTGTTGCAAAACTAGCTACAGAAGAGAAGCAAGGCAAAGTCTTTTGTGCTCCCCTCCCCCATCAAAGGAAAGGGGAAAATGTCTCAGTCGAAAGGTAAGAGGCTATTTGCATTACTTGCAAAAATGCAAAGGGTTGTGCATGCATTTATGAATGCATGGATGCAATTTTCGCCTGGCGATTGCATTTTTAAGTTTGAGGTTTTCCACAGCTCAGTTGCATTTCCTGTTTAGTATGTGTCTTTTTTTTGCAGACACAGAGAGTTCCTGTAAGGCAGGGCTTGCAGTTCAGCTGTGCATTGACGTTATTTGCATTCTTCTGCTAGGATTACTGAGCTCTTTTTGCCTTTTGCACAGTCAGGAGAGATAGAGCAGGTTGGTAGCGTCTAAATGTGCAGTGCTTTATATAATTGTAAAATTCTTTAGTATGCACACACATTATAAGTAATTTTATGTGCAACAGGAATACAAACTTTTAAAAAGTCCGTAGGTGAAGATGAAAGGTAAAAGTTGAGTTAAACTAGTAGGAAATTAATGTAATCTTATATTCCTTTGGGAATAAACCGTTGCGGTGCCTGTTTTTAGCTAAATTTCCATTGATATCGCTTTGAACATTAAGCAACTTTTGATTTTTAAAGGAAGTAAAGGTGAAGTGTGAATAATAACATATTACCAAAAAAAAAAAAAAAAAAAGCAGACGAGAAGTCTTTCTCTTCTGAGATTTTGCACTGTACACCAATTGCTTATTGGCTCACAGTATTTAGAAGCAGCAGTGAGGACATAGATGTTTTATGTCTCCCCATTTGGGAGATGCTTTGCATCTTGGGGGAAAATATGGGGAGAAAAACTGTACTTTTAAGCATTATACCAACAAGAGGGGACTGCACCGTTTTGTTGAAAATCATAATAAAGTCTTTTAATTGTGTAATTTCATGTATTTAGATATCTATACTAAGTCAGAAATTCGGGGTTATGGTTCTTTTTATTTTTTTTTTCATTTTCTTGATTTTTTTTTTTTTTTTTTTTTTACACAGTTGTGTTTTGCAGCCCTAATGTCATTCTGGGGAGGGGATTTTAAAAATTTCTGACATGGCATTAGAGAGCTGAGGGGGTGTTGTCAGGTGCCTCTAAGACCCTAAGTCACTTGTTTCAGAACAAATCCTTCCCTATAGAGAAAGCATATGCCATATGAGAATGTATGGAGGGAAGAGGTGAATTAGGTATAGGTGAGTAAGACTACATGCATGGGTAAGATCTGGTGAAATTAAAGTGTCTCATAAGCTTTCTGCTTTTTTTTTTTTTTTTTTTTTGGCATTTTGTTGAATCCCTTTTTAATTCCTGATGGAAATCATGCATCTCAGACCAAGAAGGAGGTGATATATATTCTCAAGAGTTCAAAGTAAGGCTGTGTTTTCCTTGACCATTAGGGGAGAATGGGACTCTGGAAGGCTCAGAGTGCTGAAGAACGTAGGAATTGGCATTATGAAGTGCAGATGTTCCTTAATAGAGGGAAAACCTACAATCTCTTAGACATAACAGCTTCGAATGGGCATTCCAAGCTTTGATGTATTAAAGAGCTGGCATCAGTACTTTGTATTTGGTTTACACTTATTTATTCAATTCGGTTTAATAGATGTATAAATATGTATGTGTATGTGTGTAGGTATCTGTACATATTCATGTATGTGGATGTATGAGATTTTAGATAGATAGATAGATAGATAGATAGATAGATAATGTAGTGCATAGGATTTGGGGGCATACAAAAATATTTAAAATGTACCTGTTTCCTTCAAGGAACTTACCATTTTAGAAAGCGCGTATGCAAATCATAATGATACAAGATTATTGTATAGATAGTAAAAAGAAATGGCCCAGTTGGAGTTCAGAAATGGCAATGATCTCCCTGGGAGATAGGTTTCATGAAGAAGATGGTATTATAGTGATCTTATCTTTGGACCTTAGGGTCTAAAGTAAATCAGGTTTCTTTTCTACTTTTTTTTTTTTTTTTTTTTTTCCCTCACTCTGAAGGTAGCTTTGTCCTAGTAAAGCAAGTTTCTGAGTTGAGAAACTAAAAGATACTAGCATGGCACACTTCTATCAGGAGTGCGCCCACTGTAGATCAGATACTGGTGGTGGTTCTTCAGATCAGTTCCCAGTTAGCCAAATGGTTTTTGTTAATTGGGTCCTCTTCGGAAGGTACATCTGGTGTCAATGTGAGGTTCCTGCGCAGAAAGAAAATTATCGATAGAAGGAAGTGGGTGATCATTTCAGAAATGGCATGGAAGCCTTGGCCTGGATGTTAAGTGTGGAATTGGCCTAATTCAGCTACGGTATTCTCAAGTGGCCAAGACATTTTTCGCAGTACCAAACTGCTTTGTAATACTATAACCAAGTGGAATGGGAGGCAGAAGTGAAAGGTGGACACAACCTCATAGTATTGAAGAATTTAACAACATGTTCAATTCAAAGGACCTTTACGAACTTTCTGGATCACTATAATTCGGTTTCACAGACCTCTAATTTAAGGCAGAGCAGAGGCAAAAGAATTACAGACTCTCTGGGAGCTGGAAGGACTGGGCTCCTTCTTCCCAGCCTTACCAGCAGTGAGATTCCGAGAAAGAATTTCTTAAAAAGAAATTTTGTTTTCCACAGTTGTAACTTTAGGTGGTATGCTTTTCAGCTTGTTTATATTAGCTGTCTGGGGTTGAGCTGACATTTTTCAAATATTAAAGTGGTAGGATGCCTTTTGAGGAAATCTGAAATGTAAGTTAACAGGAAGGGCACCCAGAAAGTGCAGGAATTCCTGCACTTTACAGGAAGACAGGCTACAGGAAAAATGTGTCATCTACATTACCCCGGAGAGAAAAACTATTGTTACTAGCCCTGATGGGAGGGAGGGAGGTCGGGAGGTCTGGCATCTCCCAGGTCACCTGAAAATACATAAAAAGTTGGGCTCTGTTAGAAAAGCACTCTTTTCTCACTTCTCCCTCTTTTTCACCTTTTCAAGATCCTCGTTTACCTTAGTTTACAGCAAGAGGTAAATGGTGTGAGAAAGGCAGGGAAGGCATAATTCAGAAGCATGTAGGGAGCGTGGCAGGCACTGTTAGGGGATCTTTTCTCCTGTAATTCATTCCCACCCTGGGAAATGAAATGTGTAAATTTCTCATTCTGTGTAAATTCCTTTGTTAGGTTGTACCAGACAGACTTGTCATGCTTAGCCTGTAATCTGAGCCGGTATGTTTTATAACCCCGTCCATCTCAGGACACAAAATCAGAATAGGTACCTTGGGTTTCCCCAGCTTGTTTTGTGTTGGGGTGGCAGTCAGCACTTCACAGGCGCTTCAGGTCAGCTGCAGGGGCTCCCAGGGGCTGTCTCCGTGGGCAGTTTAGTGCTGGAGGTGTGGGGGGGGGGGAAGCTGAGGTTTGGAACTATTTTCTAGTATTTCTAGTATTTCTAATATTTCTATATAATGTTTTTAGAACAACAACCAAAAAAGTACACCAATAATGCTAATAATGCTTGTTCATTAGAGAGACATTTGAAAATAAAGAAAAGGAAAAGAAGAGTCACTAGCGACCGTAGTGTACATTTTGGCATCTATCCTTTTGGATTTTTTTTTTTTCTACTCTGCGTGTAAGAATACATTTAAAATGTGTATAGAACTAACGTCTATTTAGTTAGCTTTTGTTTCACTTACCCTTAGTATACCGTGAAATATTCCCAAGTGAATATATATAAATAATAAAATGTACTTACATATATAAATAATAAAATATATAATAAATAAATATATTTTTGAGGGGAAGGTACTGGAGGGACAGAGGGAGAGAGAGAATCTGAAGCAGGTTCCACTCCCGTTGCAGAGCCGAGGTGGGGCTTGATCTCATGACCCTGAGATCATGACCTGAGTTGAAACCAAGAGTCTGACGCTTGATCGACTGAGCCACCAGGTTCCCCCACAAGCGGATATATTTCTACATTCATTATATTCAGTTCTGTTTTATTTACTTCAACAGAACCTTCATGTTTATTACTTTTCAGTGTTATGAAGTTGCCGTGATGATCACCCCAGTTCCTATGTTATTCTGTGTAGTCTGGCCTTAGACTGAATTCCAGGTTCTGGATATCAAATTCTTCCCCACTGCCGTTTTCTGTTCCACCTTTTAACACTAGTTTTCTTCTTCTTATAAAAAATGATATATGCTCATTGAAAACAAAATTCAAGCCAAAGAGAGCTTCATAATAAGAAAATTAAAATCACTCAAAGTCACACCATCCAGAGCTAATTACTGTTAACTTTTTGGTAAATATCTTGCACTTGTACATATGTCGATAACTACACACATACGCATATGTGCTGTTTTACACATGATATCTGATACTTTGCAACTTGTTTTACACTCCACCATATATCTTGGTCATCGTTCAACATTTGCATACACACAGTTACCCCATTCTTTTAAACAGTTGCTTATTTTAATTTGCAAGAATGTAGTTGTTTAATTAATCTCGGGTTGGACTTTCACATTGTTCCATTTTTTTTAACAGCTATAAACAAAATTGTAAGGAATACCATGAACATACATCCTTGTGCATTTGCCCGAGTATGTCTTTAAAATGAATTCCTAGAAATGGAAGTGTTAGGTCAGAGGGCATGGACATATTGCCAAATTGCCCTCCAGAGAGCTAACCAGAATTGATATTCCCACCAGTGTCTGGATGTGCCCATTCTCTGGTTTAAGCATCATGGTAAATATTGCCAAATAAATTGCCCTCCAGAAAAGCTATGGCTACTTTCCTTCATCCTAGTCTCATAATTTGAAAAAGAAACTTTGCCAATTTGATAAAAAGGTATTAACATTTTACTGTCATCTGTATTTTTTACCAAAAAAGAGTTGAATTTCCCCCCTTTTTTTGACATTTGTGTTTTATGTGTTTGAATTTTTTTTTCTCAGAAAATGTATCCTGAAATTTTAATATGGGGATCAAATTATTTCCAGAGTTAGGACAGAACATTCTAAAATTGCAAAGCTTAGGTAATCATGGGTTGAGAGTTGGGTCCCATGTGTCTCAACTGTTGAATTCCCTGGTGAGTTCTAATTTTAATTTTAACCCAAATGTCTTAAATAAACATCACATATTTCGTAAATTCATTTTGTTATACTTTCTATAGCTATCCAGACCCGTATGAAAATAATAAGAAAAAAATGTAATGATCTGATTAAAATTCCAGTCTGGGAAATAACTTACTTCTGGACATTTCTGCATTTACAGTTAATCTCTATGGGCAAAAGTAGCTTTCCTTTAGTTTCATAAATAATTCTTACAGAGCACCTGGCTGTGTTCTATGCATTGTTGCAGAATAATTGCTTTTTCTTTTTCTTTCTTTCTTTTTTTTTTTTTAGCCTCATGTGCAATCATGTGCATCATAAAAAGGTGGTTTACTTTAGTTTGAGATTTGTTAGAAGAATTAAAGCTGTGGTCAACTTTGATGGCCTCCCAAACTATATGTCAATCACTACATCTTATCATAGCCTTCCTTAGTAAATGCGCTTACTTAGGCATCCTGATATTCAGTGATAGAACTTAGAGCTATGAAAGGAGTTTTTTAGTCCAATCATCTCGTTTTACAAATGAGTAAATTGAAGCTTTGCAGCAAAGTGATTTGCCTGCACGTCCTCTGATTCTCTGTCCTAAAGTTTTCACTAAATAACACACAAAAACTACTAATCCACATTTATAAAGCATTTTATTTTCTTCAGAATCTTTAGCATATTTCACTTTTTTTTTGTTTTGTTTGTTTTTTGTGGGGGGCATGCCTGCAAAAGGGGGCTGACAGGCCAAACAGCAGGGGTTCTTTTTCTGTACCCAAGAAATGGTGATCCGTGAATCATGTTGATGAGGCTTCTTACCAGTTCTTTGCCAGGGGATATTTTGCAAATACTCTCATTTTAATTCCCAGTGCTTACACTATACAGCTGCAAGTTTTAACCACTATAATTGTTATTTGCCTTTTATGGACGATCTCTGAAAGCCCCCGCTGGGTAGCTAACATTTCTTCATGTACATCTTTGCATCTCCACCTCGTTTAGCATCGTGCTTATAAATAAGAAGTGCTCAATAAATGTCTGACAATTAAAGTCTTTTTAATCAGCAGGGATCTCTATCTTTTTAATCCACATTTCACCAAAGGTTTGGGGTAATTAAATTATAAGGTAAATTTCTTCCTCTGCTTCTTTGTTTGCATAAATATTCCCATCACATCTTTTTGCTTCATTATTTGGAAGTTGCAGGAACAGCATAAGTAGCAGTGTCGATGGCTGAAGAAGGGTCATTTCTCCTACTCACATCCTCTAGACAGAGTCAGAGGTTGCTGGAGCCTTGGCCAACTTTTTCTTCTAAAAATCTGTGAAACTGAGGCGAGCTGTCTACAGAATCCAATGCGATAGGACTGGAGTGAATTCCTCCATCCTGTGCTGGTTTTGGGGGCTGTTTGTAAAGCTCCCTCAGCACTTGAGCCCCTGAAGGGTTGTCGGAGATCATCTGAATATTTTTAACAGCTGGCTGCTCAGTGACAAAACAGGGAACTCTGCACAGATAACCCCCAAATGCGACCATCCCCTGCTTCCTCCTAGCCCACCGCCGCTGTCACTGCTGCACCCCCCCTTCTGCCCTGGGATTCAATTTCTACCCTGTCTCCTCATCTAGGTCTTCCTTTCCTGAGCTGGTCCATACGGTTTGGTGTACAACCCATAAAATTCCTCCTTGTACATCGAAAGGATATTCAGATTAAAACCTAGTCACATGAAATTCATCAAAGCATAGTAATAGAGTCAACTCCGTTCCGAGTTCAAGCATTAAATAGACCCTTGCTGGATAACCCATTGCCTGTTTCATATTCTAGTTGGATAATTGGATTGAGATCAACTTTTTTTTTTTTTTTTTACAGACCATTGGCTGTAGATCTAGGTGTTGATCCCAACCCACACCCCAATGCCCCATGCTATCTCCATCCTCATCCTCATCCCTCGTATAATAGGAGTCACTTTTCATGCATTATGCTTTTGAACGTCACACAAGTCCTATGGGGATAGATACTATTATTGCTCATTTACAAATGGGGAAACAGGCTCAGGTGAGTTAACAAATTGCCCATGGCTGGAAAACCAGTAAGCGGCAGAGGCAGGATGCAAAGGAGATCCTGTCTGACCCCAGGGCCCATGCTCATTGCAAACTGTGGCCTCACCTGTGTTTAAGGATAGCCTGTGAGGTAAAATGGGAAAAATAATCCAGAAGAGTAATATTTCCTGACACATGAAAAACATATAAAATTCAAAGTCGGTGTCAACAAAGTTTTATTAAGACACAGCTGCACACATGCATTTGTATGTTGGCTGTGGCTGCTTTACCCCCAACAATGGTAGAGTTGAATAGTAGTGATGGAGATGTAATACCCCACAAAGCCTAAAATAGTCACTATTTGGCCTTTTTCAAAAAACATTTGTTGACCTTGCCCTTTATGACTTCATTCAATCAAGTAATGGAATCTTTTTGTGATGGGGCTTCCATATTACATTCCTCTTCGGCTTTAATTGGAAGTTGTTAACCTGGACAACTGCTCCACCAGCGACCTCTGGGGCCCAGCCCACAGGAAATGTCTGAGTGGTGCTTCTCCTGGTTATGAGATTTGTAGGCCATGGCTCATTTCCGCCGAACTCAGCTACCGGCCTCCGGCAGCCCATCCTGGGGTCCTTTCCCCTCAGCTGCACTCTTCCTGTTTGCTTTAGATTGCTTTTCTTTATTTCCCCTCCCACTGAGAAGCTGTTCATTCGTCCTTTCCCTGGTCCCTTCCATCTCCCCTTCCTGATGGCACATTTTGTTTCAGAAGCAACTAAAGTAAAAACAGTTCTCACTACCATCGTTGCCAGGCTTTGTTGATTATTACCATGAGCCCGCCCAAAAGGTCCATCATTTCATCTGCATGGGGAAAGATGGAAGCCTCCCTCCTTAGTAAGATAGCCTCCATCTTACCTAGAGAGCTTTCCACTTATCATCTCCTGCAAAGGTTAGAACTGTTTTATCACATTAACTCCTACACCCCTGGGTGGACAGTTTTGTTTGGGGAATGAGTATCCTTTTGCTTACAAAGTCACTGAAACTATGGGTATTGCATGTGTTTCGGAAGGGAGGGTCCTGGGACATGTTCTGAAAATGAAGAGAGGGAAGAGATGGGGATGGAAGCTACATGGGGACAGAGTAGCTTCAGTAGGATGCGCCCAGATTTGCTCATATCCAGAATGAGGTATGTTGAAGTCACATACAGGGGAGGGCTATAATCCCTCCTCTCCTAGATGGTAGCCATGCTGCAGATTCTTTCTATATTCCAGATGCTGTGCTTAGCCATGGATGTGAATTATCTCACTCTCCCCTTACCAGGGCCTGGTGAAGTGAGGCCCCATTTTGTATATGAGGAGACTGAGGCCAGAGAGGTTAAGGCACTTGCCTGAGATGGCCAGGTTGACAGTGGCAGAGCAGTAGCTTTAATCAAGGTCGGTCTGACCCTAGAATCTGAGCTCCTGGCTACTCTACTTGAGTTGTCACCCCATGATAAATTTATGAAACCGATACCCAGAAGACATGGCTGGCTGGTGATAGGAAACATAAGTGGATTCCATATGAATTTGTGTACACCCCGCCTGGGTATGGTAATTAGGAGGGGCTGACCTGTGTCTACCTATATGGAGGTTCCTTTTGACATGTTCCTTTAAGCCTCTTTTGATCATGGGATACCAAGTCTGACTCATTCTGAGCGTTAAGGTTGAACTCCAGGTACAAAGTACCCATTGGTAGAAGGAAGCTGGTTACAACAGGTCTACTGATAGATCCTGTCTGTACAGACAGGAAGTTAATGTTAAACATCAGTAATGAATATTGATTCCATTAGCTGTCTTATAGGCTGTAACTAAGCCGATCCAAATTTTATGTGTCTCCCTGCACATCTCTGTCAAAAAAAATTTTTTTTAGACAGGAGGAAGAACATGACCCATTTGGCACCATACCTAAGTAGAGGCATACTATAACCCCTTTGTGGCTTAGTGATTTCCTGTATTCCTGGTTATTTCTATGTAAATGTAACGAGCGTTATTTCCTTGAAATGATGAATGAACGTACATTTCCACTGCTTTCCTCTTGTACTGAATGCTGTAGAAGAAACTAGAATTATATCTTGTTGTGGTAGAGGAGGCAGGTGGGGGAGTGGGGCAATGAATTTCTCTTTAAACCAGTGAATTCTCTCTCCACTTTGTCTCCAGCCAAAGCAGGACAGTCCTACCTGTGCTTCAGTTGTTTCCCAGGATCCCATGCGGAAGCCATGGGAATAGGTGGTCTGGATGTTGAGTGACAAGTTATTTATTACTTTCTTCCATTCTCGATCCACTCCAATCCCACATGGGAGGAATGAGATACAGATAAGGGTTAGGGCTAGAATCTGAAGAACCAGTGGTAGCAGAATGGTAAAGGGTATGGGAACTATTTTGGAGGGAAGGTGCAGAAACACCCTCTCTGTGCTGTTGGAAATCTTTATAAGCATATCCTCCATGCTTTATTTCCTCCTTCTTGTGCCCCAAATCCCATTGCCATTTGAAAAACATAATCCCAGAGACTCTGAACATACCTAAGGAGAGAACTTGCATAAGGGTTTTGTCCAGATTACTTCAACCAGTAAAGTTTGGGTCGATGCTTACATTTAAGACATTGTGGTAGGCGGAACTAGACAGGGGTGCATCGTGCTCTGCTCTTTGCTTACTAGGTGTGAGCCTTGAAAAATCTACTAACACTCTAGCTTTGGTTTCCTTACCAGCTAAATGGAGAGACTGGCGCTCATTCATAGGATTGTTATGAAAATTAGGCAAGGGTTCTGTACGTAATGTGTTTTGGCCAGTGCTTGGCACTCATTTATTCAACAAATATTTATTGAGCACGCTGCTGGGTTTGACACATTTTGCTATAGCAGGCTCACTATGAACATAAAGTTGTTCCCCTCTTCCTTTCTGTCTAGCCCTAAGAAGCTTATAGTCTAGTAGGAGGTAAGAAAAGCACAGAAATGTATAGAATAGAAGCTAGAATCCTAGATATGCCCTGAAGAGATACTGTGAGTTGGGAGGTCTGAGGAATGAGAAGGAGCTCAGGGAAATTTTTACAATGAGCGTGCAAGTATTGACATGAATTTCAGAGTTGATGAGGAAATTGTTCCCTAGATCCAAAGTCGGAATGGAGAAGGAATCTTGGGGCACCAAGAGAATGTTCGTATAGGCACAGTAATTCCTTAGAAGAATAAAAAAAGAGAAGATGTTCTAGAAAAATCTCTGAAGCTTGTGTTTTCTAAGAATTTCCTTTTCCTTCCCGAGCTATATACTGTCGTTATTACTTATGATCACAATAAGTTAACAAATGGAACATATCCTATTTCATACTTTCAGAGGGTTTTTTTTTTTTTTTTTTTTTTTGGATTGTGGAAACTCCAGGAAATCCAGAGGTTAATAGTTAAACAAGTATATCATATCACCTGGGTTTATAGGCACACTGTAATTATATAAGCAAGCTGTTGGTTCAATAATCAACGTCTAGCTAAGTCAGTGAATATTTTCCAGAGCATGGCCACAGCTGCAATTTTCATTTTTTATAACCTGCCAACCTGCCTTTTCCATTTCTTAGTGTTTTCTCTTTTTCTAGAATCATCAGAAGTCAGTTAAAGAGGAAAAGTGTTCAGCGCATTGCTGAATTTTACTTACCTTATGGGAGGTGTTCCAGAAGGTTCCTTGTTCTTACCATACTTACTTTCTCTAGCATGATACTGGATACTGACAACAGAGTTCGTAGATTTTCTGTGTGTGTATTTTTAATTTCAGAAAAATTCCATTTGGAAGATAAATATGTGGAGGCAATTGATAGGTTAAATTAACTTGTCTTTCATTATCTTGGTTTAAAAAAAACACAGTGACCTGTAGCTTTGGGGCTCATGGTAGGCTCTTTCTCAGTGTAAGCTGTACTTAGTCACTTGCTTTCTCCTCAGTGACTTCATTCAACTCAGCGTCAGCAGAGTGGGGAAGGTGGGTGGGTCGACTCACCCCCATTCAGAGTCAGAAAAGACAAGGGGCAGTGTTTGCCTCACCTTGCTGTGTGGTTAAAGAACACGTATGACCCAGCCAGGTAAATAGGACCTTCCAGCTATATCATCTCATTTGCATGCCTTGCCAGGTCTTCTTGGTTGGGACTTTGTTCCTGAATGAGCTACCAATTTTATAGGTAAAGTAGAAAAAAAATGCATATTTAATTCTGGAGTTGATTTAAGAATGAGATTGAGAGCTCCTGATACATTAGGATTAGAATAACTTTTCTCATCTCTCATTTCATAAACTCTTTTTAAAAAAATTTTTATTTATTTATGATAGTCACACACACAGAGAGAGAGAGGCAGAGACACAGGCAGAGGGAGAAGCAGGCTCCATGCACCGGGAGCCCGACGTGGTTTTTGATCCCGGGTCTCCAGGATCGCGCCCTGGGCCAAAGGCAGGCGCTAAACCGCTGCGCCACCCAGGAATCCCTCATCCCTCATTTCAATCTTTTTTTTTTTTTTTTTTCCTGATGTGATCTGGCTAAGGACAAGAGAGTCAGTGTTAGGTAGGGGCGGGCAGGTGGTTGAGAGGGCCGAGGGGTGCAGAGGACCATATATATTTTTTGGTTGAATTTAACAAATATTATTGAACAATTAAATTATCTGCATCTTGCACCATGCTATGTGACTACAAAGACGAATAGAACTCCATCCTCAAGAAGCTCACAGTCTGGGAGGATGTGTTCTTTCTCTAGAGCTGCCAGGAGAAAAAAACCCAAAGACACAAATGGGGTGGCTCACACAATAGGAATTTATTCTCTCACAGCTCTGGAGGCCAGAAGTCCGATATCAAGGTGGTGGCCAGGTTGTTCCTTCTGAGGGCTGGGCAGGAGAATCTGTTGCATGCTTTTCTTCTAGCTTCTGGTGGTTTGCTAACAATCTTTGACATTCCTTGTAGGCTTGTAGATGCATCACCCAGACCTATGCCTTCGTGTTCACGAGGTATTTTCCCTGTGTGTGTGCCTGTGTCTAAATTTCCCCTTTACTTTACTTTTATTTTATTTTACTTTTTAAAAAAGATTTATTTATTTAAGAGAGAGAGAGAGAGCGCACAGAGGCGGAGGGACAAGCAGATTTCCCCACTGAGCAGGGAGCCTAATATGGGGCTCAATCCCAGGACTCTGAGATCATGACCTGAGACAAAGGCGGTGCTTAACTGACTGAGCCACCCAGGTGCCCCTAAATTTCCCCTTTTTATGATGACCCTGGTCATATTGGATGAGGGACCCACCTTAATCCCATGTGACCTTATCTTAACTAATAATCTATGCAACGACCCATATATCTGAGGTACTGAGGGGTCAAGACTTCAACATATCAATTTTAGGAGAACGCATTTAACCCATAACATGAGAAGATAAACATGCCGACACACTAACACATTTGGTGTGATGCACACGTAAGCTTTGGGACAAGCTGCAGCTGGAATACCATGGGAGGTAATGGTATAACTTAACCTGGGAAGATGAAGAAAGCAATCGGTCGAGGGAGGACCTTAAATTGGCATAATGGAACTTGAAGTGTGGTTCTTCTCAGGAGAATAAGCAAGTAAAACAAGAGGCTTGCCATCTGGTCCGTGAGCAGACTACCTGCTTTTCCTTCTGATTTTCTATTGTTAATGACAGACTGGATGCTTCTAAATTGGGGGGTGTTAAATTGGAGAATGCGCGTGTGTGCAACACACACACACAGACACACACACACATGCTGTTGCTGTGTTGATTCCTAAAACCTAACCAATGTCTACAGGTGATGAGACCTACTAAGCCCTGTTGTCACAGGTGGCTTTCATGGATGGACACAGAAGTGGTGTGCTTAGAGGTTGGGGGAAGAGGGCATCCTTCCCTCTGTAACAAATGGTTCTAGTCCTAATGGAACAAAGCTTAAGAGGGAATGGGAGTGAGTAAGAACCAAGGATCTGTAGCCAGGCAAAGCTTATTTTTAGAAAAGGCCTGTAAGTCTTGAAACCAAAAAAAAAAAAAAAAAAAAAAGTTCTAGTCGAGTGTTACTAAGCTCTTAAATACTGATTTTTTTTTTTTTTTTTTTAAGAGAGAGAGAGCATGAGATCTGGGCAGAGGGCGGAGCAGAGAGAGAGAATCTCAAGCAGCCTCCACACCCAGTGCATGCAGTGCCCTGCTTGAGGCTCGATCTCAGGACTCTGAGGTCATGACCTGAGCTGAAATCAAAGACTCCATCACTTAACTGACTGAGCCACCCCAGCGCCCCTCTTTAATATTGATTTTACCAAAAAGTCTTTCCGACTGTGTGTAGACTTGTTAGAGCTAATAGCTTTTTTCTTTTTTTTTTTTAAAGATTTTATTTATTTATTCATGAGAGACACATAGAGGGGGGCGGGCAGAGACATAGGCAGAGGGAGATGCAGGCTCCATGCAGGGAGCCTGATGCAGGACTCGATCCCGGGACTCCAGGATCACGAAGGCAGGCGCTAAACCGCTGAGCCACCCAGGGATCCCCATGGCTTTATTTTTTTAATGTGGTCGGAGTATGCATAGGATAAAATTACGTATGGAAATACTAGGATCAGCTTGGATGAGAGGAGACAGTCTGGGATGAAATTTCAGGGCATGTTGTGTGATGGTTGGGGCTTAAGGTCAGGGGGGAAGGACTTTCCCAGCTCAGAACAGACATCCATCACTTGTCACATCGCCCTGCCAGCGTGTTGATGGTGGCATGCTTCAAGAACGGGTGGATCGGGTGGGGGCAGGTGGGCACCCCAGAAAAAAGCTGCAGGAAGGCAAAGCATCCCTCAGAGCTAGGTGGGTGGTCCTGGGACAGGCAATCCAAACAGCAAAAGGACAGGTGGGCAGCAGAAGCGAGGCAGAAAGTCAAGTATTCGATGAGTCAACATGAAAAGGGAAGAAAGAAATAATAAACAGAGAGATCAGTTGGGAGACAGGGATCAGAGAGTCAGAGGGTCCAGGAAACCAGGGTGCAGAATTCAGGCAGGAGTGTATGTTATTTTCCTGCCATATTAGCCCTGCTTTTAGGAAATGAGTATGGACCTCCCCTGTTTCTTGCACCTTTGGAAGCAGCCTTGGTTCACCTGGCTGTTGTGCGATGCGCTCATAGGAAACCTGTGCAGGTAGGGTGGAGAAGGAAACGCAGAAGAAGAGCAGCAGGAACTAGCTTGGGGCTTGTTTGAAACGAGCCCAGACTTATCTCCACGTTGAGTACCTGTGCGCACAGCTCAAAGTGGGACCTACAGGGTCAGAGGAAAACAGGAAATAGTGAATATCAGCTGGACGATCGGGCCACTTGGTTTATAGACTGAAGCCAGCTACTGGTTTTCTGTCCCAGGTTAGGAGGTGAGCCCCGTCTTACACAAGAAAGCAGCCCTGAGTCCTAGGCATCCAATTCTAAGGCAAAGCTGGGAAGAGAGCTTGTGTGTCCTTCTGTCCTAAAAACACATCAGGGGGATGGAGACAGTCTTTGCTGAAGCCATTGGGCAGTGTTAAGAAGCTGGGGCGATTTTTGTTCCCTTTGATCCAGCATTTCCGTTTCGAGAATCTGTCCTGTAATAACTAGTGATTCCAGAGTGCCTACTGTGTGCGAGGCTTTGTGATAAAGCACTTTACTTATTAGTTCTTACTTGCATAGAAACCTGAGAGGTAGGTAAGATTATCCCGAGTTTACAAAGGAGAGAATGAGAACGCAGAATGAGTAACCTGCCTGGGATCAGAGAGTTAGTGCTTGCAGAGCTGGGATTTGCATCTAGTTCATTTAAATTCCGAAGTTCATGTTTTTCACTACGTAACTGCCATGGCAAAATAGTGAAAAATAGAAGCACCCTACTGCATAATAATAAAGGAATAGTTTCAGCTACAGATACCTGCCTGATAATGTAACAGGTTATGAAGACAGAGCAATAATGTCAATGGGAAGATACTTATGACCCAAGAAGAAGAATGGTTATAGATACATAGAGTGATTATACGTGTGTGTGTGTGTGTGTGTGTGTGTGTGTGTGTTTATGTCTTTGTATTTTATTTTACCTCAAGTCCAGGAGTCTTTATTAGGGAGAGTTTCATTGAATCCAATTGTAGGAGGTATAGCTGAGCCTGATAGGAACTAAGAAATGGGTTTTCTGACTCTTTCTCTGTTTGCTCTCCCTCTGAAGGGGCCTTCATTCTGTTTTTCTTGGAGGGTTTTTCAATATGCATGTAGTTTCTTTTTGTGAGCCCAAGGCAGGGCTTGAACTCACAACCCTCAGATCCAGACCTGAGTGAAAAATCAAGAGTCCAGTGCTCACCTGACTGAGCCACCCAGGTGCTCCTCTGCACATGGTTCAAAAGAGATACTAGCCCTGGGTCCGTGTGACTTTGTAGCTTCAGTCCCCACCATTCTTTGGCTTGTTATAGTCTCTGGTCTGAGATCTAATTCTCTGTCTTGCAAAGGCAAAAAAAAAAAAAATAAATAACAGTAATGAAGAGTAGCCGATGGATTGGCTGGCCCCGAGTAAGGTGTCCATCTCTAGGGGCTTGCGGGGTAAGCATGGGGCCCACTGCTACTTAGAGATGCTGGGAGAACAGGTCATCTGGGTAGGAGCATGAGCAAGATGGGAAAATGTATTAACTTCCTAAGCACATGGGGAGGAGATAGAGGAGAAAATGAAAACGAATCCTGGCCGTTGAGGCTTTCAAAGGTGTGAAGCTTTGACAATATTGTGGCCTGTGGTGTTTCACTCATTCTTTTAATCGAAAGTCACTATAAATTTGCCTACTCTTGGTAATAAGGCACTTGGTGAATGAGAAAGGAGATGTGTCTCCTCTGATTCTCTCATCATCTCTGTGGGTGGGAGAGACTCAGACCCTCTACGCCATCCATCCTTTGTTCTCTGGCCGGTTGCCTCATGAGGAGCAGTAAGAGAAGCAGGAATACCAGCCAGTGAACAAACCGAGTCAGTGCCCTTGAACTGAAAAAAAAAAAAAAACATGGAAAAGGCACGCTGGTGCTCTCTCTATTGGCTAAGTGATAAATACAGGATTAATTTTTCTGATGACAGTTGCCCAAGTATGTTGGTACAGAGAGTTTGAGCAATAGATGCCTGGCGAGATGTAAAGTTTCCAGTCGTGGAAGGTTGCATCTAGCAGGGACCTTAGACATCATCTAGGATGAACACCTCATTTTACAGGTGAAGCGAGTATGGCTGAGAAAGATTGAGTAACTGGAAAGGTCGAGGTGATGGTGAACTGGTTCTGGAAGACACATCTCCGACACCCACACCTGGCCTGCTGTTAGCATCCCAGGTGCACCCTGATGCAGAGCCAACCTTTGACTCTCTGGGGAGCCCTTATACTCTTCCTATAAAGACAGAGACTAACCCCCGAGGCTTAAAGATAAAAAATAAACAAGAACACCAGGCACGGTGGAAATCAGGACCTCTGTTTATTCAGTGGGGCATCAGATGATTGAATGGGTCTTGTTCAATCATGCATGCAGCCATTCATCCATTTATTCATCCTCTGAACATTTATTAGATGCTTCTCAGTGTGGTTCACGGCTAGGCACCAGGAAGTGTGCAGAGAGATGATTCCTGCTTGCAAGAAGCTCAAATTCTAATGGGGAACAGATGTGTGTACCCACATTTGTGATTTCATGATAGCTCAAAGGGAAGGTGATTATCTGCTTAGATCTTGCAATGTGAATGGGAGAGTCAAAGATTAGGGTGGGGAGGCAAAGCGGACTCAGCTCTGGGCTGTGGGGCCATGTGCGGTGGTACGAATGTTCTGGAAATCCGGGATCTCTGTGTGGTTTTTAAGGTAGGGGGTCATCTCACAGAGCGGGGAGAGATGATGTCCGAGAAATAGGCAGGTGCCGAGGTACGGAAGGTGTTCATTGCCTGACTCTGATACCGAGGACCAAGTACTCCTGAGAAACGGTTTCTTCCAGCAGCTAGATTCAGATAATTTTGCATTTCAGACTCAACTATGCATCTGTGCATGACCTTAGCAACAGGTTTTGTTAATATTCTGAGCTCGGTATGAAACGGAGAGCCAAATTAGCACTGAAGAGCTTTCCTTTGGCAAATCTACGATGAACTTTATCGGTTAGACAAAGAAAAGATATTAACCTTTATGGGGAAGAGAGTTTGCCCAGGTTGATTAGTATTAGTGGTTTTCTTTACCATTTGATGACTCAACTCATCATGACATTTTGTTGGCATTTCGTCAACTTGCACTTGCCTTTGTTCTATAGGGCAGGCCTTGAGGTCTGATGATAGAGTTTGTATTCATCTGGGCATGTCTCCCACCCTGCTGTTTTGTTTTTTGGCTAACTAACTTGACTTTCCTGCCCGCCAAGACCTTGGGGGCTTGCCTTCCCCTTCCATTGCTTCCTCCATGAGGTCAAGTGAGTGCAACCTGCCGTTCTGGAGGTTTTACGGGGCAGAAACCCCAGCCTGTGTCTTCTAGAGCTGGACATTCAAACTCTCCGGACTTTGGCAGTCGGTCCTAACCTGTGAAGGAGAGGAATGCTCCCTGATTCCAAAGTCTTACAAAAGTGCCGGAGGGAGCACCCAGGTGATATTGGAAGGTGAAACCAAACCTGAGGTGGTCTCTCCAAATTTCATAAGCAGCTGCTATTATTTTTGTGTTGTTTTTCAACTTTTTTAAAGAAAGACATTTATTTATTTGAGAGAGAGAGAGAGAGAGAGAGAGAGAGAGAAGGCGTGTGTTTGCAAGCAAGTGCAGGGGGAAGCGCAGAGGCAGAGGGAGAAGCAGACTCCCAACTGAGCAGGGAGCCTGATGTGGGTCTTGATCCCAGGACGCTTAACTGACTGAGCCACCTGGGCGCCCCTGAAGTTTTTTTAAAAAATATTTTATTTATTATTTATTTGAGAGAGAGAGGGAGGGAGAGAGAGAAAGCACACACGTAGGGGGAGGGAGAGGGAGAATCAGACTCCCCGTTGAGCAGGGAGCCCAACTTGAGGGTCGATCCCAGGACCCAGAGATCATGACCTGAGTTGAAGGTGGGTGCTGAACCGACTGAGCCACCCGTAAACTTTTTTTTTTAAACGTAGAATTTCCGAAGTCTATATCCACAGCCTTGTAGACTGCTTAGCAACAAATCAGGGAAAGAAAAGTTAACCAGTTGTCCAAAGTTTTCATTAGATTTGTGATCTCATCGACCTCATCTAACTTGCTTGGGCCTCAGTTTCCTCTCCTTGTAATGAATGGTCGCTACATTCTGTTGTTTTCAAGAAATACCCAATTTGACTGGGAGGAAGCACGAAGGCTGAAATGTGGGGAGGAGGATACAGAGAGAGATACGGTGCAAATACAGAAGCATAAAATTAAGATGGGCGAATGCTAGCTGACGAAGTGGTTCCAACATTTTTACCTTCCCTGCATTCCCGTTGGGCTCAAGAAAACCATCCATGCTTTGGTTGTTTTAGGTAGAAGTTTGGAAGAAGTTAACTCCTTAAACCATACTTTCATAGCAGGCTGAGTTTACATATACCTGGAAAAGCATTTATCCGTTTTCACTCTGCTAAGGGTAAAAGGTAAATAGTGGAGATGGGGAAAGAACTTTGTTCTTTGTGTAATAGTTGTAAATGTGAGGATGTTTGTTTGACCAAGAAAGTTTAGGAAGTCTTCAGAAAAAGGACAGAATCCGCTTTATGGGTTGGTTTAGAGCCAATGTTCCTAAAAGTTTAAAAAAAAAAACAACAACAAAAATATATTCCAATCATTTGGAATTGATTTGAAAGAATAAAATAGATGTGCTGCCAGCAGTGTTAGATTGTTCGACTACAAACAACACTTTAAAAGAAGTGAACAGCTGTCACACTTCTCTGTCCTCTGTGGAGATTTAGCTTTGGAAAGATAACAAGTTTGCAAATTAACAGATCTCATCTAAATTCCATCCTTTTTCCCTGGAGCTTCTGACACTCCAGCCCCACCCCCTCTGAGAGCACAGGCCTTTGGTTCTCTTGAACCAAAGAACATTTGATTCCTTTTCCTCACTGTTGGATATGTTAGTAATTAGGCAGTTTTGAAATGAGAATGAATGAAGCAATGCTATCGTATATTTTTCATTTTATAATAACGACTCCACAATAAATATTTCACATATATATATATATTTTTTAAAAGATTTTATTTATTTATTCACAAGACACAGAGAGAGAGAGAGGCAGAGACACAGGCAGAGGGAGAAGCAGGCTCCTCGCAGGGAGCCCGACGCGGGACTCGATCCCAGGACCCCGGGATCACGACCTGAGCCAAGGACAGATGCTCAATCACTGAGCCACCCAGACACCCCTCATCTGTATTTTTATAAAAATAACTCAGTGGGGACATTTGCTGTTTAATTATAGAGTGGGGAAAAAAATTCAAAGAAATACTCGTTAGCCATTTTATTTGCAGAGTCAGGCTCAGCGCCTGGCACATAGTAGGTGCTCAACAAGTACTGTTTGAATAGATTATTTGTTAGCAGTGTACAGACTGAACCTTATGCAAACATTTAAAGAGAACGAAGATGGCCTTTGGTGCATTCACTTCTCAAATGAGAACTTCTCATCATACCTGTAGAATCCTCCTGGGTCTTCTTTATATGTGTATTTTTTTTATTATGGTAAAACACACATAGCAAAACTCACCATTTAAGTAATTTTAAAGCATATGATTCTGTTTTTTGTGGGGTTTTTTTTTTTTTTTTTTGGTAGTCACAACGTTGTGCAACCATCACCACTATCTAGTTCCAGAACATTTTTATCTCTACAGATGGAAAGCAGGCACCTCCCCCCACCCCAGCCCCTGGCAACCACTAAGCTACTTTCTGTTTCTATGGATTTGCCTATTCTAGATATTTCCTATGAATGGAATCATACAATATAGAGCCTTTTGTATCTGGCTGCTTTTACTTAGCATCATTTTTTTTCAAGGTTCATCCATGTTATAGCACGAATCAGTACTTCATTCCTTTCTATGGGTGAATATCATTCTATTGTATGGATTTATTATGTTTTTTCCTCTTTCCATCGCCCATCAAAATCTGGTGTCTAAAGAACCGCTTAAGAAGTAAGTAATAAGTTACATCTAAGGACAGCTAACTGCACTTAAATTAAAAACTCATCCAGGGGAATTTGCATCGTGCAAGTAGAAAACAGCTTAAAACTACATTTCTAATGGTGAAATCTCAGGGACAGGAATGGGAGACTCTTTAGTAGTGAATTACGTTGTCATGAGTATCTGACTTCCTGTGAAGGCGGGTCTATCAGTGGCTGTGGGACTGGAAAAGGTATCGAATTGAATAGATGGGCACCAGGGTTCTGATCTTGGGTGAGCTGTGAGTTAACTGTGTCACTTGGGTGCAGTGTTTTCTGTTTTGTTTGTTTGTTTGTTTGTTTAAGATTTTGTTTAATTATTTGAGACAGAGCGTGTGCATGAGCAGGGGGAAAGGTCAGAGGGACTCCCCACTGAGCAGGGAGCCCATTTCAGGAGTCGATCCCAGGACCCCGGGATCATGACCTGAGCTGGAGGCAGACACTTAGCCTACTGAGCCACCCAGGTGTCCCCTGTTTGTGACTTTGGTTTGATTTTAAGTTGGGCCCTTTGCTAAGCTCTTTGTGTGCGTTATCTCATTTAATCCTCACAAAAATTGCGCGGTGCAGGTATAATTTTATCTGCATTTGATACACGAGGAGTCCGTGAGTGATGAGGAGTAGGAAGACTAAAAACCATAGCCGAAGTTTCACTTCTAGTAAATTGTGGGGGCAAAAGCCAGACTCATGTCTGACTATCTTTAGCATGAGCTCATAACCAGCATATGGCAGGGCTTGGCAAACCGGGGCCCACCGTGTGTTTTCGTACAGCCCAAGAGCTAAAATGGTTCATCCGTTTTTAAATGGCTATAAAAAAAAAAAAAAAAAAAAAAAAAACCTCCAAAGAAGACTATTTCATGACACGTGAAAATTATACGGAGTTCAAATTTCTGTCTATAAATAAAGTTTTATTGGAACATAGCCACGCTCATCGGTTTACATATTATCTCTGCTTTCGTGCTACGATGACAGTGTTGAGTTATTGGGACAGAAACTGTGGCCCACAAAGCCTAAAATATCTCCTCTCTGGCCCTTTATGGAGTAAATCTGCTCGTTTCCTCATTTGTAAAATGGAGACAGGGAAAGAATTTAATTAAATTATTCTGCAGGTCCCTTTCAGCTTTAATGTTCTGAGAATTGCAGAGAAAGTTGTTTACATCTGCTTACATGAGAAGTCGCCAGCTCTCTCTGCCTTCCTCTCTCTTAACAGATGAGTTTGCCTCTTTGCTAAAAATGACTGAGCATCATTCCCGCTGCGGACCACACGTCCATGCCCTGACCCCACATCTCTGTGTCTGTGTCTATCCTGTCCTTGATTCATCTATTCTCAGTAATAACAAGATAACCGTTTGTTAGATGCCTGTGATGCTCGAGCACTCAGTGGGGCCGTCAAGAAGGCTCAGAGATCAGAGATGGAAGGTCAGATTTGTTATTTTCATTTTATAGATGTGAGGACTGAAATGTGGGGAAGTCACCTTGTTTCTCCAGGACACAAAAGTTGGTAAATTGTGGTGCTGGAGCGTGGACCTCAGGTCACCCCTTTCTGATCCCAGGGCCTTTCCTACTCTTGACTGATGTTCTCTTTGCCCTCTGTCTACCTAAAGTTATCTCTCCACCCCATTCTGCACCCCATTCCTCTATGCACACCCTCTTCACTTCCCCACCCCTTTTTCTAATGGTCTTTTTTCATTTATTTTATTTATTTTATTTTTATTAAGCTTGCATCCTGAGAGCAACATTTGCTTAGGCCAGCTCTCCTGGCCATATCTGCTGACCCTACCCCACGCCCCACCGCGTGTGAGATTCTCCTCCTTTTGGGTGGGTTTAGGGCAAGAAAGCATGAATTACATCTGGTTCTGGCATTTGCAGCTATGTGACCTTGAATATTTGACCTAACTTCACTAGTTCTGAGTGTCCCAATCTGTGAAATGGGGTGATGGATAATCTCAACCGCAAAGGCTTGATTTGAGAATGAAATGTGTTCCCTCACATGTTATATACCAAAACAGTACTTTCTATCCTTTTTTTTAAAAAAAGATTTTATTTATTTATTCATGAGAGATACACAGAGAGAGAGAGGCAGGCTCCATGTAGGGAGCCCGATGCAGGACTCGATCCCGGGTCTCCAGGATCACACCCTGGGCCGAAGGCAGGCGCTAAACCACTGAGCCACCCAGGGATCCCCAGTACTTTCTACCCTATGGCCCAGTCTCCAGCCCCAGAATTACCTTGCTTGGTTTTCTAGAGTATTTTGTGATTTCTCTCCACCCGGCTTTCCAATTTATGTTCAGCTTATTTTTCATTCCCTGACGTGCTTCATCTCCTCTGGTTAGCCTCTTATCTTTATTTTTCTTCAGTTTATCTTACCCATACTCAGTGCCTGTTCTCGGTGTGATTATTTTCCCCTCCTTCCCTTCAAATCCTGTGCATTGGTCAGGCCTAAGCTGGAGTGTCAGAGTCTCCTGTGACTGAGTCCTTCTGTCCCGATCGCTTCCTTTTTGAACTTCCTTTGAATGTGGAGTTGCAGAGCCGTAGACCGTGGCAACGAAAGGCATCGTGTTTTTCTTCCCACTTGGCCAGGTTAAGTAGCTTTAGTAAGGTATTATATAAATCTTCTCTGAATCACATACACTTTCTTGTATTATTCACCATTCAGTCAACAAGAGTCAGGGAGCTTATTCTATAATAGGCTCTGAATTAAGGGACAGATGGTAAAGACCAGTTTTATGCACTTGCACTTGAGAGTGAGTGCCTCTTTGGGAAACTTGCTTGCCTTAACCTAATCCTGGCCCTGGTTAAGGACCTTAACTTGTCTTAAGAACCCACCATTGGAGCGGTGTGTAGGGGATGCACAAATATTCTTTAAAAAAGGGCAAGATGGGGGCACCTGGTGGCTCAGTATGTAAAGCATCTGCCTTTGGCTCAGGTCATGATCCTGGAGTTCTGGGATCAAGTCCGGTGTTGGGCTCCCTGCTTAGTGGGGAGCCTACTTCTCCCTTTGCCCCTCAACCCACTCATACTATCTCTCTCTCTCTCACTCCCTCTGTGTGTCATAAATAAATAAAATATTTTTTTAAAAGGGCAGAATAATGGCCAAGTAGAGATTTCAACAACATAGAAGAAGTAGTGATTAATTTGGAGGGGCATTAGGAAAGCTTTGCAATGGAAGAGACATTTGAGCTGGGTTTTGAAGGGTGAATAAGAGTTCAATAGCAAGGAGAACACATTTTAGTCAGAATAAAGAGTATAGGAAGAGCAAAAGAGCTTGAACATGCATGTTCTGTGTGGTATGTAAGTTTGTGATACTGCCAGGGTGTGTCTGGGATGTACTGTCCCTAGGGCATTGGTGGAGAGGCAATAATGGAGGCAGTAACAAAAATTCAGATTTTTTTTCAAAGTTTTAAAAAAGATTTTATTTATTTATTAGAGAGAGAGAGAGAGAGAGAGAGAGAGAGAGAAAGAAACAGGAGCATGAGCTGGGAGGGTGAGGGGCAGAGGGAGAAGCAGAATGCCTGTTGAGCAGGGAGCCGGATGCAGGGCTCCATCCCAGGACCCCTAGATCATAACCTGAGCCAAAAGCAGACGCTTAACCAACTGAGCCACCCAGGCACCCCTCAAAGAAATTTTTTTTTTTGGTCTCAAAAGTCCATGCTCTGATCCTGGTACCTCATTCTACTTCTTTATAAAATTTCAGAGTAGAGTTGGTCCTAAAATATTTTTAGATAATCCAACCTTCTAGATTTGTCATTCTGTACCAGTGTACTACAATGTGCTTATTTTCAGGCTCCCACAACCCCCTTTTCTTTTCTGCCCCTGTGCTTGCTATGTGATGTACTTTGTGAATAGAAAGGTTGATGGGGTCATGGGGTTTAGTGGCACATCATCTGGAAATTTCTGGTTGAAGTAGGGTGCTCTGCTGGTCTTGGTTGATCTCTTGGCCTTGAGGATGATCTCTGAACTGATAAGAGAATTTTGTTGTCAAAATGTACAGAAATTGGGGCACCTAGGTGGCTCAGTTGGTTAAGTGTCTGCCTTCAGCTTGGGTTGTCATCCCAGGGTCCTGGGATCCAGCTCCCAGTTGAGTTCCTTGCTCAGCTGGCAGCTTGCTTCTCCCTCTCCCTCTGCTCCTCCCCTTGCTCTTGTGCTTTCTCTTTCACTCTCTCTCTCATAAATTAAAAAAAACAAAAAACAAAAAAAAACTTTAAAAAATATATGCACAGAAATTGATTCTTGGGGATCTTGGCAGGAAAGGAATCCATTGAAAGAACTTAGGGTGGCTCGTGAAAGGTCCCACAGGCGCAGAGAATTAGAATCAGAGTCAACAGAGCTGGAACAAAACCCCAAAGTACACCAAAGGGGGCTGGTGCAGACACTACTGCTCCCACCAGGGGTACAGATACACAGCGTGCACCACTGCTACTGGACAGGGGGTGTGGTTGTCATCAGAACTGCTGCCAACAAAGCTTCCCCAAACTGGATGGAGCTGCCACTACCATTGTCAAGTGCTGAATTGGATCATGTGCTATCCCTGCCGGTCTACATCGCGAGGGGCTGATTCCAAGTCTGCCGTGATCACCCTGGGCTTATTGCTCTAGTACAGAGGATGCTGGGAAAATGAGTATCCTGGCTTCTGTAATGGGTGGCTGGCTGTCTTTGCCTCATGATGTGGAGGACTCCAAACATAGGAAGGGGGCTCAGATGCCAAACGCATGACAAATGTCCACTGCAGTCTCTAAGCTGGCCATTGTGTGCATGCCACTGACTTTCTTTAGCTGGGGATTTATGGGAAAATCAAAGTGCCTTTGCATCAGGAAAAGATTTTACCAACTCTCCGAGATAGAGGAAGGAAACTCGACTCGAGGGAAGTTAAGCAGTGGAGAGAAAACTCTCGAGTCTTAGATTACTTACTGACCTCAAAAGCAAAAGGGCTGGCTCAGCCTTCACTAGGCCTGTCAGTGAGCTAATTCTAGCTCATTTAACAAAAGCGACGTTTTCTGTGTGCATGACATTGCCTTGAGCGGTGCACAGTTTTTAGGAATCAAAGATAAAAATCATAGATGAACATTTGTTTTATCCTTACTAAAAACTCGATGGAGTAAACCAAGTACTTTTCTCCTTTCACTGAAAGGCAAGCCCCCAAAACTACCACCTTCATTTAGACACTCAACAATCTCCTTTTTGGTAAACCCAAGGCTGGGACCTGGTCCTTCCATTCATTGCTCTTTAGGATTCTCCCCCTACCACAGGCGTTTCCCTGTATGAACCCCCCCCTTTCTTTGGGTAACAAATGAATTGTCTGTAAATGCTTGAGCTCCACCAAGAGTACTAAAAGAACTCTTGATTTTTATGCATAATGATTGGGTCGCTAGGACACACACAGTTGCTTTGTTTCTCAGGGTGGTGATTTGGATGAGAGACTTGTTGCATGAAAAACGTAAACCTCACAAAGGTCTCTCTTCCTTATTTTGGGGTACTTATGCTATCAACTTCAGTTTTCAATGTATCCATCTCAGCTTTACTCCAAAGTTGTTTCAGTCCTCTGGACTCTGGGCATCAGGCTGCAGAGGCGATCGGCTGGGTACCTTCACACCTAAGGAGTTAAGGGTTTAGAGCGAGAAAGAGACTTTGTTTATTTTTTACCCTGCAACAAAGGTATTTTGGGCATGTAGCATGTTGTCTTACCAGCTGCTGCTTCCTTTGGTGCTGGCTGTGTTGGTTGCTGTACTCTCTTCTGGTGATTAATGGAAACTGGGGTAGGGGAGGGCAGATCCATCCCTTTGTCTAAGAATATCAGGTTTACATAATCAGGCCCGTAATTGACAGTTGACTGTTGGGCAGCAAAACTCCAGGCTTCTCCTAGGGAATGAATACAGGGTACAAGGATACAGCTTGGATTTACGTTAGTCAACAAGTTTTTGGAGTGACGCACGGGGAGGCCTAAATGATTCTAAGTACTCAGAGATTGAATTGCGGGATTTAGAATCATGTTACGTGGGGCTAAATCAGTAGGAGCAGGACTGGCTGAGCCAAGTTACTCTCTGTACCTCAGTTTCTCCACCAGTGTTTGAAGGTCTTTGCTATGTGCCAGACCTTTTGTGTCTGTTAGCTTAACACTCCTTCACTGCTAACGTTTTAGGGAAGTGTTTTCTGTCTTTTGCAGGTGAGGAAATAAAGTGCAAGGGGTTGGGGGGGGGGTGATGCTGAGTAATTGTCCTTGAGGGGACAGAGCTAGTGAAGAGTGGGCTGGGGATACAAACAGCTGGGGTGCTCCAGAGCGACTCAGCTTACTGACCTTTTCTTGCCCATGACCTTTCAGGCAGCATTTCAGTACTGCCTGTAATGCCCACCTTAGGGCCTCCCAACCCTTTTACAAGGTGGCTGTGTTTGGAGCTTATTGGGGAATGGGTGTTTGAACACACAGTTGCTGGACTTCCCTGGCTCAGTCAATTCTGCTCTGGTGGTCATTGAATGTGATACCTTTAGCAGATTTGATGAT
This sequence comes from Vulpes vulpes, assembly GCF_048418805.1. Classification (NCBI taxonomy): domain Eukaryota; kingdom Metazoa; phylum Chordata; class Mammalia; order Carnivora; family Canidae; genus Vulpes; species Vulpes vulpes. Next base: position 10,750,449 of record NC_132781.1, on the reverse strand, counting down.
GTGCATGATTTCTAGAACTTCCTGTGTTTTGTTTGTTTTTTTTTTTTTAAAGATTTTATTTACTTATTCATGAGAGATAGAGAGAGGCAGAGACATAGGCAGAGGGAGAAGCAGGCTTCCTGCATGGAGCCCAGTGCAGGACGGGATCCCAGGACCCTGGGATCACGACCTGAGCCGAAGGCAGATGCTCAACCCTCTGAGCCACCCAGGCACCCCTAGAACTTCATGTTTTATTGTAATCTTCCCTTCCGACCTACGAAGGAGTCCTAAGCCAAGGCAGGTTTGGGAAGTGGAATTTGAAATGAACACAAAAGGCAGTTTGGTTAACAGGTAGGGGTGAGAAGAGGGAGGATACGAAGGAAGGAAGGGTGTGAGTGGCCTTCAGAGGGGTGAGCCTCAGCAGAGGCCAGGCAGGGGTGGGGAGGGGCTCATGTAGCGGAAGGTCAGTGAATGAATGAATGAATGATGAATGAATGAAGAGTTAATCAGTTCATGAATCAATGAATCAGTTACTAGCAAAGGAGAGCTGGAGGCAGAGGGTCTCGTATCCCAGCACAGGCCCAGGCCAGGGAGCCGGGCAAGAGCCTGGACCAAGTCCAGGGAAGTGCAGCTCGGCCAGACTGTTGAGGTCATTTGGCACACAGGGCCCTTTTGACCTGAAATTGAGAGACTGCGTCTGGAACACAGCAGAGGGAGGACTCAGCGCAGGGATGAAGGGAGGGACCCCGTCAGCCTGGGACCACAGCAGGGAGGCATCTTTAAGTGCCTGTTCTTTCTGTCAGCCACCAGGAACTCACCCTAAATATTGTTGCAGCGTACCTCTGATTTGTCTGGCTGTTTCTAATTTCTGTCTCAGGACTCCTTACCCCACTGTAAAATCAAGCAAAGGCCCAGTTATCTAGCTCGGTAGAGAAATGTTCTCAGAGTTTTTTTTTGTTTTTTTTGTTTTTTTTTTAAACTGAAGTTGGGTCCTCTGAGCACTGAGTCCTAATAGAACCCTGTTTTCCATAAGACTCTTTCCCCAAGGCACTGTCTTTTATTCTTTTCATTTAAATGGAGTCTAACTTTTTATTTTTTTTTAAAGATTTTATTTATTTATTCATGAGAGGCACACAGAGAGGGCAGAGACGCAGGCAGAGGGAGAAGCAGGCTCTCTGCGGAAGCCGGATGCGGGATTCGATCCCAGGACCCCGGGATCACGCCCTGAGCCAAAGGCAGACGCTCAACCGCTGAGCCACCCAGGTGCCCCAGTCAATGTTTTTATTCAGAAGCACGAGCACGTGCGTGGGAAGCCCACGAAGCGTTGCTAAGGTCTGTGTTCGCAGCCCTGGTGGGTGACTCCTGGGTCGTGGCCCCCCCCCCCACTCCCGTTTGCTGGCCTGGGGCCTTGCCACAGTCAGTGTCACCATCCTGGCCCTACTCCCAGCTGTGGCCACCACTGCAGCCAAGGCTCTTTTCACTCTTTTCATTTGCCATTGTCTTTTGCTTTTGCTTTTCTCTTCAGGCACATTTTTGCTCCGGGCCCCTGTGGTTTGCTTCTTTAGCCTCCCCAAGGTAACGAGAAGGCTCCTTCCTTCTGGTCAGTGGACAGACTGTTCGCGGGCTGGATGTCCTCCTGGTGGTGTGTCTCCTCTTGGCTCGCTGCAGCCTTGCTCAGAGCGTTTGTTTTCATTGCTGGCCGTGGAGGTGCTTCCTCCTTTCCTTTTTTTTTTTTTTTTTTTTTTGCCTCTGGTTTCTTCTGTCATTGGGGTTTGTGGCTTTTCCACATGGGGAAGTTGCTCAAAGCAGGCGTCCCTTGACACCCGAGGTGGTAGTAGGTGCAGTAGGGCTGGCTGGGTGGCACCCTTGCAGGTGATCTGCATGCACCCCTTGCCAAGGTCAAGGTCAAGGGGGGGGACCGGCCCTCCCAGCTTACAGGCTTTGAAAGGGCCATTGCCAATCCTTTGATGATGGTGAAAAATTATAAGGGAGACTGTTTTTCTCCTCCTCTTCACGTGATCAAGAACAAGGATTGTGGAGTCCGGCGACCTGAGTTCAAATCCTGGCTCTTCCCCTTATTAGCTGTGTAGCCTTAGGCAAATTACTTAACCTCCTTGTTTCTTACTCTGTAAAATGGGGGCAATACTTGTTGTATTATAACACAATATTATATGTCACAATATATATTGTATGTGTTATGATATATAACATACATTAAATATATCATTATATTATGTGCACACCCCAGAGTTATATTTGTAGATACCATATTATTACCTTTATTGTGTTATTATATATTATTGTAATGTATAGCATACCCACTTGTATTTGTTTTATTTTTTTTTGTATTTGTTTTATATAACAAGCTACTATATCATAATAACATATGCCATAACACTGTATATAAAATTATATATACATAATATACTTTACATATACGTAATATACATAACTTTACATATGTGCATACATAACTTTATAGATGTATGACGTATAGTATGCATAACTTTATATACATAAGTTTATATATGTATAATATATAGTATGTATAACTATATACCTAACTTTATATATGTATAATATAGTATATAAACCACACATATATAGTGAATATATACAAAGCCTTGAGAACAGAGCTGATATACAGCAAGCAGGTGCTGAATGACTTTGCATTATTCTTCTTTGTTTTTATGTTTCTGTTTTTGTGTTTTTTTTGTTTTTTTTTTTTGGAGGGGGGAGTATACTTTTGTTTTTGACCTAAAAGCAAAACTGAGTATTATTCCTCAAACTCCTCTGAGTGGCTGATTATCATTTCTGTTCTTTTTTATTTTTATTTTTATTTTTTTTAGATTTTATTTATTTATTAATGAGAGATACAGAGAGAGAGAGAGGCAGAGACACAGGCAGAGAGAGAGAAGCAGGTTCCATGTAGGGAGCCCGATGTGGGACTTGATCCCGGGTCTCCAGGATCACTCCCTGGGCCAAAGGCAGGCACCAAGCTGCTGAGCCACCCAGGCATCCCCTGTTCTTTTTTATTATTTTTTAAATTTTATTTATTTATTTGAGAAAGCAAAAGACAGAGAGAGCAAGTGAGAGCAGGAGCAGCAGCCAGGGGAGGGGCAGAGGGAGAGGGAGGAGCAGATTCCTTGCTTGAACAGGGGGCCCAACTTGGGGCTTGATCTCCGGACCTCAGGATCATGACCTGAGCTGAAGGGTGATGTTTAACTGACTGAGCCGCCCAGGCGCCCCTTCTATTCTTCTTTTAAGGATGCAGTATTTCTCAAGTAGTAGGCAAAGAATGAGTGTGTGAAGCTTGGTTTAAATCTCAAGCACAGGGATCCCTGGGTGGCACAGCGGTTTGGCGCCTGCCTTTGGCCCAGGGCGTGATCCTGGAGACCCGGGATCAAATCCCACGTCAGGCTCCCGGTGCATGGAGCCTGCTTCTCCCTCTGCCTGTGTCTCTGCCTCTCTCTCTCTCTCTCTGTATGACTATCATAAATAAATAATAAAATAAAAAAAATTGTTTTAAAAAAAAAAATCTCAAGCACAGTGAGAACCTGGTGGCAACTCCTAGTCTGAGGCCATAGCTTTTGGGAAGGTTGATCTCCACGCTGCTTGGTCAGGGGTTATCCACTCAGTCCACCCATGGCCCTGGGCCAACTCCCTGGGCCTACAAAAGATTGCTCTAGTTTCCAGTGCTTTTCTGTTCCATTCAGAGACTACTGGGCTTGGGATGAAGCCTTAGAGGTCATGCTCAGGCCCAGCCTTTGCCCAAGCTTTGCCTCTCTGTAACATTCTGGAGATAGGGAACCAGGAATCAAACCCACTCTTTAAATTTGGGTAATAGAGTATTTTTTCCTTAAGATGTCTCCTTTAAGATCTGTGTTTGATGATACAGTTGAACCAGGAAGTGAAGCCAGATTTTAGTTTATTCAAAAAACATATTTTGCAAGCATCTTATGTGCCAGGAAAATATAAATGAGATCCTACCCTCAGAAGAGTTACAGTCTGGACAGTACAGTTTTGTAAACACACACATGTATACCTAAACACACAGATATAATAGGAACACTATGATAGGAAAGTATTTTTGGTACTTGTGGACACAAAAGCAAGAGGGTTCTATTCAACCTTTGAGTAAAATGGGATGGGGTGGGGTAAGCCTTGAAAATGTTTATGGAAGAAATTTATTTGAGCTGAATCCAGAACATTGAGTAGGTTTGCATGAGTCAGAGAGAAAGGAAGCATATTCTAGACAGAGAAAGCACCATGAGTAAGGGCACAGGACCTCAAAGCATCCTGGTGGTCTGAGAACTACAAGAATTTGTCATGGCTGAAATGAAGTATGAGTGAAAGGGAACAATGGTCAGGGGTTATCAGTAGCATGCTGGAGCTGGCTCCTGTCTGGTTCATAACAGCCATCTATTAAATAGCCAGTAATTTTGTAAGCTGGTCGTTAAACTGGTGGTAGCTTGAAATGGATAGTGGTGGAAATATTTTCACCATGGAAATCAGCAAATACCCACATATCAGGGCTCGTCCTGCAAAGAGCTGTTTTACCATACTGTAGTGATGGAGATGCCCTTGTATGTCACTCTGATAATTATTCTTTTTTTTTTAAAGATTTTATTTATTTATTTGAGAGAGGGAGAGAGAGAGATTGGGGGGTGGAGCAGAGGGAGAGGTACAAGTAGACTCCCCGGTGAGCATGGATGGAGCCCGATGCGGGGCTCCATCCCAGGACCCTGAAATCATGACTTGAGCTGAAACCAAGAGTCAGATGCTCAACCCACTGAGCCAGCCAGGCACCCTAGTAATTATTCTTTAAGATTCCTCAGTGTAGGTGATGGGGAGCCAGTGCAGGATGGCTGGCAGGGAAGCCACATGGTCAGATTTGTAATTTAGGAAGATAACTCTGTGTCTTTGGTCCTGTCCCTCAGGAAACAGATCCAGAGAGGGAGCTTTGCATGCTGGAGATTTACTGGAGAGCATTATTGCAACTAGCACTTGAAGGCAAGCAAAAGAAAATGGGCCTGGGCAGAAGTCACAGTTAAGTAGTGAAGCAGTTGTAAAGCTCATCCCACAGGGGTGCTTTGGAGCTGGAATGGCCCATCAAAGAGAACCAACCCAGAGGCACCTGTGTGTGTGTGTGTCTGTCAGGATAGAGGCTGTCCCTGTGGAGGGGTACATAACCATGGTGAAGTGGCTCTGTTCATCTGAGAGCACTTTGTGGAGAAGGCTCAGCAAGTAGTGGAGCCTGAAGGTGATTTGGTGTCTGTTTGGAGGATACACGAGCTCTGGGGGAGGTGGAGGGCAAGAAAACCAGTTGGGAGAGTATTAAAGCATTCCAGGTCCAAGGTGATGGGGACGCCTGGGTGACTCAGTGGTTGAGAGTCTGCCTTCAGCTCAGGACATGATCCTGTGGTCCTGGGATCAAGTCCCACATTAGGTCCCCAACAGGGAGCCTGCTTCTCCCTCTGTCTCTGTCTCTGCCTCTTTCTGTGTGTCTCTCATGAATAAATAAATAAAATAAAAAAAAAAGATAATGAAGGCATAGGGGGCACCTGGGTGGCTCAGTTGGTTAAGTGTCTGCCTTCGACTCAGGTCATGATCCCAGGGTCCTAGGATTGAGCCCTGGATTGGGCTCCTTGCTTAGTGGGGAGCCTGTTTCTCCCTCTCCCTCTGCCTGCCACTCTGCCTACTTGTGCACTCTCTCTCTGTGAAATAAATAAATACATAAAATATTTTAAAAAGAGAGAGAGAGAGACATGATGAAGGCATAAACTAAGGAGGTAGTGATAGGGAGGGGCTCAAGTGTGGGAAGGTGGGGTCTGTGGGGCTAGCTCCCCTCCTGTAGTAGTCCTCCTCCACTAAGTGCCACGGCTGCCCCCCACCCGGGTACCTTTGGCTGTGTCTGGAAACGTTTTTGTTGTCATAACTGGCAGGGATTGTGTGTCTGTGTGTGTGCTACTGGCATCTAGTGGGTAGAGGTCAGAGAAGCCACCAAACACCCTATGAAGCACAGAACAGCCTCCATAGCAGAGTCACCAGCCCCCACACATTGGGAGTGTCAAGGTTGATATAATATTAAGAAGAAAGGAATGATATTTGGAATAAGGACAGGAAATGGGAGAGATTTTTCTCTGCCCCTTCCCTGGGCATCTGCGTATTGAGTCCCTAACGCAGCACCAGATTGCTGAAGTGGAGACGGTATTTTACAGAGAAGAGAAGAAATTTGATCTTACCAGCAAATGCATATCATCGAGTCACTAAAGTCCTTGCTTGTCTCCTATGCAAGTTTTAATTCTAGGTAGCAGTAGGTTCCCACGTGTTTCCCTTCCATCTTCCTTCCAAAAGAGGAAAGTAAACCAGAGCTTCATTCTGTATTGAAAAACACAGAGGTACAAGCAAGCACATATAATAAGGGGCTTGATCCCAGGACCCCAGGGTTGGGGGGATTGTACAAGCAAGCACATATAATAAGGGGGCTCTTCAAATCACCTCTGGTTTTTGCTGGCGTCATTAAAAGTTTTGCAAAACAGTGGTAGGGGATGCTGTTCAGACACATTGCTTAGGTTTTAGCAAAGTAGTCGAGCAGAGGAAGAACATTAAATTTAATTAGGCAGAAACCAGAAGTTGATTAGGGAGGTTGGAACTCAGCTCGTGGAGAAGCACTATGTCAAGTATCTTTGTTTGCTTCTTAACGGGGAGCACGTTCAGTTGCAGCAAGGTGGCGAGAGCCTTGGTGCCCTTTTATTTTTATTTATTTTTATTTTTTTGGCTGAAAGCTGGTTAGTGCACAGGGCGACCGTCTGCCAGGTGCACTGAGACATCCTGGTCAGAGGTGAAGAATGACTCCGAGCAGGTTGGAGGGAGCAGAGTGACTGGGAGGTCCGGCAGGTGCCCTTCGGGGAGGGGCGGGGGCAAGCAGGCCGAGCTGCGGCGTTGGCAGGGAGCAGACGTGCAGAGCTCCGGCATGGGCATTAGTGGGAGAAGCATGAAAGGGAGATTTATTTATGCCTGGTACTAGGATACCAGCTGATAGACTAGAGCAGTGGTTGAAAACTTTTTTGGAAAGGGGGCAGATATTCGGTTTTATGGGCCAGATGATCTCTTGCCCCTCTGCCTAGTGTGAAAGCAGGCAGATGATATGGAAATCAATGAACGACCTGTATCCAGTAAAACTTTATTTACCAGAACGGGTGGCAAGGCCAGATTTGGCCAGTGGGCACTAATTTGCTGACCTCAGCTTACGGTCTTGAGCCGGTGCACTTAAAAAAGAAAAAAGATTTTGCTATGCTATTTAAGGAAGGTATGGATATGAGGGCAGAGGTGCAATTAAGATTTATGACTAAGGGACCAAACACATTTATTTTCTTTCTCTAATCTTGGTCTCTTACTCTTGGCCATCTTTCTCCTTTCTTTAATTATATGCATATAATTTTTATATTTAATAAGTTGTTATTAATGAAATCCTTTGCAATAATTGATCATATAATAATTTGATTTATACTAACCGATTTTCTGGTTTGGGGAGGAAATGTTAAATAGTGGGAGGAAACTTTGCTACTCTCTTCTCTTTGCTGTTTGCAAATGTAATTTAGTTATTTTTTTCTCTTGGTGGAGCTCTTTAATTATGTTTTCTTCGATATTACCATTGACCTTGAGTCAGTGATTCTCAACCTTGACTGTATATTCAGATCACCTGGGGGGACTTTTAGTGTTTCCATTGCCCAGGCTGTATTTGGAACAATTCATCAGAACTCTAGGGTTAGGGCCAGGCATCATTATATTTTAAAGCTCCCTGGGGACTCAGATGTGTAGCCAAGGTTCAGAACCACAGCCTTGGATTTAAAGGAAAAAAAGAATTGTCCTCAACACTTGCTTTAGATGCAGAGGGAAATCTAACCTGTATAGGGGTAACGGTTTCTGGCCTGCAGGTTTGAACTATGAAAATTGGATTCTTCAGATTTCAAGGGTTATATTCAGACTAACGTACTAGTGACACAGTGGAAACTTCTTTGTTGTGGTTTGGTATCAACAATAAAAGAAATATCAGGAATCTAATGTGACTTGGCTGATGTGACTATTTCTAGCCAGAGGCACTTTCTCCATCAGCGAGTTTGGTGGCAGCCTTTGAACCTGATGAAAGCTTTCAAGTTCCAATGATTAAGTCATTATCCACCAAAGTCATTCTTACCTGAGGAAATGATCAGGATATGTGTTCTGTGTCCAGAGGGAATAACTTTCTAACATCATCATGAGTGCATACACAATCTGATGGTGTTTCTTAAAGGGCCTAATCGATTAAGTGAAAGGTGATTTTTTTTTTTTTTTTTTTTTTTTGTTTAATGTTGGGAGATGTAGGGAATTCAAAAGGCACAGTCAAGGAACTTTTATCAAGATCGGTCAAAATTCATTTGAAAATATAGATACAGGGATAATTTTATTTTGTGAGTAGTGACATTTTTGAGGAATCCAAGAGCATTTTCCCCCTACAACAATCATGTTTTTGTTTTCATCTTCCATTTTACAAATGGAAGATTCTAATCTTGTGACCCTGGAATTGCTCAGGCATTTAATATTCCAGCCTGGGTATCAAGGATTTAGTGCTTTCTTTCTGAAGTGAGAGTTAGAGGATCATGGTATTTTGGAGGGAGAGTGGGGGGAGTAGCCTACAATGTTCTGAGGGGTTTCCCAGCTGGTAGCCAAGTGTCTCAGGACTACTGTAGCTTCTCAGCTTCCATTGCACTGGAGATGTAAGAGTTGCTTCATTTATTGAGGGGTGATGGAAGGAGAATAGGATTCTGTCCTCCACGAGTAATGGAATGCCCAATGACCATGCTTGCAACAATAGGAGCTTCTTACCCCCTCTATGAAGATATTGCAAATGTACCATCCCAGGGTTGGCCGATTCAGTCATTTCACCATGCTCTGGCTTTAAATGGTATCCCTTTGAGTCTTGATTCTCTTGACTTTTTCTTTCTGGTTAAAGGATGGCTATTATGATGCAACATGGCGACATCAAAAGGCAGGAAGACAAGGGGGCATTTTCCCCGTGGGTCCTATTATTATTATATTAATCAGGAAGGAAAAGCTTTCCAGTAGCTCCCAGCAGACTTCCTCTCAGATTTCAAACCTGGAGCCAAAAGCTGTTACTTGTTCACCCTCAAAACTAGACTGGCAGAGTGGTTGCTGTGGTTAGCATAGACTAGGGGTTAGCAAACTTTTTCTGTTAAGAGTCTCTTGATTGTGAGTATCTGGGGCCTTGTAGGCCATATATGATCTCTGCTCCATATTCATCTTTTCCTTAACCCTGTGAGAATGTAAAAACTATTGTTAGATCTAGGGGTGTTTGCCAGGCCATGGACCCTGGCATAACTAGTTGTGTTTCATCTCTTGAGGCTGATGGAGGGGTCCACCAACCCTGCCCACGTTGCCACCCATTTTTTTATTTTAGCTAAACTGTGATTTTGTTAGCAAATTGGATGGACAGCCAACTCTAAGTTCCATATGTGGTCTATTTGTATAAATTTCATAGTAATTTGACAATGGGCAATTTGATGAAGAAAAATTGAGATATGAATTCTCAGGACCTTAGTAGAATTTTAATTGGAGTGGGGTTATTCTCATTATGGTAGTCAAGGTAAACTCGGTAACAAATAATCCCCAATCTCAGTGGCTTAACACAAGAAAAATGTGATTCCTTGCTCATACTATGTGTCTCAAGTGAATTGGCAGGGAATTCTACTCCACTTGGTGATGCAGGGACCCACCCGAATCGGGGCTCCACTGTTGAGTATTTGCGCCATCTGGATCACATGACCTCCTCAGTCTCCAAGAAGACAAGGAAAAGAAGGAGTCTAGAGAATAGGTCTTGGGTTTCCTGCTGCTCATCCTGAAAGTGACCTATCGCCCTGGCCAGAACTGATCATGTGGGCCAACCCAACTGGAAGGAAGGCTGGAAACCATGGGGGAGCAAATGGAATATTGGTTGAGTGTTATTATCCCTTCCACAGCCTTACTGCTTTCTTCATATTCTTCCAGAAGAAGAGACTTGATGAAGTTGTGTTATAACACATCATAACAACACCAGTTGCTGATCCTTTACCTTTGCTCTTTTTAAACTCTTGTTCATCCCATCCCTTCCTTTCTAACATTTTTAAATTACATATTCTCTTCTCCCACACCTTTCTCTTTCCTGATGCAGTTTAGAGTCTTGCCCATGGTGTCTAGAAGTTAGAGTGCATAAGTCAGAAAATGTGTCATAATTGGATTATTGCATTATAGAAATGCAATAGGATGTATCATTGCAGTGTCAAGAGGACTTTCTTTTGACCTTTGAATTTGCCTCTCACCCAGTAAGTCTCAACTGAGTGCTGTCGCTCCCTAGAGTATATCAGGCAATGTTTAAGGACATTTCTTTGTTGTCACAAGTAGGGTGGGGTTGCTACGAGGATCTAGCAGGTAGAAGTCAGGAATGCTACCAAATATTATACAAAGCACAGGACAACCCCTGACTGTAGAAAATTACCCGGCCCCAATGTTAATCGTGCTGAGATGGTGTTGCCCCCTCCTCTTACTAATTACCTCTTTGAGTCCTTGTATTCTTGGGCAGCCTTCTCATATTTGCATGACTCTGACTTGTTTCCATTTTTTTGTGAGATATATCCAGGTAAAAATGTAACCTCCGAAAGCTAGTTGATCCTTCAACAGATTCTGTGGCGGTTAAGTAGACAGGGTTCAAGCAGAATCTCCGAATGCCATTTTTACATGTTTTTTTTTTTTTTTGTCCTTTTCAAGCTTTATTCATCTCTGGAGTTCTAGAAGATTTCACATTGATTATCCAAGCTGCCATTGTCAAAGTATAATTTCTAAATTGTGAAAAATATATAGTGAACATATATGCAGTACTTTTATGACTTGTTAATGAGGACAGCAAAGCTGGTTCATGGGAGAAATCAAGAGACAGGATTTATAGACACTGGAGCAAAAGCATTGATATAAGAATGCTGGTTTGAATGCAAAACTGGTTAGTATACTTCAGGGCTATAGATAAACTGTTGGAGTTATTAGGTATATCTAAGATATAGATACAAATGACAATAACAGGTGAGACAATTAGTGCTGTGGAATGATGGTTCCCACACGTAAACCTGCATTAGAATCACCTGGAGGGCTTGTGGAAACCATTGCTGGCCTCAGCCTCAGTTTCTCATTCTGTGCTGCTCTGTGAAGGGGACCTCCTGTCAGGTCTAACAAGGATCTCAGGAGATGCCGCTGAACCTGGTGATTTAGGTGACACACTTTTGAGAGCCATTACTGTAATACGTCATGGAAAGAAATGCAGTTGACCTTCTCGCCTTATTTTAAGTTTTAGATGTTTTTCTCTTAACACCCATATAAGGAATTCCATAATTGAGAAAAAAGAGAGAGAGAGAAAATGGAATGTAGCTAGGATAAATTGTCCCGGGATAACCAAGTAACTCATGTATCTCAGTGACTTAACAAAAAGTGCTATTTTCACTGATTTTATATCCTATAAAGTTGGATGCTCAGACTATGATCCTTCAGCAATGCCATCCAGAACATGTGGATTTTGAAGGCAGATGGGAGAACCAAGGATTCTAACATGGGCTTTTCACTAACCCCTAGACCAGAGGGGCACCTGTCCCATCGACACACGTCCCATTGGCCAGACTAACTGCAAAGGGGGCTGGGAAATGTGGGAAAACTCATGTGTATGTAGAGAGTACTTGATGTCCCTATTGCCTGTTTCATAAATATGAGTGTATAAACGTGTACTTACTGATCAAAGGACCCAAAGCATCTTTTTTTTTTTGACCCAAAGCATCTTCATCATGGCAATGTTATTCTTACTAAAATTATATTTGGATATGTATATTTCACACTTAAGATTTTAGATTTCTAGAAGAGCAGTTAAGGGATAGTGTCACCACAGAAAATGATGGGGTTGAGGTAGGGAAGATTCCAGTGTTTGAAATTGCTGTTAATGATAAAAAATATATATTTTGATAACAGTAATAATCAGTTATATGGACACATATTTGTCACCCCAAGTGAAATATACGTAAAGAGAGAGAACCCTTAATTATCTTAGTATGATGGTAGACTCTTTGATCTTGGGATGCAGCAAACTAGAGGTGTGGAGTTTGCTAAATGGACTTCTAACTCTTGCCCTGCCTCAAATTTCCTTTTGGGACTGCTGAACTGTTTTGCTTACCAAACATTCACTTGAGGATTACAGGGTGCCATACTCAAGGTGAGATGTATTATGGGATTCTTGAAGGCTTTCCCTTTTGACTAGCTGCTAGTTAGCCTCATAAATCACTTAGCTGCCTGATTCTCAGTTTACCTATCTGTAAAATGGGTCTCCTGGGAATATTGTGAAAGTTAAATGAATATTTATACAATGTACCTGGAAATTCCTACCCTAACGGTTCCTTTGTTCTTCTTTCCCTAACATGGACTAGAAAAGCTATTATTGAGATCTTTGTTAGTTAGAGGATGACCAACCCTACAGACCCTCTGCCTGGGAGTGAGTGGGTTCCTGGGATCCTGGATTTCCACTTTATAAACCCGGAATGTCCGGGGCAAACCGGAATGAGTTAGTCACCCTATTTAGTGGACCTTATTGGAACCTGCCCCTGGCTTCGCCTGGGGGAATGCCTATACTTTAGATCTCTTTATGGGGAAAATAGTACCTGACTTTTAAGATGTCTCTTCTGTTCTTTTACAGGGGAGGAGCTTGATTAGGGATGGCCTAGCATTTATGTTGAACCGTATTATTTTAGACTAAGGCAACTTTCTGCCTTAAACCTTTAAAAACGTTGATTCTAGAAATTGGCTTGAATTAACTTTATCTGTTGTGATAATCTGATCTTTTAGCCCATTAAGGTTTGGTCAGCTGTGCCCTACACATCTATGACTTTCCTAAGGTAGAGATTGGTAATTTGAGTGTGAAGAGTTGCTTTCCATGTTTATAGAGATCTGCTTGGTTGGACCGATGGTTTTTCTCAATGAGATCCAGGAGTCTCGGGTAATACCCAAACTATTTTTCTTTTCTTTTTTTTTTTTTAACCCAAACTATTTTTCTCCATGGTTCCTTACCATTAAATCCTGCTCTTTCTACCAGAGATGTCTCTCCTGCCTGGCCTTCTCTCTTCATCTTAGCTCACTGCTTGTTATGGGTACTCTTACTCACCTTGCCCCTGTGTATTTTATCACCAGTCACTTCAAATACGTCTCCTGCGCTGCTGCCAAGTATCTTCCTACAAAACATCTATCATCATTCTCCTGCTTCAAGGTGGCTCCTGCAGCTTCCTCTTGGCCACCACAATAAAAGCCAGCTTCTTAGCTTGGAAGCCCTGCCTGACCTGCTTTATGGGCCACCCACATGGAGCCCTTTCACAATCCACACCCCTGCACATGCTGCTCCTCCCATTCTCCTTTTACAACATCCTCCTTTTCCTTTCTCTGCCTGGATATATACACCTGTCCTTTTGGACCTGGTTCAAATGTTCTCTTCCTTGTGAGAGACCTTGGTACCTTTCTGTCATGGTGGCTTCTTCCTTTGAAGTCTGCAGCTTGGGGATTTAGAGCGTGAGGTTATGACTCCCTACTCAGCCTCTGATTACTTTTGTGCACAACAACAAACATTTAAAGAAGGGTTCCCATTACTGAGCACTAATATAGGGTTTTTCCTGTCTTACCCCATTGACGTGTTTATCCCCCCCATGTTGGGTGGTATTTATCTGGAAAATGTTTGGCTCGCAGTAGGTGTTCTGCATGAATGCTTGAATAAATGAAGGAACCCAACTCAGGATTTTCATAGGGGAATCCTCTCTTTTAAAGTGTATCCATCCTTTGCTGGGGTCTTGCAATTTCAAGTATGGTCCCTGGACCTGCACCCCAGCAGCCTGGCATCATCAGAGAGCTCACTAGAAATGGCAGGATCTTCCATCTTACCCCAGATCTGCTGCACCAAATCTGTGTTCTACCAACATCCCCAGAAGATTGGTAGGCAAGTTAAGCTTGAGAAGTATTGTCCTAGGCTAGTGTCACCCTATGGCCCATTAGTATCTGTAACCCATTCACCCTCAATTTGGGGGGTTCTTATACAAAAAATTGGAGCTCTCTTCCTCCTTCTCTCCCTCTCTCCTCCGCTCCCGAATAACCGAATAACTGACTTCCTTCCTTCCTTCCTTCCTTCCTTCCTTCCTTCCTTCCTTCTTCCTCCTTCTTTCTTTCCTTAAATGCACATAGGATCTGCCCTAGACCTATTGAACCAGAATGCCAGGCAGGTTGAGCCACTGCCTTTTAAACAAATACCCCGGGACATTTCTGTCACCCTGAAATCTGAGAACCACATCCTAGGGAATTTATTAACTATTTCATCGTCTCTGATTTCCCCCAAAGCTTTGGACTTAGCAGATCTGTCCTCATGGTTAGTGTCAACTCTGTTGAGGTCCATGTCTGTGGCCCTTTCTAGTTTCCCCATTGCTGTTAACAGAGTTGTTCTCTTGCTGTCCCCAGATCTGGCCCTGGCCTGCGTCCCACTATTGGAAGAGTCCTTTACCTCGCATTGAGAAATGCACAGTGTCTCCGCGTTTCCCTTTCTAGTAATTGCCCCACTTCTCTGCCTGCGTCACTCCTTTCAAGTTCATAGTGTGTTGCCAGCGCCTTGGTTTCCTCCGTCGTCCCCGTGCCCGCTCATCTCTTGCCGTCTGGCTTCTTCCTCTGATACGTCACTGAAGCTCTTCTCACAAAAATCACTAGGGACTTCTTTATTTTCATATTCACTGACCTTTTGAGTACTTTAGAAAATCTCTTAGAAGTTTGCAATCCTGTAAAAAAAAATCACGAATTATGGTTTTAACCTGCTTTGCTGGTGTGCAGAGCTGAGCATGAATGTCAGCCTCTAAGCCAGGGAGAAGTTGGACCCTACTCTCTCTTTACTTGCCAACCCCTGGGGTAAGAAAGCAGTCAGTCACTGAAGGTTTTTATACTTAAAAACACGTTTGACAAATTCAAGTTTACTGCAAAAAAAAAATTTTGTTTTTAGCACAAAGCTAGTGATTTTAATTCCTGATTCATTACATTACCAAATTTCTTCAGATAAATCATTGCTAATATTAGTCTTACATTGCGAAGCATTCTGTAGTTGCTTTTGGCTACAATTTTCCCTTGTTTTATAGAATGAACCCATAATCAGAGCAACAAAACAAGCCATTATCTTCTCTTCAAGAAACTGTAAATTCAACCTTTAAACATCCAGTGGAAAGGGAAGTACTCAAAAGGACATAGAGTAAGAATGCACCATGCTGGACATCCTTCTTAAAAAAAAAAAAAAAAAAAAAAAAAAAGCACAGAAACTTTTCTCCCTCCTTCTGTCTCCCTCCTTTCCTCTTTCCCTTTTTTCTTTCCTTCTCTCTCTCTCTCTTTTTTTTTTTACATATCCAGCAAGCAAACACATTCCAGGCAGTACATTATTAGGCTCTGGCAAGAGAAGAATGAAGCAGAGATGGCCCTTTGCCTTTACGATGCTAACGGTTTAGTGGTGTAGCGTGGGGCAGTCAATCTTGTCATCCCAGAAATAAAACAATTTGCTAAGTATACAGGGAAGGGGAGAGGGTGCAATTGCTGTGGAGGGAGCATCAAAGATGGGGTGTGTGGAGAGCAAGTGGAGACTCAGCAGAGGAGGGATCTTGCTGGAGCTGAATTTTGAAAGGTGAACGGGTGCCTCCAGTTGGAGCTGTTGCAGCACTAGGAGGGCGGATGAAGAGGGATTCAGGCACTGTGGCCCCATGAGCAGCACCCAGAGATCACCAGGCATCCTGGCGGGGGGGGGGGTGTCTTGATGGAGGAGGCTGTACTGATGGAGGAAGTAGAGGGAGCAAGGGGAGCACAAGTCTGGAGTTTTTTTTTTTTTTTTAAGATTTTATTTCTTCATGAGAGACACAGAGAGAGGCAGAGACATAGGCAGAGGGAGAAGCAGGCTCCCTGCGGGGAGCCCGATGCAGGATTCGATCCCAGGACCCCGGGGTCACAACCGGAGCGGAAAGTAGACGCTCAAACACTGAGCCACCAGGGGCCCCTGCAAGTCTGGATTTTAATGTGGCCCGTGGGCATCTGTGACAACGAAGGGGACCACGGGTTGGAGAAACGCAATCCTGAAAGATGGGGTGTTCGTAGGGAAAAGAGCGCAAGGCCTAGCCAACGGGTGACAGACTGAGGTTCTGTATGGAGAAGTCACTGGAGTCGTAGAAAGCTCGACAACTCCACAGGTGAGAGGGCCGGGGGGGGGGGGGGGGGGGAAGCATAGGCTGAAGGCAATCTCAGGTCAAGTTCCCTTTGACTTGGAGGGGTGGGGTGGGGGGGGCCCTGGAAGGGCTGGCTGCCCAGAGAAGGAGGAGGAAGGCCTCCCTGGTGCAGTTGTCACACCCTTCCCAACTGGTCCTAAGAAAAGTCCTTTTCCTAGTAACAGAACTGGCGCATCCCTTACTCTTTGGCCTCCCGGAGTAACTCGGAGCAGATCTGCTGCCCTCGGGACCACAGCTCTTGCAGTGATGGGGCGGGGGGGGCCCTTGGGGCTCCCGGGGCGGGGGCAGGTGGCAGCCTCCCTGTTGTGCCCTCGGCTCCCCAAGTGACACGGTTCCTCCGCTTACCTGCATCGCCAGCAGGGCCAGCAGCCCGTGGTCACGGCGAACCAGAAAGCCTGAGGGCCGTCAGCGGCTGCCCCCTTGTCTTGCTCCCGTCCTCCTTCTGCAGACAGCTCTTTGCTTCCAGAGTTTTGCAGCCGACGCTGCGTGAGCTGTTGGGTCAACGAGCCCGACGGGTGCAAGAGGCGGCTCGGGGGCCGCTGAATAGTCTCGCTTTGTCTGGAGGCATGTTTTCCTGACTGTTTATGGTGCTCGACAGGGTGCTTTTTGTTCTGGGGAGAGCTGCTTTGGGGAAAGCAGGCTGCTGAGCGGGGCGCCGGGCCCCCCTGGCCTCTGGGGCTCTCTCCAAGGCCCTCCCGGGGACTGGATGCAGCTCCCGCAGGCGCCCCGGCCCAGCGGAGGTCACCCGAGGCCTCGGCGTCCTTGTCCCCAGCCCTAACTCCGATAGAGAGAGGAGGACAAACTGCCGTCCAGCTCCCCAGCCTCCTAGGAGTCAGGAAGGGGCCCAGGCCAGCAGCAAGATTCCATTTTAATCGGTGATCACACATTACACACACACACACACACACAGAAAACAAAGCAGCTGTGTACCTACCACTTTCCAGAACTTTCCCTCCACGGTTGGCAGTCAGCTTGCTTTTCTTTTTGCAGAAAACACGATGTCGGTTGTCGTCGGAATGTAGAAGGGGTAGAAGTCTGGAAAAGGAGGCAGTTTGGACAGGAAGGTGAAATTAGTAAGGTTTTCAGCTCGCGTTTGGGATGAATCAGACCCTTTGGGGATTGGAACGTGCAAGTGCAAGCGTAACGCTTGTTTCCCTCTGGGGCTCTCGTGCTTTCCCTCACACGCCTGGGCACACACCCCGCAGGATCCCTAACAGGCAGGCTTTGAGTACCAGGGGCCAGAGAGGTCCCGGAGGCCTCGGCCTCAGCAGGCAGGGAGCAGGTTAGCATCTCCTCCGGCGGGGCATGGACTCTGGTCAGCTGACGGGGGTGGCAAGCACATTCCAGCAGTGAAGGGAGGCTTGGCTGGTCTTTGTGGGTTCCAGAACATGCAGTTCTTCCATAAAATGATGGGAGAACACAGTGTGCTATTGAGTGCTGCTGGATCTGTATGGAGCCATCTACTTCCCGCCACCCCCCGCCCCCCACAAGGGTCAGGACAAAGGTGGTTTACTTGGGGTGAATTCTAGACCAGCAGTCTAAAGCATTTTAGGTTGGAATCCAATTTCTGCCCCATATTATTTTTATGGCTTTGGTTAACATTTCTCAACTACTCTGAACCACAGTTTCGTCTTCTTCGTGTCTATCTGCCATGGATGGTTTTGCCCTGCTTACGTGGCCCTGCACGGTCGAGTCCTGATTTCTGGGCCCTTCCAGAACTGTTGTCCTTCATGCCACCTGGCCGTCCACTTAGACTGTCCTGGTGTCCTGCAAGCTTCCCCACCTCTGTGCGTTTTTGCTTCCTGCTTTCCTTCCCCTTGCCCTTAGCTTGCTCTTTTCTCCATATCTGCCTTTAGGAAGTCATGTCTATAAGAATTAGCTCGAGAGATATTTCATGCGTAGAGTTTTCCCTTATATCCAGGAGTACATGTGGAACAACATACAGAAGCAATTATAAGATGTCTGGGATTCCCTTTAAAGAAGTAGGGGCAGGGGCATAGATGAAGCAAAACTGGTCAAGAATTGATAATTTTTAAAGAAGAGTGATAGGCACATAGGGGCTCGTTGGATTGTTCTCCTTTGTGTACGTTTAAAATTTCTTATAGTAAAGGGCAAAAAAAAAAAAAAGCTTTCTTAATTACCCATCCCAGAGGTGTTCTCTCTCGCACATGTGTGAAGCTTCCTTGTGGTAGTTTCTTTTGACATCTGCTTCCTGTTATGGGGGTTGATGAGTTAGTAGAGCTCAGTAGTTAGACAGCAGGCACTCTGATTTGCCCAGGGCACTCTTGGAATACTCCTTTGTCCCTCATTCCATCTGGTTTAGCATTTATCCCAGATTTTTATTTTTATTTTTATTTATTTTTTAAACAGAGTCTCATTATCTCATAGTTGCATTAAACCAAGCCAGGATGGGTTTGAGAGACTACCACTCTCTAATTCCGGCTTCTGCTGTGATCTCTAGCAGAGTGCGAGCTGCGAGCTGCTTGCAGCAAGCAGAATTGGACGTTAGTGCCAGGATGCATCCAAAAGATGACCAGCAATGACTTCTCTCTTGTTTCCTTGCTTGTCCCAGAGGGCTTGCCGACTAATAAATCCAAGTGGTCAGAGTTGGCTAGCAGCTTCCAGGCTTAGATGGTGGGAGATGAACTGGATACCACTGTGGCCCAAGCTGTGTTCCACGAGACACAGTGTTAGAGGCTCCATGGCTTAGAAACTGACTTAAAGGATGCGAACCCTTGCCAAGAAAAATAATTCTGCTTATGTCATTTCATAATGTACATTTTGCTTTAGTGCACGTGTGTGTGTGTGTGTGTGTGTGTGTGTGTATGTGTGTGTTGAGAAAGAAATTCATTTTGAAAATAGCTTTCAGTAAGTTTGGGTTGTAGAGGTTCACCAGTGTAATGAAACCAATCCATTGATCAATTAGATCAATAAATTTAAATAGGATAAATAGTTTAAATAGGATCCCTGGGTGGCTCAGCGGTTGAGTGCCTGCCTTCGGCCCAGGGCGTGATCCTGAGGTCCCGGGATCGAGTCCCACATCGGGCTCCCGGTGCATGGAGCCTGCTTCTCCCTCTGCCTGTGTCTCTGCCTCTCTCTCTCTCTCTGTGTCTCTCATGAATAAATAAATAAAATCTTTAAAAATAAATAAATAAAATAGTTTAAGTAAATATTTAAACTATTGTGTAATTTTTATTACTTTTCCTACCACCTCTTACTCACAAAAGTGTCCCTGTTTAAATGATAAAGTGTGGGCTCAGTTTACTTAATAGTCAAGAAAATGAACTCCGAAGATAGACTTTTGGCTCCCAAGTCCTAGCTCTGGGGCATGTGAACTGTTTCCCCTTTGGTCTGTTTCTTCATCTGTAAAATGGGGATAATAATGGTTGGTTATATTTTCATGAAGATAAATGAGTTATTACGTGTACCATATTTAACATAATGTTTTCCCTATTTTAAACACTGACTACTTGTTCTGTTTTTATTTGGGTTCCTTTTTTATCTTCTCTACCAGGTTATATGCCCATTTAGGAGGGGAAAAGATTTCTTTATTTTTAAAGACTTCTACTGGGCATGACACATAATAACTCCTTGATGATATTTGTTGGTTGACTGAATAAATGAAGGAATGATTGGCAGCTGTTTTGAATGACTGGAGCCAGTGGGAGTGGTTAGAGTTGCAATCTGTGTATATGAAATTGAGCTACATCTAGGCAGGAATTCCTGGTTCATCTAGACCTTGTTGAGACCCCAGATGGGCCAACTGAACTGACTACTGCAAACACAAAGTCTTACATAAAATGATGTTTCTATGTTCTATAAATCTATAGGCAATCGCCTGCCCACTTATCTCCCTGAGCTGGTCATCCTACTGGACCCCATCCTATGCTTCTGGTTGGTGCTTTACTTGAAACTGGGTATCATTTAGCCAGTTATTTGCTCATCTTGCATATCTGGCAGGGTAAAGGGATCTCAATAAGGCAAAGAATATGGGGTTAAGTAAAGGAAGAGTTACCATATATGATAAACATATGTAGGAAGAGACTAGAAAATGTTAGTATCTGTGTTTTAAGATTTCTCAGGGAGAAATCCTGAACTGGTGTTATATATCATGTTTAAAAGTATCCAGTTGGTCTGCTCTGCAGGCATAGCCACTTGGTACTTTGGGGTTGATGCATGTTAGGAAATGGGCCATCTGTAGCCAGGAAGGCTTAAGATGGCCAAGGGGGAAGAGGTGGGAGGAAAGGAGGTTGTATGGAGCTCTGAAATGCCATTGTGGTGAGTTTCCTTTCATTGTGTATTGGTTGGTTCTTCTAGAGAAAGGCTCTGGACTGAGTCCCTTTCCATTTTCACTGCTGCTGGGGTGAGCATTAAACAGTGGTTTTACACTTGGCCTGTTTGATGAGACAACTAGGAACATGCTAGAAATACTATATAATCAAAATATTACTATGTACGTTTCTGTATATAACAACATGACTCAAATCTTGGTTGCTTGTCCAATCATTTTCCCTGAAGCTTTAGATCTAAATAGACCCTTGTTTGCTGAATTTCTTTACTGAGATGGTCCCTCAACCTCACTCTACTCCAACCCAAGCCCATCCATTCTTGGCTTCTCAAATTTGCTTCTCCCGTGTGCTTGTTCCCAGTTGGTACCTACTGTTTCTGCTAGGAAGATCTTTTTAATGTAATTCGATTTTCCTCCTCTCCATCAGTACTGTCACTGATCATGCCCAGGCTCCTCCCTTCTCCTACTTGGATCTCTGCCATAGGCTTTCAGTAAGTTTTCCCGCCTCCATTCTTGCTCCCCATCTTGCTTCCCTCTCTGTTGGCCCTCGGGATGAGTAAAGAAGTCAGTAATTCAGCAACCAGTTACAGGCCAATCACTCTCTTCTCAGGGCTGAGGATAAAAGAGTGAACTAATCACTGTTTCTTCTGTCACAGAGCTTATTTTCCAGACCAACAAAGCCATGTACCCAGACAGATGACTAACATGTTTATAAACTGTATGATATCATAAAGGAAACCAACAAGGATTTGAGATGGAGGATAGCAAGGTGGACATGCTTTGCATGCTGTGGACAAGCGAGGCTCCCTTTGCTGATGACATTTAAGCTGAGATAAAAAGGATAAAAAGGATCTAGAAGGGCAATAACTCTAGTGGGGGAAAAAATGTTTTGGGCAGAAAAGACAGTATGTGCACAGACCCTGGGATGTGCAAGAGCTTGGTGGGATCAAAGAACCAAAAAACTAGACGAGAATGATTAATGTGCAGATCCATCAAAGAAAAGCGATTTGAGATAAGAGCAGAGAAATGGGGGAATCACATGACACAAGGCCTTGAAGGCCACAGTAGGAGTGCATTTTAAGTTTGATGGTGAACTACTGAGGAATTCAAAGTACAGGTACAGTTTTACCCAATTTACATTTCACTCCTCCTCTTGCCCTTGTGGGGCATAGGTCAGAGGAGGATGAAAGGCGAAATGTGGTGACAAGGTAGGAGGCTGTTGCAGGAGCCCAGGTAAGATGTGATGTAGTGTAGACCAAGGTGTTAGCAAGAGCGATGGAGAAATGTGGGCAGATTTGGAATATCTTTGGAAGGTAAAGTCCATGGGGTCTTCTATGGGATTAGACACTAGGACAAAAGAACGGGAGGAGATTCAGGATGGTTGGTCTGAACAACTGAATGGAGGGGAGGTCACCTGTTGAGATGACGAAGAGATTCTGACCATTCTCTTTTTCTCTTTCACCTTGAAGGATTCCTGCTTAGATTGGGCCCATCTAAACAATCCAGGTAATCGCCCTATATTAGTGTTTTTGGCCTTAGAAACACACGCAAAGTTCCTTTTGCTGTGTAAGGTAACGTCTTCCCAAGTTCTGGATGTGGACTTCTCTGGAGGGTGGCGTTATTCTGTCTACTACAGAGGTTGAGTAAAATGGGAAGAATATCCAGAGAGATGGTTAGGACCTGGACAGTGCTTTCTCAGGGGCATGATGGCAGGAAAGAGCCATATCATGGTGCGTTGGGCGATGAAGGAGAAGTTAGGAAGTAGAAACAACACCGTATGTGGGCAACTCTGTAGAGAACTGGAATCAGGACTGGAGGGGATGTGGAGTGGAGTGAAGCGTTGTTTAGGGCAGATACAAGAGCATAGCTGTTCACTGGGGGGAATAAACCTGCAAGAGTAGCACGATGGGGATACAGGGTCGTATCATCAGGGAGAGAACTCCTGAAGCCTTGGAATCCTTCCAAGGGTGGATCCAGAGCCCAGTGGAGCAGTTGGCCTTTGATGGGAGGGACGTGCCAACCTTTGTGTAGAAAGGAGAAAGGGAACTTTCTGACACTGTGACGAGAGATGAGTGAGGTCCCATCTCATACCTTCCATTTCTTAAAATACGAAGCAGGGTTATCATCTGAAACAGCTGTGATCATTCCAGCTGGTGGCCTCACACCCTTCACCGGCCCTCTCTGCTTATCTCTGTCTCCATTTCTGGGTACTTGGCTTAGGATTGCACACTGTAGCCTCACCCATTCCTTAGAAACCTCTGGACACACCACACCTCTCTGCTTTTGACTTCTTGTTTGCTCACTTCTTTTACTGGAATATCTCGCCTCTTCTAACTTTCCCTTACCCCTGCTACTCCTGCCTGCAGTGCTCCACCTCTAGTGCTCCACCTCTGGCGCCACTCCCACCTGCAGCTCTCCAGCAACCAGCCTTGAGACACACCCTCACCCGGGTTAGTTAGCTGTGGAGTTGCACTCAGAGATCCCTGCTTTCACTACTATTACTCCTAATAGAATTGTGTGTTGTATATCTGTGATCTGTACTAAAATGTGAATTAGTTGAGGGCAGGAGGCATGTATCTTCCATCTTTGTATCCATAGCACCTAGCACAGTGCTTGTGTGTCTAAAAAACTCAATAAGGGGTGCCTGGGTGGCTCAGTTGACATCAGTGTTCTCTGATATCAGCCGAGGTCATCATCTTGGGTCCTGGGATCGAGCCCTGTGTGGGGCTCCATGCCGGTCAGAGTAGCCTGCTTTCCTGTCTCCTTCTGCCCCTATCCCTGCTCTTTCTCTCTCAAATAAATAAATAAAATCTTCAAATAAATAAATAGCTCAATAAATAAGCTCAACAAGCTCAATAAATAAATAAATAAGCTCAACTGTTTGTTGAACTTAACAGTATCACAGCAGGTATATCAAGCAAATATTAGAGTGGGATGGAAAAAAAATCCATCTATTCAGTGTACATGACCCATTATTGTACTTCTCATTGACCTGTTTTGACTATTTTGCCCACAATCCACAGCCAAATCCCAGCAGGCCATGCATTCCAAGTCCCTGCTTTGATTCTGGATCATCCTGTAGGCTTTGCAGTCCTCTGGAGAAAGATTATAGCCCTAGTCACTTCTGTGTCACCATTACCTGGCAGGAAAACCTGTAGAAGGCATTTCAATGTGTCCATTATTTTGTATGATTTTAGGGTGATGGCTTTCTCTAGAAGCTGTAGGATCTGGCCGGTCTTCCTTTCCGGAGCATGTCCTTCTCTTCTTCGAACAGTCTTTCAAGAGAACTATTCTGATACAACCATGACTTTAAGTTCCTTACCTGTGTCGGAGGCCGGTGGTGTTCTAAGTGGTTTGATTTCAAAGTTCTGTGAAACCGGGTGACTTAGCATATCAGTCGTCAACTTGTTCTTTGTGAAGAGCCAAACACGTTTCACATGCGCTTCTAAGGCCTATTAGCTATGCAATTGGTCACTTCACCATCAGGAATAAATACATATATTTCTAAGCAGTATTTGTAGTGGTTCGAATGGAATCTTGTGCAACTGAGAAAAGATCTACAAAGATGCGATTAATGTCTGCGAAAATGTTCATGGTGAAATGCTAAGGGATGGAAACAATGTTAAAAATCGCACACACCGGTGTGGTCTTAATTTTATGAGAAAATGCTGTATCTATGTAAGTATATACTTATAGATCTATCTGTGTACGAAAATACCACGAAGTAGCGCCCCAAAATATTAGCAACAGTGTGGCCTGGGCAGTGGAATTTGAGTCATTTCAATTTTCTTCTTCACAGCTTTCCTTTTTTTTTTTTTTAATTTTTTTCTTTTATTATTATTTATGATAGTCACAGAGAGAGAGAGAGAGAGAGAGGCAGAGGGAGAAGGCAGGCTCCATGCACCGGGAGCCCGATGTGGGATTCGATCCCGGGTCTCCAGGATCGCGCCCTGGGCCAAAGGCCGGCGCCAAACCGCTGCGCCACCCAGGGATCCCGTAGCTTTCCTTATTTTTTATTCCAGTAAGTAAGGAATTTTCTATTCCTTATTTTCTATTCCTTATTTTATTTTCCAGTAAATATTGTCTACTTTTGAACTTAGAAAATCCATGGTACTTGTTTTAAGGAGTAATTTATTATTCTTTAAGCATCAGTGGTAAGACATCTTTTAAAATTTCCTTTTATTTTTTCTTTTGGCCAACGATGAAGAGAGAAAAAAAAAAAAAAACAGGGAGTTGAGTTTTGATTTTTTTTCTTTCAGTCAAGAGAGCTAGAAAATGAAGGTTAATGAGTGCACATGGTTATTGATCCAGGAGAGTATTTGGAGATGACTTTAAAGTGTAAAAATATGACCAGGGCTCCAGAGATTTGCAGTGAGTACCTGCTCAGATCTGTGTGGTTTCCCCAACCTCAGGCAGATGTTCCAGCTTCTGTTAGAAGGGCCTCCCGTCTACCCTGGTATGTGTGATTGCAGCAAGATTTTCTGAAAGCAACTTCATTCCCAAGACCAAAATAGTCCAGTGAGTCACTTGGATACATCCTGAATCAAAGATTTAAAAACCAAAGCCTGCAAATGGTCCTAATGCCTTAGCTCAGAGAGAACATCAGTGAAGTTTGGTTTTCAGGCCACCAAGGTGGTTATTTTCAAGACAGAGTAGCATTAGAATGAAGAGAGATGGCTCCTTATGGGCCAGGACAACCTGGTGTGGTGTGCTGTAACATGCTATTTTACTTATTTTTAATTTTTTAAAAAGATTTTATGTATTTATTCATGAGAGACACACAGAGAGAGAGAGAGAGAGAGAGAGAGAGAGAGAGAGACAGGCAGAGACACAGGTAGAGGGAGAAGCAGGCTCCCTCCGGGGAGCCTGATATGGGACTTGATCCCAGGATCCTGGGATCATGACCTGAGCCAAAGGCAGACGCTCAATCACTTGAGCCACCAGGTACCCTGTTTTTAATTTTTTAAAAAAGACTTTGTTTATTTATTTGAGAGAGAAAGAGAGAGTGAGAGTACGCAAGCTGGGGGGAGGGAGGGGCAGAGGAACAAGCAGACTCCTGCTGGGCCTGAAGCCCGATGCGGGCCTCGATCCTAGGACCCCGCGATCATGACCTGAGCTGAAGGCAGATGCTTAACCCACTGAGCCACCCAGGCACCCCTATGCTATTTTATTTTAATTTCATTTCTATCCTCTGTGATGCTGGGCACAGCGTAAGGCCTGTGCAGGTGCTGCGGAGGGGAGAGCAGAGCCGAGGATTAGGAAGCACCTGGGTTTGCCAACATTGCCCCTCTTCACACCCCTTGCCTTGCTTTATTCATTAACCATGTCCTCTTTCATTCTCCAAAGTGCCTCATTTGGGATGATCATTTTATAGGGTCACTCTGTCACCGAGGTGGCCAAGTCAAACCTGGATTCTGTGATTTCATCTCTGCACAGCAGTTGTCCGCCTGGCAAAAATTTAAGCGCCACACCCAAGGGCACATGCTTTTTAATGCTCCATGCCCCTCCCTATCCTGCAGCGACTGCAGTAGATGCCTTTGTATTCGGCCTTTTCAGACAGATCAATGCAACTGTTGAAGGAACCCTAGAGGATTAAAGCTCTGGACTGGGGAGCTCTTTCTATGCCCACAGCTGTCCCAGATGGTGGTAATACTTCTAGGGCTCTGAACGCTGCGTTTGGGGCCAGTGGGATAAAATCCTGAGACCAGGTTGACACTGACAAGCTGCCTTGACATTTGCTCTTTGGTTTTTCCTAAACCACTGATTTTCTTCTTCTTTCATGGCAGTGTGCACTTCTGCTCCCTTTATTTCTTCGGAGACTCCCGCTAGGTCCCCCTTTTCTTTAGAAGAATGAGAGTTTAAAGACAGCATGTCTAATTCGAAGAAGATTTAGTGCCCCTTAATTGTCCTAGAAGCCTGAAGTCAGGCTCAAGAAGGACTCAGATTGAGACAGACGTTTGTATTCTGACAAAGGCCATGCCGTTCTCTGATTTCTGCCCTAGGAGCAGGGGTGTAATAAATGAGATTGGGGAAACTCTTGCATTTCTGAATTGGGCTCTAAGTTCCTGGAAACCTCTTGTGCTCTGCAAATTTAAGGTGCAGGAGAAATGAAGATGACTGAAGATCCTCTCCCTGGAGAATTATGCGTTTGCACACACGGAGACATTTTGCTTATAATTTCAGAGGATTTATGTGGCCCGATCTACTCTATGGATTGTAGGCTCATGTGGCAGTACAGCTGGTTTCCTCCCCAATACCCACATTCCACACAGCCCCCTTCCTTGAGACTCCTATAAACCCTACATGCTTTAGGTGTCTCACCCTCCTCCATGTGATGGTGTGCTTGAGAGGAGACCCTGACCCCCCCAGCCCCAGGAGTGGAGGTGGTGGGGAGGATGGTTGGAATGAGCCAATCAAGGTGGCCCCATGTCCTTTGCCAGAGATCGGTTCTGGCATGGGTGTGTGAGATGTTGCTGACAAATACGGCAGGAGTGTAATTCTGCTGGGGAGCTCCCTGTCAAAATTTGATCACTCTTAAAATGAAAACCATGCAGTAGGATGGAGAGAGCTATCTTGACACTCTTTTAGGTGTGTTATGGGACTGAGCAAATGAGAGAGAACAAAAAGAACCCTGGGGGGATGGATTGGAATTGGCCATATTGGTATGAATTCATGATTTCTAAAATACGCACCTGGATGTGCATATGTATGTTCATGTGCAGATGTGCACGTATGTGCATTTTTAATGTCTGGGTATAGATGTACATAACATGCATGTATTTTCCACCTCTGATTGGTGAAAGGGCCAAGAAGAAATGATACTCAGGTAACAGTGAACACACCTAGTACTCAGATCTCAACACCATTGCCTGCTCTGAAAGGAAAAAAGGCTCTTTGCAGAAGTTCAAGGGATGGGGCATGGGGTCAAGGTGATGCTAGTGCTCTAATAAGCTAGTGCCCTAACTGTGCTGGTGCCCTAACTAAGCTAATGCTCTAAATATGCCTGTGCCCTAACTGTGTTAGTGCTCTAACCAACCTAGTGCCCTAAGTATGCTAGTGCTCTAACTTAAGCTATTGCCTGAGCCTTTGGCAGGCCATTTCACAATTCAGTTAAACTGGCTGCTTTTGTAAAATGAGGTTCGTGATCAAACTAGTCAACTCCTTGGTCATAAGGTTCATTGTTGCACCTCCTTTGACATGAATCGGTCCCTTGGTCTTCAACAATATTGTATGGGATACATGCTGGTAGGTGAGGCATTCTTAGGTCCTTGGACAGTGTGCTTGCAGAGAAGGCGAACCCATATTTGGAGTAGGTGGGCAGGCTTGAATTCCAGGAAACATGAATTAGCTATCTCCTTCTCTCCTCCGGGGTGGAAGTGGCCTGTTAGAATCGACCTTCCGCCAAAGGGCTGGCTGATAGCCTTGAAGGTGCTATAGGGATTGGCATCCATCTCTGCTGTCGGTTGGTTGGAGATTTAGCAGTGGCGATGCTGGGCCATTGGTAAGAGGAAGCCCATACTGTTGGACCCATGCACCATCCATCCCTGCCACCTGAGCCATGCCATTCCTGGGTGCATTTTGTCAGCACTGGAGTAGCTGAGAAGGGGAAGCTAGCTAACGTCCACGGGGGAGACGTGCATTCTTCCAAGAGTAGCTCAAGCATCATTGGATCTCTGGTTCGTATGGCCTGAGGGGCGGGGCAGATTGTACCACTCACTGCCTACGCTGCTGCTGAGCCCTCCTCTGCTTTGGCTCACGTTTCTGCTGCATGTTTCTGTGTGGACTCTGACCACAGAGCTCAAAATAGAGGCTTGTGTGCAAGAGACTCGTTTGTGACTGTGATCTCAGTAAGTGGTATGGACAGTGCAGCTGAGACAGGGAAGGAGGGAAAGCCAGTGCAGCCGTCATTGCTCAGGGCCACTGCATCGGACCTTCTAAGAGCCTTGTGAAGTCTGTCTCAGAACTGTGTGCCCATGGGACGAAAGGGGTTATTCATCAGTTCCTGTCCCCCATTGTTCACTGATCACAGGTGGCCCCACACGCTTTGACCCCAGGTTCTGCATGTCTGCAAGCCCAGCAGATTCCAGCAGCCAGAGCACTCTGAGAATAGGAATCCAGAGATGGAAGAGGCACCTGGTGCAGCTAGAGACCGGGCACTGTCAGGTTGCATCTGTCTGGAAGCTGGCCAGAACCCGGGCTGTGTTGGAAACCCCGATCAGGGAAGGGAGTGGGAGGTGGGGTAGAGAGAAATTGGGAGTGGTGTACAAGAGTTGTCCCCTGCACACACTGTGTTGCAAATGGTTGAGTGAGGACAATCCAGGATTTGAGCAAAACACACCTTGCTCAACTCTTTCCTAGCTGTGATACCTTGGAGTATTTACCTGACCGTTCTAAAGTTCAGTTTCCCATCTGTGCAATGAGGAAAACAACTCATTTTGCATTCAAGAGGGTTAGCAGAGGGTGGTTTCTGTTGAATTCCTTGCTTTGGGCCTGGAATAAATTCAGTGACCTGCCACCTGACCGTCTGGAGCAGTAGATGCACAGATAACTTTCTAGTCTTATGTGTGGAAGGGGAGGGAAGGAGGTGGGAGGTGAGAGATGAGTATATAGGAAGAAGTTATTGGGCCAAAACGCAGGCAGAAGAGCTCTTAGTAGTCAGAGGACCACATGTGTGCCCTGCCCAGGTGGCAGGAGTAGCGCGGCCGGAGGAAGAGTCAAGACTAAGGTTAGGTGTATTCGAGGAAAGAGAAAGGACTTCTGTTCGACTGTCTCATAGTTACTTCTT
Source organism: Vulpes vulpes (assembly GCF_048418805.1). Classification (NCBI taxonomy): domain Eukaryota; kingdom Metazoa; phylum Chordata; class Mammalia; order Carnivora; family Canidae; genus Vulpes; species Vulpes vulpes. The sequence goes on along the minus strand of NC_132781.1, from coordinate 10,721,054 downwards.
GGAGGTGGAAGTAGTAGTACAACTGGGGTAGGCTCTTGAATGCCAGCTTGAGTAATTTGAATTATACTTGGCTGGCAGTTAGGAAGGAGGCGTAGACAAACTTCCTCAAAGATTGGGAATTAACCCGGGGCGCCTGTGTGGCTCAGTCGATTCAGGTGTCTGCGTTTGGCTCAGGTCATGATCCTGGGGTCCTGGGATGGAGCCCCCAGCTCAGTGGAGAGTCTGCTTCTCTCTCTCCCTCCCCCCCCCCCAGTTTGTGTGTTCTCTCTTTCTATCTCTCAAATAAATAAATTGAATCTTAAAAAAAAAAAAAAAGATTGGGAATTAACCATAGGGAACCAGAGGGGCCACCTGGCTTTCTCCGGTTCCTACTTCCCGGCTCATTTAGGCCATGTAGGAGGTAACCATTGCCCTGTCCTTCCTGCAGCCTGTGGGAATCTGGCAGTGTAGCTTGATCATTCCAGAAGAGACATCCTAGAGGCTGGGGATGGATGGGAGCAGGGGGCTAGCTCTAATTAATGTCTTACTTGCAGGGCACGGCTCAGGGCTGACGCATAGCGGGTCCTGAGTATTTGGGGCAGAGGATGAATGAATGAGAGCTCTGTGTGTTTATCGCTTCAGTTCCCTTTTTGGTGGCATCACGAGCTTCTGTGGCCCCTTGGGTAAGACCTTCACCCCTGTTGTGGCAGCACCAGCAGGGAGGCATCGGTTGGCCTGCTCCCCAGCTGCCCCAGAGGACAGTTTTCTTAAACTCTGAGTATCAAGACTGCGGGAAGGGTTTCGAGCCGAGATACGTGTTGAATGCATGTGTCTCCGTTTTTCTCCCAAGGTCAGAGCACGCTGTGTTTCGGCTTGTACTGGTAAAAGTGGTGTAGTTCACTGAAAAATAATGTGGCCGTGTAAATACTCAGAGGGAGCGTGTGTTACCAGTGATGACAGCCTCTGCCAGGACATCCAGAGCAGGTTGCCTTCCGTGCGCCAAGAGAGCTCACCCCATAGCCAGGGCTATTTATTTTATATGGAAAAAGGGGCTCGGCCCCAGTTAAGGGCCTACTTTTTTCCAGCCAGTCTCAAGCATAACAGAATTTCAGGACCACCGTAGAATTTGAACGGTTTCTTGGTGCTTTATGGAACAGGGTTTTGTTTTTGTTGTTGTTTTTAATGTAACAGGTTTTGACTTCACCGTGGTACTATTTGGAGAGCTAAGCCCAAGAAACGTGCTTTTGCTTTCTATAACGTGGCTTTGGCTGCACACACGCTTGGCTGTTTGCTCTGCCCCCGGTACAGGAGGCTTTGGAGACTTAACCTGATATCCCCAGGTTCAATGCTTTCTTATTTGTTTATCAAATTTCAGAAACACAGAGTTTTTAAAAGCCCAGCCCTTCACGGGGCTTGTATTCTTGAAAGCTAAGCATTCTAAAGAGCTTAGTATCATTTCCCAGAATTTTGCATTTCTCCTGTCTGCTCCTTCATGCTCTTTCACTTTCGTTCCCCCAGCATGTGGAGCACCGTGGCAGCTCCTCCTGTTGGCCGTGGCTCCCTCTGCGCCCCTCCTCTTTGTCATGGGACATTCCGTTCTTCCCACCAGCCCCAACCTGTTTGCAACTTGGCACACACGGAGAGCAGGACTCATTGCACAGCCTTATTACCCCCTGGGACGGTCCTAGTTTCAGCTCTTCGCGGAGCAAAGCTTTTGGCCCAACAGCTTCTGGATATGGAGACAATCAAGAGAAGTAGTAACACATTTAACTGCGGAGAGCATAGTCTTTGGCATAGAAGGAGGAGGCACAGGTTCCTTTTATACGAAGTGTATGATTCCGTTTATACGAAGTGTGAAGAATAGGAACCTGTACGGGGACAGAAGTTAGGCTAGTGGTTGCCGTGGCCCAGAAGGAGGGATGATACTGGGAGGAAAGGAAACCGTGATGGCTAATGGGCATGAGGTTTCTCTTGTGGGTGATGAAAATGTCATGAAATTGGTCGTGGCGATGGTTGCACAACTCTGCGAGTCTGCTAGAAGCCATTGGACTGTACGATCTGAATAGATGAAGTGTGTGTGTGTGTGTGTGTGTGTGTGTGAATTCTATCTCAATAAAGCTGTTGTAATGACATTTGGAGGGCAAAGGCAGTGTCGTGGCTCAGATTTTTTTTAGACCTTGGGGTTTGCAACTCTGGAGATGAAGAATTGCAGCTCTTTAAGTCGCCAACCCTCTGAATTTTCTGGAAGAATGAAATGCTCATCACATGCATGTGGGACCTCTGAGACTCATGGATAGTTCTCGAGCTGAGGACCACCTCTGACTCGTGTGTTTCCGCATTTTATGATGACCACCTCTGGACTGGAGGAGGTTCTCAGAGGAAAGAGGGAAGCTTTAGGTCACACCTACTTGAGCTTGACATAGTTGAGTTGCCTTCTGGAATCTTCCCGTATGTTTCTCATTAGCTACTTCCTCAGGAGCTTATATACTGCGAGAGTGTGTGGTAAAGTTTCATTGGAAACTACAGGAACTCCTCTGCTGACCTATTCTGGCTGTTTCTAATGTTTCTTGGCTCCGTGCTCCCGAGGACCCCATGGGAAATCTTGGCAGAACACCCTGTTTTACGTGAATACGGAATGCCTCTCTCAACTTCCCTTCACATTGAATTTTCTCTTTGTTGTCACTTTTTTATGCCCGTCGTTCTTCTTGTCCTCAAGAGACACCCTCTGCTCCTTCCTCTGGGCCCAGGCTTCTCCACTGTGCCATTGAGCCCACTCTGCCCATCGGGAATCTGGCCCCATCGCTTCTGTCCACATCTCTGGCCTCTTTGTCCGTTTCCCCGTTGGCTTCTCTTCTCAGCTAGACAGCTGAGAATTTTCCCGTCCTACTTAGAAAAACCCCCAATTCCAAAACTTTCCTTAGATTCTTATTTCTTCCTCAATGTGCTCTGTGCCTTTTTTCCCCCCAAAGATAACCTTTTTTTTTTTTTTTTGCCAAGTATCTGTGTATTTTCCTGTTTTCTTTGATGTGTCCTTGTGATGAAGAGATTGAGGTTACAGAGTTGGGTGTCCTGTGCTCACACGGTGGAAGGCACATTTTCCTAATGGTGTCCCCAGGCATTGTGCTAGAGGCCCAAGTGGACTGTCATTCTGGTTACATGGCCAGATGCAGTGTGAGTGTGCTTTGGTGTAAGGCCTCATTGGTTTATTTGTTAGGTGCTGGAGGAGGACGGGGCCATTTCCTGGAGAAAAAGTATGACAGTAAGCTAGAAGTTCTATCTTTTCAGAAAAATGGCCCCAAGATAGTCATTGGGATGTATTTGGTTTTGTGCATTTATTTTATTTTGAGTGTTAAGGCTTCTGGAGTCATCAGATTGGAGAGTCTCAGTGACCCTGAGTGTTCAGCCCAGCCCAGGACGGGTGAACCTTCGGGTAAAATGGGAGAAACATCAGGCTGAGATTACCATCAGAATCAGCCAATCAAGGAATCCATTAATTGACTGAGAGAGCTAGCCCCCCTCCTTCTTTGTATTGAGAGGGGAGGGTCACCACACAGCCCAAGTGTCACCAAGACAACATTTTGCAAACAGAAGCCATAGTGATGAGTTTCAAAAAGTCATTTGACCGTTACCCTCCTGCTGGAGTAATTGATGTCAGGGAGGCGATAGGCTTATCAATTTTATCAGAACCCCCTTAGGGAAGGGGTGCTGGTTTACAGACATACCACAGAGCTATCACGCGGTAGAGAGCTTTATGACATCATGTATGAAACTGATAGAGTGCTCCTCCAAATACCAGAGCTCCATTTAATGAGGAAATCAGCTAGTTTTATTGATGGGATGTTTTCCGTCTTCGAATCAGGGGAACGAAAGTCCAGAAAGGTTCAGTGAGATATCTTGGACAAAGTTCATGGCTCTTCCATCGAGTTTTGATCTCCTGATAGTCCTTAGGTCATGTCGCATTAGTTGCCGGTAAATAGCTTTACAGCCTGAGTTTGTTATCAAGAGAAGTCCGGGCAGGGGGGTAGGAAGCCTGCACGGGGGATTGAACTGAGAATTTTACTTTTGGATCTCAGATTTTATATATAGCCTGGACACAAGTCAACAATAATCCTCCTACGAGCCAGTGGAAATAGACGTGTGATGAAAAGTCATTGCAACCAAAGGACTAAATACTATTATATGATATGGGAAGGCCGACTGACTGCTCACATCCATAAAGTTCCATGTATCCATAAAGCTCCATGTATCCATAAAGCCTTGAAATGGAGGAAGTGATACTTATCCCATGCATTTGTACTGATCATTAAATTAAGAGTTTATGTGCAAAGCTGAGCACCATGCCTTGTATGTAATAAATTCTCAATAAATATTAGGTGCTTTTATTATTCTCATGAGCAGCTACTTGTTCATTAGAAAGCACCTGCCAAGAACAGCAGCGTAGGCTGACCTGGCCATTTTCAGCATCCATTTACCCAACACCTTTTTGCCTGTTGGCACTGTATATATTGCTTACCTTGCGTCATTCCACCAAGGTAGATACCAGTATTCCCATTTTAAGGATGAGGTTTGGCTTAATACCTTCTCAAGGTTTTACAGCTAATGAGCACCATGACCGGTCCCTTCCCACTAGGCCTCCTTTTGACAGGGTCACGTGGAGTTATTTTCCAACTGAACCATATATAACTTGGTTGGACAAGCGTTTGCCCCAGTCCTTGAGGCTGCTTTCCAATAATAAAGGCTTGTGAGAATTGCCATCAGTAATATTCAGTTGAAGTCAAACCCATAAGAATCTCGGACTCAACGCAAGTTTTATAAAATTAGTGTATCCAGGGATCATTTTACATCATCTCCTCATATTTTTGGTGAGCCGGGAAAGCCAACTTAGGGAAATTGTATAGGTAACAGTGTGTATGAGACATCACAGAGCGTATTTAAATTTACACGCTTGACTCACATTTCTGATCACATAGGAAGGTGGAACATTCCTTTGGTGCAGTAAAGAATTTATGCACTTTTTTTGGTGCTGAGTCTTGGAGATTAACTGATTTACATGTTTCAAGGTGACTGCCTGGAACAATTTCTAGACTTATTACCCAAGACTAGAGAACTCCACTGATTTTGACACCCAGAGTTATAGCACTGCCTGAAGCAATACTTGTTAATTATGGGGACAATGGTTTATCCAGGAGTAAAAAAAACAAAAAACAAAAAAACAGAGGGCCCAACTCTTTCTCCAGGACTGTGGAATTTTGCCTTCAGCGTCCCACAGGATCTGAAATAGTTAGTATTGAAGTACAATAGATTTGCATAAAGCACTCTGCTTTGAAATTAAGTTGTTTGCTTTAGCAAATTAGCATTCTTTCCTCAAAAAATCATATTTGCATGGGATGGTTTTCTCTCTGGAGCTGTTGCTTGGTCTTTGTTTCTCAATTGAGCATCATGAACCTCTAGCCTGGAGTGTCATCAGTGGGAGGTGCAGTAAAGCCACGCGAGTACGTGGCAGACCAAAAGGCAGAGCCCACCTTGGTCTTTTGCCAGGCTGTGGTTTGCAAAACACAACTCTCAGAACTATCCAGCCTCCCTGGAAAGAAGGTAACTAGATATTGCAGAAACAACCAACATGCAGAGGATTGTATTGAGTTTTTGCCGGCAGGAGGATAGGAGTGTCCAGGTGAAGAATCCTGCCATAGTTTTTGTTTGTTTTAATTTAAACTCAATTAATTAATATATAGTGTATTATTAGTTTCAGAGGTAGAGGTCATGATTCATCAGTGTTTTATAATGCCAGTGCTGAGCACATCATGCGCCCTCCTTAATGTCCATCACCCAGTTACCGCATCCCCCCACCACCCCACCCCGCCCCGCCATAGTTTCTTGGCATTGCTTTGGCCATGGTTTCTTTATATTCTTGTTTCTTGTTGGCAGGGGGCATAAGGGATTCCAGAATATGCCACAGGCCTGGAGAAAGTGTCACATTTCTTAGTTTTCCTCTGAGATGTCATCGAGTTAGAAAGAACTCGAAGTCAGCATCTACTCCTTCTTTGTTGAGTGAAGGGCATCCACCGAGGAGGAGGATGGCTCCATTTATCCACTCCCATTTCTTCTAGTTTGCAGTTAACTTCTCAGTTGTGCTTGTTTTGCCCCTTTTTATCATCAGGTTAAGACCTTCTAGGGGCACCTGGGTGGCTCAGTCTGTTAAGGATCTGCTTTCAGCTCAGGTCAAGATTTTGGCATTAGATTCCCTGCTCAGCAGGGAGCCTGTTTCTCCTTCTCCCTCTGCTGCTCCCCTGCTTGTGCACTCCTGCTCTCTTTCTCTCTCAAAGAAATAAATAAAATCTTTAAAAAAAAGACCTTTTAGGTGTTTCTATCACCAGTGGCATTGTAGGATGCTTTGGAAGGTCAGTGACTGAAGCAGTTGAGAAGGAAATGAAAGGAGTGAAAAGAAAGGGTAAAATAAAGGAAAAGGGGAAAAGAGAAATACATTTGGTAGAAGAGTATAGCAGCATGAGTGTGATAGGAGAGATATAGGATAAGTTTTGAAAGAGAATTTGATAAAATTCAGTATTCATTTCTTTTTTTTTAAATCTTTTATTTATGTATTTATTTGAGGGAGAGAGAGAGAGAGAACATGAGTGTGAGAGGGGAGGGGCAGAGGGAGAGATTCCTTTTTTAAAAAAAATTTTTTTTTTAATTTTTATTTATTTATGATAGTCACAGAGAGAGAGAGAGAGAGAGAGGCAGAGACATAGGCAGAGGGAGAAGCAGGCTCCATGCACCGGGAGCCCGACGTGGGATTCGATCCTGGGTCTCCAGGATCGTGCCCTGGGCCAAAGGCAGGCGCCAAACTGCTGCGCCACCCAGGGATCCCGAGAGATTCCTTTTTTAAAAAAATTCAATTAGCCGACATATAGGACATCATTAGTTTCAGATGTAGTGTTCAATAATTTATCAGTTGCATGTAACACCCAGTGCTCATCCCATCACGCGCCCTCCTTAATGCCCATCACCCGGTTACCCCATCCCCCCCACCTCCCCTCCAGCAACCCTCAGTTCATTTCATAGAGTTAAGAGTCTCTCATGGTTTGTCTCCCTCTCTGATTTCTTCCCATTCAGTTTTTCCTCCCTTCCCCTATGATCCTCTGCACTGTTTCTTCTATTCCACATGAGTAAAACCATATAATTGTCTTTCTCTGACTGACGTATTTCTCTCAGCATAATACCCTCCAGTTCCATCCACATCGATGTAAATGGTAAGACTGCATCCTTTCTGCTGGCTGAGTAATATTTCTTTGTGTATGATACACTACCTCATCTTTATCCATTCATCTGTTGACAGACGTCCCGGCTCCTTCCACAGTTTGGCTCCTGTGGACATTGCTGCTATGAACATTGGGGCGTGAGCCCCTTCAGATCACTACATTTGTATCTTTGGGGTAAATACCTAGTAGTGCAATTGCTGGGTTGTAGGGTAGCTCTGTTTTTAACTTCTTGAGGAACCTCCACATTGTTCTCCAGAGTGACTGCACAAGCTTGCATTCCCCCCAACACTATAAGAGAGTTCCCCTTTCAAGGAGAGAGAATCTTTTTTTTTTATAAAGATTTTATTTATTCATTCATGAGAGATACAGAGAGAGAGAGAGAGAGAGAGAGGCAGAGACACAGGCAGAGGGACAAGCAGGCTCCATGCAGGAAGCCTGACGCAGGACTCAGTCCCGGGACTCTAGGGTCATGCCCTGGGCCGAAGGCAGGCGTTAAACCACTGAGCCACCCAGGGATCCCCCAAGGAGAGAGAATCTTAAGCAGACTCTGCGCTTAGTGAAGAGCCTGATGCAGAGCCTGATTCCACAACCCTGAGATCAGGTCGTGAGCCAAAAGCACAAGTCTGATGCCCAATCGACTGAGCCACCCAGGCATCCATCCATGTCCATTTCTAATGATTCACTGTGTTAGCTTCTTGTAGCTACTGCAACAAATCTGTGCAAACTTGGTTGCTGGAAACAATAGAAGTGTGTTCTGTCATTGAAGGCCAAAAGTCTGAATCAAGGTGTGGGCAGGTCAGCCTCCTTCCAGAGGCTCTGGGAGAGAATCCTTTCCTTGCCTCATGTAACCTCTGGGAGCTGCCACATTCTTTGGCATTCTGCAGACTCTGGCTCCCTTATTCCAGGCTCTGCCTCCGTCTTCTCTGGCTGAATCTAACCTCCCTTTCATCTTGGTTATAAGGGCACTTCTGATGGCATGTAGGGCCCAGCTGGATAATCCAGCATAATCTCCTTATCACAAGATCCTTAATTTAATCACATCTGCAAAATTGTTACTATGGTAACATTCGCAGGTGCCAAGGATTAGGATATGGGCACATCTTGGAAGCCATTATTAGCCTGCTTCACCCACTAAAATGTGAACGGTTATATACTTCTTCTACCAAACTGAATCTAAACTCAGCATAATTCTTTTAAGATGGAAGGCTAGAAAGTTTTCTTTTTCTTTTCTTTTTATGAATTGTGTAAATTTTATTTTAAAGTACACTCCACACCCAGTGTGGAGCTCGAATTTGCAACCCTGAGATCAGGAGTCACATACTCCACTGACTGAGCCAGCCAGGCGCCTCGAAAGAGTGTTCTTAAAGTCAGGATCAAGTAAAGATATCTGCAGTGACCATCATATTTAATTATTTTTTGATATAGAAGCCAATGAACCTAAATAAGAGGTACGCATATTTAAAAAGTATATGGGGCATCTGGCTGGCTCATTTGGTTAAATGTCTGACTCTTGATTTTGGCTCAGGTCATGATCTCAGGGTCTTGGGATCAAGCCCTGTGTCTGGCTCCTTGCTGGGTGTGGAGCCTGCTTCAAATTCTCTCTCTTTCCCTCTATCCCTCCCTAGCCTTGCATATGTGCTCTCCCTCTATCTATCTCTCTCTCAAAGAAAAAAATAAAGTGCGTAAAATTAATGGAGAAACAAATGGATGATTAACAGGTGGTATTGGGACAAGTATCTAGCCATTTGGGGAAGAGGAAACAATGTTCCTGCTTTATAAAAACACAGCGGCCATAAAGGAACATAAACAATTTTAATTTTATATAACAAAGGCTGAAAACCCCCAAATGTGTGGTGTGTGTCCATGTTGCAACACAAACTACCAAAGGGGCAATGTCTTTTCTTATAAAAAAATAATAATAATATAAAAATGGGCAAATAGTTTGAACAGGCAGTTCATAGAAAAATAGATAATGGTAGACATAGAAAAAAGGTAAAATATTTCAGCTTTATTAAATATTGAAAAAGTGATTAAAAACAATGAAGTACTCATGCTTATTAAATTGACAAAGATTAAAAATATTGTTGAATACTAAGTGTTGTTGAAGGATTATTTATTTATTTCTTCTTTTTTTCCATCAAGAGTTTGAGAGAGTTCATGAGGATGTATATAATGCAGCAATATAGCCTGCATAAAAAAATGAGACCACCTGTGAGGGAGTCTTGCCAAGCAAAAAAGTCAATTTTGAATCTGATCAAGTTTTAATTTGCAGAGGAAAGTGTTGTACCAATAGGGGATATATATCATGGGCGAAATCCAGTGGGAAACTTGATAGAACAAATGACCAGATTTCTTAAAAAAAAAACAATTTCATGCAGAGGGAAGGACAGACAATAAGAAATGGAGAGAGAGCTTATAGATAAAGAGTGAGACAAGAAACTTTATCAAGCAGTCGTCAAACATAGATCTGATTCTGATCCTAATTCAAACACATTATAATTTTAAAATATTTGAGATATTTGTGAGACCATTAGAATTTTGAACACTGAGTAAATATTAAGAAATTATTTGTTTACATGTAATAATGCTGCTGTGGTTATTTATTTTTATTTTATTTTATTTTATTTATTTTATTTTTAAAAGATTTTGTTTATTTATTCATGAGAGACATAGAGAGAGAGAGGCAGAGACACAGGCAGAGGGAGAAGCAGGCTCCATGCAGGGAGCTTGATGTGGGACTCGATCCCGGGTCTCCAGGATTACACCCTGGGCTGAAGGTGGCGCCAAACCACTGAGCCACCCGGGCTGCCTGTTTTTGTTTTGTTTTGTTTTGTTTTTTAATAGTCAGTTTCTGGGGCACCTGGGTGGCTTAGTTGATTGGGTGTCCAACTTTTGGTTTCAGCTCAGGTCATGATCACAGTCATGGGATCCAGCCCCACATCAGGCTCTGCACTCAGCACAGTGTCTGCTTGAGATTCTTTCCCCCTCCCTCACTGTCTCCCCCTCTGCTCTCTTCCCTGCCCTTGCTCATGCTGTCTTTGCCTCTCTCAAATAAAGAGATAAATAAAATCTTTTTTCTAAAAAGTCAATTTCTTTTGGAGATACTTGATAAAATGTTTATGGATGAAATGATTTGATGTCTGGGAGAGTGGGTGGGTATAGATGAAATGAGATTGGCTGTGAGCTGATATTTGTTGAAGCTGAGGAATGGGTTCATGTGAATTGATTATAACTGTCTTGTTTACTTTCCCGTGTATTTAAGATGTTCCGTAATAAAATGGTATTAAAAGGGTAGTAGGTAAGATGGGCAGTCCAGATGGCTCAGCAGTTTGGCACCTGCCATGGGCCCAGGGCGTGATCCTGGAGACCCGGGATCAAGTCCCACGTCAGGCTCTCTGCATAGAGCCTGCTTCTCCCTCTGCCTGTGTCTCTGCCTCCCTCTCTCTGTGTCTCTCATGAATAAATAAATAAAATCTTAAAATAAATAAATAAATAAATAATAAAATAAAAGGGTAGGTAAGACACAAACAAAAAATACTTCCTGGAATGCGAATGTGAATATGAGTCCCAGTGTGGCCCTACGCATTTCAGCCACCACCCCATGGAAGGACACGCAAAGAAAAATATTCACAACATCCATAAGCAGAGATTGATACAGGAGAAGCCAACTCTTCTAATTATTGATGACATGTTTTATTTTCTAAGAGTCTTTATAAAGAGGGCATTATGTAAGGTGATGAGAAGACACATCCTTACAGAGATGAATTTCAGAGGTCTTTCTTTAAAGATGTACCCTACTTCATAGTAGAACATAGCTCAATAGCAGAAATGGTATGAAATCGACTCTACACTGGTAACACTGGTAACACAGATGAGGAACTGTGTATTTCTTTGCATCTCTTCGTCTTCATGCAACTTGGTTGAATCAGAGTCACTCCTCTGTAGTTTTCCTTGGCTAGCTGGGAGGTGATCACAGTTCTATTAAAAGTGTGACCTTGGACCAGAGGGAAAAGTCATCCACTTCTCCCAAGAAAAAAAAATTCAACCCTCTGACTCACTATCCGCCTGTTTTACATATTAAAAGAGAGCTTTCTGTAATTCAGTAGCTATTGAAGAAAATCTTTATATTTTGGAAAATTTCAAACATATTCAATGGTATACAGTACAATGAGCCACCATGTAGCCATATCACTTAGTTTTGACAGTTACCAACTCATGGCTAATCCAAGTTCATCTAGATCTCCACTCCCCGACCCACTCCCCCACCACCATATTATTTTGAAGCAAACCCTACAATCGGATTATTTCATTTGGAGACATTTCGGTACTTAGCTCTAAAATATGAATGCTAATTTTAAATCTAAATTAAATTTAGCCCACCATTTTGAAAAGATCAAACACATCACCAAATTTCTTAGCAACCTGTTGCCATATTTTAAAGTGGTATTTTAACACCCGTATGACTACGTATGACTACATTTCCTCTCGATAAAGACTCATGAATGAAGCAGCACATAAATGAGGAAGGTGAGCGCAGACTGTGGGGATTCCCCACCTAACCACTGCCTGCCTCCTACCTTCACGCTGGGCCCAGACCACAAGTAAAGGGCATTGACTGTGATTTGCTGTTAGGTTCTTTCAAGAACACATAGTCAGCATCAAATTGTTGACACGACAAAACATAGTTCAGCTCGATCTGGTCTCAAAAAAAAAGAGCTTCAATCACATGAGGTTGTAAGAAGAGTCTGCTGAGTGCTTTCATTCTCTGAAAACAGGACCATTTCTAAATGAGTGCTTCTCTAAATGCTCTGGCTTATTCCTCTTTGACGCATCCCGCAATTCTTTGTGTCCTTCACTGATTCTTCATTCACATCTCATTCTGTCAAAATGTTCTTGCCTTGACTGCCTGTCATTCTCTTGCTCTTTTTGTTTCCCTGACTCTCATTCAACTCTTTACCTCTGTGTGTCACTCCCAGATCTGTGTATTTACTCCCCACCCCCAACCCCCACCCAGCCTTAAGCTCCATTCATCTGCTTGAAATCTGTCAGAGGTCACCCCACATCTTACACTTAACATGTCTGCATTGGAATTCATTATCCGCCTTCTCCCCACCACCTACCCCAATTGGCCTGACTTTCCACATTCACTCAAATTTCATTTAGGTGTGGAAAAGCCAAATTACTACTACTATTACTACTACCACCTGTAATACTACTACTGCTGCTGCTGGTCCTGCTGCTGCTTATCTTCTAATCTTCTACACCTCTAATCCAGTGAATTTCTAGAGCCTAGGGGTGTTGCCCCCATGAAATTTAAGCAGCTTATTTATCAGACAGATTGCTGTGGTCGCTGCCTCTTACTTCTTGGGTGTAGTGCTTAACTCCTACATGGGTGAAACATGGGGGATGGCTTTGAAGAGCTTGCGGTCCAGTGTGACGCAAGGGGGAGCAGATGGGTTTCAATCCATGTAGGAAGGGAGGCATTAAATATATATTCAGACTACTGCAACCAGACAGGTGAGGAGCATTTTCCTGCATGTTTTTATGGAAGGCTCCATGGAAGAGAACATGCTTGAGCTGAGAGTTAAAGTTGAGCAGTAGAGACAAGTGAGGACAGCATTTTGGGCAAAACATAAGCAAAGACCTGGAAGCTTAAAATGCCAAGGTCTGTATATATGGATGTGTGTGTGTGTGTGTGTGTGTGTGTGTACCCTATTTCCAAATATTCTGCAGATATTAGATTCATCTTGTTACATTATTTTTTTGAAATGTGGATGACATGACATGACCTCTTCAACTGAACAGCATAGATGACTCCTTTTCTTAAACCTGAAATTTAAATATTATTAGTTTTGGTCTTCCAATCTTTGGCTCCAACCTCTGCTTTCATTTTTCTCTGTAGTACTATCCTTCACTTTGTCTAGAGTAGACAACTCACAATTTTTTTGACTCTACCACAGGTCCTTCTCACTACCACTGGGAGCTCATCCTCATTCTGCTTAGAATCTCACTGTTGTATTTCTGCATTCTGGTTGCCAAAATCCTACCCATTACTTAAAAAAAAAAAATTATAATGGAAACATTTAAATATGTAAAAAAAAAAAAGACCTAATAAGATAATAAATCCTCATGTAGCCTTAAATCCTACCAGTGGTCAAAGGACCACCTAAAATACCACTTCCCCTGTGAGATCATTTTTTTTTTCATTTCCCTCTTCTGCTTTGAACCTCACATGTATTCATGATGCAGTAGTTGTACTGTACATCACAGGTACTCTGATATTACAGGAACTGGTTTTTCTTATCGCCTCTTTCAAAGCAGAATTTGTAGCTTGATGAACTTCTTGTTCCTTGTAGTGTCTACTTTGGTGAGTTATTAACAGTTTCAGCTCAAAGATAGAGATAGCCCCATTAGGAGCTTCATCTGGAATTTCTTACTAGCCACAAAGAACTGATTGGTGGTGGGGGAAGTACCAGAGACTGGGCGGAATGTGACCTTATCATCATAAAGAAAGAAATGGTGAAAAAAGGAGACACTCTACTTAGACATATACTTGACAAGGTGTTCTTGACCCTGGCTAGAACATTCAATCATTTGTGGAGAGTTAAAAAAAAAAAAAAAAAAAAAAAAAAAACTATGTAATGCAGCCACTTTGGAAGACAGGTTAGCAGTTTCGTATAAGACTAACATAGTCTTACCATATGATCCAGCAATCACATTCCTTGGTATTTACCCAAAGGAATTAAAAACATATGTCCACATGAAAACCTGCACACAGATGTTTATAGGAGCTTTATTCATAGCTGCCAAAACTTAGAAGCAACAAGATGCCTGTCGGTAGATGAACTGTGGCACGTTCTGACGATGGCATAGTATTCAATGCTAAAAAGAAATTTGCTATCAAGCTGAGAAAAGATAAAGGAATATCACTAAGTGAAAGAAGCCAGTCAGTATGTTTCTAACTATATGACATTCTGGAAGAGCCAAAACTATGGAGACAGTTAAAGGATACCAGTGGTTGCTAAGGGTTGGGGAGAAGGAGGGATAAATAGGCAGAGCACAGAGGGTTTTTAGGACAGTGAAAATACTCCATGTGGTACTATAGTGATATCCAAACATGTCTGTATATGTCAGTATATGTCACATATATCAGTATACACTTATCCAAACCCGTAGAATGTACAACACCAGGAGTGAAGCTCAATGTAAACTATGGACTTGGGGGTGATAACGATTCATCAGTGTAAATTCATCAGTTGTAACACGTGCGCCACTCTGGTGGGGATGTTGATGATGGCAAGGCAGGGGACAGGGGGCATATGGGGACTCTCTGTATCTTCCCTTCAATTTTGTTGTGAACTTCAGACTGCTCTTTAAACAGTAAGTCCTTCGTAAAGAAAGATGTGGAGTCAGAGGCCACACTCCCAGAGATCCTGAGTCTGTAGAGCTGGAATCATTCCCATGGTCAGTGGGAACCAAGAGAATATAGTTCCAAATTGATGAGCTGCTTGAAAACTGTAATTTTAACATAAATCACATAAGAGAGGAAGAACAGAGGAGGACATCTGAAGAAATAAGCTGCCCATACAGGGAACAGTCTATTTAGGTCATATTTTTAAAAAAATTTAAGGACAACCATGCAAAGGAGAAAAGAAATTGGTATATATTAAGCGCCTGTTAGCTGTTAGATCCTGCTAGATATCTTCACACATATTGTGCCCACTGAGCCTCTCAATGACCCAAGTCTCTCATCTCCCATTAGCAGGCAAGGAAACTAGGTTTAAGAAATGTGTTCAAGTTCACCATGTTAATAAGTGGCACAGCTGGAATTTAAACTGAGGTCTATTGGTATTTAAGTTTGTGCTATTTCTTTTTTTTTTTTAAAGATTTAATTTATTCATGAGCGTCACAGAGAGAGAGAGAGAGAGAGAGAGAGAGAGAGAGAGGCAGAGACACAGGCAGAGGGAGAAGCAGGCTCCATGCAGGGAGACCGATGTGGGACTCGATCCTGCGTCTCCAGGAGCACACCCCGGGCTGAGGGCGGCACTAAACCGCTGAGCCACCAGGCTGCCTAGTTTGTGCTATTTCTACTCCAGTTTCTTTTTTCTATTATTTCAAGGGCTCAATACTCACATTCAAAACAGTTGAGAAAGTAATAAATAAATATTCAGTCGACAACTATTTACGATGTGCAGGCAGTGAGCGAAATCACTACCATAATGGAACCCATACTGGGAAGATAGATGCTAAACAAGTAATAAATGCAGAAGTAAACACATAAATGCAAACATAATGCGGGATTATGAGAAATGGTATGAGGAATATAAATGGAGGACAGTCATGGAGAGCCATCTGAGACAGATTGGACATTTTTGTAAGGGGTTTAAGCTATTCATTTTTTTATTTATTAAGTTTTTAAATTTTAATTCCAATATGGTTAATGTACAGTGTTATTTTAGTTTCAGGTGTACAGTGCAGTATCTCAACAGTTTTGTACATCACAACAAATGCACTCCTTAGTCCCCATCACCTATTTCTCCCATCCCCCACCCCACCTTCCTTGGGGGTAACCATCAGTTTGTTCTTTTTATTTTTTATTTATTTTTTAAAGATTTCATCTATTCATTTGACAGATTAAGAGAGAGAGAGAGAGAGAGAGCACAAATAGGCAGAGCAGCAGGCAGAGAGTGAAGAAGAACCAGGCTTCCTGAGGAGAAAGGAGCCAGATGCCGGGCTCAATCCCAGGACCCTGGGATCATGACCCAACCTGAAGGTAGACACTTACCCGATGGAGCCGCCCAGGAGTCCGCATTGTTCTTTTTTAGTTAAGAGTCTCTTCCTTGGTTTGTCCTCCTCTCTCTTTTCTCCTCCTTTGTTCATTTGTTTTGTTTCTTAAGTTCCACATAAGAGTGAAATCTCTGACTCGTTTCACTTAGCATTATACTCTTTAGCTCCATCGACATTGTTGGAAATTTATCATTTTAGCATTTCATTCTTTTTGATGGGTGAATAATATTCCGTTTTGTGTGTGTGTGTGTGTGTGTGTGTGTGTGTCTACCATATCTTCATCCATTTATTTGTTGATGGACACTTGGGCTGCTTCCATAATTTGGCTATTGTAAATAATGATACAATAAACATAGGGGTGTACATATCCTTTTGAACTAGTGTTTTTGTATTCTTTAGGTAAATACCCAGTAGTGCAATTCCTGGATTGGAGGGTTGTTATATTTTTAGGTTTTTGAGGAACCCTCATACTGCCTTCCAGAGTGGCCGCACCTATTGGTATCCTTGCCAACAGAGACAGAGTGGACATTTTAAGCTAAAGTGTCCCAGGTTCTGTAAAGTGCATTGAGTTCACATTCTGTGTGAGATGCTAGGATATGAAAACTGGACATGTGGACTGTGACCCTGAAGGGGTGTTCAGGAAGGTCTGGGAGGGTTCTGTGGGGGTGTATGATAAAAGAGCTGGGTATGGAAATTTGGCTTCCTGTCCACAAGAGGGCTAGAGCCTTCTAGGCAGAAGCAGCACAAAGATCCATCTCCCTCCTTGAAATCCATCTCCCTCCTTGAAATCAAAATGACTGCACGTTTTAACACAAACTTGTCAGCTTTCTTTCTCTAAATCTTATGTAGTTCTGAAGGAGGTTGGCACACTGGCTGGAGTCTCAGTGGTGGGTGAGATCCAGGGGTTTCAGGGGGAATGGAAGCATCTGCGTCCTATCGCTGTTGCAAAGTCAGCTTTCTCCCTGCACTCCCTTCCCTCTGCCCTGCTCTGTTAGCTGCTTTGCCTCTGATCATCGCAATTTAATAACATCTAATGACACTCCTCTGCCGATTTCAGTGCCAGCTCCCCTTGGGACTTAAGCCTAGATGCAAGTATTAAAGAGAGGGCAGCCAAGGCTTCCAGGTTGCCAGTTACTTGGCTGGAAATCCCATTCACGTTGGGAAACAGATTTTTAAAATAAATCTGGCACTGGAAGCGATGCCATCCTTTTGTAAAGCTGTGTCAATAATCATAAACCCTCATAATCATGCCCCCCAACCTCTCGGCCAAGCTGACAAATATTTAGGCGTCAGCGTATCCTCATGATGCCACCTTCTGTTGACCCTGTGGGATTCTCTTGCTGTTTGGGTTGGCACTGGCTCACAGTCTTCTGTTTTATGTAATAAGGCACATGAGAGAAGCTCTTTGTACATAGCCCGTCCGCGTGGGTACTGAGCAATAGGTCTTGTGTACCCCATCATTTTCGGTATGGTCAAAGCTAGTGAACATTTCTGTGGCCTGGGAAATGTTTGCTAACTATTGGCAAGGTTTTTATTTTCCAGTGCCATTTTGCTCCGGGCCAGGATTATAATGACCCGGCTTTGGTTTAAGATGAATTTTGCAAATATATGTGTGTGGTGGGGCTACATTTTCAGAGAAAACAAGCCTGGGTGTGGCCCAGGCTGATGTAATATAGCACTGCAAATGCTCAGGCAAGCCAACGAGGCTTACCCTTTGCAGATTGTACCAACAATCGAGGTCTGTAGGAGGACACAGGAATTCTCTCATTCTGAGAAGGTGGTTACTAGCATGTGACACAACACAGAGCCTATTTTCTGATATGTTTTCCGTGTTTGCTTCAGCCTATCAAGGGAAAGGGCCATTTAACGCACTTGGGCACTTAGTTGTATCATTTACATTTCTTCCTTGCTGAGTTTCTTTCTTCCTCTTTCTTTCTTTCTTTCTTTCTTTCTTTCTTTCTTTCTTTCTTTCTTTCTTTCTTTCTTTCTTCCTTCCTTCCTTCCTTCCTTTCTTTCTTTCTTTCTTTCTTTCTTTCTTTCTATCAACGTGGTGTTAAATGTTAACGTCAGGTGTTGGCAGGCCTTGCAGGGGGAACAGATTGCTTTGAAATAAACACAGCTGGGAACTGACCACATATCGTTTTTCTTTCTTTTAAGAAATGAAAGAAGCATTTATAGAAAGGCTGGAGCATGCATGACTGTCCAGAATTCCTTTATAGATTTGTTTTCTTCCATGTCGGGGTAACGGTTAGTGTCACGCCTTGGTGTCCAAATGGACCCACTTTTCCTTCTTTCTTTGTGAAGTTGCGGTTTGCTGGGAACAATAAACTCAGAGAGGTTTGCTGCAATCTGCACTTGAGAGGGTGGAGTCTATTCAGTGCTGCTTCTCTCTGCTGAAGTGTGGTCTTCAGAGCTAAGCAAAGAATGCCTTGTGTGTGGTGTTCTTCTGCTAGCCTTGCCTGCAGCCTTGAAAACCTCATCCGAGTCACTCCTGGCCTCTTACTGGGCTCCTCTTTCAGTGATGGGCAAGTAAGTGAATTGTGGAATTTTGGTGCATGTGTCTGCGATTTTTGTTTGATTTGATGCACTATGGAAAATGAATGCAGGGTATGTTATAACTGTGTAATTCAACCAGGTTTGGTATCTTTTGCAAGTAGTTGTCTTATTGCTGTCAGAAGAGAAGCAGGAGCCTTTTTTTCTCACACCTGGAAGACTTTATTTTTGTTTTGGTCATTTATTCCTTTAGTCTCTATGCCAAGGGTCTCTCTCTCTCTCTCTCTCTCTCTCTCTCTCTCTCTCTTTCTCTCCCTCTCCCTTTCATTTACTCCTTCTTTGCATAGACGTTTCAATGATTTGTTGAGTTATAGTAGAATAGTGAATTGTTAATAATCAATTGCTATGGTAGAGAATTGCATTGCTCTATTTTTCAAAGGCAGTTTTCCCCATAAATAGCTCTCTCTCTTGACATCTATCTTGTCAGAGCTGAGTTAGAAATGAAGAAGAGAGAGATACGGGAATATAACTTTGGTTTGCTTAAATGGCATCGGGGGAGCCTTTTTTCACAGGCAAAATATATTTAACTTTGGTTTTATTTTGTTTTAATGGAGAGGACTACAGGGTTGTATCTGCTGGGATTATCTGAATTACCTGGCACCTGGGTGGGAGTAGAGATGTGGTCATCTGGACAAATGGCACTTGTCGTTCATTCCTCACTAGAGTATCCCATTTAAAGTAGCATCCTCTGTCAATTTAACTGAGACCCATGGAGAGGAACCATTGGAATTAGGCCACTACATCTATTTGGATTTTCACTATCAGATCCAGCACTTATCATCGTTCCTGGGATACAGCACAGCTCCTTGTATTATCCACCATATGTATGGACAAGGCTTTACATATTGTCTAACTGACTAACTTAGTAGTGTGTGCTAAGCAGACATCTGAGCTCCAGGAGGAGGAAAGTACATAGTGAGTTTTGAGTCTTATGAAACACATAGATGAGTCCAAAGTAGGAGAGCATTTGAGAAAACCTGTTACAATGAAGGTGGACCTGAAAGGCTTTCTCTGCCTTGGCTACTGCCAAGCATATTTTTTCTTGGCTTTATACAACTTGGCAGAGTTGGTCTTGATTTTGGATTCTGAAGGCATAGAGAAAAAGAGTCAGTTACACATTATCTTGGACTGAGATAATCTGACCAGTTCCACTCATGAATTTCTTAAATGACTTACTCTGTTTTATTGAGACTGTACAGATCCTTTCTCTAAATGATTATAATTAACCGCTACTTAAGATAAGTCTGTTCGTTCATATGTGATACCCCCGGCCTTCCTATCCAGCCCAATAAGGTAGGGATTAGTATTATTTCCCCATTTTACAGTTGAGGATATTGAGAGTCAGTTGAAAAGTGACTCTGGAGGTTACTTGGTGAGGGAAATACTAGATGTAAACTGGTTTTTTAAAAGCTCAAAATCTCATGCTCCTCTTGCCTCCCCACCCCCCATCTCTGAACTCCTTCCATTGTAGAATAGGAGAATAAGCTGTGACTTGGGTGTCGGAGACCTAGATTCTGATCCTGGCTGGGTTATTGTTGGCTCTCTGATGTTCAACAGTTACTGAAGTCTTTGGATGTCATTTTCCTGTAAGGAGGTTATATTCTTGATGTCTTATGTTTCTTTGCATCTTGAGAATCTCTATCAAGGGCTTTGTCCAGGGCTGGTGTCATTGCTGTAGTACACCCCTGCAATGTAGAGCAAAGGGGAGAAAAGAAAGTAGAACTATCTGCCTTCTATCCAGATCTGTTTTGGTTTCCCCTGCCAAGCAGGAAGAGATACAGGATCTCCTTAGGTGAGGAATATTCTGGGGCCTTAAGAGACTATTTTCTTGGATCTGTCTCCTGAGCTGGCATTTCTCAGTGCGTTCTTTTTTTTTTTTTTTTTTTTTCCCTTGAGATATGGGGGAGGGGCAAGAGGAGAGGAGAGACAGAGAATCTTAAGCAGGCTCCATGCCCAGCACAGAGCCTGACACGGGGCTCGATCATAGGAACCTGAGCCCAAATCAAGAGTTGGATGCTTAACTAACTGAGCCACCCAGGTGCCCTGTCAGCCTGTTCTTTTTTATTCATCAACAAGATTATTTGAGCCAAAGTCTCTGCAGTTTCAATCCAGAGATGAACACGTGGGTTACAATCCCACCTGGCCCCAAAAGAAGTGATAACCTCCCTGCACGAGCCCATCTGTTATCTTATTCCTTTTTGGAACAGGGTAAATGTAAATAAATATTACTCTCTCCCTCCTTTAGGTGTTTCAGCTTATGGCAGGTGGTTGACAAATGGGCAGGGCAGAGGAGTGGGAAGGTATTGTTTATTCTCCCTCCATAGTTAACTCTATCAGTTGTTTACAGATCAAATTAGAAAGTTATAAGATACTGAGATAAGGGTGATTATATTTGACTGACATTGAAAAGGAGAAATTCTGTAGCTACCATTTACCATCCACCATTATTATGTACAGGAAAGAACGAAGAAGTTGAAACAACCACCTCTCAGCAGGGAGAAGAGGGCAGCTCTCCTGAGTAAAGAGAGTTAGCATTCTTATACCGGTAGTTTCATCCCTTTTTTTTTTTTTTAAGATTTTATTTACTTATTCATGAGAGACACACAGAGAGAGAGAGAGAGAGAGAGAGAGAGAGAGAGGCAGAGATATAGGCAGAGGGAGAAGCAGCCTCCATGCAGGGGGCCTGATGTGGGACTCGATCCCAGGACCCAGGATCATGCCCTGAGCCAAAGGCAGATGCTCAACCACTGAGCCACCCAGGTGCCCCTGATAGTTTCATCCTTAAGTGGTGAAAAACGTCACCCATGACCACGATCTGCATTTGGGAAGCTGTGCTTTGCCTGGTGCTTGGGTGCTGGTCACTCACAGACTTCCTGGCTAGGAGGTGGGGTTTTTGAATGAGGAGGTAAGAGCTCCACGTTCCCAGGCTAGCCCTTTCTCCTTCACTTCTGCTGCAGTGTCTCTGTCCCCACACTCATGCTGTAATACAGACCTTAACTTTATGCTTATGTCTTTCCCCGTAGGCAGGAAGCGGAACCCTGGTCTTAAAATTCCAAAAGAAGCATTTGAACAACCTCAGACCAGTTCCACGTAAGTTGACAAGATCATCGTCTTACTCCAAACACTTCACTTTACAGATTTCCAGGGAAGGGGAGTTCATTTTTGGGCTGATGAGCAATGCCTTGACTATGGAAATCACTGCTAGAAAGAAGAGCCCCCCCCCTTTTAAAAAGATTTTATTTATTTATTCATGAGAGACACACAGATTGAGGCGGAGACATAGGCAGAGGGAGAAGCAGGCTTCTTCTGGGGAGCCTGGCACAGGACTCGATCCCAGGACCCCAGGATCACGACCTGAGCCAAAGGCAGACACTCAGCCACTGAGCCACTGAGGCGTTCCAAGAAGAGCCCTTTAAAGCAGGGAGCCATGGGCTCCCTGCTCTGAGACCTGAAATAATCAGGTCAGTCAGTCTATGTTGAATGGAGAGCTTTGAACTCAGCGTCTCACCTTACTGGTTGGCAGAAAATGGAGTGTCACAAATGCATTTGGCAGATGGGGTCCTATGAAGTTCAGAAAGGTCCCTGGATGTGGATTTTTTTGCCTTTTCCACATAGACTTGAGCAAATAAGCAAATCCCTGTGAGAGCCACGACTATAAAACTTGGGTTGAGATGGAAAGATGGTATTTGGTAAGGACTCAGCATCCTGACACCTAAATCCTGTCCCATATAAATAGAAGACAAAATGAAGTAAAGGAACTTTTTAATTTTAATTAGCAGAGGCTTTGGCCCAAATCCCTAAGTGAGCTCAAGTCCCGGTGAAGCAGGATTACCCTCTCCTTTAGCCTCCCTCTTATTTCTTTTTCTCTCTGTGGGGTGGTGAGAATACCTCCTGTCCCGCTGGAGGTATGACTATGTTATTACAAAGCATCTCCTTGGGAGGAATGGAAATTGCAAGGAAAAAATTCGGAACAGAAGTACAAGAGAGGCAGAGCAAGTATAAGGAAAGGCCATCCCAGTGGAAGCTCGAGACCAAAGGCCTTTGCTCATCTCTACAAAAGTGTCTCCCTTTCTAAAGGTTTTTGGCCTTCACCATGATTCATCCTATCAGAAATTGCCCCTTCTGGTGGTGGAATGTTCTGATCATGTCTACTGTAAGACTTTGTTGAGACCATTGGCTATTCCAGGAGTGGTATGAAGAAATGTTCGGTTCAAGAACATTGAAGTATGGAGCCGAGTGGAGAGCCACTCCTCAGGGTAGCTCAAGGGCCACACTCACCTTAGACAGTTCCTTTAGTGAGGCCCTACAGGACTAGGTTCTTTTCATATCTGCTATGGAGAGAGATTTCTTTTTTTTTTCTGGCCCTTTTGGTTGTTGTTTTTTTTTTTCCTGTGGACCTGTGACCTGTGTAATTCATAACTTCTCCCCTCTGATTGGTTTCTCAAGAGTTTAGACTCAAATATATTGCTTCCCTGTACTATCTGCATAGGACTCTATGTCATAGACTTTTGAAACTTTTCCACTTGAAATGATTGTAGATTCACAGGACATCACAAAGAAATGCACTGGGAGATCCCATATACTCTTCCCCTGGTTTGTGTCCTCTCCTCCATGTTAACATCTCACACAATTGCAGCAAAATATCAAAACAGAGTGGCATTGGTGTAAACCTAGAACTTATTCAAATCTCACCAGTATTCTAAGTTCTTGTGTGTGCATTTGTGTGTGTGTGTGTGTGTGTAGCTCTATGCAATTTTATCACGTGTGTAGCCTTATGGAACCACTACCATAATCAAGATACTCAATTGTATCAACCCCACAAGACTCTTTGGTGTTATTCCCTTAGAGCCACACCTACCTCTAACCCCCAGTCCTAACCCTCTGGCAACCACTAATCTGTTCCACATTTCCATTTTGTTTTCATGGTTGCTGCATAAACGGAATCATGCATCTATTTGAGATTGGCTTTTCCATTCCACGTAGTTTCTTTGAGGTTCATTCAAATTGTTCCTTGTATCAATAATTCTTTCCTCATTATTACTGAATCCATTCCATGGTATGGATATACCATGGTTTCTTTTAACCCTTTAGCCTTAGAAGAAGATATGGGTAGTTTCCACTTTGGGGCTGTTATGACCATAGCAAGTTCTTGCGTGAAAATAAGTCTTCATTTCCCCATGGACATATGTCCAGTAGTGCAGTTGCTGGGTCATATGGTAAGTCCATTTTTGAAATAACTTCCAAAGTATTTTCCAGAGTGGTTGTACCATTTTACATTCTTATTAGCAATTTATGAATGATCCAGTTTCTCTGCATCCTTGCCAACATTAACACTGTTTCCCATATTAGTCATTCATTTTTAGAAAAATATTTATTTGTGTGTGTGAGAAAGAGAAAGTGCAAATTGGGGGGTGGGGGGGGGCGAAAGGGGAGGGAGAGAGTATCTCAAGGAGATTCCCTGCTGAGCATGGAGCCTGACAGAGGACTCTGTCTCATGACCCTGAGATCTTGACCTGAGCTGAAATCAAGAATCGGGCACTTAACTGACTGAGCCACCCCAGGTGCCCCCTTGGTCATTCTGATCGATGTATAATATCATATCATTGCAGTTCTCATTTTCATTTCTCTAGTGGCTAATGCTGCTGAGTATTTTTAGGTGTTTATTTCCCATCCCTGTATCTTTGATGGTGAAATATCTGTGCACGTCTTTGCCTGCTTCCTAATTAGATTACCTTTTTTAACGTTGAGTTTTGAGACTCCTTTCTATATTCTAGACACGAGGAGTTTGTCAGATATGTGATTTGAAAACATTTTCTCCTCATCCTTTTATTTTGATTAAATCCCGCCTAGCAATTTTTCCTCTTATGGGTCGTGCTTTTGGTGACAATTTAAAGAACCCATTGCTCCACACTTTGTTCTTATGTTTCAAGATAATTTTGGCTATTTTAGGGCTTTTCTTTCCATATTAGTTTTAGAAGTAGCTCATCTATGTCTACAGATGGACTTGCTGAGATTTTGGTAGGAATTATGTTGAACCTTTAAATCAATTTAGGGAGTACTGACATCTTGACTACACTGTCTCCTAGTCCACGAACCTGGTAGCAAGTAGCAAGTCTTTAGATTTTCTTTGATGTCTTTCACCAATATTTTATAGTTTTCATCATACAAACTCTTTGCATTAGGGGTTGTGAAGATTTTTACCTAAGTATTTCATTTTGTGGAGGTAACCATAAATGATACTCCATTTAAAATTTCGGTTTCCACCCATTTAGGGTCAGTGTATTGAAATACAATAGATTTTTCTGTATTGCTCTTATAATCTGTGACCATACTGAATTCACTTAGAAGTTCTAGGAGTGTTTTTGTAGAGTTTTTTTTTTTTTTTCATTTTTGTAGATTTTTTAGAGTTCTATGTAGATAGTCATGCCATTTGCAAATAGAGACAGTTTTCCTTCTTCCTTTCTGAACTGTATTTTTAAAAGCTTTTATTATTTTTTTGCTTTATTTCAATAGCAAGAATATCCAGTACTGTGTCACATAAGATTGGTGAGAGCAGGCAACCTTGCTTTGTTGTTACAGGGAAAGCATTCAATATCCTACCATTAGGCATGATGTTAGGTTTTTGTAAATTGAGGGTTGAAAAAGTTCCTCTCTAGTCATGGGGTATTGAGGGTTTTTATTGTTAATGTGTGTTGAATTTTTGTTAAGTGCTTCTTTGTGCATCACTTGACACAATCATAGATTTTTCTTCTTTGTACTGTTTATATGGATTGCATTATGATTGATTTTTAAATATTAAACTAGCTTTGCATACCCAAAATAAATCTCACTTGGTTGTGGTACATTTTTTTTTATATGTCATTGGATTCAATCTGTTGAAATTTTGTTGAGGATTTTTGCATCTAAATGCATGAGAGATGTTCATCTGTAGTGGGTTGTTTGGAGTTCTTTTTTTTTTTCCATTGTGTTATTATTTTCTGGTTTTGACATTAAGGTAATTTGGCCTCATAAAATGAATTGTTAAGAGTTTCTTCTGTGTTTTTTTTTTTTTTTTTTCCTGGTAGACACATAAAATCTGTATTAATTCTTTTTTAAAAATGTTTGCTAAAATTCTCCAGTGAAACAAAATGAGCCAATATATTTCTTTTTTCCTGGAGCTTTTAAAATACAAAATCAATTTCTGTAATGGTTGTAGGACTCTACAGATGATCTGTTTTTCAAGTTTGGGTGGTTGTAGGTTTTCAGGAAACTGGTCCATTTCTCCTAAGTTGTTGAATCTATAAGAGTAACATAGCTTCTAGTATTTCCTAATTATTCTTTGAATGGCTGCAGGACATGTGATATCCCAGTTTTTCCTGAGATTGGTAATCTGTGCCTTCTCTCTTGTAGTTTGTATCAGTCTTACTGAGGTTTACGAATATTATTGATTTTTTTAAAAATATTTATTTATTTATTTATTTATTTTTTTAAAAAATATTTATTTATTTATTTATTGATTTTTAAAAAAATATTTATTTATTTAGAGAGCATGTGTGCGAGAGGGGAAGGGACAGAAGGAGAGGGACAGAGAAACTCAAGCAGACTCCCCACTGAGTGCATGGAGCTTGACTCAGGGCTCTGAGATGAAAACCTGCGCTGAAATTGAGAGTCACATGCTTAACTGATTGAGCCACCCTGGTGCCCGTTTTTTGGATACTTTCTTATGTCACCCTTCCAGTTGTCTTACATTCCTTCCCTTTAAATTTTTAGTCCTCATTTTCTTCTACCTTATATTGATTTTCTGTATTTTGTGAATTTTATGAAAGCCACAATAAATCCTTCCTTGGTATAAACAAATGAATAAAAACCTACGCAATGATAAACATAGTTTCTGTGTTGTCTTTCCCTCATGTGTTAGAATAAACTTTGAATATGATTTTCTTTTTCACTGTGTAAAGCCAAGAGCATCGCTTTATTATTATAGACTAGACCACTTTAGCTCATGGAGAGCCTTATTATTAGTAGTTGTATTTTAATACCGATTCTTATATTTGTAGTCCTAAAGAAGTAGCTTCCACATTTTGTGTTTTTCTTGGCGATATTTTAGGTTTGGCTTGGTGACTCTTACCATTTATACCCTGCCTTCTTCTGCCGTACTACACAAAAATAAATATCCTGGGACAGAGCTCCATTCTTCCTAGTTTCGTGTGTGTGGTCCCTCTGCTTGAGCTCTTTCTTTGAGTAACTGATGCCAATGTGTTTTTGGCTCAGGTTTCTGAGCTGTCCCCATACTTGATTGGCAACAGCTAATTCTGAATTGATTCTGTGCTAGTGAGTATTATTCCAGTTAACCCTCCCAAGAAGCTCAGGAGGCAGTTACTGTTACTTTTACTTCATAAGTGAGAAAACAGATCTGTACAGGTCAGGTGCTCAGAACAGTTGGGCATCACTTCATGGGTAAGAGTTCAGGCTCAAGCTAGAATGCTTAGGTTCACATTTGGGATCTAAACTTCACTAGTTGAATACCTTTGGCAAGCTCCCTACCCCTACTAAGCCTTAGTTTCTCCTTCTGAACAATGGGAATAAATAGTGATGTGGTTGGTGTGAGGAGTGGGTATCATAACCCTATTAAATGCTTAGCCTAGTTCCATTATAACTTCTCAAAGAAGGTTGCTCCAAGTCACTGCTATTATTATTACTAATCCACTTAGTAATTATTAATAATTATTATAATTAAGTGGAAGAGCTGGCATACAAAGTCAGGGCTCTCTGTCTTTCAAGTATATGTTTTGAGCCACATGTCAGTCTGGTAGAGAGTGTGGTCAAATAGTCTGTGGCTAGCAAAACAAGAGGCAGGATCTTTTACTTCTATAGTCGAGAAGACATCATTGTGAGGCTCTGGGTTCTAATTTCACCACGTCTTTGAAGGACTTTATTTAGTCTTTTTTGTTGTTGTCAGCTCTTCACATTAAGGTAGAGTTATGTAAATTAAAGAAGATATTTTGTACAAAGGCTATGGCACAGTCTCTGGCTTAAGTAGATGCTTAGTAAATATTGTCAAACAGATGAACAATAGTTGTCCTTATAACCAGTAAACTGATTATTTATTACTTAGAATTACAAATAAATAATTATTATAATAAGCCAAACAAAGCCTATTGTTCATAAAAGCCAATAAATACTAGGGGCACCTGGGTGACTCAGTTGGTTAAGTGTCCAACTCTTGGTTTTTGGCTCAGGTCATGATCTCAGGGTCGTGAGATGGAGCCCCGTGTCAGGCTCCATGATGAGTGTGGAGCTTGATGAGCGTGGAGCTTGCTTAAGATTCTCTCTCTCCCTCTGCCCCCTCTTCCTGCTCCTGTATGCATGTGTACTCTCTCTCTCTCTCTCAAAAAAAAAAAAAAAAAAAAAAAGGCTAATACTAGGTGACCTTTGGAGTATCTTTGACCTTCCAGGGAAGGAATTTTGTAATAAGCTTGTTTCTTTCCCCAGAGGACTAAAATATTGAATAAGCAACAGAGAACGTACACCCACAGTGAACCTCCTGCAGAGACTCAGTGCCCCAGGCAAGCTAATATGCCCAGCCCTGGACAGAACACAGTGTCAACTAGTCTAATATGAGCCATCAGCCTTGGCTCCATCATTTGGTGCTTTTGGCTGACCTGATGAGTCCAAAGGCCTCAGGCTTGGGCGGATTGATCATTTTCATTAGAGGGGGCCTTGGTGTTGGGAGTAGGTTCCTTGGATTCCATCAGACTTGGACTGAAACCATGGCTTTACCTCTTGGGAGCAAGTTAGTTAAACTCTGAGCCAAATAGTTTCTCATCTGGACCACGGGAGTAATGCTGCTCGTAGGACTCTGTGTGTGTGTGTGTGTGTGTGTGTGTGTGTGTGTGTGTGTTTAAAGAATTAAATGAGATTTAGGTAAAGCAGAGTGGCTGCACCAGTTCACATTCCCACCAACAGTGTAAGAGGGTTCCCTTTTCTCCACATCCTCTCCAACATTTGTTGTTTCCTGCCTTGTTAATTTTCCCCATTCTCACTGAAGCATTGCACCCAGTTCACCATATGTCCCTTTCTCTTTAGGTCAAGACTGAGATTCAAGTGGCATGAGTTTTATTTTCAGGCCGGGTGGGCTAGATGGTTTTAGCAAATCTCTGTGCTTTTCTCATTCTGGAAGATGTCATGACCCCCTCCTATTCGGTAGAGGCATAATGCAGGGTTAGTACAATACTGGAGTTCAACAAACTTTTTTTTTTTTTTTCAAAGGCCAGCTAGCTAGTAAATGTTCCAGGCTACCTGGGCCACAGTGGCCTCTGTCGGATATTCTTTGTAGTTTGTTTTTCTACAACTTTTTTTTTAAGATTTTATTTATTTATTTATCCATGAGAGATACACAGAGAGACGCAGAGACATAGACATAGGGAGAAGCAGGCTCGATCCCTGGACTCGGGATCACACCCTGAGGCGATGCAGATGCTCAACCTCTGAGCCACCCAAGCATCCCTTAAAGATTTTATTTATTTGTTCATGAGAGACACACACAGAGAGGCAGAGACATAGGCAGAGGGAGAAGCAGGCTCCCTGCAAGGAGCCTGATGTGGGACTCGATCCCAGGACCCCGGGATCATGACCTGAGCCAAAGGCAGATGCCCAACCACTGAGCCACCCAGGCACCCCTTCCTACAACTTTGTAAACTTGAAAAAAAAAATCATTCTTAGCAGAGCCACAGGCTATAATTTGCAAAGCCCTGCATGAATCCTGGAATACCAGAGGTAGAAGAGGTCTTCCCCTGTGCCCTCCTTGGATGGCAAGAAAACGGAGGTAGCCCAAAGTACTAGTGACCTTTCTGTTGCTTCATGCTTTTTAAAAGGAAGGGTGCTGAACAACTGCAGAAGAGTTTTCATTGTTTATGATTGTCACATGTTTCAAGTAATACTCGTCTTTATTTCAGAGTTCCATTGCAATTAGTACAAATCATTGATGATGAAAGAAAAATCACTTTGGAAATTTTAAGAAATTTCTAAATCTGAGTGATCAGATTTTTAGAAATTGAATCCTCTGGAAAGTATTTCTGAAGAAAACCTCCCTGCTCATAAACACAAGATCTATAAAAACATCCCTAGTGTGTGTGTGTGTGTGTGTGTGTGTGTGTGTTCCTCTGATTCTCTCCCACCCAGTCCCTGGTTTTAAGTTAGTATAGAAAACTTAATTTTAGTGCATTTCAGAGGGATTTTGAGGTGAGGGAGGGCTTGCCATTAAAACTTTATGTTCATATCTGTGTTTACATTCCCATTGTTTCCTTATTGTTTTCTTTAAAGATTATTTTTAAAAAAGATTTATTTGTTTATTCTTGAGAGACACACAGAGAGAGGCAGAAGCACAGGCAGAGGAAGAAGCGGGCTCTCTGCAAGAGCCCGATGCGGGACTTGATCCCAGATCCCTGGGTCACAGCCCGAGCCAAAGGCAGCCGCTCAACCTCTGAGCCACCCAGGTGTCCCTTTTCCTTACTGTTTTATTGAGTTAGTTTCAGCAGAAGGGGCGGAATTATAACACATTAGGACTGGGACAAATTGTTATGGGCTAGGATTCCTTTGTCCCTTCCTATCATCTTCCCTTCCTTCCATTTTTCCTTGTATTTTTCTAGAGACTATTCTGGAATGGAACGTCTCCTTAAGAAGACCTGGGTCTCTTTGGTCACCCTGGACTCTAGCAGCCCTAGGATTCTTTCATCTTTTTGTTGTGATACTTTGGGTGCATTTATTTTAAGAAAGCGCATTTGGAGCTTCTAGCTAGTTGCATGGCCAAAGCCAAACATCTTTCTCTTAAATGGATTGATACCAAACTGGGTGGTAGAAATAAATATACATGAGGGCACTGTATGCTTTCTCTCTGGAGACAAAATCAGCCAAGCTGTGGCTGCTGAGATGGCCCCTGGATAGTGTGTGTGCTACATACGGAAGAAATTTCACAACTGCATCAGGTAGCCTGATAGAAGAGGAAGTATTCTGATCTGCGAACTGGGAGACCTGGGTTAGTTGTGACCTTGGGCAAGGTCACTTCACCTCTCTGGACCTTTTTTCCATCTATAAACATGGGGACTAGATAGACTTGGAATTATTATGGTTTATGAATTTTGTGAGTTAACCATGTGCTAATTATTGTTTTTTAAAAATCATTGTGGAAAAATGTGGTGGAATAATTGGGCACATTGGTGTTCTTGGATGAAAGAAGAAGTTTGGGGCTTAGAAGAAGAGTATAAGTATTTATATAATTACATACACCTCACTCGTATTTATTGGACATTTACTCTATGCCAGCCATTCTGCTAAGCATTTTACTTGGAATATCTCAGGATATGCTAATAACCTCATGGTAAAGAATAGAAGCTCAAAGAGATTGTCATTTATTTTATTTTTAAAAAATATTTATTTTAGAGAGAGAGAGAGCATGAGAGCATGCGGAGGGAGGAGGGGGAGGGACAGAGGGAGACGGAGAGAATCTTAAGCAGACTCCCCACTGTGCACAACGCCCAATGTGGGTCTCGATCCCACAATCTCGAGATCATGACCTGAGCCAAAATCAAGAGCCGGGTGCTCAACCGATTGAGCCACCACAGAGATTAAGTCATTTAAACCCAGATATAGTTTATTCCAAATCTCACACTATTAACACTTTTGTACTACTTTGTTTTACTGATGAACTTCCTAAGGAAAAAAATCCCTCCTGTCGTATGTGATTTGGGAATGGCATATTTGACTAAATATACCTCATGTTTTTCTCCCCCCCCCTTTTATTTTCGTAGGCCACCTCGAGACTTAGACTCTAAAGCTTGCATTTCTATCGGAAATCAGGTAAGAAGAACCACGTTTGCCAGTTAACATCTTGACCATTTCTCATGCATGCTTTCCGACTGGCCGTTGAAAAATATATTTTCCATACCATGCCGTCAGGGGATGGGCCAAAAAGTTTGAATTTAAGCAGAAGTGGTATGTGGCACTTTTGCTGCTTTGAGTGCCTTACTGAAATCAGGCTAGTGTGGTTCTGATGGAAGGTATTTGAGGGGAGTAGATGATTCGCTCTGGGGAGTGCTCCTCCAAGTCCAAGGGTGGATCTAGTTGGCCATCAGTCCGCAAATGGATTAAATGCATGAGGAAGGGGGCAGGAGGGCAAAGGAGCCACAGTGTAGATAGGTCAAACCAAGCAGGTTGGAGGCTGAGTTGAGGCCGGATCTCTGTGCTGCTGGTGACAAGCAGGTGGCATACTGTGCAAGTCTGCACATGCCCTGGTGCTTCCCCTGTTCAGCGGCTGCTCGGATAAAGCCTCTAGGCCAGAAATAACCCTTAGAACGTTGGGAGAAGCCAGAGAAAGGATGAGGTAATCGTTGTCCTTTATTTTTTCTTTACTATTGCATTGTTACTTTTCTCTCCTGCAGAACTTTGAGGTGAAGGCAGATGACCTGGAGCCTATAATGGAACTGGGGCGAGGTGCGTACGGGGTGGTGGAGAAGATGCGACACGTGCCCAGCGGGCAGATCATGGCGGTGAAGGTAGAGTTGACGCTCCCCAAACGTTTTCTGTCTGTGGTGTATCCGTTCATCCATCTCAGTTACAGATCAGTTCTATTCGTAGAAGCCAAACAATCTTCAGTGGGGGTAAAACAAAGATTATTGGGAGGGAACAGTATTCCCTCCAAACGTGTGGAAGATGCTTCCTTGGTGTGAGTTGCATTTACTGGTTTTTTTTTTTTTTTTAACTGATAAATCCCACCCCCTCCTTTTAATTTTGTTATGTAACCACCATGCCATCACAGTTAAAAGAATATTATCAATACTTCTTTCATGTCATGGAATACCAGCTCCAAATTGAGATTATCATGATCATCAAAATCTTTTTTTTTTCTTTCTTTCTTTCTTTTTTTTTTTTTTTTTTTTTTTTTTGCCTATTGGTGGTGGAAATCAGGATCCAAATAAAAAGTTCACATATTGCCTTTGGTTGTTATGTCTCAAAAGTCTCTTTTATTCTGTATTCTGTTCCTTTTAAAGAATGGTCCTTGAAAAACCAGGAAATCAGAATGGAGGGAGGAAATTTATGCCCCTTTGTGGGAAAAAGGGGGGCAAAATGCATCTTGAGTGAGTTTGCATAATTTTTGAGCTATAAAAAGGAATTTAGAATCATTGCATATTTCTTGAATAGATGCTCAAGGGGCTTTGGGGATCCAGTGTCTCTACATGAGTTCATGGATTTGAGCCATTGTTAGGAATGCGCTCGAACCGTCAGATGACTTGGACCCCTTTGGTTTTGGAGGATGGAGATATCTTTCCCTTACCTTGAAGATTCTGCAATGTGTTCTTCTGTAGACTTTTTGCTCATTGGGCAAAAAATATGAAAGCCTTGTGATGTTATATCTTTACTGTCAGTTAATGACAGAACCATGTTTCTTTAAGGCTACACTTACTGGCGTGACAGGTGTGTCTTCTCTCAGAAGCCCTGGGATAGGAATGAACAATTTCTTCACTTCTACCTGATTCCATCCATTTTTGATAGCTTTGTCAATTCCTTTTTTTTTTAACTTTTAAAAAATTTTATATATTTATTTATTCTTTATTTATTCATGAGAGACACAGAGAGAGGGAGGCAGAGACATAGGTAGAAGGACAAGCAGGCTCCATGCAGGGAGCCCGATGCGGGGCTCAATCCCAGGACCCCAGGATCACAACCTGAGCCGAAGGCAGATGCTCAATCACTGAGCCACCCGGGCACCCAGCTCTGTCAATTCTTTTACAGTTGCTACTTAGCCCAAATATTCTTATCTCTCCCCAAAGAGGGGCTTTTGGATTTTTCTGTGGGATCCTGCGTCAGCCACAAAGTCACGAATACTGTGGTCTCTGTGCTGAACAGACATAACACAATAAAGCAGTCTGCTTTTGTGACTTGGAAGGAAATACATTCGCCAACATTCACACACTGTCCAAAATATATTATCAGTTTGTTTCTTGCCAGAGATCTTTCAGGAAATCCACTGAAAGTCTTATTTCTCGTTTGTTACAAATAGCTAATCACTAGCATAAATACTTGAAAGATCTTTGCTCGAAATTGGGCTGTGAGTTTTGTAAGTATTTTCGGGATGGGACTCCTTAATCTTTCAGGTCCCTGCCTTATTAACTGACTCATCCTCAGAGCAGTAACCATACATTTTTCCATGCGTTCCCATTCAGCGGATCCGGGCCACAGTAAATAGCCAGGAGCAGAAAAGGCTACTGATGGATTTGGATATTTCCATGAGGACAGTGGACTGTCTTTTTACGGTCACCTTTTATGGCGCACTCTTCCGGGAGGTAGGTGATCCTTCCATTCACCATCTGAAGAGAACAAGCAATTAAAAAGAAGCCTCTCTAATCACATGAACACAATACACAGTCCTGGCACTCTTTCTCGTTTGATGTGTCTTCTATAGAGACATCTCTGTTTGGGCGATGGTGACATGGCCCGCCGCAAAGTTGGCTTGAGATGACAGCATTAGCCCTTTTAAAGACACTGAGGCTCTCTTTCTCCTTTCTGTTCTGGTTTGTTTATTTTGGCATAGTTATCTATAGCAGCGGTCTGTAGGCTAATTTAGATAGATTTCTTAAAACCTGAAATATTGTGGTCTTTTGGCCAAATGATAAGCTTCATTTACTTTGTTTATGGACCACACGGGCTTACATTTATCTTCTTGCTTTACCTTTGCTTTTACTTCACCGTGATATGGATTATGATGCTTCAACCAGCTTTTTTTTTTTAAAGTGGGTTTTTTATTTTTTTTTCTTCTTAAAGATTTTATTTATTTATTCATAGACACACAGAGAGAGAGGCAGAGACACAGGCAGAGGAAGAAGCAGGCTCCATGCAGGGAGCCCGATGTGGGACTCGATCCCGGGTCCCCAGGATCACACCCCAGGCTGCAGGCAGAGCCTAACCGCTGCGCCACTGGGGCTGCCCTCAACCAGCTTTTTGATGAACTATTGCCAGCGTTCTGTGTGGAAGGATAGAGTAGGCCTGTAGACCTAATCCCCAAAAGCCTGTATTTCTGGGAATCTATTGTTTGTGACTATCAGTAGAGATGCCTTTATTTATTTAAAAAAAGTTTTTTTAAAACTTTGAGTTGACACTCAATGTCCCATTAGTTGCAGTTGTACAACATAGGGATTCAACTTCTCTATACGTTATAGATGCTCACCCCAAATGTAGCGACCATCTGTCACCATATAATTCTGTTATTAGTACCATTGACTATTCCCTATACTGTGCCTTTTATTCTCGTAACTTCTTCATTCCATAGCTGGAGTGAGTGTTAGTATTCAGATCCTACTCTTTAACAAGGAGTAAGTAGGTGATCACATGCAAGTTCTGCTTGGCTGCCTGCTAGTTGGCTCTTTGGGAACACACTTGCTTGTTTGTGAATTTATTTGAGGTCTTGAAGGGAAATTGTACATTTCTGCCAAAAACTTAAGTAAGAAACAGTTCTTCCCGACAGGTATTAACTGTTTCCTTTTCTTTTCCTTTTCTACCCTCTCTAACAATCTCTGAACCAATCGGTCTCCAGGGTGATGTTTGGATCTGCATGGAGCTCATGGATACGTCGCTAGATAAGTTCTACAAACAAGTGATTGATAAAGGCCAAACAATTCCAGAGGACATCTTAGGGAAAATAGCAGTTTCTGTGAGTACATCACGGACCCTACCACAAGGAGAATATGAGACTTCTAGACCTTGTGTGTCTCTGATTCCCTGCTGTGAGGAAACACAAGTTGGACCAGAGCTTCCCTCCTCTACATGTCTGTTGAATGTGTGAATGCGTCCCTGGACGTGTCAATGAATGCTTTTTTTTTTTCTTTTTTTTCTGGGCACCATGTAGAAGATTCTACTACTGACTTGGTTTGGTAAACTCTCAGTTAAAATGCCTCTAAGCGCTGCCTTCATCTGCTATTGACCATATTACTGGTGTCTATATTAGTTTACTTTGGTTTTCATTTGTAGATTTTCAAATCTTCTTAGGGCTAAAAGGGCATAGAGAGAAGCATAAGAAAATGAAATGGAAAGAGAGATTACTCCCTTAATAGCCATTGAGGCTCATAAAGGTGGAGAGAAAAAAATGCTGGAGACCAAATGAGACCCTGGATAGATGACCGAGACATGCTTTCTACTGTAAGATCTGGTCCTCTCTGGTGGGTGGAGTTCCAAGAGTGTAGCTTCTTGTGTATTTTCTTGGGTTAGGGCCACCAATGTCTGAGAAAATACTTCACCTGGTGATGGGATAATAAACCTGGGTATACTTATTCAGTTTCTTTCCAGTGATGGAGAAAAATCTATCTTGTGTTTCTCTTGCAGATTGTAAAAGCGTTAGAACACTTACACAGTAAGCTCTCTGTCATTCATCGAGGTAAGCATACATGGAGTTGCTTTGGCTGTTCCTTCTATGAAATCCATTTCTTTTACCCAGATTTTTCTTCCCCCAATGGGTGGAGGTGAAATTGAGTTAAGCAGTAAAACTGAGGGGTTTTCCTTCTCAGAGGAATAGCCAATAAGTAGCTGCTAGTTATCTTGTCTGAGGATGTTAAGAAGACATGGGGTTTTTATTACACCTAAATTGAATACAAACCACCTGTTACCATGCACACCTCTGAGGTTACCCCATTGAGAATTATTTTAGAAGATAGGATAAAAAATGCATGTAGTATAGACTATCACTTGGGAACTTCTTAGAAAAGTGGAATCATGCATGGTTCCCCAGACCACCTGAGTCTCCATTATTAACAAGATCCCCAGGTAATTTTTGTATACCATAGAGTATGAAAAGTTCTAGTATAAAGTATAGCTATTTCAGATAGCAGGAGGCAGGATAAAATGAAAAAATTGATAGATTTATCTCTTCTTCCTCTACTTCCTCTTTTTTCCTTCCTGTTGGCCTGTCATCTTTTCATCCATGCATCCATCCATCCATCCAATTATCCGTACATCCATTCTTCCATCTTTCATCCATCCATTTATCACTTATGCTCATTTTCCCACCATTTATGCATCACTATAATAGATGCCTTGAGAGGTATCTGAAAAGAAAACATTCTTATTAAAATTCCACAAAGGGATTTTTGATAGGGAAATAAGACAAATGTACGACAAACACATGGAAAAAATAAACCACATTACACATAGGAAAGTACCAAATATGGAAGTAGTTTAGATAGAATATAAAACAAGGAAATGATTAGTACCGGGTGATTATAGTAAAAGAAAACGTCTTAGAAGACACATGCTCAACCAAGTCTGAAGAAAAATTAGGGTAAAATATGGATAGCTAGTAGGATAGTGAGATTTGATAATTCTTATGCTCTCTGAGCCTGAAAGTGATGTAAAATGCCTTACACAGAGTGCTGGTTATTACTATTATTGCTGTTATTATTATCATTAATCATTATTATTAGAAATTGGAAAAAAATAGGAAGGAAGAGGAAGAGGAGAAGAAAGTGGGAAAGAATCCATGTGGGAAAAAGAGTGTGGATTACCCACAAATGTGAAACTTAGCTTTTAAAGATTTATTTCAAGATGAGGAAGTATTTCATTTGTATTAAAAGATATATATATACATAAGGTATAAAATAAAATTTGCATATCCACCATTCACTTTAAAGGAAGACATTATAAAGGATAATTTCTAGTGTTTTTAGAATAACTTACTGTGCTGATTATGTGTCCTTTGTGAAAAGTGCCACGAGAGAAAAAAAAAAGTTAACTGTAATTTCTAAGTCCGTCATCTAAAGATAGCAATGATTATCTATTTGGGGGTATGCTTTGTGATCTGGAATATCTGAATTCCTGAGGAGTTACATTTATGTAACCTCGGACACACTTCTTGCAGATGCTTCCATCAAAACTGGTTGTTTTGATCAGATTGGATGTATGGTTACATTGCAACCTGCCTTACAATTCCGTGGTCTATTTACTCCTACCCTTACTGTGCAATAAGTTATGAGGAACTGGGCTTTAAAAAATTTTTTTTGTTCTTGTCATCAGAACACTTAAGAGTTCTCCTACCCTCATGGCAAATTTAAAGTGTACAATGCAGTATTATTTATTATAGGGTCAATGCAGCAGATTTCTAGGATTTACACGTTTTGCATACAAGGAACAGGGCATTTGATTTGGTATAATTTTTAGTTTGTCCTACACATATGGGGGCAATGAGGATTATAGAGGAAACAGCCCTTTCTACGGATGGATTCACAATCCTACAAGGAGGACAAAACACGAAATAGAAAGTCCAGTTGGAAGCAGTAAGATGCACAGAAGTGTTGAGTCAGGGAGGGCCATTAGTTTCTTGTTGGGCCCCAGAGGGAAAGTTGAAGGCCAGTGGGGATGTGGTGATGTCATGCCCCCTGGTGGTGGACACATGAATCTTCAGAGCAGCCTGGGACCATGGGCTTTTCTGCTTGTTCTTGCTTTCAGATGTCAAGCCTTCCAACGTGCTGATCAACGCTCTGGGCCAAGTAAAGATGTGCGATTTTGGAATCAGTGGCTACCTTGTAGACTCTGTCGCTAAAACTATTGATGCAGGATGCAAACCGTACATGGCCGTAAGTACAGCAGTGGGGGGAGGCATCTGGAAATGCAGCTGCCAGCAAAGCTCGCCAGGAAATAGGACATGGATGGCCACACGGGGAAAATGGAAATGTGCTTACGGTGCACGAAATATTCTGCTTCTTATTATTTTTTTCTTAAATATCTTCTGTCTGAAATCGTTAGTCACTTGCTTCAAACATATTATTTTTAAAAATTCAAGGAAAAGAGGTCTATGACTTGGGGGGAAAAAGCCGTGTAAGTCATCCGTACGGCCCACACGAAATTGTCACACTGTGTTGCAAGGGTGGGTTGTCCTGTTTGTTGAGGACAGAGCAGTAACCAGAATTTAAATCACCCAAAGAAGTCAGTGAGGTGAGTCCAGAGAGAAGCTCATAGCTGTGAAGACTTGTTGCCATTGGCAGAGACTTTGGGACCCCCTTTCACGTTACAAGGCCTCTGTATTGTGTCTTGAAATTGATTTGCACTTGGGGTTGAGAACCTTCCCATCACTGTTGAGCTAAACTCAGACAGTGGCTGGTGGCTCTTGGGGATTCTTACTATTGGATTCTGGACTGTTAGTGTTCTCAACAAGGAAGATTCTAGCCTGGCAAAGTAGCTTTCTACTGTGTAATCCTATTTTCTTCTTAAGCCAAAATGGAAATTAGTTGGGTTTTTTTCAATATTTTATTTATATATTCATGAGAGAGAGAGAGAGAGAGAGAGGCAGAGACAAAGACAGAGGGAGAAGCAGGCTCCATGCAGGGAGCCCGATGTGGGCCTCGATCCTGGGTCTCCAGGATCATGCCCCGGGCTGAAGGCAGATGCCTAACTGCTGAGCTACCCAGGGATCCCTTAAAATTAGTTTTCAATTGTGAGGGACTTAGATCCTTCATTGTCTCCAAGAAAAGACTCCTGTAGAATAAAGAAAATCCCATGGAGGCATCAATATTTATTGTAGTTAGTGAGTCTTCTTGGGGATAGCTTTAAACAACTCACCTGGCAGCTGGTGACACCTTCCCTCCCGACCCCAGAGATTTGACTGAGCTAAGAACATATCTCATTTGTCTTTTTCTGTCTCCTTTGCAGCCTGAAAGAATAAACCCAGAGCTCAATCAGAAGGGATACAGTGTGAAGTCTGACATTTGGAGTCTGGGCATCACAATGGTAATGTGTGATGATCATTCTGGACTGTGAGGTTCTGGGCATGAAGCTGCAACGGGGTGGGGTTTGACACCTTAACTATGGGTCCCAAGCAACCTTTCCTGTCTGACGTAGCAGGAGGTTTTGAATGATGATTGTCTGCAGGGTGTTGTAGTTAAAAGACTTCACTGGGATTGGGCCAACCCAGTTTTTCTTTTTTTTTTTTTTTTAAGATTTTATTATTCATGAGAGACACAGAGAGAGAGAGACAGAGAGAGAGAGAGAGAGAGGCAGAGACACAGGCAGAGGGAGAAGCAGGCTCCCTGCAAGGAGCCCGATGCAGGACTCGATCCTGGGTCTCCAGGATCACACCCTGGGCCCAAGGCAGGCGCTAAACTGCTGAGCCACCCGGGCATCCCAGTTTTTCTTTTTTCATTTCACCTCTAACTGGCCGTGTGTCCCTGAGTAAACTGATGGAGTCACACGGACTGGACTGTCTTATTATTATTCTCATCTATAAAATGAATCCTGACCGTAGCTCTTGATAGTTTACCTTATTGTTTAAAATTAAATTATTCTAAGCTGGGCATGAAGTTTAAAGCTACTCGAGGGGTGCTAGCATGTGTCGACCCTGACAGAACTGTGTTACCCGGGCTGTGCTCCCCAGAATGCGGTTATGATAGAAGTCTAGGCCATCCGGGTCACGTACAGCCAAAGGACATAGTAACCAACAAGATAATTCCCTTAGGCACAGTCCTAAAGTCATACAGTTAGTGCTTTACTTGTACTTTGGTGATCCGACATTTTCAGTGTATCCCCAAGGTCTGGAATTACCCACTGTGGTCCTGGCTCCTTCCCAGGCACAGCAGCTGATTGAATCCTGTGAGTTATTTCACATCCTTGCCCAGAATACACGTGATGATCTTGTAATGGCAAAGTAGCCTTACTCAGATCCAAAAAAAGATCAGTCATTTGGTCCTAGGTTGTTTTTTTTGTGTTTTTTTTTTTTTTTTTCCATTCCAGTAAGGGACCTGCAGATGGCAGCAGATGTACAGCTCTGTAAAAGCTGCAGGGCGAGCATAACTTTTCAGAGCAAACGTTGGAAAACCTTGCTTGCTTTACATCCTGGAGCTTAATACTGCTGGCTTACAATTTTATTAAGTGTCACAGTGGCTTTGGGTGAGGACCCAGTTATAAATAGGCTCCACTGGCCGCCTCTAGTGAGATAATATTCAAAAATCCCTAGCACTAGGAATTGGGAAAATGTAGACAACGTATCCTTAGTTCCTTTCTCCCCAAATTTTACTTGAATTTCACCTTTGTATTTCTCTCGGATTCTCCTGGGACAGAACACAGCAGATTCCCTAAAGTGGCTCTATTTCAGCTGCTGTTCCCTTGTGTTTTTGTTTTTTTTTTTTTTTCTCTTCTCTAGATTGAGTTGGCTATCCTCCGGTTTCCCTATGACTCTTGGGGAACTCCCTTCCAGCAGCTCAAACAGGTGGTAGAGGAACCCTCGCCACAGCTCCCGGCGGACAAATTCTCTGAAGAGTTTGTTGACTTTACCTCACAGTGGTAAGAGAGCCTCATCTGCCAAAAGCCAGGGTGAAGGAAGAAGAGTTCTCATGAACTCCCTCCATTGGTTTTAATCCATTACGCATACATTCATTCCAAAAGCATGTATGGAGTGTGCCCTCGAGGCCGGGGGAACAAAGCTGGCCTTTATCCTGGTCCCTGCCCACAGTGAACTCAGGGTCAAGTAGGGGAGTCTCTTCTCTTCTATGGTACAATATGGCAGGGATGGAGGTATGCATAGGGTATTTGGGGAAACTCAGAGGAAAGGCATTAGGATAGAGTTATTGGAGGAGATCAATTCTGTGCTGAAGATTTTTCCAAGCCATCAAGAAGGTAGGGAAGAGAAACATATTCCAAGCAGAATTCCATACTTCGTGTCCCAGCAGCGAGAAACTCCTTTATGAGAGCTATAAGCTATTTGATATTGATTACAGCATCAAGAGAAGAGTGATCGGATGGTTGGATGATTAGGGCGGTGGAGTAGATAAGACATTCCAGTGTTTTGTAGGCTGTCTCCTAGACAACACTCACTAACTGTGGATACGCTTGCCCGTGAGGGTGCAATGGGCAGTCCTGGGGGTCTGAGAAGGGAGTCTAAGGAAAGCTGGAGTAGAAAAATGGAAGGAGTCATGCTAATTACATAGACTTTATTTTCATGGAAATTGTCAGGGGCATCGAGGAAAGTAGGAGAGGGCATGCATGGTGACCATACTGCCTGGTATGAGGGACCATTGCAAGTGCTCCTGGAAGAGGCCACTGAAATGGAGTTTGTTTATATGGGCACCCTGCAGAAGCAGACAGTGACAAGCCCAGTGGTGACGCTGGGAGAGGAGCGATCCTGGCCGCTCCTGCTGAGGAAGGAGCTGGGCCCCTGAAGGCCGTTTGACAGCACAGCCCCTCAAGGTTATCATTTCTTGGCCTCCGTGCTCTTTGGAAGAAGTGTTCTGAATGCAGCTTTTATTGGGAAACATGATGAGACAAAGCAACTGTCTATTGTTTGTGAAACCAAGGCCTCTTGGACATTCTGTTAGCGCGGGTCCCCGTGTCACCCCTGGTATTTTGCCCTGATGATGTATGAAGCTGGCCTACTGTTGCTTGTTTTTGTTTTCGTTTTGGCTGAATGGCTAGAGAGGGGCTGGAGCAGTGGGCTGTCGTACAGTGTGTTGTTGGGTGCCTCTGACTGGGCACTTCTTCTGGGCTGTTGGGGTGCGTCCTCCTCTCTGCTCTCCTCGAGCCAGTGTGCTGTGTGTGGTGGCACACCGGCCAGATTGACATGGGCTCATGATTTTGCCTTCTGGA
Source organism: Vulpes vulpes (assembly GCF_048418805.1). Lineage (NCBI taxonomy): Eukaryota > Metazoa > Chordata > Mammalia > Carnivora > Canidae > Vulpes > Vulpes vulpes. Next base: position 10,678,887 of record NC_132781.1, on the reverse strand, counting down.
TTTGAGAGCTTGTTTTTATTGTTTATTTTTATTTTTATTTTTTTCCCCCTTCTTCTTTATCCTCCAATGTTTAAAGGTCACATAGGAAAAGGGATGAGTCATCTTGGGTAGTTCAGCCCAGTAGTTCTCAAGAGGAGTGGTAAAGGGGAATGATCTTACCTAGGGAAGTCTTTTCAAACTCTCCTCCCTATAACCTTTCTGTTGCCTGTTCCCCTGTCCCCAGGAGTCTGGCTGGGTACTTGGGAAAACTTGGTAAGCACAAGGCTGGCGTGAAACGCTTCAGAAAGCAGAGCTGCCTGTTGCGAATCACCAGTTTACTGCAATAGTTGTCAACTCTGGCTGTTCATTTATAAAACTCGAGAGAACTTTAAAATGTACCATCACTTAGGCCACACCCTCAGACATTCTGACTTAATTGGTCTGGGGAGGATCCCAAAGATCAGGATTTTTCCAGTGTTCTCAAACCATTCTACAATACAGCTGGGGTGAGACCGCCTACTTTTGCCCTCTGATCTGTGGACCTGATATCAACTTCTTTTTCAAAACCTGATTTTCTTCTATGATTTATTTATTTCTTTAAATCATGCAATTATTTTTTCTTTCACCAAAGTATTCTTTCCTATTACTTAGAATTTCCTCTGAAGATTTTAGAGCGTTAAAGCTTCTAATGGATCTTTAAAAAAATTAAAACCTTAAGAAATAATGCTTTCTAATTTAACATACGCACACATACATGGACGATCCAGATACTTTATTATGGCTCTTTGTGTGGCGACCACTCTGTGCCTACGCTCGGCACCCCCCAAACACTGCCAGCATCTTAGTGCCTGCCATCTGACGTCTCTGATTCCCTCTCGTTTTCTGTCCATTTTGGTCCTAGTTACTGTAGTTCATAAATTTAAAAACTTTGAGCCATAGATATTTTCTAGCTTTCCTAAACCATTAGTTCTGGTCATTGCTATTAACTCTGTGTCATTGTACTCATATTTGTGTCAGCCAGTCTGGCTTGCTTATGAGGTTTACATATATATATATATATATATATATATATATATATATATAGGAGTACACATATATATGTTGTATATATACATATATATAATAGAAACCAAACTCAAGTCACCTAAACTTCCAAGTTTTCAACTTCAACTATTTCAACAATTCAATCTTTTTTTTTTTTTTAAAGATTTTAGTTATTTATTCATGAGAGACACAGAGAGACAGAGACACAGGCAGAGAGAGAAGCAGGCTCCATGCAGGGAGCCCAACGTGGGACTCGATCCCGGGACTCCAGGATCACGTCCTGGGCCTAAGGCAGGTGCTAAACCACTGAGCCACCCAGGGATCCCAACAATTCAAACTTTCAGTGTTGTAGTTCCTGTAGACTCTGACATTTAAGAGTATCAACTGTGTAAAATAGTGAGTCGTTTTTGTTGGTAGGATAATTAGAAAGAAGAAGAGGAGCATTAATTTTGAATTTATCAGCATTCTTAATGATTCTCTCCTGGATTTTTTTGTTTGTTTGTTTGCTTAACGAGTACAGTCTCTTCTGTTTCAGATGGCAGGTCAATAGCTTTTTGCCTCCCATAAACTACCAATATATTTTCTTTGATACCCCCTTCGTATGAACACTATTTTGAAGTTCATTGAGTTGGAAAAGTTGTCTAATGCTTCAAAACACGGTGCTGATTTTTTTATTTTTTTAAAAGATTTTATTTATTCATTCATGAGAGACACACACAGAGAGAGGCAGGGACACAGGCAGAGGAAGAAGCAGACTTCCTGTGGGGAGCCTGATGCGGGACACAATCCCAGGACCCCAGGATCATGACCTGAGCCAAAGGCAGATGCTCAACCACTGAGCCACCCAGGTGCCCCTGTTTTTTGTATTTTTATGACATGGCTGTGTTTCTTCAAGACTTCTCAGAAAGCCCCTATTTTTGTGCTTAAGTGGGGAAAGGGGAATACAGACCTGGAAAGTGAAAAATTAATCGTAAATTTTGAGATGGACACACCTGTGGTTTTATCTCCTACCTCTGTCTTGGGCTGAGTGTCCAACTGGAAGAGAAAGGTCGCATTATCTATAGCCTTGGTTATCTATCAGGGTATGTGTGACCCTTCCGGGGTGGGTTCTAACTAAGCATTTGATGACCCCTCCCAGTGTCCTAGTGCTGCTCCACACTGTACAACTTCATCCAGAGGGTCAACTTGGCTGTCACTGTCCTCTGATCACTGCTATGAGTTGACAGTCATCCTGGTCTGTGAGATGGACTAGAAAGCAGTAACAAGCTGACACTCTCATACCCAAGGTTACATCTCTAGCCCAGAGCTCCAGCTGATGTGTTCTTTTGCAATAACACCAGAGAAACGTTATCCTTGGTGGGAGTGTGTGCATGCGTGAGGTTGGGGAGGATGGAGGCAGGGGGTAGGAGAGGAAAGAAAGTTAAGGCATTTATTCCTTATGGACTATAAAGGAAAGCCCAATGATGTTCTACAAACCCTCCCTTTCTGTACTTCTTTTGAAATAGGACTCCTGAATGACATTTCCATCTCTCTTTTTTCCCTATACATGGCTTTCTTACCATAGCCGTTCTAAAGGATTCCTGGAGTAGGTGATGCTGTCTATAAAGGCCTTGTTTTGGGATTCATAATAGAGAAGTCTAATAAAAAAGCCTCCCCTTCTGGTCCAACAGACGGTTAATGAATGCATGTCTAAAAAGGAGAAACAGAACAGAATAGCCTCTTCCTATAGGTTCACAGGCTTGGTGACTGAAGGAAGTCTCTGGAAACCCAACTACTGAGTGCCAGAACCACCCGACTTCTTTTTTGCTTTTCCTTTGGGCCCATTTGAGAGGCTCAGTGCCCAGCTGACCAGCCTGATGGCATGTTGGAGTGTGTTGGAGGCCCACCCAGATGGTGATACTGTCTGACTCAGAGGAACTAGCATAAAGCAGAGACAATCAAATATAGTTCCCGACTTGTTCAGGAAAAAAGAGTAAAAAGAGGCACTGGGTATTTGTTTAGCTTATGACAAATGTATGGGCTTGTGAGGCGCAATGTGTTTTTATTCTGTGGATGCGCCAAATAGCCCTTCTTGGAAACCACCAGAGGGAATTCAAATAGGCAGAAATCCTCTGGTCAGCACAGACTTCAAGCTAGCAGTTCTCAAGACAGCATGAAGCTGTTTTTTAGTGTCAGCTACGGTCAGGAGCGTGTGTTGTGGCATTTGGAAGAAGAATTAGAGCAGTTAGCTAATTGCACGCTTGAAAATGACAAGCCACTTGAAAATTCAAAAGTCTGACTCCAATCCAAAAAGAAATTGGTGTAGCTTTGAACTCCACGGTTGTTATTTTATACTGAATTTCAAGCACTTCCTATCAAACATGGAAAATTTGCTTTCCTCCGCCCCCCCCCCACCCAAACTTATCCTGAGTATTTTGCTATTTTTAGCTCGTGTTTTGAAGTGTTCTCAATTTAAAAGATGGAGAGAATGGGTTTTATCAGTTATATTAATTCAATAAACAGCCTTGGATTGCTGTGTAAGTATTTTCCATGAATGCTCTCTGTACTAGTGCTTGTGGTAAATTCTGAGCCTCCTAATCAGAGGCTGTAAGTCAAGAAATAGCCTATCGGCCAGCAATCCCTGAGGTTTCAGGAATCCGAAACACTTTCTGATGCATTCATCAACTTGGGGTACTTTCCCCACATTTTCCTTATACAGACTAAAACAAAACAAAACCAAAAACAAACGAAAAACCTCTAGAGAAGTTTTCTTAAACTGTTCCAGAAGTGAAAAGATAAGCTATCCTGACTTAGAATGATCTCTCCTTAAAAAAAAAAAAAAAAAAAAAAAAAGGAAGCATTTACTTTCCTCGACCTGATGAGAAGAGAGAGAGTCTTCTTTCATTATCTACTAAACAGAAGTTCAAAACTCAGCAACATCGCAAAGATCTCTGGTTGGTAAAAGAGGCCACTGTTCTAACACTTGAGCAAGAAGCTTCTTTTCTTGTCATTCCCTTGGTTCGGTTGCTGACTGATGGAAACTAGTCCTGGAAAGGTGGGTCGTGGTCCCCCAGGTGAATGTTAGCAGAATCAACACAGAGCCCTGGCCCCAGGATTCACGAAGGTGCCTGTCACCTGAAGTCAAGCACATGAATAGTGAATGTGGATTTAAGGTTGTGTTTTCCACGATTGTTTCTGGCCAGTTAAATAGTTCAGACTATGGAGAAGACTTTCTGGTTTTTGATTTGCTTTGAACAATAGCTGAAAATTCAGGGCTTTTGTATGTACGCCTGTTTTTTTTTTTTTTTTTTTTTTCTTCACTATGGTCTGTGGTGCAAGCCAGCAACGTTCCTGGGATCACATCCCTTCTTCTGTGTGTTTCCTTCTAGGCCAACTAGCTCTTGAACTTCAAAAGAAAACTTCTGCTTCCTGGGGTTCAGGGATGTTCAGGGATAGGGAGGTGGTATAATAGAGAATGTGCACGAATGACAGCTGCATCAGCTGGAGGTGCTTCTAAGTGAATTTCATTTCCGAGCAGGGGCTAGAAGGCAGCAATGTGGAGGGATCCTCTTGTACACGTAGCCCAAGGGGTTTGCAACCTCTGCACGCATGACTTTTTTGGACTGGATCATTCTTTGTTGTGGGCAGCTGTGCTGTGCATTACAGGCTGTTTAACAATATCCCAAGCCTCCATCTCTTAGATGCCAGTGGCACCACCAGGTGTATCAACAACCAAAGATGCCTCCAGCCATGGCCAAATATCCCCTGGAGGGCAAAATCACCTGCAGCTGAGAACCACCAATAAAGCCCCTGTAGACTCTCAGGATACAGATCCATGCAAAGTCCTAAGTGGGACCTACAAGGTCTCCTTCATTTCACTCAGGCACATCTTCCCATATCAATCTGACTTTGACAGTTGATAATTCCTCTTTCTAATTCGCTCTTATTTTTATCCTCAGTTGAGATGAAACTTTCTCTCATAGGTTGTCTGGTCACTGAGGTCACTAGGTCCTAGATCTGCCCTCAGTTCCAGGTTGAAAACTTCTCTCCTCACATCTACTGTACCCTGTCTCAGGTTCCCTGGCTTCTACCCACAGCATTGCCTGGAATAGGTAGGCTGGTTTAAGTTGTTTTGGTTCAAAAGCTTTCTCACTCTCTCTCTTTTGTTTGTTTTTCATTTCGTTTTGTTTTATACCACACTTTCTCAAAGTGTCTCAACTACTTCACTCTCTTATGGCTCCATACCTTGTCTCCCCTCCTCATTATTATTAGTCCATGGGGGCGGAGCAGAGCTCATGTCACACATACTAGGTCTCATCTGCTCAAAATGATCCATTGGCACAAATCCCAGCAACCTAATGATCAGTCACGTTTTGGTTTCTTCAACGCCAGGCTATGTTCCTTTCCATCCATGATTCTGTGGCCCGGTGGGCAGAGGGGTCTGTAGGTTGCCTTGCAAACCATAGTTTTCAGAACCATCCTTCTCTTCATTCTGTAACCTGGGGTTCCAACTCCCAGTAAATCACTTCTTTTCTTTTCTTTTTTTTTTTTTTCTCCATTTTAAGGCCATGGGTGGATACAGGGGTGGGATGAGGATAGAGGTGAGGGGTTGGTCTCTTCTTATTGCAGTTTTGTTACTGTTGCCTCCAGTATCAAATGTCATTAAAACGTTCGTGTATATAGACAGTTGTGTATACGGGGTGGGAGCCACTCAACAGTAGTGCGTGACCACAAAGAATCTCTAAGAAGAGTAATTGGGAAGTCACTGAGTGTGCTTTCTCTTTCATTAGCCAAGAGGTTGTAAGCAAGTAGCATTACTTTAGACATTTTATGGGGATATTGCTTCTATCTTAGGTGGGTTCGGTTAGAAATATATAAAAGCAAATTATACATAAGCAAGGAGAACCAGGTATTAAAGATAGTGAAGAGATAACATGTAATGTAAGAAATACGTGCCGATTTCTTTCCCAGTGCGGGTAGAGGAAATGCTGTTTTGAAGGAAAGTAGATATGTATTTTGGAATGCAATGGCTGTAGATCAGAAAAGCTAGTTTGTATGTCATTGGTGAAGCATCAAGAGGAAAGTAAACACACACACACACACACACATACACTCTTAGTGTTCCTAGTAAGATATACTTAGTGTGATTTAAAACAATTTTATAAGTGTAACAGAAGAGGGGAGTCAGGGTAGGAGATTCATATTTTCAATACATTTTAAAGCTGGTTGTGTTTAGTCTTCTGCAGATTCTGAAATCCTAGTCTTGTGAAAATACAGATGGTTCTTAGATTTTAACGCAATTCCTTTTTTTTTTTTCCGTTAGCTTGAAGAAGAATTCCAAAGAACGGCCAACATATCCAGAACTTATGGTATGTATCGTTAGTGGTGTAAACTTGTCCAAACCAACAGGTAGTAAAGGTAAAGTGACTAAGACCTAAATTATAATCAAACAATCATATTGGAAGAGCTGGTTCATTGAGAAATCGGTAACTGGAAGTGAATTAAAGCAAAAAAGACCAGGAGCAGGGCACCTTTCTTAGCAACTTTTTCCATGTTGATAACCTTGACATCATATAGACTAAATGATGCCTATAAAATGTAACTTTTCAAGTTCTCAAGATACCAAGAGTCATTCATTACTAATATAAATGAGGGAAATCATGATTTAAAGGATTTCAGCAATGAGAAAAACAAGTGCTGGGCGACTCATCAGATATTTTTGATAAAATATTTAGGATTTGTTGGGTGGGGAGCTTTTTTGCTGGATGTTTAGTGAGGAAAGACTGTTTTCTCTCTCTGATTTTCACTTTAGTGGAAAAAAGGTAAGACCAAGCCTTATTCATTTGAGTTGTATTACCTCTGCATTCACAGCTTACCATTTGCACTAAGAAAAAAAAAGAGTGAAAATAAGACCTTACAGTTGTTGTTTTAAAATAGTTTCTCTTAAATTATGGTAACTACAATTTTAAGCTGATTACAAATGTTTCTTTAGTATAGATGGCAGGGACCGAAACTTAGGAACTTTTGTCTATGTCGAAACACATTTTTGGGGGAAATATGATAAAATTCCAACTGCTTACTTATTTGCATGAACTATTCCCTAGATTTGTTTCAATTATCAAGGATTTAATTTTAGCAGGGGAAGGAAGAGTTTTGTTCCTAGAGATAAGAGCAATCATTGGCACCATTTCTTCTGGGAACACAATTATTTAACAAGCATTAAATGCTTGCTTCTATCACACCCCAACACAAGCAGTGCTCAGTCTTTAAGACCCGCTCAGGGCAGGTGCTAGAAGTACAGGTTCCTTAGATCTTTAAAAAAAAATTTAAAAAAAAAAAGATTATTTATTTGAGAGAGAGAACATGAGCAAGGGGGAGGAGGCAGAGAGAGAGGGAGCAGCAGACCCCCCCCCACTCAGCAGGGAACCCGACATGGGGGGCTTGATCCCAGGGCCCCGAGATCATGACCTGAGCTGAAGGCAGATGCTTAACTGACGAAGCCTCCCAAGCATTCCTTCCTGAGCTCTTTTAACAAAATGATGTGGTGAGGTGGCTCTGACATGGAAAAAGTATATCTTGTATTCTATATACAAACATATAATTGGCCATTTATATATCTTCTTTGGAAAAACATCTTTTTAGGTCTTTTGCCCACTTAAAAAAAATCAGATTTTTTTTTTTTTGCCATTGAGTTGTATGAGTTTTTTAAAAAATATATTTTGGATATTAACCCCTTATCAGATATATGGTTTGCGAATACTTTCTCCCGCTTTGTAGGTTGCCATTCCGTTCCATCAGTCATTTCCTTAGCTGTGTCAAAGCTTCTTAGTTTGATGTGATACCCCTTGTTTTTGCCAACAAGTCCATGAAGAGATGCTCGTCATCACTAGTCATCAGAAAATAGGAATCAAAATCACAGTGAGCTATCACCTCACACCTGTTAGAATGGCTATTATAAAAAAGGCAAGATATCACAAGTACTGGCATGCCTATGGAGAAAAGAGAACCCTGTGCACTGTTGGTGGGGATGTAAATTGGTGCGGCCAGTATGGAAAAGTGTGAGGGTTCCACAGAAAAATTAAAAATAGAAATATCATATGATCCAGCCATCTCACTTCTGGGTATGTATCTGAAGGAAATGGAATCACTATTTTAAGGGGGTATCTGCATCGGCATGTTCATGATAGCATTATTTATAATAGCAAAGACATAGAAACAATGTAAATGTCCATCAATGCATGGATGGATAAAGAAAAGGTAATACCCACACATACACATACCATGGAATATTATGCAGCCATAAAAAAGAAGGAAATCCCACCTTTGGCGACACCATGGATAGAATGAGTATAGCCTAGTACTCTAGCTAATAATAATGCATTGCGTACTTGAAAGTTGCCAGGAGAGTAGATCTTAAAGGTTCTTATTGCAGAAGAAGAATGGTAAGTATGTGAGGTGAAGGATGTATTGGTTAACCTTATTATAATTATTTCAGAATATATAAGTGTATCCAATCGTCATATGCGTAAACTTATACAATGTTCTGTGTCAATTATATTTCAATAAAGCTGGAAAAAAAAAAGGAGAGAAAAAGTATAGCCTGGAGATTTCAAGCCAGGGAGAGTTGCAGAAGGCTGATCCATACCATACAGGTGATAGTCACAGCCAATCACGTGGATTTTTTGGTTCTGCTGGTTAAACTTTAGGTCTGAACCATTCTCTCATTGGGGGAGCTGTAAAGGAGCACTGGGGAGAGTTTTAGAATAGACAAGGTGGTTTCCTTGGGCTCCCAATTGTCCCCTTTAAAAAGGCATCCCCTAGGACTCAGCATTCTGTTGTTGGCTGTATTTGACCAAGACTCACAGTTGAGGGAGAAAAGAAGATGGGTAATGTGGAGAAATGCTGAGAAAATCTCAGCATACTACCTGTTTGGGCTGAACATTTCCTCCTGATTTTATATTTTATATATATATGAAATATATATATACATATATTTTTCCCACCCTGATTATATTTTTAGTAGCCAGTCAGGGTCTTTTCAGTCCTTTTGGGCATGCTTATGCAAACCCCCAGAGCATTTTAAAATTAATTTCACATAAAGTTCAACAGACGTGGAGTGATTTCTGGGGTGTCTTACGAAGCCTGTACTCCTTGTAAAGTTGCCTTATTAGTCCCTATTTTCAGATAAAGGAAGAGCATTTTATTTCTACATATTTCTGGCTATTTAAAATGGAAAATATATTTTTTTCCTTCCAAGTGAACTCTTATCAGAGATTTCAGTGGAACACACTTAAGGAGAAAAATGCTGAGTTCTAGCTGAGTATACCTGGGCAACTGATAATCGAATTCCACCTTTCCAGTATGTTCTAATGCTGTGGTCTTTCATGGTCTACATATTAACGTTACAAAGTCATGTGTATCCCCCCCATCTCCTCCCCCCCAACACACACACACACACACACGCACACACACTTCTTTTTATGACACTAGTCTGTGTGCTACTGGAAATGGACTTGCCTTCTAAGGTTATAACTGCTCTCTGCTTTCCTGTGGAATTGAGGTTTTTAAATGGAAAATCTGAGTCCAAACTCTTTGACTTTAGCATTGGGAAAACACATGCTGAGAGACTATTGTTTAAATTGTAGGAGTTGGTGAAGAAGGGAGAAAAAAAAAATCCTTTTTTTTTTTTTCCAGGTAAAGGGCAGTATAATTAAGGCCCCAACCCAGACATGTGCCTCTTATAGAAATATCAACTGTTTTCCCTCTCTAACTTGGATTGAAGGGTGTACATGCTTTCACATCATCTCATTTGCTTGTTCTCTCAAACTCCCACTGGGGGACATGACTCAGCAGGATTTGTTCCTCCAGAGTGGGGACCGGCCAACTTTTTCTGTAAAGGGTTAGATAGTAAATATTTTAGGCTTTGTGGGCTGCTATTCAGCTCTGTTGTTTTAGCGTGACAGCACCATATTCAATACGTAAACAGATGGTATGGCTGTGTTCCAAAAACCTCTATGTCACAAATGGGCAGTGGGCTAGACTTGGCCCCTGGAACATTGATCATTGACCCCTGCCCCAGATAAGAACCACCAGAAATGATAATCAGGTGATGCAGGTGATTGCCCAGCCAGGCCATTATGTTCTTCAAGTATCCGGGAAGTTCTAGATTGAATCCTAGTGTTAAGCAAGGATGCCCGAGCCCGTAGGAAATCATACTCTTAAGGGGTGAGGTGTTGTGTAGAAGATACCGTGACCTTTGGTGCTTGTGGTTTGCCCTGATGTTCCTGGTAGTGTGTTCTTGGGTCTCCATGTTTTCTCTAGGCACAGCCATTGGTAATGGCCTCCCTACCCGTACCTGGCTCCTTTTTTGAGCAACCCAGCCTGGGGATGAATCCCTGGTACCTCATTTGCTCGCCTCCTAGTTGCAGGCCTTGCTATTCTTGGTTGATTGCTTATAGAGGGGACTGGGTTCCCTCCCAGCCTTTTACAGTCTCAAAACCCACACAAGAGGGCGAGTCACACTTTCCATTTTGACATGGTTGCCTGCTCTCCCTTCCCCCTGCCCTCTGACTCTCGCCGCATTTACCCAGAGAATAACCTGAAAGATGTCTGAAGGTTTTTTGTTTTTTGTTTTTTTTTCTTAAGGACTTCTAGGTCAGGGTATTTGATTCATTCACAGAGTAAGCCTACATTCACTGAGCTCACAGCCAGAGCAGACCCAGAGGCAAGATGGGGCTGGCAGGCGTCAGAGGTAGCCATTGAGACGATCTGAGGTTTGACATGTCCTGTTTTGATAGTAAAGACTTTTAAGTACATTAAAAGATCACCAAATGTCAAGAGGATGTGGGAAAGCTAATGAGCATGATGGTAAAGCACTTGGTAAGTGTGCTGTGTAAGTGGTTAGTAATCAGAAGTAATGCTGCTGTTTATTTGTGCAAGGAGTTGAGGATGAAGGACCCGGCGTCTACAGCTTCAGTGGATATGGTGGGTGTGAGGCTCTGAGCCAACACTCCACCTGGATCTTCCAGATGGGCAACAGCACACAGCCTCTTTATCATTTTTTGAGTCACGATACTTACCAGGGACCACCTACCTTCATTTGGGTTTTGTTTCTTTGTTCCTTTCCCATTTGCATTGTTTCCTAAAACTTCCACGGGTGGGCACTCGGTTCCCCACAGAGCTGACTCATCGAGCCCTGCTCCGTCAGGTTTAAAACAAATATAATTAGAAAACCTACAGCGAGGCAATGTGAAGGTTATAAACCAACATCCCCAAAGTCAGGGGGAAATGGAGTGAGTCATCTACATGTCTGCATGCAAAAGTGCTCATATGTAGCCGCTCTCAACATAGTCACTGAAAATAATGCCACCAGACAATCAGGGAGGTGGCCGTGACTGGTGTGGGGGGATACGTGGCACTAGGTTCTATCTGAAGGAAATCATCCCTTTTGGTTTGTTTGCTTCATTCTGTTTCCACTGTGACAACTGTGGTTCGTGAGCTGATGTATCTCCTTTTAATTAGAGGTGCGAGGTTCCAGGGTGACAGCTGGGAACTTACTGTAACAAAATTGAGCCTTCTGGGGAGGGATGTACGGTGCAGAGAAAATGTTTTGTTCCCTTCACAACTGTTTTGGAATATGTGGCCTCTTGGACTCGCTAGGTCTATTCCCCCAGCAAACTGATAGCCCTGGTATTTTTGTAAAGTTTGCTTAATCTGAGCTGTGTGGATAGAGACCATTTCTTTTCTTTTTTTTTTTTTTTATGCTTTTCAATCTTTAATCTCCAAGTTGAATTTCTCTGCACATACCTAGAGTTTGGCAGTCTACGTTATTTTCCAGATGGATCAGCTCATCATCAAGAGAGACATAGAAGTATAACTCGTGGCTGTCGATGTGGCTTACAGCGTGGCTTTGTTAACTGTTTCTGTCCAAACCAGCTCTGCAGGGTCAAGGGCAAGCAACGCCTTGACCATTTCCTGTGCTACAAAGTTGGTTTCTCCTTCCACCCTCCATTTCCTGAGAAATGGATGCACAGAAATTTATGAAATTTCTCATTATTTTATCACTATATCAGTCTACAATTACTTTTTTAGGGGACGGAGTTGTTTGTAAATCAAGAGTTTGGACTGTCTTTGTCAATCCTTGTATTTTACCACAGGTGGGATTATTGTTTTGGAAAGCAATAGAAACTCTAGAGGAAACAGATATCAAAATGGGAGGGGTACGGTGAAAGATAAAAGATAATGTTTAAAATGTCCACATCACTCCACGCGTGCTTGATTTGGGAAGAGGTTGGAAGAGTCCAATGTAACCCTGACCGGGGTATTTGAATGTGTTTAACAAACACATCTGTGAAGTTGCTAATCTCCTATATTGTCAGTGGTGAATATTAATACCATGTGTTTTTCTTTTTCCTTCCCAGCAACATCCATTTTTCACCCTACACGAATCCAAAGCAACAGACGTGGCATCTTTTGTAAAACTAATTCTTGGAGACTAAGTACCGTGGACTCAATCGGTTGGCCCTCCTGTGGATTGGTGGGTTTTACAGGGTGAAGAAGGTTCACTAAAGCGCCAATAGAAACTCATCTTTGAGATAATTTAATCCTGCCTCTCAGAAGGTTTTTTTCTCCCCATTTTCTTTCTTTTTTTTTTTTCCCCTCCAAAGGGGGCCTTGGAATCTCTAGTATAGAATGAACTGTCTAGATGAATGAAATATGACAAAGGCTTAGGACTTAAAAAAGGTGATTAAATATTTAATGATGTGTCATATGAGTCCTTAAGCTTCTCAGACTTCTCTTGTTCTTTATGAAATGAATGCATTGGCCCTGGTCAAAAGGTGCTACAGTAGTGATGAATTTGTAAGTAGATCTGTACTTTGTCCCATTTATTATTTTAATATTTATGTTTAAGCGCTTGGTTGAAAAGATTCCATTTTATGCAAGGAGGGAGATACAAAAGACAAGGTTGGGTTGGCAATATTTATAGGCCTTTTATTTTTGAAGTTCAATCGTGTCTGTGGTCCAGAAGAAATTATTTAATATGCATCTTTAAGAGTATTATAACAATATCCACAAGGAGCTCTTCTTGTAAAATACCTGTTCCAGCTGTTGTGGCTGCTTGCCATGTCCTCGGATTTCTGCTCTCAACTCCTGGGTAATAACCACATATTTCAGGTGAAGTGGCAAAGTATCTTGGTCATACCCTTTTCCTAACTTTGGAAAACATAAAATCACTTTGATCACATCTCAGAGTCACAAATTTGGTTCTCTTGGCATTTGTGGTATTAATGAAATGTACAGTTCGTGATGCGATTTTCTATCACCCATCTATCCTATGTGTGTGTGTGTGCGTGTGTATGTATTTGATAAGTCACAGGCTCTGCCAAGTAGCTTCTGTAAACATCTCTAGTAAGGAGGACGTTTGTCACTTCTGAGAGGAAATATCATGTCGAACCACACAGAGAATTGGTGCCTTCAACGTGTAAGCCCCAAGGATTGACTTGGTGGCAATCCTGAACATACCCATTTGCTTTCTTCTTTGTTTTTCTTGTTCAGTAAAGAAGCCTTACTATTAATGGGAGGACTGCAATAGAAGAAGATGAAAGTTCTTTGATAATGTGAGGAATTAATTTGGGGGAGGGGGGTTGAATTCATTCCTTGGAATAGATTGCCGAATTTCCACAGGTTGAGGTGAGGCCGTATTTTCTTTTTTCCCAGCAGCACACAGTAGCTTGTCCTGTTGGAGGACGCTAGTGCCACCGTGGGTCTCTGGCAGGTTGACAACACAACAAAAGCTCTTTCTCGTGGCTATGTTTGCCCCTAGGTTCTCTAGTTTCCCTGAGGAAAAAAGGAGTGAAATGATCCAGGGAACATATAGACTGATAACCTGGAAGCATTGCTTTTGGACATGGAGTTGATAATAAGGCTGTTCTTGAAGGACAAAAGGAGAATTTTCATTAAAAAAGGAAGAAGAGAACTCACTCTGATTCTTTCTTTGCCTCAGGTTCAGAGATTCGGAGATAACTGCTCCCTAAAATCCTCCCTTCTTCCCCTCTTAGATTTTGAAGTGCTGTCACTTAATCTCCTGTATCTGCGTTTTCCCCTTGTTCTTGACCTCTGTCTAGCTCGTAGCAGTAGCCCCGACTGAGTATGACACCTCCATTCACTTCTTTGTATCCAGTTCCAAGACATACCTGTTGGATCAAACATAGTTTCATCTGCTCTCAAGCTACCTCTGTTCTCATCTCTTTCTAGCCAGAAAAGGTGGATGAACCTACCAATTATGGTCATTCACTTTCCCACCCACCTTCCTAAATCTGGCAGTTTCTCTCTTTGAGGTCAAAAGGAAAAAAAAAAATAACAACCATATTCTTTCCATTGTCCATCCATCTTATGAAAAATAGCAAGTAGTAGGAAAAAAAATCAGAGGTCATTCCCTGGACAGCTTTTGGTGAAATACGTAAAGCAAAACACCTCTCTGGTCTAAGTCTGATAAGTCTTACCTGTTGTAAAGTGAGGTTTCTACTTAGAAATATTCTTCACTGAGTGTGTCCCCCTGCGCGCTCCTCTCCAGTTTGTGAGCCCAGGGCCTAAACTTGCAAAACAATCATACGGAGGTAGAGGAGGAGTTAGTCAATGGTTCCCAGCCTTGTGCACACTGGAATCACTGGGAACTGGTGAACACTTCCAATGCCAGGGTTGGGGTTTCAGTGGTCCAGAGTGGGGCCTGCAAATTGGTATTTTTTTAAGATTTTATTTATTTATTCATGAGAGACAGAGAGAGAGAGAGAGAGAGAGAGAGAGAGGCAGAGGGAGAAGCAGGCTCCATACAGGGTACCTGATGTGGGACTCGATCCCAGGTCTCCAGGATCAGGCCCTGGACTGAAGGTGATGCTAAACCGCTGAGCCCCACCTGGGCTGCCCCAAATTGGTATTTTTACCATGCTGTCTGTCATTCTGATGCACAGCATGGTCGAGGACACTGGGCTAGTACTCTGAAAGAGAGAATTGACCTACAACTTCTTTGGAACGTTGGCAGCGAGAAGCAAGAGCCTCTGCTTCTTTCCCTGTCCTCTCGAATGGGGACATCTTTGCTGCTGTCAGAGACAGCACATTCCCAGAATATTGATTTGAAACTTGGGATACATTTTCCCCATAGAAATGATGTGCTCCATGGTGATTAGATGTCTTCTGTGCTTAAAGTAGAAGGACTTGATCGTCTTCTAAGTTCTAGAATATGGTTTTGTTTTGTTTTTTTTTTGAGAATGGTGTTCTAAACTAATTTTAAAATAAAGATGGAGATGCACAGACCATATTTAAGTTGATACAAGTTGGAAACCTCCTGTACATACATGCAGGTTGCTCTATGTTACCCAGTTCGTTGTGTATCACTATTGTTCTCTTGCTTGTGTCTTGTTGGTGTGCTTTTTAATCGCGTACCTTCCTTTGCTGTTGATTGGTTCTGTCACATTGGTTGTTGTTCTAGTCGAGGACACAAGATACCCATTAGCCTCAGCATTCGGGGAAGCCAGCACTGACACTAAAGGGGTCATGAGAAATGCGCGTGCATTTCTCCACATGCACTTGATTTAGTGTCTTAGGAAAGTAATCACAAAGGAGGCAGAGAGGGGCTAACGTTTTCATGGTTTTTAACACTCAAAATGCTTCTCTTTCCCAAGGGGCTTTGTCAGCTCTGCTCATGGAAACTACTGTTTCTTCCAACGTTGTCTAACAAAACGCTTTCTCTTCAGCCTGGAAGTGCAGTAGATGCCTAGTGCCTGACTTCCCGCCTCAATGCTTTCTTGGGCATGTGACCTTCGCACACCTTGAAGGGAAGATTCATATATTTATAGGATTCACTGGAGTGGGTGGTCGGATCAAGTAAAATGAATGAAACCTCTACTGTGCTGGGAATTTTGTCTTCTTAATGTCTGTCTGTGACTTAGAGGGCGATTTGTTGGCTTAAGGGAATCTTCCATTTTTATTGCAGTAGCATGTGGAGGGTGCAGTTTTTTGGGACCCCAGAACATTTACATACTCTGATGGAAAATTACCAGAGAAAAATCTAGGAAGAAGAAACTACCAAATAAACCCTATTAGAATAGAAAAAAAGAAAAAAAGATATTTTATTGTAGAAGCTCTGTGTTCCTCTCGTCTGGGGTGTGTATGTGTGTGTGCGTGTGCGTGTGTGTGTGTGTGTGTTTGTGTGTTAGCACTGTTAAATATGCTGGCAGCTGAAGATACTCTTTGGTTTGGTTTGGCTTTAATTGGGGTACTCTGGATTTCTTTAGGAATCTGTTGAAAGCTAGGACCTTTTCCTTAGGAAAATGCACGTGGTACATGGAACACATAGTTTTGCAAACATTTTTGTTGAGGGGAGGGGAGTCCGGTTTATAGACCCCATCGGATCAATAACCTCTGCTCTGTAGAATGTGGACTGTGACATTCTAGACCAAGACTGGCAAGCTTTGTCTGTAAAGGGCCAGATAGTAAATATTTTGGCTTTGTGCTTCACCAAGCTGTTACAACCACTCAGGTCCGCTGTCGTAGTGTGGAAGCATCTGTAAACAATACATAAATGAATGAGCATGGTTCAGTGTCCCAATTAGATTTTACTTACAAAATCGGATGACGGGCTGGATTTGGCCCACAGGCTATGGTTTGCCAACACCTGTGCTAGGCCATCGAATACAAAACTCTAATTGATGAACTGAATTTTTCCACTTAGTGAGTATTTAGCTCCACTGCTGTTGAGGTGGATTAGGAAGATGGACATAGGAAGTGAAATTGGGAAGAATGGAAGACTGTTCAATCCCATAGAAATTGCCTCTTAATTGTCTTGGGAAGTATTTCTTGCCCGGGAAGCCAATGGGACGATTTTCCTCAGATGAAATCAACTACCTCCTTTTTCCATTTCTATACAGTAACCGGCATAACTCATTCAAACTTGGAAATAAAAGGTCTGCTTCTCTTAGACATTCTTGTCTCTTAGCTTTGCATTTTGTTTCTCTCTGTGGTGTGATACTTGTGCAGGGGGAGTCATGAACCCAGGCATTAATCACTTGGTTTTCCTTTTCTCTGACCTGCATTCAGATTTGAGAATTTGGGAGGCCACAGTTATCTCAGAAGTAGAAGACAGATAGAATTCTTAAAACCTTCCAATTCATCCCTCTGAGCTGTTGGGCCCTCTTTCAAGAAAGTAAGGCGGTCACGTGTGGGGTCAAAATACTTGTTCATAGGTGAGACTCGGAGCTCCAGGCTCTCATTGTAACAGGAAGGGACGTAGTCTTTCTCCTTGAGTACCATCCCTAAATTTCTATTCTAAGGGCCTGATGCAAAATGCTCCCTTTCTGATGTGATTATCTTGGATTACCAGCCCTGGTTGAGTTTCTGGGCTGCCTAATGAAACTCTCTAGTGAAAGCTTTGCCTTCCCTCTGGGACCAGAACACTGTCCTTTGCATTCCTTATGTTGGCACCTGTCCCCCCTTGCTGTCGGATTGCCATTCAAAGACCGGTCTGCCACCTAAGCTGCCTAGCTCCACTTTCTTCTTCCGGAACAGCCCAACACATCTCACTTGATGCTGTAGTCTCTTTCTTATTCCAAACATTTTCCTTCCTGCTGCATCATCAGGCAAACGTAAATTCTACTTAGAAGGACCCTCGGAACCTCCTGAAGGGCATATTTAAGTATTTGATCTGGCAATTTACCTGAAGGAATGTTTTCCCTTTGCCTAGGAAAACAAAACCTGAATTCCAGAGGCTTCAGAATGAAATTCTCCTTCTGGGGGAAACACCTTGCTCCCAAATACATCACTCACCACCCATTCCTGGTGTCTTCAAGGAAGATATGTTCCTTTTGCCCAGTTTTAGAGAGGCACTGTTTACAGCTATGCAGATACAATTCTACCATTGGGGGTTTTCTAATGGAGTCATTTGGAATTGACACTTAACAAATGTTGGGGTTTATCTTTTGAGCTCCTGACCCAAACTCCTTTTTCAAGCAAGATTTCTCTAAAAGTCTCTTTCCTATCTGAGGTGAAGGGGACTGGGCCTTAAGTAGAAATTCAAAACAAGGTCAAGGACTTTGTGGTAGGGATATTTAAAAAAAAAATCCCCTCTAAGACAAACATGTGTTAATAGAATTAAAAAATATCCAACCTAGTTCCCGGGGCTGTCAGGATCTTGACATCATTTGTATTGTCACTTAAACTAGGACACAGAACCCTTCATTATTGGGAGTTTACGGTGAGATTTTGGGAGATTTGCATTGTATTTCTGTCTTGGAATTGTCAGTATGGAAAGATTTCTTTGTGGGCTGTTCATCTTGATACATACAGGCTTCCCCCCGGGGTCCACTTTTGCATTTCTTGGATTCAAGGTCTCTTTCGAGGAATGAAGCTAGTGCTCTTATGACTTGGAGACTGATTTCAGGGAATGCACGGGAATGATTAGGCACTTACTTGCATCTTAATGTAGGAAACAGAACTTCCTAAGTAGTCCCCAGAGTTTGTGGCTTTGACCAGGCCACCTGGTCTTTCCTGGTTCCCTTGATTGCATTTGCTTATTACTCCTCTGCCAGGCACACGTGACCTGGGCTGACTCAACACTTCTGTGGAAAGGAATGGATCCAACCATTTTCATAGATCAAAACTCAGATTTGGCAATTTCGCCTTGGTTTGACTACAGGATTCTATTGTTCCCAAATCTTAAAAACGTAATGGATGTCTAAGAGGACTTTTAGCAAAACCCTCATTCAAAATGTAAGACCTTCTATATAAGGTCTTAATAAAACTTCTCCTCATCCTGTAGACAAGGACTGCTGGGTTGGTATCCTTTCCTCTGAAGTAATATTCTGTTGTGGCCGGAAATGAGCAATTAGCGTCGTTTGGTCACTACGAACGTTCATCTGTATTGGAGTCCACAAGCAATTTCAACAAAGCAAGTCAAGGCCCTGCCTTAGGAGATTGTCTTTAGACTCTGGACTTTAAGACTGAACAGTGATGTGGAATTATGTTTGGGGGCTAGGAGAAAAGATCCATGCAAAGAGCAGTGCTTACCGAGGGTCCCCATGGAAGGGCAAGCTGATAAAAGAAGCTGGCAGTCAGGTGTATTCCATAACTCATTTTCAGTATTACCATGGACATGATCTCCTCTGGGAAAGCCTAGCAAAAAACCAAACGTTAATTTTTTTTCCTTAAAAATACTGAATTCTAAAGAAGATTCAGAGAGCAGTATTGATTTGGATCTCAGAAAATTTTGTTTCCTTAGTATTACTGATTCTACAGAGCTACCAATTTAAACTGATGACACCCAGGAAAAAAAAAAAAAAAAGATAAATGATTAATGGCATCACAGCATTTTGTGAGTATACAACCCATTCGTCAGCTACCCACAGGGTAAAGAAATATGTACACAAAACTAAGCCCCTTAATCTTTCATTCTGGTGGCTGACGTGGACAGAAAGGTGGACACCAAAGTTTATCTGTTGTGCAAACTTTGTCCACAAGGCAGAGGTCTGTGAATGTTCTGAGAAAAACACTACAGATCTTCATCCGAAGGGGAGAATTTATAATCTTAAAACATAACACTCAAAGCTAGTTTGAATTTTCAGAAGCAGTGCATTGTGTGGGGAAAGTAGTTTTATTTTCTTCTGAACTCAAATCGTCTGACCTAGTGTGTGTTCATAGTGTGTGTTCAGTACTTGGGGAGAGAGGTGTCGCGGGCACAGAAGTGGTTTCCAGATTATGTTCAGTGTTACCCCTTGGAGGTCTCTTGTCCAGCAGGGAAGGAGAAAACCATGTGATGAAGGATGGAGAGTGTGATGCCCATCTGAAAACCCCATCAACCTCTAATCAGAGTACTTGGCTACCATTATCATTCCCCTTAACTGGAAATTCTCTGTGGCTATTAAAAGCTTGGGAACTTGGGTTGAAATGACTCCTGGAAGACCTGCCAAAGAATCTGGGAAATAGTAGCCAACCATGTCTGTATGGCCCTGGCTTCTGCTATATTCAGGATGCTAACAGGGCTTGGCGGCAGAAGGGCAAAAAGAGAGGTGGCCATTTATTTAAATTTTTAAGCATGACTCCTCTGAAAGAAAATGCACAAATCAATACGTGATGGCCATGCACACAGACTCTTAAATTGCTTAGTTTTCTAAAGTGATTGCAGATAACCTGGTCTCAGTGGTGAAGAGGAGCGAGACTGGGCTCTTGATGGGCGGTGGAGTATCCAAATTTCTTCATTTGCAGAGGCAGGAGTTGTAATTTTTGTTCATTGGCGTGTAGGAAAAAGTACAGTTTTGGCAGAGAGAGGGGTCCTATGTGAGAGTCAAGCTGACGATTATCCTCACTGGGTTTCACAGGTGGAGAACAGTAGGGGGAAGCCAGGGCAGCCTCTGGAAGCTGAAAACGGGTGGGTTATCTGTTGTGAGCTCTACACAAGGCAATTCTTAGGCATTGATGGAAACATCAGGTGCTTTCTACACACACACATACGGTCTGTGGCAGCTTCTGATCGTGGAACTTGAGCTGCTAAAACCAAATTTAACAGGGGAGGTTTTCCAGCAGCCAATTTAGAACTCTATGTGTCAGAAAGTTACATTTGGCAACCGTTTGCCGAGTTCTTGGCCAATCTCTGTGTAAAAAACCACCTGAGGAGGTTCAATTAAGAAAATTCAGACAATTTATCTGTCATCATACCCCTGTGTTTAGTTTCTTTTCCAGTCTCAAATTTATTTTCTGAGTGGAGTATATGAACTGAAATGATGAACTGATGTTTTAGTAAAATAACAGGTATTTTTTTTTTTTACAGGGAAAAAAAAAGGTCTTCTCTATGTCATTAACTTCCATAATTGGAACTTATTTCCTACTGTACAGAATCATCACATTAGGTCACTTAAAGCTGAGAAAGGTGTTAGGGATGCAGTTCAAATTCTTTATTTAAATACACAGACACGTTTCTGTATATTTTGTGTAAATCCTGACAGGATGCTGGATGTAACTTCTGTACAGAATTGAACTTTACAAGAATTTTAGTAAAATAGGCGGGCTGCCCCAGATTCCTTCGTGCTTTTGTTTCATCTTGGAAAATGCTGCTTCCGGTTATTTAATCTGGTCTTTGTAAGGAAAACACACACACACACACACACACACACACACACACACACACTCCCCCCCCCCTTACATTGTGTGGATTTTATAATAGACCATTTTTATTTGTATATATGCTTGTTTTCTTGCGCTGACCCCCACATTTGTTTATAAGCCATGTTTATTATGAAGATAGCTATTGGGCAAGTGGAAACATGCCTGGTCTTTGCAATCCCCTGATGCTAAGAAAAAAGTAATTCCATATGTTAGGAGGCCCTGCAATCTCTTCCTAATACCTGAAATATTATGAAAGGATATGTGAGAGGTTGTGCACCTCAATCGTTTGAAACCGATCTCTAACACTGTGTCTCTGGAAAGTGTAAAATAGCAGAATGACTACCATTTTATGGATTCCTTCATCGATGGACTCTCCCATCTTTCTTGCTATGTATAACGTGATGCTAGCTCTCCTCGGTGGGAATCATGTCTTCTTCATAGATGGCAATATCTTCTCTTTATGAATGAATCAGACTGAACTGTCCAGTATGGAATTCATTAGAAGTTCATAGAGTAAAGAGCTCTGAAGGATGTGGGGGGCTGGGGGGGGGGGATGTTCCATGCCTATGAGGTGAATGTGAAATTGATGCTTTGGCCCTGGGAACTTTTTGCTCATAAGCTGCAGAGGCAAAGAAGTCGGGGAGTATGTTCTTCATTCTCTTTTCCTATAAGAAAATGTGTGGGGCTGCTCTCTTAAGGCAAAAACATTTCTCACCATTGTCTGGCAAAGGGAAATTATGAATATCAGTTGATAACTTCAGTCAAGCTCTAGGACTGTACTTAAAAATACCTGTGTTGTGGGGAAGCGTGCCTTTTGTTGTCTTCGCCGTATCGGCTTTGGTGGCCACCATGCATTTTTATTTTAGCTTAGTTTTCCTGTTATCCAGGTTGTGTGCATTGTTGTTGCTGTTGTTGTTTTCTCTCTTTTTTTTTTTTAATTTTTTTTTCGCTGTCGTTTTCTTTTGAACTACTGCTCATCATAAATGATGATGTTATCTCAAAATCCTGACACCAAGGAAATAGCTAATGCGCAGGACTTGGGGTAGATGAAAGCATCGGTGTTGATGTAGGTTACGTTTTGGCAGAGTTAGCAGAAATATACTGAATTGAGGGGGATAATGTGGCTTTGAAGACACCATGTTTGCTTTTAACATTTGGAGAAGCCACCTGTCCTGGGTCCTTATTCATGGGAAATTCATCCTTTCATGCAAATACCATTGGCAGGGCATACTTAACAGCCTGGATGCCTGGATAACAGCATCATATCAGTCAGTAAACAAGGAATTCTAATAATTCCCAAAGGTGGGGGTAATTTTGCCTCTTATAGATCATTCTGTGGTGAAATTTCCAATCACGGCATCTTGTAAAAACTGTAACGTTATTATTTTCCTTCTCTTTTCTGATCTAAGAGCACAGTAAAGGAAAAGTAAAGTTCTGATGTGATACAAAATAATTCATTGACTCTGTGTTTTTGACCAAGGAAATGGCTGAGATGTTGAACTAAGTGGTTGTTACATGGTTCACATGGTGACCTCAAAAGGAAAATGAAATTGGGACATTAAGTCAAACTTGGACTCCTCTGTTGATGAGGAGCTTAACTTTGATTTCCTATCTCAGGATATTCTTCAGTTTCATACTGCTGCTGAGGAGGAAGGAGCAAGCCGCAGACACTGTAACGGTCTCCGGATGTTTGTGCGTGTGTATGCAAAACTTCACACTGTGTGTGTTGTGTTCAATGTTGTGTCAATCTATGAACTGACTCAAACAACAATTTGAAGATACAGAAGACAAGAATAATGGCAAAAGACACCCATCCACCTCTTTTTGTCAGAGTGCTTGCTATGACCTTCATAGCTAGGACAAATACCATAACATATTCAGGAGCAAGGTGTCCTTGAAAGAAATGGTGTGTTGATCTCATAAGAAAATGTACAACCAATAAAAAGACATTTAAAAAAGTGCGGCGAGTCTGTATATTAATTGGGTCGTTCATGGAAATTTCTTTATTCCAGGGATGATGCTTTTAGGTATACAAGTGCTTCAGGTAAAAGCTTGGTTTGAACTATTTATCCCCTTTGTTCTCCCATTCCTGCTACCTCACTTCCAAAACATTATGGAACCTCATGGAACAAAGCATAACAGAACAACAGTGTTGTAGACGCATTAGAAGGTCATTTCATCTGTAATGAAATCTTCGTAGAGTCAATATTCCTCGGTTAGAACTGAAGGCCAATATTATATTACATTATTAAAGTCAGATGGTTTGTAGGGAGGATGGGTCCAGATGGGTTAGATGAAAATATTAAGACCCAGACTTTTTTGGCTCTTAACAGTTCCTGCTGAACTCCTAGGCCAACCAATCATTTGAATTTTTTCTTGTCTTCTATACAATTTATGTAATACTAGGATATTTGCTCTACGTCATCAGGCAGTGCTATGACACAGACACATTCTGGGAAAGAAAATGTTATTTCAGGTATATATGGTTGGGTTGGTAGGGTTCTCTGATTTCTCCTATCAACCGAGTGTTTATAACTATTTTTTTTTAATTTATTTATTTATTCATGAGAGACACAGAGAGAGAGACAGAGCACAGGCAGAGGGAGAAGCAGACCCCATGCAGGGAGCCTGATGCGGGACTCGATCCTGGGTCTCCAGGATAACACCCCGGGCCTAAGGCAGCGCTAAACCGCTGAGCCACCCGGGCTGCCCTATGAAAGTCTTCAGTATGTTTTAATCGTACAGAAGAATATTGCGCTGTTAAAATAATCACATAATAATGTAATTTTCTCAAAGTTTTAATAGAATAACATTTCGAAATTGCACAACTGAAGTTGGATAAAGTCGCAAGTTTAATGCTGGCTCTCCTGTTGACTAGGAAATAGGAAGACCAGCAGAGTTTTGTTGTTTTCCTGTAAGTTTTATAAGGCACGTTATTAGTTATGTCCTAACGTTTATAACTATTTGACTTGCATCTGCCTTAATCCAGTTTAGAGAATGGCTAGACCTTAGTGTTACCAGATTGAATGCATGAGCAGTTACACCCAGAGGCACACCTTCACTGCTGTCTTATTGTTGAAACAGGTGGATGTTGCTTGAGTCAGGAACAGACTCCTTTTAGAGCCCCTAATGTTTCACCTTGGATGGACATCCTTTCCGGGGGCTAGAATCTAAAGTGGAGGGCTCTCTCGACTTCTGCATATGTTGTTCATGTCACTTTCCAACACCAATGGACTCTCTCATACTGATTTTGAAGTCCTGCCCATGTGCTATCATAAGATTGCTGTAATCCTTCATCTTTCTTAAATGGCAGGCCTTCCTGTCATTGGGAATGTTGGTTTAAGTTCCTATAAGGGGTGAGGGTATGTGGAGGGGGAAGGCATAAACAAACACAGTATTCTCAGGCCTCATATATGAAAGCATTTCATATGGTCCTCTGCAGCTATTCCTTATTTTCAAACTTTAAAATATCATCAGATCTTAAAGTTCTTTCCCTCTTGATGGCTTAGCGCCTTCTTCTTTTGCACACTTCTCGTGTTGACTGACACTTGTTTGCCCATCACAATGAGTCCCTGTTTACTCAAGATTTTGTAGGAAACCAAATTAAAGTGGAACATGGAGAAGGTGATAGGGTTAATAACAAAAGCTTTTTGTGGTGTTCCTTGGTTATTTGGTTTTCTATGGTAATATAGCAAAGCCCAAAACTTAGTAGCTTCAGACAACAGCTTGATACTATTTCTCTCAGTCCTGTGGGTTGGCTGGGCTTAGCTGCATGGTTCTGGCTTGTCATCTCTTATGCATTTGTAGTCAGGTAGCTGGGACAAGGGCTATTGGAAGTGTCTTCATGCCCTCTGTCTGGTGCCTGGGCTGGGTTGGCTGGACTGGTCTGGATCAGGGACTAACGAGGCACCTCTCCATCAGGCGGCCTATGTGTCTACCGTGGGCTCTTCACAGCTTGGCAACTGAGTACTTAGAATCTTTCCAGGGCAGTTGGATTTCCCCTGAATTAATGATCTGAAAGCCCCAGGATGAATAGTGGACTGTGTTCCACGGTGTGGGCATCTTTGAAGACTAGCTACGTGCTTGGTCAGTGCGATACAGTTAGAATAGACTTGTGAACTTTAAAAATGGATCTTATTCCTTCTTTCCTAAATTGGTGGTCCAGAGAGGTAATAGAAGAAATGTACTAAAGTTAATGATGGAATCAGTTTCCATTCATTTATTATCCAGTTTTGTCAAGGCAAGTGCTTTGGTCAAGATGATGTTATCCTGTAGAGGATGAATTAGCCATCTCTGCCTGAAAGTTTGAAGCCATAATTGGAATGAGAATAACACGGAGAAAACTCAGCATTGACATTTGATGACATACAGAACCGTTAGTACTTCTCCACCACCCCAGATGTCAGGCCTCATAAATACTTGCGGAGTAGCTGTTTTCTCCTCAAATGGAAATAGCTTTGTTTTTTTATTTTAAAAATAACTCATTATGGGAAAACTTAGAGAATACATGCAGGAAAATAAACATCATCTACAATTCCAAGTTAATTATTCATGTGTTCTTGAAAATATATTGTTCTATATTTTCATAGCACACACCCAGAGAGAAGTACAAAATGTTAATGGGATTATGCTATTGTTACCTGCCTTGCTTTCCAAATTATATCCCAGGCATCTTATCATGTCGATTAATGCAGATGGCATCACTATTTTTGAGGTCTGCCTAATATTCCAAAAAATCACACACACACACACACACACACACACACACATATATATATATATATATATATATATATATATATATATATATATTTAACTGCTTCCCCATTGATGGAAATTTTAATTATTCCTTTTTTATTATTTTGATAAATACCCTTATTCCTACATATTCATGCATGAGTGTGATTGTCTTGGGGGCGTTTTGAAGAGCTAATGGACCTCAAACATTTTCCACAGGGCTGAACATCAGCAATGGTTTCACTTAAACTTGTCTCCTGGTGCTCACTCTCTCCAGCTCCAGCCATAAACTAAGAGATCAGACCTCTCTGGCAGTGAACCCAAATTAAGAATTTTCAGTACAGGGACCTGCCCACACAGTGGTGCCCTGATGATCCCAAAGGTATATTTCTTGAGTAAATTGGAGCATAAGGAATGCCTTTCAGGAGTATACACAGAAGAAAAAAAAAATATCAGGAAGAAGTGCTCGGAGGAAAAATACAGAGTATAGGAACTGGGAAATGGAATCTGCCTCTGAGAAGCAAAAGATTGCACTTTTTTTTTCTTAACTTCTTGCTGTGTTGGTATAATGATTACAGAATGACTACATGAGGCAAGAGCAAAATTTCCAGTTGGTTTAGTGGGCATTCTACCCATTTATGACCATGTCAGTCTTAATGAAGCTAGAGCTGTAACTCTGCCAACAAAACTCAGCATCAACCACTCCACAGGCATTTGCTATGAAAACCCTTTTCAGGTATGATCTGGCTATATTGGTTTTGTGGATCTCTGCGGACAAATTCTATCCAGGAATTTGTCTTCCGTGCTCTTGTTCTTCAATGCTATAGCCGCAGTGCTACCCCCCAGGAGCTGGCTAACAACGCAGAGAAGAGCCTGAAGTGCAACACTACCCCCAGGTGACTCACATTCACATGATAGTCAGAGAAGTGGCCATCTGTCCATGTCACCCAATTTTGGAGTTTCAATGGTCAGACCTCAGATGTAATTCTTTCAACATTAACTCCATGTGATAGACAAAAGATGCCTCTGGAAGTGATAATCAGATTTATGTAGTAGAAAGTCTATATTGGATGGAGGACTATATGTGTTCAGGTATATTGAATATATATTTATTCATTAAATATATATTATTTATGTCAGGTGTATTAGTATATATTTAATATATACATATTCTGATGTTTGGTTCAATACAATTTCCTTTCAGACTTCATTGCAAGATTATTGAAGAGCAGTCTCCTAAAGGAAAAAAAAATTACTCTTACACTTGAATACCTTACATCTGTAAAGTGTCTTAGAGATTCCAAATGGAATGCTGCTTTAGGGATGCAGAACATTGTGTAGACTTGTAGTGATGGAGCTTAGGAGGTAGTGACTATAAAGCTTAGAGTATGACCTAGTGCTTCCACTGCTTCCAAATTCAGTGACTTCCTGGTATTATCTGGGCCGTGAGGCACCTCACCTTGGGTTTCCTTGCACTGCCAGTCCAGCCAGAAACCTCCTTGGCAAGTGGTGGCTCTCTGGCCTGTAAGAAAGGACATGAGGCAGACTCAGAACTTAATGCTACTTGCCTAAGAATGCTCAGCTTGGTTAAGAGCAATCAGCTTTCCCCTGATCTGGAGTGACCCCATGGACTGGGAGGCAAAGAACTGTTCTTAGACAAGAACTTGCTAAACCACTTGACCTTTTCAACAGCTGCAGAACTGTTTATCGAGAGCATGCCATCTCTCTTGGCTCCTCCAATTTGTCAGCCAGGAAAGTCAAGCCAGTGACATTGTGTGCTTTAGAAAACTTCTGAGCAATTCACAACTTCCACCATAAAGTGGCTAAATTGGTCTCACTAGTCAGATAGTGATCTTTGGAAGGGCCACCCGCTCCTTGAGCTGGTTGGCTTTTGGGACTCGTTCGCTGGAATCAAATGAGTCACTGCTGGAGATAAACATAAATACCGATATGCCAAAGCCTCCAATTCCCTAAACTATAGCTCATAAGGAAGAATAGATTGGATTTGTTTCAAGCCACAAACCTAGGGCAAATGGCAATGTCTGCCAATAGCAAAGAACACGAATTCTGTTCATTATGTAAGCAATTTCTCGAGAAATTAAGGAGCCAGTGAGTTTTAATTTAGCTTATCTGAAAATTATGTTTGTGTACAAAAATATCTATGATTCATGACATAGTTTTGCAGGATAATGTGAGTTGAAATATGATTTGATAATGCTAATAAAATGGGTGAGGAATTATTTTTAAGTATTGGAAGGGAGCATGAGATGGAGCTTGAGTCGGTATGGAAAGTAGGAAGATGGATCCAGTCCAGAGCCACATAGGCTGTTTGAAATCCTGGCTGCACCATGTGTGACCTTGGACACATGTCTTCAACTCTCTGTCACTCGATTTATTCCTTCTTCAAATGGAAATAATAACAGGACCTACTTTATTTTTTCTAAAGGATTTATTTATTTATTTGAGAGAGAGAAAGAGAAAGATAGCAGAGGGAGAGAGAGAATCTTTAAGCAGACCCCACGTTGAGTGCGGAGCCCAACCTGAGGCTCGATCTCACAACCTCTGAGATCATGACCTGAGCTGAAGCCAAGAGTCAGACGCTTAACCAACCTAGGTGCCCCAATAACAGGACCTTCTGCAGATTCAGTGGAATGTTGCTGTAGAGCACTTAGTCCCATGACAATTGCATTATCACTCGATACTGTTTCCCTAATATCCCTAATAGTCCTCTGAACAAAATCTTTCTCAACCAAAGAAATTTCAACAGAAGTGTATATAAAGGAAAGATAAGCAGGCAACTTCAAATATGAAGGTATTTTAGGCCACCTACCCCAACCCATCACAATAATGAAGCTGTTGTTGGGCTGAATGTGCAGGACTCTACACCAGAGCCAAATGTCATTGTCACAAACAAATGCTCATATTTTTTGGTTTAAGTATCAGATTAAAATCTTTGCTTACCACTCACAAAGTGGTAAAAGCAACACCTTTTGCTTCTGCAGACCCTGCTTTCTGAGATTAAAACAGTGACATGACCACTTTTGAGATAGAAAATCCAATATATAGTGAAAGAAAATTTCAGGGGATTTATTAAGATTGAAAATAAGATACATCAAAAGAAGAGAGCAGACTTCCATACTTGATTTTTTTTTTTTTTTACAAAGAGTAGACAACAGGTAATACAATACAGGCTGCTGAAATATAAATACTAAAAACAAAAAATAATTATTTAAAAGATTTTATTTATTCATGAGAGACACAGAGAGAGGCAGACACACAGGCAGAGGGAGAAATAGGCTTCTCACAGGGAGCCCGATGTGGGACTTGATCCTAGGAACCTGGGATCAAGACCTGAGCTGAAGGCACATGCTCAACCACTGAGCCACCCAGGTGTCCCAAAACAAAAATAATTTTAAGTAAAAATGTCTTTGTAATTTCTCAAATACTTAAGAAGTTATTCTCTATGGACTGAGACTTTAAAAACACATATAGTTTGTCATTCTACTTTATTCTTTGAGAAAGCACCAGACATATGTCCGTGGAAAGCATGTGGTCTTTGATGCTGTTCAGAACTGGGTTTGACTCTCAGCCCATTCTAAGACCCAGTTTCCTACCTCAAAAAGAGAAAATAGAAGCACCTGGGTGGTTCTGTCGGTTAAGCATCTGATTCTTGATTTCAGCTCAGGTTATGATCTTGGGATTGTGAGATGGAGCCCCCAAGTCGGGCTCCCCGCTCTGCTTGGAGTCTGCTTAAGTATCTCTCCCTCTCTCCCTCCCCCTTGCATGCTTTCTTTCTCTCTGAAACGAATAAATAAATCTTAAGAAAAAAAGAATGAAGGAAAGAATTGAGCAGCGTGCCTGGCATACAGCCCTCATTTTGCATTTGGTGACCTCAGCTCACAGACCCATGCCATGTGAGGACATGGTTCCCACATGCGAGTGTTCCAGCTAATACAGGCCCATCGCAGGTGAGGAGTGTGTGCAGTAAGTGCAATATATGGCAGTTTTATGTAAGTTTTATAAATTAAAAATATCAGTAAGAAAGCATGTCATTTTGCTTTAAAAGGATGCATATCTGAGACAAGAACAACAGTAATGATGTAGCATCGTTTCCTTCAATCCTGGCAAAATGTCAAGCGGGCCTGCACTATCTGCTCCCATTTCACAGTGGGAGAAATGGTGGTGAAAGAGGTCACCAAGGGGATGGGACTGTTGACTGACCTGTGAGCTGGCCCCTGGCAGTCAGAGGCTCCTCACCCCTCCTGTCCTTTGAATGTATGTTCCGTTCCCCCCACCGCCCCTCCTCCAGGTCCCCCTCCCCACCTCACTCCTGGGGCCCAGAGTGGGAGCCATTTTCAAGGACGCAGCCTTGAGGGAGATGATATGTGTCAGAACCTCATTAAAGTCTCCATATAAACCTTTAAGATTCTGGTAACAGTTTCGGAGACCTACTCCAAATTGGTGGCACCCATTTCAAGGCTTGGAAGTAAGTCCCTCTGTTTCTTGAACCCGCCACCTGCCAGTCTGGAGTGGCCTGCCTGTGTCTTTCATCTCTCCTGGCACTCTGTGTGCGGGGCCGTTTTCAGATCTCACCTGGCAAGCTCCTGAGGTTTCAAATCTGAATCTCCCAAATGGAGATTCAGAAGTGCAGAAACTCCCCCAAATTTATGCAGCTAAGCAGTGGAGGTGCTAAACCTCTTTACAGAACGGACCTGTCCCTATTGTATAGCTTTTAGGTTTGCATTAAACCCAAGAAAATGTTTTCTGACACACTTGACCCTGAGAACAATTTTTCCATCCTCTCATCTGCCAAGGAAACGAAATGTTTTAAATGGGCTGATTTGAGGAGTTGCAGAAAACCAGGACCCTGGTACCCTGTGTGGTCCAGAGAAGGCTGAGCTAAGATGGGGCTCCAGAAGGCCCAGGCCTGGCCTCCCAGTCAGGCTGCAAAGGGTAGAATGAGGGTGTGGGTTTTCCTGATGGGCCTATGGGCAGACCACCAGGACTTGAGCAGTTGGGCTGGCTTTTCAGGTGGCTCTTGATTTGGCTATGGAGAGAGCAGTGTAGAGAGATGGGTCCTGGTCAGAGGTGAGGGAAGAGATGTACAAAGACTGGGTGGGCCAGTCTCAAAAAGATGGAGGAGAACAGTAGGCAGCCCAGGTGAACTGAGCTTGAACACAGTCCCTGTGTTCTTCATCTCATTGAAGCATGACCGTGAAGGTGACTCTGGGGCTGAGGGTCAGAGAAAGGTCACCTAGTAACTCAGCAGTCACGGTAGCAGGACACCAGGTCTACGACCAGGGCTGTCACCCACCTCCCCAGTGTGAAGGGCTGCAGGGGAGCCAGACGTGAGGGACTCAGTGGGTAAGACTGATCCTTGAGGTGAGAGGGACTGGTGGATCCAACTAAGAAAAAGTAGAGGAGAGAGGGGCTAGGAGCCAGAACCCATAATCTTGGGCTTGAAGCAATGGCAGGAGCTTCTGTTTCCCCAGGTAGAGGCGGTGGTTGATTCCATGCTGTAAGCAAGGGGCTTGGGAGGATAAGCTCGCAGACAATTTGTTCTTCATTTTCAGGCTTTTCGTAAGAACTGTCTAGGATGGGGACCGCCACCTTGCACGGTGGCATTATGCCTTGGAACCTGGGGTTTGTTAGTAGGTGACTCTGTCCTTGCCGTTGAGATGGCATGTGAAAACCAGGCCCTCTTCTTGAAACCAGTGCCCATAGACTACGTGAATTACTTTCATTCCCCAGTTCTAGAAAGAAATAGAGATGGACTCTTTTAGGGCCATATCAGAGACAAAGTCTAGGGACGCCTGGGTGGCTCAGCAGTTGAGCATCTCCCTTTGGCCCAGGTTGTGATCCCAGGGTCCTGGGATCGAGTCCCACGTTGGGCTCCCTGCATGGAGCCTGCTTCTCTCTCTGCCTGTGTCTCTGCCTTTCTCTCTGTGTCTCTCAGGAATAAAAAAATAAAGTCTTTTTTAAAATAAAGACATCGCCACAAAATGGCAACATTTTCTAACATCAGATTGGAAACTCTGGGTGGGGGTGGGGCTCCGCCTCCTTAAATACACAAGCCCGTCCTGATGAATGTGGGAAAAATCTTCTATGTCCTATATAGTCTGACATTTAGTAAATGAATGTCTCCTGTGGTCGGGGAAGTTACGGAAAATGTCAAGTTAATGTCTTTTGCATGTGGATGGAGAGCTCGTTCGGAGCTCAAGGATGGCCCACACCGACTAGGTGTGCGTGGGGTGGCAGGCAGGGAGAGGTGGGAAGATGTGGTCGGGAAAAGCTCCGTTGAAATTCTCCTTTTACCCTCTTGTTAATCTGTAAAAGACTTTCTGGCATTCTCTTATGGAAACTTTAGAAGCAGACGGAAATATTTTCAGATGCATAATACACGTGGACCAGTAATGCGGATATCCCATTTTTTCCTTACAGGAGCGAACACAGGGAAGCTCTGCATTGTCTTTTGGGTGTTAGCACACATTTCAGGGGGAAAGAACAGTTTATGCTATGGCTTCTGGGCAGCTTAGGAAAAAAAACTGATTTGTAGACAATGAACAGCACACAGAGCGGTGCTTCAGTTCTTCCCAACACATTTCAAAGGTCAGTGGTCAGCTTTTTTTTTTTTTTAAATGTATATCTAATAGTTGATAATCCTAATGTTTGGCAACAATTCAGCAAATTCAGCAAATTTCTCTCCCCGACCCAAAGAATTAGGTCTTTGGGGGGAAGAAATTATCAAGCTCCTAGGACGCGGCATAGCCATCTCAGTGTATTGTCATCAGAGAACTGTATCCATTTCAAATTGTAAAACCATCTTTGGTAAGATACCAGGATTTCGATAATTTATGAGAGTGTAGCACATTCTCAAAAAAAAAAAAAGTGTATTTGTATTGGTGAACCAGCAATATCGCCAGCAATAATGTCTATACCATAAAATCTACATAATTTTCATTCCCCTATTTCTGTGAATAGGGTAATATGACTGCTTTAAAACCCTGAAATGCTGAATGAAACTCAAATATGCCATCCAGTGACTCACATGCCAGATACCCAGCCCTGTACATCTCTCTCACTCCCTAACAGTAACGGAAATCTACTTTCTTCCTCAGGCTGGGTGGGCTTGCATTCTTTCCAACAACGTGAGGGGCCTCTTTGGTGCTGAACGGACAGCTCTGGAAATGATCAGATTAAGCTGTTATGGGTGCTTTGGGACCTACGGATGGCTTCAAAGGGGCTGTGAACTTCATAGGACTAATTGCAAGATGGTGCATGGACGTGCCTTTTTCTGAGAGGATCCATAGCAGCGAAGGCACCCCCCCCTCCAAAAAAAATATCCTGAACCCTAAAAGGATGAAGAAATTTGTTGTTTTATTCCTATGAAAAGAAATGCAATTTTCATAGAGAGTACAATATTTATTATGAATTTTAGTAACGTGCCCGGTGTCCTATCCAGACCACACAATGAAATCATTTTAACTCATTAACACCCAAATATCCTCATATACGTTTCCACAAAGTAAAACAAGGTCTCCTTATGTACTATGTATGGGGCTTATATTAAATATGCCCTGCAAGACTTGTGCTGATCCAAAGGCAACTTATCCCCCAAATTAAAGAGTTTGCTCACTTTTAGTGTAAGTGCGGGTGGAAGAGAATAAATTTTGACAGGAGTGGGATCAACCAAAGGACAAAAAAAAATCATTTTCAATGTCTGATCATTGATATTTTATCACATGCAATTATACTCCATAACATATTTATTTTTAAGTGTGTTTGGTGTTTCTTGGGAAAAAAACATCCCCTATTAATGTTAGGATATATTCTGGGGATCAATAAGCATTAAAGTCTTAGGAGAGAGGTTGGCAAATGTTCAAATGAACTAACTTGATTTTAAACTAGTTGGTAAAAAAAAAAGTCCTCTTAAAATTTTCAGCATATTTTGATCAGTTCACATATTTTGTCATATTTTACTGTTCCACCCTCCTTTCTTGTCAACCTCTCAGGATGGATGGTTGTGTTCTGAGGAGTTCCACAGCACTGATAAGCAAACTTTTAAATTTCATTTCATTATTATTTCATTTCATTTAAGATTTTATTTACGAGAGAGAGAGAGAGAGAGAGAGAGAGAGAGAGAGAGAGAATGTGAGCATAAGCAGGTGGAGAGGAGAGGAAGGGGGAGAGTCTCAAGTAGATCCAGAGGTGAGTGTGGAGCCCAGCAGTGTCGGGCTCTATCCCATAACCCTGAGATCACTACCCAGCGGAATCAAAGAGCCAGACACTTAACCAACTGAGCCACCTACGTGCCCCCATGAGCAAACTATTTTAAAACGACTCATTGATTCTCTCTTGAGTCTTCACTCTTTATTTAAAATACTGAGATTTTCTAACATTTTCATAAAAAGCAGATAACATAATGATAAGTTTATAAGGTTCAGAAGTTCATAAGGGTCTGTTTATGTGGATAATAGGCTGAATGACCCAACTCCAATACTCAACTCTGGAGAAAAGAAAGAACTTGAGGTTGCGGACATTTCGGTCAGAAGATTCCTTTCACGTGCAGTTGAGAATTCCATCATCACTGTATCAGTCACGGCTGTTAAAAATCAGTGCATTAGTACATATACTTTTTTTTTTTTTTTTACATCGATGACGATGGTACAAAGAATGCACACTTAGTCCTCCGAAAGGAGGAATTTTACTTGGAAAATTTTAATCCAGGTTAGGGGGCTCTTAAAGAAGGAAATTTTAAGGTGACCACAAGGAGGCAGCAAAATACACTGAATTCCCCCGTAGCCGCCAAGGCAGCAATATTCTGCTAACCGCTCCAGGGGTGTGATGAAGGCAAGTGGAAGCACTTACTGGAAGGACCTGGGGTTGAGCCATCCTCCAGCACAGGCACTCCTAGGTCAAGCACAGTGAGCATGGGGCACCTGGGTGACTCAGTCTGTTAAGGGTCTACCTTCAGTTCAGGTCGTGATCCCAGAGTCCTGGGATCAAATCCTGCAATCCAGCTCCCTGCTTAGCGGGGAGCCTGCTTCTCCCTCTGCCCCTACCCTCCACTTGTGCTCTCTTTCCCTCTCTCTGAAATAAATAAGATCTTCAGAATAAATAAATAAATAAATAAATAAATAAATAAATAAATAAATGCAGTGAGACTGGCATAGAGGCAGGGGGGACTATGCTTCCTAGAGTATATTCCTAACTGAATATATGAGACACCAACTTTCTAGGTATTTCTTAAAAAGGGCTGCTGGTGATTGGCCCACAGTGAGCTAAAACCTGGCAGTTGCTCACTGTACTTCCCAGCAGATCTTAATCTTCCCCTGTTAAGATTTTTTTTTCCTGCATTTCAGGGAAGAATAACAATAGGGTAAAGTGTCAATGAGGCTTCATTTTTTTTTAATATGGGGGAAAAAGCCTCTCTTCAGAAGAAGTAGTAAATACTCACTCTCTAATCAGTAGGCTCTACTGGGCAGGGAGCCTTACAAAACGCAGGGGAGTTCAGGGTCCCGGGAAAACTCGGCTATGATTGGCAGAGTTCCATCTGGTGCAATTGTTAACCTTGGGCAGGTTTTGTAACCTTGAGGTGTGACCTTTCCTGGTGACACGAGGATGGTACCAGAGAAGTCATTTCAGAGATCCAGTAAGAGAATGTATGTCACCCACTTAGCCTAGCACCTGACCTGCGGCGAGAATTCAATAGACTCAGTAGGGACAAGAAATCCTTAGAAGGAATGAGTGGCACGTGGCTGTGCCCAGTATTTCTTGACGAATCTGATTAGCTGTTATCTCACCGAAGTCACACAAGCACTGTGAGAACTAGGTTTATTTCCTCCCAGTTTTAGGGTCCAGGAGCTTCAGAGATTCTAGAATGCTAATCAGCTGGTTAACATCATGGATTAAGTGGAAGGACTGGGATTTCCACCCAGGTCTGGATTCCAAGCCCCATGTACTTTCCACCGCACTTGGGTGGGGGAGACCACGGTCATGTCCCCTCCCCTCCTGTGCTATTACCTGAGGTTACCTGGTGGTTGTTGAAAATGACTCCATGGTCTGATAGGCCAGCACAGGACGGAATCATAGATCTTCCCCCATGTGCTCACCAGACTCCTAGAGGGCATGGGGAGAGGAGGGGAGAGGGAGGGAGAGGAGAGGAGGGGAAGGCTTTCTTGCAATCACCAAGGAAGAACGTGCTACTCTCCTTTCTCAGACCCAGACCAGGCTCAACCAGGGGTGAGTCTAGGCAACACACGCTCAGCTCATGATCCCGAGCATTTGTGCATCTTCCACTTTATCCAGTGTAATCCCTGCCTATGGGAACAGGTGCTTGTTGGAATGAGTGGACTTGTCTGGAGTAAAATGATATGTGGTCGTCTGGGATCCGAAGATGTTCCTGAGTCTTTAAGTCTTTGTGAGGAGTAATACATAATCTCACAGAATGGGCTCCACTTGGTCTCTCTCAAGATGGTGCCATGTGGTCCTCTCTTCCCATCAAAGGAGGCAATGTCCCTCTTTCCACCCTCACGGGCTTAGAGACACATGCCACTTGCCTTATATATTTGAGAACCACACTGAGTGTACATTTTGTCTTATTTTATTTTTAAAGATTTATTTATTTGAGAGAGAGCAAGAGCGTGCAAGCGAGCTTGCAGCAGGGGAGGAGCAGAGGGAAAGGGAGACAATCTTGAAGCAGAAGCCCTGCTGAGCACAGAGCCCATCGCAGGGCTGGATCCCAGGACCCTAAGATCCTGATCTGAGCCAAAACTAATAGTCCAACACTCAACCCACTAAGCCACCCAGGAGCCCCCTAAGTGTCCTTTTTAAATGAAAAACAAAATGCAAACATACAAACAAAAAATGAAACAAAGAACTCCTCTGGTTAAAGCAGTTTGATCATCCAGAAAGTCTTTGTTATTTTAAATCAGAAGATTCTCCATGAGAAAGATGAAAAGCACAAAACCTCAAACATAAGGGCCGCCGCTAACCTTATGTGGGCTCGCTCTTATCCCCTGAGAAAATATTACGGAGATGATACAAGACATTTCCTGTAGTAACCTATTTATTTTCAAAAAGTATTTGATAACAACTGATGTGCCCCCAAATGAATAAAAGCTGCTCTCAGACCCTAATGGTAGGAAGAGTAGGAGCATCTGTTGGAGAGGATGTGACCTCTGGGTGACCCGGAGCTGGGGGGGGCCAAGGGCAGCTCCTCACCCCTCAACGACCTTGAAATGTACCAGGTATGCTCCTTCTGGCCCTGCTCCACGTGGGAGCCGTTCTCCAGGATGCAATCCAGAGAGAGATGGTGTGTGTGTGGGGGGGAACCCCTCCAAGGTCTTCCTGAAAATGCTTAAGATTCTGGTGGCGCCCAGGATGAGCCTCTGTAAGTGAGTTCCCTTGCTTCTTAAAAAAAAAAAAAAAGTTTTTTTTTAAAGATTTCCTTCATTTATTCATGAGAAACACAGAGAGAGAGGCAGAGACACAGGAAGAGGGAGAAGCAGGCTCCACGCAGGGAGCCCAAGGCAGGACTCGATCCCAGGACCCTAAGATCAGGCCCTGGGCCGAAGGCAGATGCTCAACCACTGAGCCCCCCAGGCATCCCAAGTCCCCTTGCTTCTTATAACCACCAGCTGCCCATTTGGAGTGGCCTGCCTCTCTGTCCCTCTGTGTTTGGGGCCAGTTTCAGATGCCACCCAGGCAGCTCTGGAGGTTTCTAGCCACGGGCATCACAGAGGCAAAGGGGGTGGTGGTGGTAAATGCTCTACTGTGGTCCGTGCTCAAAGACATGTGGCTGCCAAGATCCAGCTCAAAAGTTTAGGGCTCCATCGAAAAGGCCCTTAAAATATCTTCTGAATTTTTGCTGACTTTATCAATTGTACTTAAAAGTAGTATTCATTTACATCCTAAATATAAATTTATTTATTTAGCTCTTCCATGCCCTTGACCCTGACTTGCTTGAGGTTTGGGGAGAATTATCAGTGGATTCTCTTCGTTCTTTTCAAGGATGGGCCTTGAGAAACAAATTGGCTTTCTGTGCATTTGTCTGTCCAGGAAACAAGGGGTCTGATGGAATGTGGTGGTCAGGGAGGGAGGTGGGTTTGGGGTCAAACACCTTTGGTTTGCCTAAGCTGTTTCTCCATTCATGAGTCTACCCTAGAGCCAGGAGTATGCTCTGCAGAAGGGCTCTATGATGTTTCTTTGGTTTTATATACCTGCAAAGGAAACTTCTATGAAACATCCTATTTGGTAAATTTTACATCACTTGTGATGATTTAAGTACATGGGAAGTAATTGTGCCAACTATGTATAGGGAATAGATAGAGGAAAATATGTAAGTTACGCTTTGAATAAATGTGCTTCCACTCATATCTGATCAACTGTGGAATAACAGCCTCTCTTCTCACATAGGGCCTTTAATTTAATTTTTAAAAAGATTTTGCTGATTTATTTGACAGAGAGAGAGAGAGAGAGAGAGAGAGAGAGAGAGAGAAAGAACAAACGCGGAGCAGCAGAGGGAGAGAGAGAAGCAGGTTCTCCCTGTTGAGCAGGGAGCCTGATGTGAGACTCGATCCCAGGACCCTGAGATCATGACTTGAGCCGAAGGCCGACACTTAAGGGACTGAACCACTCAGGCCTTTGGGATTTAATTTAATTTAATTTTTAAGGATTTTATTTATTCATGAGAGACACACAGAGAGAGGCAGAGACAGAGGCAGAGGGGGAAGCAGGCTCCCTGTGGGGAGCCCGATGAAGGACTTGATCCCAGATCCCAGGATCATGACCTGAGCTGAAGGCAGGTGCTCAACCACTGAGCCACCCAGGTACCTCCCCTCCCCCTGAGCTTTAATTTTAAACATGCAGTGATGCACTTTACATCTTTACAAAGATGATTTTTAGGTCCGCCTTTGCCATGGGAACAAGTCCTTGCTGAATGAATAAGTCAAAACAGAACATTTGTTTAATCAGAAATGTGTCTGTGTGGCTCTCCCCGAAACTGCCAGAAGTGCTTGAGAGCATGTCCCACAGCAAGAAGCAGCCTTCACAGGTGGAATGTCCGTGGTAAGGGAACCCGAAAGATAATGACTGACATTCTTTTCCTTGTCTTTTATTCTATTCCTTCCTCTCTTCTTCCGTTCCCTTCCCTTCCTTGACTCCTCCTCCTCATCTCCTCCTTCTCCTTCTTTAAGAGATGACATAATTTAAGACACTGCCACTGGTGATTTAAAACATGTATTTACCTTTCTATTTTGGAAGTGACCTAAAAGGAAAAAATGACATAAAGGAAGAAAAGGACAGGTTAGGACAGTACATCCTTCCCGTGGTGAGGATGAATTTTTCGGGTAGAAGGGTTGGTCTCAAGTTGCACGACACGATGGTAGCTGGAGGCCATCTGCTCCACAGCAGGGTGATGTTTCATGCTCCTTTGGCAAATGAAAAAATGTGTGCATGTGCATCTTCACAGAGTCACCCCCAGGACCCCCTGGGAGTGGCAGAAAAAGGATCATCCTGATGGCATAAAGGAGGTAGAGTCATGGAATCTGAGGGCTGTGTGGGGACCACCACCACTCTGACACACTTTCCTTATCTTCTCACTGGTCCACTCCCCACCCTTCATCCTGTCAACCTCACCTGCAGCCTGAGGTGGTATCCTGTCTCCAAGGCAGGTAAGAGAGCATGAGCTTCATCAGGTCAGCAGGAAGGCATTCAAACCAGGACGATCTGGAAATCTATTCAGGAGACATCCCTTTTGCCTATGAAGTTACTCGTATTTTAATAGGCTGACCTGTAAACCACAAGCAAACAAACAAAACATAAACAAGAACCAGAAACAATGAAAAAAAAAATCAACGATGTCGACAACCAAAGCAAACCCAAGCATAAACAGTCCTCTGTTTCCCTGGATTGCTGATTTTTAACATAATTAAAAAAAATATGGCAAAAATGAGATTTTTCAGGTAGAAAATGTAAATAAGTCCCTACAACCTGAGCATTCAGATATCATCTCTGTTGTTACCATTTTGGGGTATTGACTTTCTGTGTGTGTGCGTGTGTGCATGTGCACATAGGCATTTTTTTCTCTCCTGTCCACATCCAAGACGCACAATATCTCAACCTACATAATGCATACAATTCACAAAATATATACGTTTCTAAAAATGGGGACATTTTTGCTTTTATTCCTTTTAAGTATTCCCATTCCTTAACAACAGCAGTGCAGACACATATATGAATAGTCCCTCATTCATGTGACTGGCCACTATTCTTGGGTCTGTCAGGGGTCCGTTTTTCAATTTTTCCTTCCTCTTGACTATTTTATAAAAGTTGTTTCTGTAGCTGATTCTTTGTGACACTACAAATGCTTCCTGGGTTAAATTCCTAGAGACAGGATTTCTATGTCAAGAGCATCTTCAGTAGCATATAAGTATATAACATGTGCTATCAAATAAGGCAAAACTACTTTTTTTAAATGTCTTACCTCACATAACCTCTCATCAGCAACATAGGACATTGTCCAGGTTCTGGCTGGACTCCTGAGAGTAATCATTCGAGAAATACTTCAAGGTGAATTTTTATTTTTAATTAATTTATTCTTTAAGTGAATTTTTAAAGGGGAATGACTAAGCAGCTTTGAATGTTCAGACCTTGTTGCCAAACGGAGGTCTGTTTCAGGAATTCACTTGTTACCAAATGATTTCGAGTCAGAGTCAAGACAGACCCCACGGTGGCCGGTGGCCGGTGGCCGTGCCTAAGGGCTTGTAGGTTGATTTGTAAGAAAGGTCAAGTCTTTTTCTTGCCGAATTCAAAGGAGCGGAAGCTGGCTGGCTTCCAGGTGGGATATCCTGATTGGAAGTCACCTCTGACATTCAGCTTTGCCCCTTCCTTACCATCTTTTTAGTGCAAATCCCTCAAAGGAGAGCGTGATGTCTACGCATGCTGGTTCGCACACACACACAAAATGCCACAGACACGTGATCTCCTTGAGTCATCCTGTGTGGCTTTGGGGTCCCAGGGGGAGGGGAAGAGGAAGCAGGCTGAGAAAATTTGGAAGTCCTTCCTGGTAGCTCCATATCAAACATGAGTGTTTGGCCCACGAACAGCTGTTACGTCAATTATTTGTATTAATAACAGTGAGTAATAATCACAAAAATATCGTGTGTGCTGCCAAAACTCCACTCGGTGCTATACAATATGCGTAGGTCAAAGTCCTTGTGAGACCTTTTATGATAGCCTTGAAAATCATTTCTTATGTTTGCAGAGCCCTTTAGAATCGACCAGGTGTCTTCGTATGATAAGCTCATGTATGGTGAGTTGTCAGGTTTGGTGGTATTCCCTGCTTTTACCTGTCTTTGAATAATACTCAGTTGCAGACTTGTAGATTCTTTCTGTTTCAAGTTGATAATTTAAATCCTTACTTAGAAAAAAAAAACAAAAACAAAATGATGGACTTGAGTCTTTTATCCTATTTCTTAAATGGGATGCAATAGAGTTGCAGATGTGGTTAGCTGCTATGACACATTTAAATAAATTTTAAAAAGAAGATATAAAAGTCAGACCGTGGCAAGTGATGCTTTCACTCAGTGCTCTGTCCCCTGGAAGTCAACATGAAACAGTCCTGTGGGTCTTGGATCAGAAAAGTCCCCAAACATCCTTCATGCACGGCTGGAAGCGTGAAGACGTGGTGTCCTGGCTCCTGTCCAGGGTGGAGGGGAATTTCAAAAGCTGGTTCACATATTTGTTATTTTCCAGTTTGAGGTGCACACTTCCTATCTCGGCTGTTTGTGCTCTCTGGGAGCAGCCAGCACGTTGGTGGTGAAGAGGGCAAAGGCTTCTTGATATCTGAAAACTGGCAAGTGCTGTGGGATGTTTCTGGATGAAGAGTTCAGGGAAAATGTTCATTTTGTGACCACGTTGTGGTCATTAGCACGGTTCTTGATGTACAATGTTTTATTAGTGTGGTCTGCATTATTAGTTTATTTGGAGCATCATCAGAAATTATTGCCGTTGTCACTCTAGTCTGGAGAAGCCTGGTCAACCGGAGAAAGGAAAATGGCATAGATTTTTGTCGTCGTTTTTAATTCCAGTTTATGTGCAACAGCTCATGAGGGACTTGGGGAAACCTACAAAAAAAAAAAAAAAGATTTGTTAATTCCAAGAAAGGGATGCTGGGATGTGGGGGGGGCAGCAGAGGAAGTCTCAGAGAGCAGAGGGGTCCCAGAGGGTCTTGGGGCAACATGAACGATGAAATGATGGAAATAGACAATTCTCACAAAAGTTGATTAAAAAGATAAAACCACTATTCTGGGCTCTGCGGGTTAAGAGTGGCTTTTAAAAACCAGACCTCAGTGCTAAGAGACATCTCCCAACGAGATGGACATGTGGTATGTCCTATGTGGACTGGATGGCCCAACATGGGTGTTTGGTGGGCTCATCTTGAGAGCTGCCCAGTTCATAATTAAACAGGCTACTGTGTCTACACAGAAACCCTTGTTGGCAGAAGGGAGGGGAACCGAGGGCAGAAATCTGGGAAATATATCAGTAGTTTCTCATGGTGAAAACTTAGAAATAAGCCCAAAGCCATTGTTGATGGCTACCCTCCATCCCAGTAGTCTAGCCCCATCTGCTTATCCTTCTAGAGGGTCTAAGATGTTGGCTTTCTGTAAATGGTGCCCTGCTGCATGCGGGAACTCAGACTTGCAGGTAGCACGTCAGGTGTTTCTCTAAAAACTCCTTGTGCATCGAGACATCCAGAATCACTTTTTGCCTAAAATGACAGCGTCACATTCCATGCTCTATATGAGCAAGTCATTCTACAAATGGTATTTAGTTTTTTGTGCTGCTGCTGTTTGGTAAGAATGATGTTGTGCATGTGCATGTCAGGTGTTTGTTATCAGTTTTCTTTTTAATTTTTATTTATTTATGATAGTCACACACACAGAGAGAGAGAGAGAGGCAGAGACACAGGCAGAGGGAGAAGCAGGCTCCATGCACCGGGATCCCGACGTGGGATTCGATCCCGGGTCTCCAGGATCGTGCCTTGGGCCAAAGGCAGGTGCCAAACCGCTGCGCCACCCAGGGATCCCTGTTATCAGTTTTGTATTCTGCCCAGGCAGAGATGAGAAGAAATGATATTCCAGGAATGTCTGAGATGGGTTGACTGGCCCGCAGAGTTAGGCCTGGAAGACACATTTTTGGGGCAATCGCTTGCCTAAGTTGACCCATGGTATTCCTTGTACTTAGCCTGAGAGGCAAATGGCTCCACTAGAGCCCTGCAGGATATGTGTGTGTCCAATCAGGGGACATTTGTATTTATTTGAATATGACAGATTCTATTAACCTTTGTCTCTTCCCCCCCCCATTTCTGTAAGGGTAAGGGAAAAAATACTTTTGAACCCACATTTTATATTTTACTGAGAATGTTCTCTTATACCCACCATTTCTTCATTAACAAATTTTTGGCATATCAATAGGCACAATTATGCAAACTTCACATTATGGCATTAGTTTATGGCAAAACTTATAAGGGACACATTCTTTACAGCCAAAGGTACTGATAGCGATTATGGATTTTAGTGACTGTGTTGCCTTCCTCTTTAGAGGCTGATAGTTGACTGATAGCCAGTTACAACCCATCATTTGAGCAGCCATAAAAGGGGTTGATTTTGTTCCTAAAATCATTAAAAGAACAAATTATAAACAAATTCTACTATGGAGAAGAATGATTTGATCACAACGTTAGTGACCGAAACCAACTGACTAAAACGTCCTAGTTAAAAAATACTAATTTCAGGGACGCCTGGGTGGCTCAGTGGTTGAGCATCTGCCTTCAGCCCAGGGCGTGATCCGGGGGTCCAGGGATTGAGTCCCGCATTGGGCTTCCTGCAGGGAGCCTGCTTCTCCCTGTGTCTATGTCTCTGCCTCTCTCTGTGTGTGTCTCATGAATAAATAAATAAGATCTTTTAAAAATATATTAATTTTGCTCATGGGTTTTAAAGTTTTTTATGCTTGTTTAGCAGAAAGGAAATACCTTGTAATGTGACCCACACTGAGAGGTATTTCATTTAAAGGTTCTAAGCTTTTCTATGTCATAAAATATCCTAAACTAAATATTAGACATTTCAAAAATGATGAAAAATAGACTTTTCCTGATGACTTTGGTTACTGGCTACACCATTCGAAATAGAGTGAGTTGGTTTCAAGGGATCAGAGAGCAAAGGGGACAGACGGAAATAGCTGAAGATAAACCCCACTGTCCTCTCACCTCCAGGGGCAGATTGTATCTTGCCAGATCCAATTCATCAGGGAATTTCAGATTTCAGAAAGGGCCCTGATAGGAGTGAACAATTGGCTTTGAATTTTGACACTCGTAGCAGATAACTTGGACTTTTTTGGGAAATTTGATGATGACATATGATGAATTTTCTTATCTGGGGAAGAAAATGTGTTCTCTAAGTACTTTTATGGAGCGGAGTGAAGCTTTCTGGAAGTAATCTAGTTTTGACTGTCCTCGCTCTAGCTTCTCTGCTGCTGCTCGAAATCGTAACATCTTGGAGAATTCTTATGTTGCTCCTAAAATAGGCAGGGACTCTTTGCTTACTCTCTCAAAGAGAGGTGGCATTTCCAGTTACCCAGGCTTAGGAAGCAGAGTGCTCTTCCTCCCTTGGGGCTCAGCTCTGCCCTGAGCAAAGGAATTGGC
The DNA here is from genome assembly GCF_048418805.1 of Vulpes vulpes. Taxonomy (NCBI): domain Eukaryota; kingdom Metazoa; phylum Chordata; class Mammalia; order Carnivora; family Canidae; genus Vulpes; species Vulpes vulpes. Next base: position 10,634,297 of record NC_132781.1, on the reverse strand, counting down.
TTCTTTTGAATCCTTTTTGATTTGTTGTGCTAGTTTGAGCAAGAGGACCATGAATAGCCTTGATTTATTGTTGCTCATAAGAGAACAACAAACAGACAGACTCTGTGATCTAACAGGTAATCGGCAAGTGTTAAGGGAGTATTTGCTATACGCTTTCCATTGCACCACGTGCTTTTGGGAATATAGGAATAAATTATCAGAAGTTTCTGAACCAGCTTCCCTCCCACCATCCTTGTCTCTAGGCAGGATCTTCCACTAATCTCCACCTAAAAGTCCCAAGTCAGATAACATTCAGAATTGCATCCTGCCTTCTCAGAAACATCTAGCAAGAGGGAAAGTAATGGCTGGCACATACTGGAGCTCTGGCCTTGGGCTTGCTTGAACTTGACTCCTTGCCCATTCTTCTTGTTGGTGTCCGGGCCCCCTTGCTGGCCGGGGTTTTGTTTTGTTCCCGACTCTACAGCTGGCCTCTTCAGACTTTGTGCCTGTTTGTGTGTCTGCTCCTGTCCATTCCAAGTCAGGTTTCCAGCTTCAGTACCTGTAGATATCACTCCTGCCAGCTCCTCCACCTGCCTCTGCCTTGGCTTTTCTTTGGTGATCCCAATTCTAGATTTGTGCTCTATTCTGTTTTTGTTTCAGCCTATAGCCTGATCCAGAGCCATTGTTCATAGTGGTCGTGGCATAATTTCGCTGTTCTCAGGGGGAACCGAGCAAGAGGACATAAATGTCCTGGTGAAAATTTATTACCTCCTTGGGAAAACTGGTTGTACTGTCCGGGGTAGCTGTGAAAACCCATCCGTAATGTCTGTCACGGTTATAGCTTGTTAGGACCACACTCTGGAGTATGATAGTTCAGTTCTCTCTTCTTTCCATCTTCTTCTTACTCTCCAAGATGTAAAGATGGATAGGATAGGGCATCCCTTGAAGGACTTTACAACTTCTTAGGAAACATACAGAGCACTGTTTTAAAAGATGAAATGTGATAAGTGGTGCAAGGGAGGTACTGAGTCTAGTGGGGACAGAGGGGAAGAATGGGATGTCTAATGGCTCAGAGAATTGAGGTTTCATTCAGTAGTGAATATCTGACCGAGCATTGAAAGACAAAGAAGGGAGATGTAGGTATTTGTGTGATGGACACTAAGAGTGTATATTTAGAGGAAAATGGTCTTTTAGTGTTGTCATGGCCTATGAGTTTAGATTTTATTTTGTGGCAAGTGAAGGATGTTGAGCAGAGTAGTGTTCTAGTTACATCTAAGGAAAGATTGGCCGGAATAGTATGGGAGATGGATGGGAGCTGGAATAGACCTGGAGATAGTGGGAAGTTAGAAATTATTTCATTTGTTGGGGCGGGAGAAATGATAGACTGAAACAGGAGATGAGAAAGACACCTACGAGAGTCATTTCAGTGGATGAAGCAAGAGAGGGGGCTGAAGGTAGAAGGCAAGGCAGGTAGAGAAATTGGGAGCTCGTTTTTTCCCGAGTCTGGGGAAAAAAAGTGATGTTAACAGAGAAATGGAAGGAAGGATGAGAAAGGGGTAAAGGGAATAAAGAAAGATAACCAGTCCCATCTCACAAATGTAGGCATGATGCCAGTGGGACATCCTGATAGAGCTATGCAGCAGATAGTCCAAAAGGCCTGGTAAGGGGGTGATGCTCAGATCCCTGTGGGGTCTAGCTTTTTTTTTTTTAAAGATTTTTATTTATTCATGAGAAACACAAAGAGAGAGGCAGAGATATAGGCAGAGGGAGAAGCTGGCTCCCTGGGGGAAGGTGTTCAATCCCAGGATCCCGGGATCATGACCTGAGCCAAAGACAGACATTCAACCGCCAAGCCACCCAGGTGTCCCTTGGGTCTAGCTGTTACTAAATCAGGTGGGCTAGATTCTTCCTCATACTTCTGTGTTGAGTATTGCTTTTGGCATTATGCTCCATAGATCTAATACCAACCTTCTCATTTGGAGGTCTACCTAATGGTACAAGTAGAGAAATAATGATTCTGACTGGCCTGTGTGTGTGTGTGTGTGTGTGTGCAGGTATGATTATTATAGCTCATTCTACAAAGATACAAATAATCCTTTAGCTTATCTGATCTCATTTTGCTAAACTATAAAATATGGTTGATAATGACCAGCGTATCGATCACCCAGATGGCTATATGTCCAAACTGGAAAGTTGCTAGAAGCGCAAGTGCTTCTAACTAAAATAAATCATCTTTATACTCATCATCATCATCAAAAGTCCATAACGGATGTCTTTAGTGTGATTTTTAAACCCCTTCTCCCATTGCTTCCTATAAAATAGGAAATCACCAAATGAGAATCCCCGCCCGCCCCCCCCTTTTTTTTTGGCATTAGTCTGTGAATCATGGATTTACTTCTTCTAAAGTGACAATTAAAAGCAAGGAGAAAGAAAGCCCAACTGCATAAACACATCGATTTCTATTTTAAACTCAAAGTGCATCACACAAACCACAAAACCCCAAATCAAATTTAGCTCCTTCCCAGCCCATGCCCAACCCTTGGGCTCTCCCAGAGGTGGACTGCTGGGAAAGTGTCTGGGCTCCAAGCCCAGGCTTGTTTAAATGGTTCTTTCCTCTTCCCTCCCCACGCCTTCCCCCCAGCACACCTGTTTGCAGAGCCTCTTCCTCTCCTGTCCAGGCATTTTGATTTTGGTCACGACCACCTGTTAAGGATGACGCAGATTTAGCCCTACGCACATCCTTGCCTTGTTGCTGTCTTCAGAGTCCCAAACTGTGTTGATTCACTCTACGGGACATTATTTTTAGCCTTTATCTCTTAGTGGTTTTGTTTTCTTTCCGCCACCTTTTGACCTGAGAGCTGGAAATAAAGTCTGCCTTCCATAAAGACGAGAAAGTTGTCGGTCATTTCCTTCCTGCTCACATGAAAGGCCAGCCCAGCAGAGCCCGGGGAAGACACGGACAAGTTCAACTCCCTGGGTCCTGCAAGCAGGACTACTCTTTACAGGGCACAGCTCATCACCTCCTGGTGCAAAAGTGGAGCGGTCACCTGGAAGAGGCAGCTGTCCATTCAAAGGGTCTCGAAGATGCTCAAGGGGAATGAAATAAAAGAAAAGCACATTTCTCTCTCTCCCTTTGATCGTGGTTGCTGAACTTGAACATCTGGGTGAATTTGAGTCGCCTGCCTACTTCCTTTTTTTGAAGTAATTAAAAGAAATTCGCAGGCAAAGTGAAACGATTGCTTTTGGCATGAAACCACGTGAAGTGGTGCTTTCATTGGACAGGAGACCTCGTTTTTACTGTGGAATAAAATCTGGGAAAGTGCTTTGTAAATTGTAAAGCACCAGGTGTATTAAAGGGCTTGAAAATTATAGTTTGCTGTCCCTGAGTTTGAAGTGAATATATATGTGTAGATAATTCAAAGAGAATAGAAAGATATAAAGATGAAAGTGAAAAATGGATGAGCACCACGCTTTCTTTTCAATGCTGGCAACCATTTTAGGGCTCTTATAATTCAACCAATTACTTCTTGATGAACCTTTTGGGGAATCTTATCAATATTATTTCAACTAATTTTTTTTAAGATTTAATTTATTTATTTTGAGAGACACAGAGACAGAGGTAGAGACATAGGCAGAGGGGGAGAAGCAGGCTCCCTGTGGGGAGCCCGATGTGGGACTCAATCCCAGGACCCCAGGATCACGACCTGAGCCAAAGGCAGATGCTCAACTGCTGAGCCACCCAGATGTCCCACAACTAATTTTTTATACTTTTAGTGAATTATTCTACCATTATTCTTCAGCTTAAATTCTAAATGTGAGAGGCACCTGGGTGGTTCATTTGGTTAAGTGTCAGACTTGGTTTTCAGCTCAGGTCATGATCTCATGGGTCATGAGATCGAGCCCTGCCTCAGTGGGGATTCTGCTTGAGAGTATGTTTCTCTCTCTCTCTGCCCTACCCCCCCCCCACTTGTGTGCTCTCTCTCAAATAAGTAAATAAATAAATCTTTAAGAAATTAAATTCTAAATGTGAAATTACTAACTCAAAAGGCATTTATTTATATGTGTTAAGTCTTGCTCTACATTGATAGACCATCCCGCAGAAGACTGGACCCACCTCAAATTTCTTCAACAGAATACACAAATTTCCATTTCCTCAAACTCTGGCCAATGGAGGGTTTCCTTTGTTTTAATCTTTGTCACTGACCATCTTTGCTATTGGGTAGCTTGAAAAGCCTTACATGTATTTATTAGCTATTTATATTTTATCTTTAGGGGTTTAATTTTTGTCTTTTTCAACTTTTCCTGCATGAGGTTGTTAGGTTTTACTAATTGATTCTTAAGAATAATTTTCCACTGGATATATATTTTTTCTCTTAGATATACAAATATCTTCCCAGTTTGTCTTTTGTCTTCTAGTCTTAAGATGTCTTTTTTGTTCCTACATGCATGAATTTTTTTTTTTAAGTAGCTGCACCTACCAGTCTTCTGTTTATGATTTCTGGTTTTTTTTTTTTTGTGTGTGTGTGTGTGTGTGTGTTTTCCACTGGATGGCTTGCTTTCTTTCTTGCTTTCTTTCTTTCTTTCTTTCTTTCTTTTTTTTTTTTTTGTCACTGAATGTAGAGCTTACTCTTAGGTAGGTTTTAGAACTGGAGAGAACAGTTTTAATCCTCCTTTCTGTTTTATATGGCTGAGACTCAGAGAAGGTTAAATCACTTGCCCAAGTTTGTAAATGGAAATAATAATACCTATTTCACAGTGCCGATCAAAGAGATAAAGTGGGCGGGTTTGGGACTCAGCAATGGGCTCCCCAAGAAGGAAGGAAAGGATGTATTTCCTTTTTTGGGTTCAACTCCAAAATGAATTGGATACTGAGTTGGGTTTATTTCTCTAGAGAGAATGGCCAGGTAGAGAGTTCTCTTTCACCAGCCTTGCTTCCGATTAATAAATGCCCTGCAGGGAAGTGGCTCTCACAATGTCATGTGGGGACCAAGGAATGACCAATCTGTTTTCTGCTTTGGGATCTCTTTCTGGAAAAGAAATAGGTAATTTTGTTCCTGCATCTCTATCAAATTATAAATTTTGGAAAGAATAATTTTGTGGCAGAAAGAAACCAGGTTAAAAACTACAATGATTGAATGTGTCTGCTTTTGTGAAGGTTTCAGGCTAAACAGAGAGAAAGCAGGGGGCTGAGATGCTGAGGAGTTTCTCAGGAAGAAGTCCGCAGGAACTCCCAGCAGAAGAAACTTCTCAGAATTTTCTACCAGGTTCTCACGGGTTACCTTTGTGCTAATGAAAATGAGACTCCATCATTCCTTTAAAAAAAAAAAAAAGACCATCTTTCCAACAAAATCATATTTATTAGCATGTTCAGGGATTTAATTGAATATGATAGTGATAGAATAAAATATGAAAAGATAGTTGATTTAGGGCTTTATTTTATTTCACTATCCAGTATGTACCACCTTCATGTTTTCATGTCCCCAATGAATAGTGAAGTTAGAACTTTTATATCTTTACAAAATAAGTGAATTTCCAAAGAGGTTCATTTCCTCTGTCAAATACAGATTTTTTAAAAAAAGATTTTATTTATTTATTCGTGAGAGACACTCACAGAGAGAGAGGCAGAGGCACAGGCAGAGGGAGAAGCAGGCTCCATGAAGGGAGTCCAATGTGGGACTTGATCCCAGGTCTCCAGGATCACGCCCTGGGTTGAAGGCAGGAGCTCAACCGCTGAGCCACCCAGGCGTCCCCAAATACAGATTTTTGAAGTGCTCTTCAATGTCTGCATGCACAAATGAAGGAAGGAATGAAGCCAATAACAAGGCAATCCAAGGAATAGGAGCCCACCTTTGCTTTACCTTACCCAAATATCTAAAATCGACATGGTTATTTCAGCCTGAATTACACAAGGTTTTTGAATCATTTCTAACTCATGCTGTGTGTGTACGTATCCTCTATTTTAGGGCTCTATTCTTTATATCCACAATTAGGTAAGCTAGTATATGAAATATTAAGCTTTGCAAGATACCACTTGTTCCCAATGCCCTAAGAATACATCTTCTGCTCCTCACATAATACAATTTAGATTTCACAAATTTATCATGACAGTAGGATTAAGGATAAATTCAGTCTCTAACACTAAAGGATAATCCAGAGATAGTATGGATGTGGTTGTAAAAGACTGGAGTACAAGTCATCAACATAATAAAGGATGTAAATTGATTATGAATAAAAATAACAACTAGATGTTATTTGAGTGCCAATAGGCTGAGTGAAACAGACTATTTCCCATTATGTGGGTGGGCCTGGTCTAATCAAATGAAGGCCTTAAAAGGGAAAAAAAAGTGTATTTCCAGGAAGAGGAAATTCTGCCTCCAGACTGTCTGCGAGCTAGACCTACAAATATCAACTTTTCCATGGATCTTCAGCCTGTTGGACCCTGCAGACTTTGGACTTGGCAGCCTCCTCATCATATGAGCCAATTCCTTTAAGTAAATCTCTTTCTTTCCATATATGTACATTCATACACACACACATCCTATTGTTTCTGTTTTTCTGGAGAACCCTGACTAATGTACCATGTAAATATCAGATGGAAGGCAAGACTAAACTGGCCAAAGTGAAGACGGGGAGAAATAGATGACTTTGGTAAGTGGCGAAGGTACTGGCCACAGACTGCTCTTGGATTGGACGTATAAAGAAAGGAAATAAATGGAATCAAAGGAAATTCTGCTAGTTACTGTGCTAGGGTCTCTATTCTCATTTTCATAGTAATCATTATTACTTTATTTATTTATTTTTCATTATTACTTTATATATGAGGAAAGCAAAACTCAGAAGAGTTCAATACCTTGCCAATGTCATGAGTCCGTTAGGTGACTCCATTTGTGGTATTTTCTAAGGATCATTTAAAACCACATGACAAGTTGGTGGCTTAGTGGGTTAAACATCTGACTCTTGGTTAAACATCATCTCAGGGTGATGAGACCAAGCCCCGTGTGGGGCTCAGTCTGCTTGAGATTCTCTCTTCTTATTCTTTGCCCCTTCTGCTCATGCTCTCGTTCTCTTTCTCTCAAATAAATAAATAAATCTTTGAAAGAAAAACACACGGTAAGCATATACTTTTCAGCTGGTTTCTACTTTATGACCCGAAGGAGAAAGGATGGGTTGTAGCAATATGCTAGTATCCTGTTGGCCAGATACAGCTCAGTCTGTCCTGCTAAGCACCAATGCCATCTTATTGTCATCTTGTTTTTCCTCCTCTTTCTTTACTTCTTCATCAGTGACTCTTCACTTAATTCTGGGTATTCTAATCATTACCCCTTTTCGACTGGTTGTTTAGCACACATGTGGGTGGTCAGAAGTTTTTCACAGTGATATTGATGATAACATCCTTGATGGAAGGAAAGTGAGAAAACGTGTGGCCAGCACTGTGGTCATTTCACAGGTATTCTGTAACTTAGTCCTTCCGTGTGTCTTAGAGTCCGCACTCTCGTTCCCACGTTGTAGAAGATCGACCAGAGGCTTGGTGAGGTAATGTAGTTTCTCTCCGATCATGGCACTAACAAATGGCAAAGATGGGATACAAATAGATGTGCTAGAAGGCTTTCCACCATTTCCTGTTTTCTTCTGTTTTGCTTTTTTTTCAGTATCTCCCCCTTTTGGTTGATCCGTATTACCCCTTTCCCTATATGCCACACTAAATGTATATTTAAACCATATTCCGATAAGAACTCACTAGTGACATAAGATATTATTCCAGTGAGGGTGTGTATGTGTGTGTGTATGTGTCTGTGTGTGTAGGTATGTATGTAAGGGACAGAGGGTGGGAGTTAGAGAGAGAACCTGCCCATGAGGAAGAAGTTGAGTTATAAAAAAAAAAAAAGCATAATGGTGGCATTTCAGGGAATGTGTGGGGAACTTTTCTTTTTGCCTCTTTAAGTCATAGGGTAAGAAGGACTTTCATTTATAAAAGTTTAACATCTTAAAACTACGATCTTCCCCAGAGATGTAATTTGTATACAACAGGACCATTTGAACTTCAAGGCAAAGCTTGTTTTTCTTCCATTGTGACATTAGTCCTACTAGGACTTTCTTTTCAGTTCATCTAATTTTTTTGACTAATGACTTTTCATCATTTTTGCAGCTTTGAGTCAACATTCTCAGGCTTTCCCTCTTAAGGTTCCCATGATATGTAGTGGGCAGTATGTTTGCTTGGGAATTAATCTATAATTCCAGGGTTTACCTGGGTGAACAACCACCTTTGTGTAATAGTCTTAACACAGGAGAGAGAAATGTCTGGGCCTTTCCATGCTTCTTTGTGGTTTTTGAGCACAAGATATCATTTAAAATAGACTTTTAATTTCATTTATTTTTGACTCCTGATAACTCCTAAGATGACCTTGGTGTGTGTGAGCAGTGTGGGCCAAGAAACTGTTTTTTTCCGGCTTTCAGACGTCAGATTGCTTCCTTTCACACCTTGGAATGTCAGAAATTTATTAATTTCTTTCTCCATGAGATGTTTTTCTCTTGCAGTATTATTACGATGACAGTGGTGTTCTGTTTACTTGCCCACAGGGTACTTTTCCAAACTCAGTTACAATAGAAATACGAGGCCACCCAGCTCCCCCGTGTCTTTCCACAACCCGTGACACCAACCAGAATTACAGAATCAACTCCGCAACCAGTTCTGTCACAAAGATGTTCTACATGTGCCTTCTCAAGGGTTAGACATCTAAGACCAAAATGCATGACATTTGTAGGGTTTGCTTTAGGGGAGGAACGAGGAAGTCAACTCTCAGCATGTGGTTTAGTCATGTATCATGGAATACACCTGACATGTTGCATTGTCTGTTGCTACACAAGAGCCACAAGAGAATTGGTGGCAGAAGGGACTTTGACTTGCGCTCACAGAATAGCAGTGTTGTCCTGCCTGCATTTCCGAGCCCCACATGTATTTAAGTGGGAGCCACTGACCGGTTTTAGCAAATGGGGTGTGAGCAGGAGTGATCTCTACTATTTCCATGCCTCGTGGTAAAAGTTCCTCTGTGACCATTGAGTTCTCTCCTGCCATGTTCTAGAGGCCCTGGGAGCCAAGATGGTGGCACCGCAAGGTGGAAGGAGCATAGAGAGAGATTTCCTGGAGAAAATTCTGCATTCATTACACTTCTGAGCAAGAAATGAACTTTTACTGAGTCCAGCCACCCATGTTTTGGGTTTTCCTCATTACTTCATCATACCGTAAGCTAAGCTATTAGATATTTTCCAAATTTGTTTAACATCAGAACGATTATCCAAATTTTTATCATGGTTCCAAATATTGCCTTGGAAACTCTCGTAGATGGAAAGATTTTATTTCCACAATTTTATGATTCTTGTCCCGCTAATTTAGACCTATATCTGGAAAAGCTTTGGTTGCAATGTTTGGCAGCTCTTTGTGTTATGCAAAATATGCCCGTGGATTTTGAAATGCCCAGACAACCCCCACCATGTGAGAGCTGAGAAGGATAAAATGTAGAAGCAATTTCCCTTTTGAGTTATGAGTTATGCCTTTTGCTCACAATGCAGGGCAGGAGGAACATATTTATGAATATTTGTGCATATTGTGGCAGAAGGGCACGGTTTAAAATTATGGCTGGTAATAAAGGGAGAACCAGCTTAGTTCAGGGTGGTGTATGGAAGTCAGCCCTGGAGGAAATCCCCAGTGATCTGTGCCAGCTGTTATTTTTGTCTTGTTCCATCCTGTCACACTTCTACCCCTCTCTCTGTGTACTGGCCTTGTCCCATGTAGGCTGCCCTCATACTTCATTTCTTTTCTCAGCTTCTTCAAATATAATTTCCTATGTGTCATTCCTCCAGTGAATAACTAAAAAAAATTATTAGTGAATTAATTAATTTAACAGACATTAACTGAGCACCTTCTATGTGTTTGGTAGTAGTGCCAACGGTGGGCTATGTCCTAAGCAATTATCCTGTCTCAAGGACTTTTGTGTCCTTTTTCCTTTTAATTGTTTATTTGGATTCATTTCAAAGTTAGGGAAAATTTGCTAAAATAGTGCAAAGAGTTCCCACATATCCATCATCAGGCTACCCAAATATTAGTATTTTACTACATTTACCCCTCTTCTCTTTCTTTCTCTTCTTATCTTTTTGGGACTAAGTTGCAAGCAAGTGTGATACCTTTTTCCCAGAAACAATTCAGTGTATATTTCCTAGAAATGAAAGATTCCCTTATAGAACTACAGAATAATTATCAAAATTTTGATATTTAGGAAATTGACATTGATCTAATACTATTATGTAGTCCAACAGTTGGCTAATGTGGCCTGCCTTCTATGTTTGCAAATAAAGTTTTCTTGGGACACAGCCACACTCATTTGTTTATCATTTGTCTATGGCTGTTTTCTTCCTATTATGGTAGAATTGAAGAGTTGTGTCAGGGACCATACGGTCTGCAGAGTTGAAGGTATTTACTCCCTGACCTTCTAGGGCAAAAAATTTTGCCCCCTACTGTAGTCCATGAATATTATTACATTTTATCATTTGCACACTATATCTTCTATTGCAAAAGAAAAAGACAAATTTTTCAATTTTGTTAGCCTATCCACGCTCATGTGTTATATGTAGCTGTTATGACTCTTTACTCTCCTTCACTACTTCACTTTCTTTTGTCTTTTTCTTTAATTGTTCATGACCTTGAAATTTTTGATAAATATAAGGCCGTTTATTTGGTAGAGCACACCTCAGTTTAGGTTTGTCTGAAGTTTCGTTATAAGTAGACTCATGTTACATGTTTTTGCCGTGAACACTCCAGATGTGATGTTGTGTCCTTCTCAGTGACAGGAGCCACTTGGTGTTTATTTTTCCCATTATTGGTTATATTAATTTTGATCTTTTTGGTTGAGGTGGCATCTGTTAGATTTTCTCTGCTGTAAAATTACTGTTTCCCGTTATATATTCAAGGAGTATCTCATGGGAGGTTATTTTGGGTCTAAGTACCCTATTTTCTCTTATCAAACTTTCACACAGTAGTTTTAGCATCTATTAATAATTCATCTCTGTAACAATTATTACTATGGTGGTTACCAAAAGTGAATTTTAAAATTCCTTTACTCCTCTATATGTATCAGTGTGAATTCTGTTGATAGCAAAAACTTTCTCTTCCATATTTATCTATTTATCTATCAGAATGGACGTGTGGATTTTTAATTTTATTTTGCGGTTTATAATCTGTTACTATTGTTTATTTTGATGCTAACATGCAGGAATTCTTTTAAAAAAATGATTCATTATGGAACGATTTGAAATCATAATGGTCAGGCACTGTTTCTGTATGGCCACTGTGTAGTGCTTAGAGGTATTAGGTGCTCAGTAAATATTTGTTCAACGCAGGCCCTAACTCAAACAGACAAATCCCTCAATGTGGAGCATTAGACATTGTAATAGGCTTGGGGAAAACATATTTTGGAGTAACACTTCAATGTCCTTCAAATACTCAAGCCAGCTTGAGTGAAAACCATGGAATTTCTTTCCTTTTTGGTTAATATTTTAAGAGTAGTGAGGCTTGCTTATTTTTTTAAATGTAATTTTTCTCACTTATTTTTGAGACTCTGAAATCTCCGTATAGGAAACATGCCTTTCCCTAGACACTCCTAGTTCTAACTCAGTGGAAAGAGTTTCTGAATTCCCTTGTGGTCTAGAAACTGCTTAGTTTTATCCCAGTCCTGGAAAGTGATTACCCTAGGGATGAGGAGAGGCTTTTACCCAAATCTAGAAAAACCGATTCTAAGTAAAAACAGTTCTGTGTATTTGCAAATCTCAATTTTCCTGCAACCTCTAAAAAGGAATCCCAGTGATTGTCCTAAGAAATCACACCCCCTCATCCGCACCACCTCTCTTCTGTCCCATTTTCGTTCCTAATTTGTCAACAAGCGGAAAAATTACTGACCATGCTCTGGTTTTGCTGTTATGGTTACCATTTGTGATTTGCCTTTGAGATCAGTGAGTGGGGGCGCAGAATGGGCCTGTCTGGAATCAGAGGACGGTCGCTCGAGCCTGTCTGTGTCTGGAAGGAAGCCATGAGTAGTGAAGGGAAACGGCTGAGACAAACTCTGAGGAAGTGTAGTGGGTGATATTTTCCCTCTTCTTAAGTCAAGTTTACCGTCAATAACTTGGTCACTCAGAGGATACAACCTTGGTAATTCATTTCCGTACGTAGGTAGTTTATACAGACATGCTGCTTATTTGCTGGCAGGCCTTGAACTGTTGGCCTGCTTTAGTGGGACTTCCAGATGGTCACTTTTAGGACCTCTGTGAGCCTCTCTTTACCTGCTCTCCTCCGCAGTCTGGGAAGTGGAACTGGGTGTTGGTGGGTCTTGCCTTTGGTTCTAAGGCATGGCCCAGTAGAAGCAGTAAGTTTAGCTGCTTATTTATTTATTTATTTATTTACTTACTTATTTATTCGTTCACTTGTTCGTTCGTTCATTCATTCATGAGAGACATACAGAGAGAGGCAGAGACATAGGCAGAGGAAGAAGTAGGCTCCCCATGGCGAGCCTGATGTGAGAATCCTTCCCAGGACCCCAAGATCACAACCTGACCCAAAGGCAGGCACTCAACCACTGAGCCACCCAGGCATCCCATTTCACTGCCTAATTAAGCATCCTTGCTTTCTGATCAGTTGATGTGTTGCCTTTTGGAATAAAATTGGCCCACTGTGTCTCAGTTCGGGGGAGACTAATTATCCAAGGTATAATACCTTCTTTCTTTGGAGGCCGATTCAAAAAGCTATTCACTCTGAAGAGCAAAACCAAAGTTGTTCTTGGGAGCAACACTGACCATCAGATAAGTACAAAGCAATCTGGAAGTCGTTTATCGAGTGTCGTGCATTCCTTGCCTTTCCCAGGGGTGTATGAGCGGTTGTACTTTACTTGGTACCTACAGCATGTGACAGTTGGGGGTTCCTTTAGCATGTCCACTGTCCACCCCCACCACCTTTGTGTTTTTGTTTTTTCCTTCTGAAGTCTCCTTCAGTGACAACCCTGCCTCCCCTATGTGGCCCATGGCACATCATATAAATGACTGTACCAGATTTTGATGACCCTTCAAAACCATAACCCGGGTGGGAGATAACCTTTGACAGGCTCTCAGCGGTCTTTAGCAGCCAGAATCACACGGTGGAGGGGGAGGGGGGCTGCAGGAAGCTGCCTCCAGCAGGCTGAGCCCCAAGGAGGAGCCAGCACCAGCGGAAGAAGCACCTGGTAGCCACAGCACTTCAACCAGGAAGAAAACAGGATCTAAAACATAAACAACATCCTCACAACACCAGCAAGTGGGCAGCTCACACCCAAGTCTGTTTGACTCTATTTTTTTCAAGGCTCTCATGAGAATCTTTATTGAAACAGGAAGGCAGTCGAGAGATGAAGCAGAGTTTCAAGATTTCCAGTGGACATCATCAAAACATCTTATTTGTTGCTCTTTTATTTTGAAGCCTAGGAGCATGACCCACCGTGTCACAGCTACAATGCGGGACTTGTTTTTAGCTGAATAAAACTTTAAATGCCTTAGGACTGACACTGAAGGGAAATGATGTAAATTGGAACAAAGCAGAAAGAAGAAAGGGTTTTCATGATCTTATCTTTCCGACAGCATCTCTTTTGGAGCAGATGCTATCTTTATTGAACCCCACCTTAACAGCAAACACTGGCATTTATTAGGTGTTCACCATTCCTGGCCTTGTGCAAAGTACTTCATGTGCATTATCTCACTTAATACACGGAGCTACTTTTGCTCCGAGAGGAGAGGTGGCTCTCCCAATGCCTCACAGCTAGTAAGTGATGGATCAGGACTGGAACCCCGGTGGTGTGGCTCATAACTACCTCCCTTGTGCTTTACACTCTGCACCTGTCCATACTATCCTTACTTTTCAGTAGATGTTGCAGTATGCCCACGCTCCTCTATAAAGACCCTGTGGTCGGGAAAGGCAAATTCATGATCTCTCTATTAATTTCGTTGGTTAAAATGATCAATCACTCTCCTGTTGTAGATTCAAAATCCCCATGACATTTCATACTGAAGCCTATTTCTTATAGTATTGTCACTGTTCTGAGGGCCTTCAGTGAGTGCCCTTTCATGATTTTGAAGGGGCAGGCCTTGGGTCTTTTTTTCTATAAATTATCAAGAAAAATGACATCTCTATCTTAGGACTTTTCTATACCCCCCTTGTTTATTGCAAGGGAAAGAAACTAGGAAGGAGCCAAGTTGAGAATGGGTATGTCAAAATCAGATGCATCATTCTTGCCTATGAATAGGCATAGCTGTCGTTAGTTTTATAAGAAATACCACAGTGACCATTCCTGCTGGTTCATGTGCTTCAAAGCAGAGCCCCCCTTGTAGATTCCCCTGTGGCTTCCCTTGGATGGCTACTGACATTTCTGAGATGCGCTGTCTCTGGAGATGAAGGTTTTTAAATGCAGATCTACCCTGCCACCTTGAAAATGTACCCACTTGCCTGGGCCAACTAGGAAAGGCTATTCTTTTCAGCCAATAACTCATTTCACTAGAAAGAAACTGGAGAAGGTAGCTCAAGATTTTTCAAGCTGGGCGTAAGCCCTGTCGTGTCACACTTATCTTCATGTTATTAATTTATTCATCCATACAGCAAATATTTATTGAGCGTGTAGCACGACCAGGCATTGTTCTGTGATTGGATGTAGCAGTGAACAAACACTGTCCTCCAGAATCTCAGTCTCTAGCATTAAGTTATTAAGTGGCCTCCATGTCACAAATACTCAGTAATGGTAGATTGAAGCAACAAAAGACGCCACAATGACAAAAATTGGATTGCTTCATTAGATTGAATAGGCATTAGCAGTGTGCCAGGGGTTTTACATGTGTTAACTACTTAACCGTTTCAAAAAAAAAAAAAAAATCTTGCATGGGCTTTCATCTACAAAAAGGAATAATTTTATGATTCAACCAAATGCAATTATTATTTGCATTTTAAAGATGAAGAAAAAGAGAAGCGCCCCCCCCCCCAAAAAAAATCTACAGGTTTCCTCCACTTTATAGAAATAAGTTTTGGAGCTGGGAGTCAAAGCCAGGGCACTCTCAATCACCATGCAGAACTGAACCAGAAAGGCAGAACTTAAAATTCAATATGACCCCTTCCCCCCCTGCCAAATTAGATTAAATTAAATATGACCAGTTGAATAGAAGATTGGTTTAAAAGGAGATTGACAGCTGTTGGTATAATCATTCTGGATATTAGTGCAATATGGCTAGCTCCACATTGGAGCTAATTTTAAATTTATTTTCATCATTCCCTTTAGATGGCAATAGCATTTAGCTCCTATAATTATTTCCAGATGCCAAGATAAGGCCTGGAGGAAGAACTTCCTTTCATAGCTAACCCCAATGAATCATTTATGCTTCTCACTATGATCAGGAATTATTTTAATACCTGACTTTCAGGGAATGCCATGGGGGGAGGTGGTGGTTGACATAAGACGACTGGTCACATTTTGCGAGGTTAACTTGCCAACTCTGACTTCCTTAGGGCACATTAGTAAGTGGAATCGATCTACAAAAAAGTCCTTGTGACTTTTTTTTTTTTTTTTTTTTTATGTGAAGGGTGGGGGCATGACTGATCTTTGCAAAGAGTTAAGGAGCCTCAGCTTCCGGCAGGAAATCTGTGGCTGAATGCAGGACCCAGAGCGGAAACATTAAGTGTATCGTGGGAGAAAAGGAAAGCAAAGTGCTAAAGTTGTTAGTCTGAACAGAGGATATCGGAGCATCCTGCAGAAAACTTCCTGTTTAGCCAGGAGACTAGAAAACAAGATGAAAAACACTGAACTTCAATGACTCTTGTGTAAATATATTTCTAAACTTTCATTACCTTGGGCAGGGCTTACTCACAAGATCCCGTGGTTTCCCAAGGTGGAGAGTTAGTATGGAATCACCCCCAGCCTCCCATCTTCCTTGTTTTGGTGGCCACACCGAATCCTTTGTCATCTGTGTTGGCTCTCCCTGGCCTGTGCTACCTCCTTGGCTGAACTCCGTGCCCCCTCACCTACCTGAGATGCACCTTTTTTTAGCTGGTGTTAAACACCCTGTAAGATGGATTCAGAGAATGCATTTTAAATATTTTGGTTCCACCTCTCCTGTCTCCTCTTGGGGCAGGCGGTGGGATCCACCAGTTCAGCGAAGACCAAGAAGCCCTGGGGGTTATAAATGAACATAAGATACTACTTACGGTTTTCATTCCCAAGCACTTTCAAATGGAAGGATAAGATCCAGTTCAAGGAGAAAAATTGGAGTTCTGAATTCCTCTAAGTTTAGGTATTTAAGAAAATTTCAGATATTGGGCCCAACACATCCCCAATGGTCTTATGTCGTGTTAGGTGTGATGCTACGTATTATGTTATGCTGTGGCGGGAAACTTCTATGAAGAAAGGCCTTTTTAATTAGTTTTCAGTTTCTCTGATTAGACTGTTTTGTGTGAAATAAAATAGAAGTGGGTAAAATGGGGAAGCATAGAAAGTGAATCCCTTTTAATTTGTGTTAGCTGCGTAGATGGCGCTGAGCATCCGTACGATGGTCTTACATGCGCTGCGTAACTGTCTTCATCTTCTCTTTCTCCTTCCTTTCTACCGTTCAACTTAGGTTGGCCTCATACTCATTCTCTCTCTCTCTCTCTTTCCTTTCGGTCATATATTCTTTTCTGAAATCTTAGGATAAAGATTTCACAGATAAAGAAACATCTGCCATATAAATCAATGAAGATGAAAAACATATATCATCAGTGATATGTCTTTTTCTTTATTCTTTCAAACACCATAGATTTTTTTAAAAGATTTTATTTATTTAATTGACAGAGAGAGAGAGAGAGAGAGAGAGCAAGCAGGAGGAGCAGCAGAGGCAGAGGGAGAAGCGGGCTCCCCATTGAGCAGGGAGCCCAATGCAGGGCTTGATCCCAGGACCCTGAGATCATGACTTCAGCTGAAGGCTGACGCTTGACTGAGCCATTCAGGTGCTCCAAACACCACAGATTTTGAACATAAACTAGCATTTGGGAACATCAGTCCAGTGGTGTCACTTTTAGTTGCTTTCTAAGACCTTGAGACATAGAGCTCTAGAGAATTTCTTTTTGTTAAGAACACTATCCTAGGGACGCCTGAGTAGCTCAGTGGTTGAGCATCTGCCTTTGGCTCAGGTCATGATCCCAGCATCCTGGGATCCAGTCCTGTATGGGTCTTCCTGCAGGGAGCCTGCTTCTCCTTCTGCCTGTGTCTCTGCTTCTCTCTTGGTGTCTCTCATGAATAAATAAATAAAATCTTTTTAAAAAACACTGTTTTAATTTATAATAGTAGCAGTAATAATAATATTCCTGAGTTCTTGATTGCTGAGTTCTTATATATATTCTGCACAGTGTCAAGTACTTGGAACCAATGTACTATTATCCTGGCCAAGTTTAATGTCAAATGCATGTGGCTAACCAGTCCCTTGCTGGTGGTTAATTTTGATGACTCCTCGTTGCAGTGACTTTCTTTGAGTACTTGCAAGGCTCATTCCTTGGGACATGTCACTCAGTGTTACTCCGGCTTAGAAAATCAGAGTTCTGTCTCTGACCCACATCATTTACCCTCCGACTGACTCCTACCTGGACCTCGATATACCTGTCCTTTGGTCTCATTGTGACCTCTCGTCCTTTGAATGTGACTAGTTTCTCTCTATGAGCTGAGCTCTCTCTTGTCTTTATTTCCCTTTCTAGCTTAGGTTCCACGCTTCATTTCCCAGTACCCTAGATACTTTTGTTCTCGTTGTGCCTGTGTCGTTGCTTGGTGTCAGCTCCACAGACTTGAGTTGTTAGGAAGAGTCCTCCTTTCTTTAATGTTATTTATATTATTTAATTCTCTTCATCATCTTCCTCTGTACCTGAGATCTCATACTCTGGTTGGCATAGGCACCCACACAGTATTACCTTATGCCCTCCCAACCTGACTTCCGCCGACTTATTTTTTTCATGAGTATACCCAACCACCTACTTAACCAGGACCATTCCTTTTGTTGTTTTCTCTACTTGGAATACCTGTCTCCAGGTACCTAGAGAGGTTTTTCCTTCACTTTTTTGACATCCAGTATCACTCCCTGGGTGAGGCCTCTTTGAGCACCATATTGAAAATCGTTACCCCTCTCTCCCAATATTCTATCCCTTTCTCATCTCATTAGGACCTATTGCCATCTAAGGTTTCATCAGATATGTTTTGTTTATTTGTTTTGTTTATTGCTTGCCCTCTTTCTGACTGTCTAGCAGAGAGCTTGCCTGTTTTTTTCTCCTTTTAATGCTATATTCCTGGTGTCTATCACAGTGCTTGGCATATGATAGGTTCTCAGTGAATATCTGTTGAATGTGTGAATCAAGATTCCTCAGCAGTGGTATCATTGGACTTTCTATGTTTGCCTGATGAGGGTAAGGTGGCACCTCATTGTTTTAATTTGCACCATCTGCCTGATTACTAAATTTTTTTGTTTTTTTTTAGAGAGAGAGAAAGTTGTGTGTGCAAACAGTGTGGTAGAGTGAAAAGGGGCAGAGGGAGGGAAAGGGAATCTCAAGCAGGCTCCAAACCTGGCACAGAGCCCATCGAAGGGCTCAATCTCATGACCCTGAGATCATGACTTGAGCTGAAATCAAGAGTTGGATGCTTGACTGACTGAGCCACGCAGGTGTCCCTGATAACTAACTTCTGAGGTCAGGTGTCTCTCCTGATACTTCTTAGCTATTCAGATTTCTTATTCCAGGGAAGGCCTGTTCAAATCTTTGCCTATCAAATATCCTATTTTTTTCTTTATTGCTGACTTCTAAGAATTTCTCAGCAAATCTAGGTAGCAGTTCCTTGTCATTTTTAGACATTGCGAACTTCTCTATGTTCTTTGTGAGTGTTAATCTTCACTCCGCAAAAACATCTCTCATTCTGATGCAAATAAGATTATGTAATTGTCCTGATGAAAATCCTTTAATAGCTCTGAAGATAAAGATGAAACTTCTTTACATGATATATAAGATCCTCTAAAGTCTACCCTTACCTAATTTCTTACTCCTCTCCCTCCTGTTCATGGAATTTTTTTTTTATTTTTTATTTTTTATTTTTTTGCTGTAGCATGATGGTATTATTTATCTTCTAAGCCAGGACATTTTTGAGGTGATGTGGGGACACAATTATTATGAAAAAACAGTTGACATAAACTGGGGCTGACTAGGGAACCCGGGACTTCTGGTGACCCCAACCATATGGGTCTTCTTTTGGTGTCTTTGAACTTGATACACATTTCTGGGCCTTTGCCCCATGTATTTTCTTCTGTCTTCAACATGCCTTCTGACTCACTCAGCTTTCACTTGGATCCCCTACTCATCATTTTTCATATCCTAGAGCCACACCAGTCCTCAGAGAGGCCTTCCCTGGACTCTACTATCAACCCTTAAAAAACTGAGGGTCGTTGAAGGGGTGGGGGATGGGGGGATGGGGTAACTGGATGATGGGCACATGATGTAATGAGCACTGGGTGTTGTATACAACTGATGAATCACTGAATTCTACTCCTGAAACTAATAGTATGGTATATGTTAACTAATTTAATTTAGATTAAAAACTTCAAAATAAAATATATTTTCAAATTGATTTTCTTCTTAGCAAAACTATACAGATGAACAGTCCAAACAGCAATCAACAAGAGTTTGTTTCCTATGATTAAGAGTCTTTTATGGTTTGCCTCCCTCTATGTTTTCCTCTTATTTTATTTTTCTTTCCCTTCTGAAAATACATTTGAAAATCCAAAAATATTTATATTCTTTGGTCCAGTAATTCCATTTCCCGGGATCCATCTTACAGGAATAAATAAAAGATGAAGAAAAAAATTTATGCATAAAGATATGTGCTGCAAAATATTTTGCATAAGTAGAAATGTAAATAACCTGAAAGTTTAATAGGAATGGAACAGTTTGTTGAAACATGACAGGCCCATGGGTGAAGTGTGTGTAACCATTAAAAAAATGGTTACAAAATAGATTTAATAGTGTGGGAAAATACTTAGAATGATATGTTACATTAAAATCTGATATAAATGTGGAGTGCCTGGATTGCTCAGTGGGTTGAGCCTCCAATTCTTGATTTCTGCTTGGGTCAGGATTGTGGGATCGAGTCCCGTATTGTGCTCTGTGCTAAGTGCGGAATGTGGTTGGGGTCCTCTATCTCCTTTCCCTTTGCCCTATTCATGCTCTCCCCCCACTCTCTCTAAATAGAAATACAGAAAATCTTAAAATCTGAAACAAATGTTTTATTCTAAATATGCTTGAAGTATTAATACATGTATATATGTATAGCTAAATCTGTATAAATATACAGATATACACAGACACATACCTACAAATGTACACACATGTAGGCAGGACTGGCTACTTAATTGTAGGACTCTCAGCCAAAACAGATTTCCATCCCTCTTGTAGAAAAATTATTAAGAATTTCAAGATAGTGACAGCAGAGAATTAAACCAAAAACAGGATTTTTCTTAGTGTGAGGCCCTGGGTTACTGCACAGATTATACACTCGTGAAGTCAGTCCTGCATGCATATTTTTTAAATATTTTATTTATTTATTTATTTGAGAGAGAGAGAGAGACTAAGAGAGTGAGAGAAAGAGAGAGAGAGAGAGCGCACAAGTGAGCAGGAGCAGGAGGTAGAGGCAGAGGGAGAGGGACAAGCAGACTCCCCACTGAGTGTGGAGTCTAATCTGGGGCTCGATCCCAGGACCTAAGAGATCACGACCTAAGTTGAATGCAGAAGGTCCTAAATGCACATTTTGATAATGAAATAACTGCAAGGAGGTATGTTGAGCTATTTCTACCAGTTACCTTTTGTGATAGCATTATAAATGGTTATTTTCTTCCTACTGCTTTTCTATGTTACCTAAGATGGTCTCAATGTATATATTGCTTTAATAATAAGAAATAAAACTTATTTTATAAATTCTTAAAGCTATAATATAAACCCTGAGGCTGAACTATGAGGTTTTCTAGATATGAGTATACTTAGCTGCTCAACACCCAAAACACTTTTTTCCCAGAGTTTTTGTTTATTTCAACTATGGTTGCCTAATATTAAGTAATAAGATTACTCCTTGGCAAAACTGGTTGAAGTTGATAAAGGTTGTCTTTATCGTCCTTTTGCCTTTCTTTTTTGCCCCAGGAAGGTCTTCCTCTGCATTTCCTCCTTTTAGCTACCTAGTGACTTCCTGTTTTCTCATGTGTCCCCCTTTTTATCAGAAGAGGAAAGTAGATATCATTAGTCAGAAGGTTACTATGTGCAAAGAACCATACTAAGTGAATTGCAACATCTCCTTTACTCTTTTTAATAGTTTTATGAAGTGGACAGTGCCCTCCTCATTTTATAGAACTAGATGTTGAATTGTAGAAATTATGAATCTGTGGCCAAGGTCATAATCCTAGTAAGAGAGCAGGACTGGAATTCAGGTGGAGTAAGTAGTCTCCAATAAAGGCCACCAGCCATTCTTTTCATCTCTGTGTATGCTTGTATTCCTTAGATCAAGATGGGGGGCTCCATTTCCCTGCTTCTTGAGTTGAGGATGCTTTGTGACTTGCTTCGACCAATAGAATGTTCTGGGATTTCAGAGTCTAAGCCCTCAGATAACTGGCAGCTTCTGCATCTTAGAACTTGGAACCCAACCACCATGCTAGAAGGACATCCAGACTAGGCCCCTGAAGGATTGGAGACCACATGTAGTGAGATTGGAAATAAATAGATCTTATCATTGTGCCTATAAACATCACGGTCTAGTGGGAGAGATGGCTCTATAGACCCCAAAGCACAAAACATTGTAAACTCTGTTGTAATAGAACCAAGTAAGAAATTTTGTAGAAGCCATAGTA